>NC_058506.1:13787317-14412317 GCF_020382885.2 Scatophagus argus | reverse complement strand
GTGTGTGCTTCAACAGTCTTAATTCAGTTGTGATGGTGTTAATTTTGCCAAAGTCCTTACTTGAGACATGGATGCCTCAAAGGTCTTATGCCACATCTGTCAATGCTTCTTGTCTTTTCTCATAAGCTGTGTATGAATGCCATATGTACAACTGTCAGACCTGCAGCCGGCAGTTTGATTGCTTGTTTGTCATTCAGGTTGATGATATTTGCCACAAATATGAAATATCTGAAAGTGAATTTGGATTCTAACTAGCGCTAATCATGTGCTGACACAGTAAATCCATCTCATCTGATAAACAGGAATCATTTATAACTCCTGCCTGAGGGGATCTGCCTGGATGTTGTGCTCAAAAAGGGGGAATAAGCATCCTTCAGGCTTTAAATTCAAGCTAAATTGGTGAAAGCCAGAAGTTAGTAGCATCAGTGACTAAGGTTTATGGCCTGTCGTTTAAGCTGTAAACAAAAATTGTGATGAGCCATTAACGTTTTCCATTCGACGGTAAATTAAATTTCTTTAGAAAACTGTTTGAGTGATTTGCTGAAAAAATCTCACACCTTTGAAGTTGTTGAGATGTGTTCCTCACTTGCTTTGTTTCTCCTGTCTAAGGATTTGAATGTTGCTAAGACATCTTATTTGTTTTTGTATTATACTGTCTGTTCATTGAAAGCCATACTTCCATTGCTAATTTCAGTCAAACTAAAATAAGCCATGATGTAATTTTTATTTCGTTGTTTTTGTAAGTCAAGCATCAGGAGGATGTTTTACATTCTGTCACAATGTTGCTTGTATCATTGCTAAATCATTTTGTTGCATTATGTAGGTGTATGTTTATTACGACTATCTGTGTTTGTCTTACATGTGATGGATTCATTTGGTAATGAATGCTCAAAGAGAGAATCTCTTCCCTGTGTTCTGCAGCCACATCTCCTGCTTCAGTTTTCTTTTAATACTCTGTATGTTTGCCCTCTTTTTCCCCTTTCCTTCACTTTTCCTTTTTTTAAAAAAAAAAATGAGCCACCTATTTATTTGATCTCAAATATGGGTCTGGAGACCACTCTTCTGTTTGCGTCGACTTGTGGGAGTGTCTGAATGTGTGTCATCTTTTTTTTCTCTCTCTCTCTCTGAAATAAAAATGTGATGTTTTAAAGCTAAGGGATGTTTTTTTTTAGTACATATATAAATACCTGTACAGGAAGGAATAAGTAGAGGGTTTGGTTGAAGGGAGTATGATACGAAGCACTCGTCCAACAGTAGTTAAAAACATTTATCATGGCTTGTCTGCGTTCAGGCTGACAGTGGTGGTCATCATTCATACACACATTATCAGCAGTACCAGTGTGGAGGAGACACAGTACAGAGGAAACTACTGTAAAGATGATAATGTTGAGGTTTTTTTTGTTATTATTTTAAACTTTGAAGTGTAAAGTAACTTTTTGACTCTCACTATATTTAATTAAAGTTCTTTCTTCTCTGTGAAACGTGTGTTGGTTTTTGGCTGCGTTGCTCATCGCTGTCACTCAAACTGCAGAGTAATGCAGAGACACAAGAAGGGAAGACGAAAGGGATGATTCCAGTTGGTTTGTCTGTATTTTAATTTTTCTCAAAGTTGCTTAAAATAAAACTGTTTCATTTTACAACACGTGTATGATATCTGCACTGTGTCCTACCTTTGAGACCTTGAGTTTTGGTTGTAACGCTCATGTCACGGAAAGCCAAAGACTCGTATCTATTTTGGTCCTGATTTTATTGTTTTTATTTAATATACCTGGTGATGAAGTCAGAGAGGGAAGCGAGGCGAGAAGGTCAAAGATCTGTATGAAAGAGTGCTTCAACGCTAAAGTGATTTGATAAAAAGCGAAGGCCTTTATCATTCATCGTTCATCACAAAACGATGCTGATTTCATGCGTTGTGAGGTCAGGAAATCAAATCTGGCAGACAAAAAGTGAAAGAAGCGAACTGTGAATTTCAAAACTTAATGCAGTAAAAAATTTGATGTTTGTCAGCTGACTCTCATATCTACTGTCAGTTTCACACAGCAGCACACAATATCCCCAGTGCGTGACCTTACCCCAGCTGTAACCCAACCAACCAATCCAAAAACGTCAACAAGTGCTAGCCAATCAGAGGCAGAGTAGGGCGGGTCTTTGCCAAACATCGGTGGGGGAACAAAATCATGCATCAGGTACACCTCTTGACATCCAGACAAAAGGTCCATTTTCACCACCATGTGACAATGAATGCTTCCAGGTTCATTTTTATCCATGACACTTTGATTACACACATAAATATTGCTGCTGTTGGCGATGACAGGTGACACAATAAATTCAGACCCTGACGCCTTACAAACTACCTCTGCGTTTTGAAAGATGTCATGTTATTATTGGTCACTCTCAGCCAAAACATAGCAAGAATTTACGACTTTATAACCTCTGGTGCCGTGACCATCCCTAAAGGCAAAAATATCTTCAGGTTGGACCTGAACATTAACAACATCCCAGCAACATTATAAACCAGCAAGAAAATTAAACTGATTTAATTTTCACTCAGTGATTTAAGTCTCTTCCTCCAACTGATGTTTGTATAGTACTTATCTACTAGAATGTAACCAATCTAAGAACTAATTCCTTGGAAAATGGTTGTAAATTTTGTAATTTTAAGAAAATATTTCCCTTTCAAGTAAAAGAGAATAAAATTTAAAAAAAAAACACTCTGAGCACATGACAAGTGACAGATCTTTTAAAGTCTTGTTATATAATACAAATTCTCTAAACCATCAGTAGTTATTTATTCAATGTTTCAGTCAAACAAACGTTTACCTTACATTTCAATTCACGTTTGACAAAGCATAGATTAGTACCGTTTTACAGCCAACTCCCAAAATGACAGACTGAAAAAACACTGGAAGCGTAATGCACAAAAAAAGTAAAACCATACGTTTATATTATTTACAGCTTGTAAAATATGGCCACAATTTGAAGGCAGCTCCAAAAACATAGCAGGTAGCATATCACCAGAGGAACTGCCAACTGCTGCTCGCTATTCCCTCTGCTGTTATGTCCGTAGCTATAGCTGCTAATAGCTCAGTTAGCCACGTAGCCCCATAGTTGACTGAAGGTCTGCCTGGACCCTGACCTTAGACCTTAGCATTGCTGGACAACAGACTGGGACCTGACACACCCTCCAAGACTGCCAGTTTGACAAACAGGAATAAAGTGGAGAGTGGGGTATCAGACTATTGCCTCTAGAGGTAAAAATTGGTATTACAAGACAGGACGGGCCATACGAGCAGGTTAGCATGCTAACTTCAATAGATATCTCTGCAACACCATACACAGATGTATTTGACATAATGTCAAAACTGCTGTTTCTTCACACCCTGTTGATAACGTTAGTTCATTTTAAAGTTTTAAACTTAAAATGGCCATATCTTACAAATTGAACTTCTAAAATGTGAATAAAAGTGAAACAGTTGAAATGTGACTCATCATAATGAAGTCCTTCACTGTTCAAACTGCGTTCCAGTAAAATCATAGACCCAGAGGTCCTTCTGGGTCAAACTGTTACACAATACGCAGTAAAAACTCAGACAGAGGAGGATATTCACTCAGTGCGTATGTTTGTTTCATTATTTAAATCTTTCTTCTCCATTCTTCTGTCACATCAAACTGTTTCTGTCTCCAGCAGCTCTGATGTTGAGCAAGGCTACCAGCACTGCCAACGATGTGGTCATGTGTGTGTGTGTGTGTGTGTGTGTGTGTGTGTGTGTGTGATCATAAACAATACAAATTCTCTTGTGAGACCCGTTTCTGTAATGAGACAGATGGGCCCTGCCTGGAGTTAGCTATCAGCACAACCACAGGCAGTGTGTGTGTGTGTGTGTTTGTGTGTGTGTGTGTGGGAGAGAGGGGAAAATGAGTGTGTGTGAGGTGTTATTCTCCTATTCCTTGCCTGCAGGCTTAATCAAAGACGAGCCACAGATGTCTTATTGACACCAATTAGTTTCTGTCTCATGGCATACAAACACCCACCACACACACACACACACACACACACACACACAGACACACACGCTTAGAGTGTGAACCCACATCCACATTTTCTTTCCAGAGTTAATGTGAGTTGAATTTGAGATTATCTATGGCCTCTTGTTGATGAATTTAAGAATCAACATGAAGCCACACACAAACTGATCGCATTCAGAATTTCCAGCCTGTGTGTGTGTGTGTGTGTGTGTATGCGTGTGTGTGCGCGCCTGCATGCATCCATGATAAAACCAAGTCTGACGAGACAGAACTGAAGACATCCATTAGCTAATGGATCTCTCCTCTTTTGTTTTTCTCTCCTTTTCTCTTATCCCTCTCATCTTCCCTCCATCACACTCCCTTTGCACTTAACCCCATCAGGAGGAACCACACACACACACACACACACACACACACACACACACACACACACACTCCTCACAGGCTGTACGTGCTGACAGTGAGCCTTCTTTTGAGGTTTGGCTCCGCTCACAGAACAGTTTCAAAATCAAGAATGCAACCATTTATTTCATAATTCAGCAACACAGGATGGTGAAAAGTGGACAGAGCAGTTTTACCCTGAAATGATGAAGAAACTACCTTCTCAAAACATAAACAAAAGTGAACTGTATTTCTGGAATTACAGTGAGTAAATGATGCTTACATACGTTCCTTGTGCATATGTTAAATAAAAAGACAAAGTAAGAAACAAACGAGACGCATCATTAAGTATTGGCTTGATGTCAGTTTTCAGTCAGCGCTTACACACATTCACAAGTGAATTTCACAACTCACAGATGTGAGCTAAATCTGGAATCACAGCACATTGTCTACAGCATCTGAAATGGAGCTGGACCGCAGCACAGATGGATGCTTGGGGGTTAGCATGCCTGTTGTGCCGTGCATTAACCTGCTGATGAACTACTTTAAGTTAATGCATAAGCAGCATTTGTTACCTTTGCTGTAGGACACAAACTTTTTTGTATTGTTGTACAAATCTTTTGTATGGGTTCACAAACCCAGTAAGTGGCAGGTAGATTTAACACAAGGCCTTTGCAATTTAGCTTCATCTCCTTTTGCAGTAGTTTCCCATATTTCCCAGAATGACTTTCAGCAAACTTAAGCCTTTCTACATGCCGCGTATTTTGTCCATGCCCTCTAGAATGACATATAGAAGCATTTTCTCATCTGAGGCTCCTATCAGCACCATTATTTTGTCCATGTCTTGCAAAACATAGAGTTTTACTGTAATATTTTAAGTAAATTTTGCTGGTATTACTTGCATACTTTTACTTAAGTAAGGTTTTGAATGCAGGACTGGTAGAGTGTTTACCCAGTAAAGGATCTGAATCCTTCCACCATCATCACTTCTTCCAAAGAAACCAATGGTTTTCCAGACTCCCAGCAGTTCGGTCTCATATTCTTATGAGGGGTTTCCTCTGTGTGCAAACGGTTAGTTTTTTACAGGCTGAACCACTACTGGAAACATCATTGGTTTGGGTTAAAATTACTTCTTCAGCAAGGTTGCTTGAACTGAAAAAACTCACTTGTATTAAAGTCTTCCATCCACGCTGACCTTCTCCTAATTTTACCTCTACGACATCACCTGATTTTCTTCTTTGCTCCCACCCTGCTGTCATTTTTTTGGGGAGGACAGCCACCAACCAATCAATACACACATACAGCGACAGGTTTTGCAAAATGAGAGTGCAGTGATCCCCTTTTTCCAGTTAAGTAAAAGGTCTCATATCTTGGATGTGCAAAAGAATAGACTCTCTTAATAGAAACATTTGTGATTTAACAATTGAGAGCAAAAGAACAATGAAATTTAACTCTCTCTCTCTGTGTGTGTGTGTGTGTGTGTGTTTGGCCTTTGTATTTGAATGAGGTGTGCTAAAGCTAAGTACAGGGGATGACACCCCTCACTGCTGCCACTCGAAAACCACTTGTAACACACACTCTCAAAGGTACTGAAAAACACACTCGCACACACTAACACACACTCACACACACTCATACCCACTCACTTAAGTGGAGGGTTTGAAATTGAGCTGGGACTTGGAATGAATACTCCAAACAATTATCTTTCTCTCATGCGTCTAGTAATCCATATGAATATATTCACATCTGCCTCTTTTTTCTTTTCCCAGTCTTCCCCGCTCCAACCTCCATCCTCCACCCTCCATCTTTCTGCTCCTCTTCTCTTACACATTCTCACCTCCTTCTTTTCTCCTCCCTCACTGGTGATGGCATCTGTCCCTCGGGTCCCTCGGACAATACAGCAATCCTGATCCTGATCTGTTGCTGCAGATGCTTGTCACATAATATCCACACTGTGGTTGCGACTGCCTGAAAGTGAAACATTAATGAATGAATGAAATGAATATGATATTTTTTAATTCTCGTGCAGTGGTGAAGCAACTCTGATGTGTGAAGAAGAGCAAAAATTGAATATTTAAACCCCAAATCTGGGAAATTATAAGATTAAATGGCAATATAAAAAGTAGGTCAAAATTGGATTTAATGACAAAAAATGCAAATTAGAAAATAGCTGCAGTCTTCTTTTTTCTTCTTTTTTTTTTATTCCAATATATCTGGTAACTCCATAGTAGTTGTCCAAGTGAATTACTGTTCAGTTTTGTTTCTTAAGATAAACCTTTATTAATTAATAATTTCCTTTATTATTAATTCTTATAGTTTATCCTGAGCAAAGGTAAATGCAAATCATCTCTGTGGAGGGAAAGTCAGACTAAGTGCCCACAGCTATGCTAGTAGCTCTGTGATACTGTATTTAGGAGCAGTGGTGCATTGAGCTAAATGCTAATATCAGCATGCTGACCGTGCCTGGCTGACAATGTTAATATGCTGATGGTTTACCATCTTCACCATCCTAACATACTGCAGATAATGGAGACAGACATTATTACTGCAGTTTACTTTAGTTTATCATAATGAAATACTTGCAAATTGTTAAAGACCTCAGTGAAACTTCAGGGGATCATCAAAGTTATCACAATTCATCCTGAGGCGGGCACGAATATCTGAACAACATTTCACGACAATCGTTCAAATGCTTGCGGAGACGTTTCAGTCTTTTAAGTTCAAGGCCGACCGACTGGCATGAGCATACAACATCCAAGCAATAAAAACGAATCAAACAAATTTTGAAAGCAAAACAGCTGAATATGCCCTCTGTTAAGCTTTGTTCTGGTCTCGTCTTGAACTCTGTTGGCTTTATAATTCATTTGTCTCCAGCAGAGCTTCTGTTGCCAGCTGATGATCTGTGAAGAATGAAATGTTCTTTCTTAGCCACTAATCTGGAACTGTGACATCATCACTCGTTGCCAGGAAGTTGAGATTATCAGCGAGACGATGCCCAGAAATATGTGGTGATTGGATGACTGATGATATCATCCTCTACAAAAATACAGCACTTCTTGTTTGTATGGCGATGATGATGTCACTATCACTGTGGATCACACACACACACAGACCACACACACTGTTCTGGAAGTGCTCTTGTCCAGCCGTGATGTTAAAGGCCAAATGTAAAAGTCACGGTCATGAGGTTCTGTTCACCTAGCAGAAACGCCGAATCCATCCTCGAGGACTGAAGAATGATGCTCGTTGCACAACATATATGAGGAAAGAAAAGAGAATGTTTTCCTTCTTCAGAAGGAGGTTTGTTATTTCTGTGATTTCTTATAACCTCCCACCTCTTTTTCACACTCAAACAAAACCTCACATCCACTCACATGCAGTATACAAGACTACATCATGAAGTTCCTGATGTAATCTTCAAGTAATAGTTTTCTTGTTTTTCTTGATCGTTCTTGAACAGTTCTTGGCTTTGATGTTTGGCATTCAGTGAAAACCCTGAAAAAAGATAAACTTGTTCTTTGTCTTCACTGGCTGCTTAGTGGAAGCAGTTCAGCAGCACAGGCTGCAGTCCAGAGTCCCACTGGATCTCTTCAGTCCCAGCACTAATGCACAAACATGGGCGATTAAGACAGAATAAAGTCTACATGTCTACATACGAAGACAAGAAAAGTTTTGCCATAAGGCACACAAATAACTGGTCATAGACAAAAAACAAGCTAAACTAGCTAAATCACTCTAATCACTTAAGCAGAGTATGACTGACTGAGGAAAAAAGATTTGCTTTGTGTTGCAACTACAGGATCTGAAAAAACAGGATTTACTTTTGGCCATTAGTGCCCACCAGCTTGTTTTCAGCCCACTGCCCAAATCTGCTGAACACAGTGGACAGCAGCGATTCGTGTGTGTGTGTGTGTGTGTGTGTGTTCACCCATTCCATCTGTATGCATGCTGACCCTCTTTTGTCACAGTCATGGAAGTGGACAGTGCAGCAGTGCAAAGGGCTTTACAGTTCCTCACATTCACTAACATGCACACTTTCATTTACCACCCGGGAGCAGTTTGAAACCAGCCGACCCCACAAACCCCTGGACGACCTGTTCTACAACTCGGCCTTTTAATTCTGAACAAAATGCTTTTCCTGCTGCAGGAAAACGTAAACCGCTCCAGTTACTGACTCTCCATATCACTTTATCACTAAATTGCAGCCCAATATTAAATGATTAGAATAGCAGATGTTCCTTGACCTGAGTCTATGTCAAATCACTACTGCGTTATTTCAATCAACAATAAAAAGTAGCAAAACAGACATATATTGACGAGAAATATGTATCGCTTTAACCTCTCGGGGCAGAGCTCACTCCCCCATAAGCCTCCCTATCTCTCTGAGTGTTGCTGTTGAACCTGAGCCAATTGAATAATGCCTCTGCCCAGTCAACCCTGAGAAGTGTGGGTGTATGAGTGTGTGTGTGTGTGTGTGTGTGTGTGTAACTTAACTCCTGATATTAGCTAATTTGTGAATATCTGAGCAGAGGGATCATAGAGCACATAAACACACACACACATCTCCAGTGTTTTTCCAGTTTCTCAACACATCCCCACAGCAGCCCTCTGAAGCTCTCTGCTGCCAGCTGAGTGCTCAGGCAGGAGGTCTGCAGCCGCCGCTGACCCCCTCAGCGACTCCTGGGAGCCTTTTTCAGAGAACCGTGGTTCGAGTGTGTAACACTGAACACTGTGCGTGGTTTGATCTCCGGCTGCTCTCCCTGCTGCAGTAAACACAGAAACACACCAGGGATCAAACACTTATCAGTAGTTTATCAGCTTCCATGGACTTTAACCACCTATAGCAGACCCTGCTGCCTCTTTCTAATGCAAACTTTTGTCTAAAAAAATACATTTTAAATTCGTCTTCTCAGCAATGCTCCAGTAAAATTGTCTGAATAAAATATGTGTATTTTGATGAAAGCTAAATAGCCTATTTTATAACTTTAATAGCATGTTATGACCTGTTGCAGCACTCTGGTCCAGCGGACTAATTTTTTATGCATTGTTGAGACTTTCACCAGAAGTACAGTGGTGTGCCTTATACCTTCACAATAACACTGACCTGTGCTAGTGGTGGGATTGCAGCCAATTTATTTTAGGAAAGTATTTATTGCGTACAAGAGCACTTACTTTCCACTGAAGTTACATGCAGACCGAAAAAATATTAACTTAACTTGGGAAATATTCTTACTGTAACTGAGAAAAGCAGTATCACAAACTTAAAGAAGAAATAGTTAAGAGCATATGTACATAAGAGCATTTCTGGTTGTAAACAAATGAGATATGTTGTGTTAATGTTTGAGATCCTGGTAGGTGGATTTTTAACAGAGCTGTTCTTCCCCTCCAGCTCTCAAGCACTCAACCAAGGCAGGAGACTGATATAAATCTCCAAGTAATGAGGGGGATCAGACCCTGAGTCCTGGGCATATTAAAGTATTCACCTTCACAGGTGTTTTCACTTATGTTGCCTGAATAGACTATACTTTGGTGGCATCATCTAACACCCAGCATGGCTTTCCTCATCTTCAGTCTGGTCAAGGGCCTAATCAGCAACAAGGAGATAAAACTTCTAGATAAATTTTATTTGTAGTAAAATATATGAGAAAGAATACAGTGTTGTGTGAAATTACATTCAAAAGACTGTTCGTCGCTAGTAGATAAACTGACTCATAACCATTTTTCCAAAAACTCTATGTATCATATTAACCTAAAATCTCAATCAACTAAACAGCATTACCTGACCGTACCTAAACAGTTACATTCCTGGTCGAAGATGCTGACAGGAAATTGTGATCCAGACCTTTCTGAGAATTAATGACAGTGTGAGAAAACGGTTCCAGATAACATTATTACTATAACAAACCCTCTGATGGATCATCCAGTAAAAAGTAGACACAAGGCTTTCAAATCTCCAACTGGCTGAGCATTTTCTTGTTGCAACACTGGTGGAGGAGACGGGATGAGTGTTTTATGGCTGCTTTTTTAGAAGTGCAATCCAGATAAGAGTTGAATTGGAAAGACAGACTTCCTGCCTATTTTTTCTTGAATCACTGAATAAAGTTATGGCAAAAACATTCAAGACAAACACTGCTGGAAATATCTAAATCATCATGTTTTGGGATACCTAAATCTTTGGTGACACAGGAGAAACTGAACTCCCAACACACACTTTATGGCTGACAAGAGTGCTTTAACTTACTTCACTCAACTTTCCTAATCGCTCACACACACACACACACATATACACACATGCACAAATGCACAACTTGTTCTGTAGGTCAACATGACGCCACGTACACAAATAAGTCTATCCCATACTGTATGCACACTTTCTCACACAGGAGTGGACACACACACACACACTTTCTCTCTCACACACTCTGGGTTGTTTTTCTAAGGGGTGTTTATGTAAAGGAAGTTGGATCCTGAAACTTGCTGCATACTTCACATTTATGAAGGCTGGAAATGGCCCGACTGCTGATATGATTACACCAAGAAGCAAGCAGGAAAAAGCTCTGACATTCTCATCTGGAAGCCATTATCCTTTCTCTACGTCGCTTTCTCTCTCTATTTATCTTTACCTTTTCTTCTACCTCCCACCCATCATTCTCTGACTTTTTTCATTCTCGTAATTCTCTCCTCATTTTCTTTCTTCTCACTTTCTCACATGCTGTTTGTGTTTATGACTGTTTGCTTGCACAAGCCGCATGCTTGGATATCTGACACATCAGAAGGGAGGCACACACACACACACACGCACACGTGCAGTGAAATGGTTTGATTAACAGTTAGTTGGCCTGAAGTTCCTCTTTGGATCAGCTGCAGCGTTTGGCATTAAAAACCCATAATTCACTGTTAACACCCCAGTAGACCTGTATGTGTGTGTGTGTGTTTTTACAACAGTGTGTGTCTTTCTCATAAGCCCCCCTCCGCCCATCAATCCACTCCCAAATGACATCAGAAGAGGGAGGAGTGAGAACACAGTGTATGACTGACAGAGAGCAAGACAAGAGTGGGGATAAACCCTGACACTGTGTGTGTGTGTGTGTGAGTGAGCGAGAGAGAGAGAGAGAGAGAGTGCACTCACGCCCTGGATGCTGTCATGACACAATCATCCCTGGCTGAAGAGAGTTGGTGAAGACACACACAATCACACTGAAACTGAGATCCACCCTGCCTGACTGCAGCTCGGTTTCCAAACATTGCATCAAATTCCCAGAAATGTGACAACAGAAACCTGAAAAGCCAGAGTGGGCCCATCTCTGACCTTTATGTATATAACAAATTCACCACTGAATGTTTTCTCAAACTTATTTTAAACTGATGTTTTGCCTGATTCATGTGTCACACTGATTGTGCCTTCTGCAACATCAACATTTTCATCAATCAGATTCTCTTGCTCCACTCACATGATTAAAAGGCCCACGTTATTCAGCCATGATTCCGGTTTTTAACTTTTGTCTTGCTTTTATCGTTCTCGCCATCATTTCTGCCAGCTATACTACTACATGTACAGAGTACATATACACTGCATCATATTTTCACTCTGGTTCGAGGGGAAATATTGTATATTTACTCCACTACTTCACTTCTGTAATCTGAGCTCTACAGCCTCGACCTGCATCATCAAAATTCTGCTTACACATGAAGGCAAAAAGAAAAGAGTCACCCGTAGTGATAAACTTATAGATTTATGACCCGAATTTGCAGCTCTCCTCTGCTTTATTGGAGCGTCAGCTTATTGTTTACTTGTTCGGCCACCAACTTTACTCTCACTGCTCTCATATAGAAGTTGTTTTCAGCCGCAGATGTCCTAAAAACCCACTGCACACGACCTGCTCAGCACCCAGCACCCCAGGAAAGCTGCTAAATGAGCCAAACAGAGCCAGATATTTCCACGAGTTGGTAGAGATCAAAAATAGAGAGGTGAATGGATGTTGGATTTATTGGATAAAATCAACAGTTACCATATTAGCAAATATGTGATGAAATGTCAGTGTTCACATTTTGTTTCAGCTGCATCCGAGTGGTCAAATATTTGTTTTAGCACATTTTAGTAAAAATTTTGAATGTAAAAGAGTCTTTTCAAATTTCAGCTTTCACTCAGGTAAGATATGTGAGTGCTGAATACCACAGTCCATCAGGGAAGAAAAACCTGAGCAGGTTTCTTACAAGAATATCTCAAGAGTTAAACCAGACAATCTGTGAACTGTGATGGATGTGAACAACACTTACACAGATTGCCTTAGTTTTCTTTCCCAAGTAATTCTTGTTGATCTGAAGCTTTATTTAAAACCTCTCTGATTGTTTGAGTGCTTCTGTTTATTTCAGTAAACTAGGAAAATAAGATGCAATGAAAAGGAATTTTCCTATACAATTCTTCGGATGGAACAAAATGAAAGTACACAGTACAGCTATTTTAAATAAGTCCAGTCGCTGGTTGACAAAGGTGGAGTAACAAGATACATGCTACTCCTAGTATAAAAAAAACACATGTAAATGTAATGTATGTGTTAAAAAAAACCTGATGCTTTCATAAAAAACATGCTGCGGCCTGTCTGTCTCCCATAAATAGAACAGACCAGGGTCTATTTAGGAAAACTTTCACATTTGCAACACAATAGTCTGAGGTCAACCACACATCACCACCAGAGAGGAGCAGGAGGTAAAGAGAGACAGACTATGGCAACAGAGACACTGGGACAAACCGAAAGACAAAATAAAATCAAATCTGGCAAAGATAGAGGGGTCATATGCCTGCTGGACATGTAGGTGTCCCAGGAGTCTGACATTGTTTTACTCCTGCGGTTGCAGCCTCCGTGTTGGGTTCTGGTTTATGTTAGGTCTGATATGTTACTCTATTGAAAACACTGGCATTGCAGTGGGACAGCCTGGGAATGTGGCAAGAAAAATGGGCTGACAAATGTCTGAAACCATCTGAGTTCATCTCAGGAGAAAGTCTGAGTTTTCATTTAGTCAGAGGCCACATGTTTTCTTCTCTTTGGACTTGCACAGTTTAACTCGTAAGTATCAAAGTGTGTTTGTGCGTGAATATCCAGCCAGAGAGAGGGCAGGTCTTTTCTCCACCCTGTGGTGTGATTGGTGATTTGCTGTCATTGTTGATGGATTGATGGAAGTTGCTCTCCTGTGGTCAGCTGGAGGGTTAATCCATCATTCACCTGTCCAGGTGCACGGCAGACATTTACTCCCCTCTCACCTCATCTAACTCCTCATCCTCTCTCTTCATCACCTCCTCCTCTCCACACTTCAAACTAATCACCTTTAGTTTTCTTCTGCCTCACTAACATTCAGTGAGGACAAAAGGCATGCATTACATTTCATGAAATTTCAGTTTCATTTTGCAAAATGATTTGTACATTTCCTTCACCACAATGCTGTAATGACAAGTTTTGTTGTCTACTATTAAGAAATATTGACCAATTACAGCTTGTCCAAAATGATGCAACCGCATTCCCAATCTGCAGTCTGACCACATTGCTGTGGCTCGTGAACATCTTCATTTGTCTGCTGTAGACTGTAGGAATTTCATCTCTCTGCTCTTTGCAACCCCTTTCGTACTTGAGTATTTTTTCCAATTTGCAAACTTGAACTGTGCACACGTCGGCGATTTTGTGAGTGGTAGGACGGCAGCCAACAGACAGCCGTGCTAAAAACGCATGTGATCATGCAATTGTAAACCCCTCTTCTCATTCCTCAGTTTGGACATCCTCAGTGGGTGGCACAGCGGTTAGCACTGTTGCCTCATAGCAAGAGGGTTCCAGGTTCAAATCCCAGTTTGGGCCCTTCTATGTGGAGTTTGCATGTTCTCCCTGTGCCTGTGTGGGTTTTCTCTGGGTACTCTGGCTTCCTCCCACAATACCAAAAACATGCACATTAGGTTAATTGGCCTCTCTATATTGCCCCTAGGTGTGTGGTTGTCTGTCTTTGTGTGCTGGCCCTGTGATTGACTGGTGACCAGTCCAGGGTGAACCCCACCTCTCGCCCGTAGTCAGCTGGGATAGGCTCCAGCCCCCCCCCCTGCGATCCTGATAGATAAGCGGTATAGAAAATGGATGGATGGACATCCTCAGTTCCTTTCCTTGCCTCCTCTCCTCTTGCATTTTAGTCCCTCCCACCTGAGATGAGAGCAGAGGAGGCAAGGAAGACTCTCAAAGGGAGAAAAGTTTAGGCAACAGGCATTTAATAAAACGAGACATCTGTGCTGCAGAGCCGAATAAATACAACATGTGGCACAGCTGCATCATCTGTCCCTTGTTTTGCTGTGGCCTGTCACTGATTTAATGGGCTCTGTCAGGTGAACATCACTCTGTTGATAACAACTTAAATATTTACTTTTAATTCGGCTCACCACATAGCATAATTTGATCTGAGTAGAATCCAGGTGAAATGAAAAGATCAAGAACTGAAAGTTTGATCTAACATTTGATCTTGTTAAATAACAACTTATGCATACAAAAGGAACATTTGTCGAGTCCTGCTCTCGTCATGGTTTGTATAATTCAGCTACGTGTCACACCTTTTGTATACATCACAGGTGCCAAAAAGACTTCCACAAAGGATGCACCTGTGCATTCCTACTCATTTCTCCTGGGGCAAACCTCCTCTCTCCTTGTTACTCTCTCTTCTCAGGAAGTTGGTACACCAACACTGATTTTACAGAAAGGAAAACCGAGGAAGGAAGGAAAAGAAGAAGCATAGAACAAAGAAATACGAAGAGCACAAAGTGTTTGGGGCATGAGTGTCCACCACGTGGCTCAGCAGTAGGCTAATCATTTTGGCTGGTACACTCTGAACATGCAGCAGCTGGATGATAGGATCATCCATGTTGTGGTACAGGAGCAGCTTTTCACAGTGTTACACAGGCTTCACCTGTGTTTCTGAGCAGCATAAACTCATCTTTGCAGCATCACTGCCATGCTGACAACAACTGAGAAAAGCCAAACTTGTACTGTGTTTTCAGTCTCATCCTAGAAGACTTCAATTCTGTTATATAAACAGACAGAGACGCACAAAGACCAACAACATGCCTCCACTCCTCTCGTAGAATCACCTCTTCCATAATTCCCTTTCTCCTTTTCTATCTTCACCTCCCTCACCCTTTTACCCAGAGCTTCCCTCCACCCCTAGTCCCTTTTAATATATGTTGTGGACTAGTACTATGTTGGTGGTGGTCCAAAGGAAACCACCTACCACACACACGCACACATAGACACACACCCACTGTGAGGGTGGTAATCCCACTTTCGGTGAACCATGTGGAAGCCATTGCTGTATAATCTGTTGTAATTGTGTTTTATTTGAGAGAGAGCTGGTCTACATTACCCACTTTATTTCCGTGTGTGGTGTGTGTGTGTGTGTGTGTGTGTGTGTGTGTGTGTGTGTGTGTTAGAGGAAGTACACTGCCGAGCACGAGAGATAAAGGGAGAATGGGATATAGAAAGAAAAGATCTATGAGGAAATAGTGAAAATCAGTGTGACAGTGTGATGAGTGAGACACTTTTCACACATCTCAAGTCTCTCTGAGTGATTGTGTTCTATCAGTACAGATCTATACATTCAGATCCCGGGGTTTGGGGTGGGTCTGATCACACGCAAACCCATTCACCATTACACAAACAGATTGCATAATTACACTTAATGGATTGAGGGCTGCAAGCACTCTGAATGTAAATCTAGCGTGCATGTAAGTACACAGACCTCACTTTGTGTAGTTTACTTGTAAACAAGCTGAAATGAGCCATATAATATATGCTGCTCGCTTAAAGTGATTGACCAAAGAATCTGAAACTGCTCACAACGAGGTCTGCAGATTATCTTGACCTGGTCTTGGTTCTGGAGAGAGACATTACAGGTCAGTATTTGAACATCATTTGAACATTTGAACATCTCTAATGACTGAAATCTCAAAAATTTGGCACATCACACCAAACTAATTAACAGATTGTTAAATAATACAGAAAGAAAGGGGAAAAAATCTGTATTTCTTTAAGTGTATTGATTCATGATCTAATCTCATCTTGCAAACCAACATGTCAGATGTCACCATGCGTGGCTGTTTATCACTGTCATCAGAGCTGATGATGGTTCAGATTTTCAACTTGCCACAGAGTTGACAACAGCAACCACAGGAACCACACCAAGGGAAACAAAACATGAGCTAATTTCACTGGTGTATGAATTCCTGAACGCCAGATCAATGAAGAGAAACATTAATCAGTTTCAAAGTCTGGTTATCAGGCTTGAGCTGATAAGCAATATTTTTTAGCAAAACATTCACAAAGTACACCAGAGCACAAAGAAATCACTTTTTTAAAGCAACATAAACATGAGGGATGGGGGAGTGAGAAGAATCGAAGGAATCCACGCTCGGCATTCTCTGCAAAAATGCACTGTGAATTTCGGCTGAAGTTAAAATGAGACTTCAGTGTTTATGTACACCAGAGGTTGCAACCTTTATAGTACTAAATTATCTGTGTGCATCAGTCCTTAGTGTGTCTTTGTAGAGCCAAAGCACAAGGATAGCAAGACAAAGCAGGAATGTGCTGCCAAACAGACTGCAACTTTTCATATTATTTTTGAGTGCAACAAGGGCTGTGGTTTTGGTAATTTCCACTTAGATGAAGGGAGTGAAAGCAATGTCAGTATTCCAGCGCTATGCTTGTCTTTTAGAGGTCATTTAGAGGTCATTATATCTTGGAGTGAGAAGATGTCTGGTCCAGTGGTTGTTTTGCACACGAAGATAAGCACAAACTTTCTGAGAAGTCCGGCCAACTACCTGCCTCATCCAAGCTGGTCTGAGATCAGCCCTCTGGGATGAATCCATAGTGGAGCCTCCTAGTGGCATCACTCACAGAACTGCTCACCAGTCAGCCCTGTCAATGCAGCAATGACTGATGCACTGATTTCCTGGCCTCACACTCACCTTCATCCATCCTCAGGAGAGAGTAGAGAGGGGTGGAGGAGAGAAAGATGGAGATATTAGCATCAAGGGAGAAGCGGAGCCAGAGAGAAGAAGATCTCTCTCTGTGCCCTGCAGAGTGAGATAAATAGGAGGGGCATCCTGATCCATGACCTGATGAATGATTAAGTTAACACTTCCCCCAGTAGCCTTCTCATCACCTTCCTCTTCTTCTCACATCCTCACTCCCCTCTGTTTATTTATTTACTTCAGCAGAGCAGCGTGGGAGCAGAGAGGAGAGGTGATGAATGGAACTGAAAGTCATACGGGGCAGGAGAAGCATTTGGACTCTGTGGGTATGAGTGTGTCAGTTGTTCTCCTATCCTTGTGAGAACCGGTCTCAGGCCTTTCAAGTAACAACATTTTTACAAAGTGATGTAACTTTCGGTCATTCTGTGCTACTTCCAGAGGCCAGTTTATGGTTAGTAAATTGGGGTTTAAGTTTCACAGTGTGATTAGAGCAAGCATTAACCACCGGGAGCCAAATGCTAAAGCCAGAGTGGAACTGCATCAGATACAGGGCCTTGAACGGCTCCAAGGAAAGACTCACTGCACTGACATCAGTGGGAAAGACCCAAACTTTTCTCTGAAAATAAAAATACAAGCCCAAAACAACTTGTGGTCTATTGGGTGTATTTACTCAGTACTTTTAAAAACAATGCTCAGAAAATTTGATGAGATTAGTGTCTCAAAGCTGAGTCACAGGATCCAGCATAATCCTGGTAGTATGTATGTAATATGAAAGGTGCCAAAGCTTTGTTGTCAGTTGGACACAGCAAAAGTTCACAGTTCAAGCATGGGTATTTCAAATGCTGAAGATAAATGGGAGTGTCACTGTAAAGACCTTGTAATCTTGTTGCTACAGCTCAGACCCGTATCTATGGCATGTGTTTCCAGCTCACTGTGAATTAGGTATGTTTTCCATAAACTGGCTTGGAGGGAAAATGAGGCTATGCAAAGTTTCAGAAGTCAGAAGTTTGAAGTCAGTTGGAAGCTGGTGGTGCAGGCTATATTACGCCTAGCTTATGCGTTTTTATCAGATGTGATTCTTTTAGCTTCAAAGAAAAAAGAAGAGCAAGAAATGAAAACAGTCCCTCTGTCATCTAAGTGCAAATACAGCAATCAGTCTGAATATGGAAATCTCATGGAAAGATGCCAGACAGTGGACATGACTTCTTCATCAGCTGCAGAGTTTATTGGGTGTATATGAATGTTTTTGCCAAATCAGGTTTTAAGTCATTAAAATGTGCAGTTTTTATCTTATTGTGATGGTTTTCAGCAACATTTTTAACAGATGTGATTCAACAAAAATACTGTAAATAGTTGTCAAGGTGGCTCCTTTAGCCTTGTTCACTCACATATTTACACTGAACAGACATCAAACGTTGGTAAAAGCCTCTGAGCGTTTGCTGCTTAAACAGGATATGATGGATATTGAGACTGGCCAGTAGTGACAGCATCATATTCCCCCTGGCTACATGCCAACTCAGCCTTCTTATCTTCAGGCCTGTGTCTAAGGGACTTGAGTTCACTCAATCAAAACCATGAACAGCTGTGGACAGAGCTTCCAGTTCTGGAAAGTGAAGCTGAAACAGAAGTGCCTTCAACCCTTCAACTGCATTCTCTCTAATGGCCAGCAGGGGGCAGCTCCACTGGCTGCAAGAAGAAGTCCAATCCTGTGTAAGCTCATGAGAAAACGAGCCTACTTCTCACGTGATTTATTACCTACGTAAACAGTTTTCTAATGAGATTATGGCCTAAATGGCGAGTTTTAATACAGCATATTGTTCTTTTGGTAAATGACGGTCCCATTTAGACTAAAATAGATGATAAAGCCTTAATCGTTTTCCTGTGCCTTCCAACGCCTTTACACATCACACTTAAAAAATAAATCATTTTCATGACGTGACAAAACTGTGGTGAAGGCTTAGTTACATTTAGACACAAACATGCGATAATGTTTTGTTGCCTCGATAATAATGTCATGTGACTTCCGCCTTTGCTTCCCAGCACAAGTGTTATCACTTACGTACATGTGCAATTTTGGGCACACTTAGTGAAACAACCGATGCTGTTGTTTTTCTTGGGAGAACAGTGTAAGTTAATTAAAGGACTTGTGGTCGATAAATTTGAGTTGTATTTGAACAAACAGCGATGAAACAAAAATCATTAAATTTTGAGATTTTGAGATTCGTTGAGAGAGAAGTCATCTGAAAAGGAGAAAAACTCAGGGAGAAGAGCAAATTGAGAGGTTTGATCGTTTCCTCTTCCTCCCATCTTCTCTTCCTAGTGTCTTCCTATTTCGTCTCTGACGTGTGAACGCTCTTGGCTGGTTTACATACGAAGTGTGAATGTGCATTATGAAGAATGTGTGTGAGTGATTTTCTTTGCTTGTGTATAAATGTTTACATGGCTCTGGAATGTTCTGAAATGTGATCTATTACCAGAGAGTGCCAACAGCCACATAAATGCACACACACACATGCGCACGCACACACACATACACACACACGCACACACTCACTCACTACAGTTCTAGTGAACATTACTGGTTGGGTGTGCTGGTTACATGGTTGGTTAGATCAGCTTATTCAGTGCATTCCTTTTCTTTCGAATACAGAAAACATGGCACAGAAATAACCCAGAGAAACATTTTGTCATTCTGCACACACACTCGTACAGACACACGCACAATATCATTATTGTGGTGTTTGTTGCATCAGGCCAGAGGGGCAAATAATGAATCAGAGCTGGGATAAGTTGAATTGACCTCCCATAAAACAAATTCTGCAGAGCTACAGAGGCACCACTTGATCCCAAACCCCCACCCGCCTACACAACACACACACACACACACCACACACACATGCACACACACACACACACATACTTATACACAGGATAGTGGGCCAGGGGTGAGCATGACTGTTCTGTTTGACAACTAATGAAATAGGCCTCAAAGACAAGATGGCACTTGCTGCCATTTCCACTCTGAACACACACACACACACACACACACACATCCATGACTGTGAATAACAATCACAACAAATGAAAGTGGCTGTGAGGGGGAAACTTTCCTCATTGTCTGTTTTAATTTGAGTCTTATTTAACGAGTCGAGAATCAAACGTTGGATAAGGGGGTGGGTGGGGGCTGAGGCATCGCACAGAGACGACAAAACACGCTGAGAGGGGGAGAAGAAGAAGAAAACGGCAGAGAGACATCAGACTCCATCAGTCTGAAAATAGAGCAGTTTTTTGTTTCATCCGACAGGGAGAGGTGTCGATAATTAGGCTCTGTCAGGTAGAGTGTGGAGTGTGAGTTCCTCTGTGTGTGTGTGTGTGTGTGTGTGCATGTGTGTGTGCTGAGTCTTCCTGACAGTACGTGCTGAGAACACTGTAAATGCATGGGTAATGGTTGTCAGTGTGTGACAGCTATAAATGGCCTTTTAGTCCTCTTCTCAGCACTACATTGACACACACACCCTCACTCACACACACACACACATCAGAGCAAAGGATCTTCATTTTCATGTTCATCGACTTAATTATCATCAGCACCAACACATGCCAGCCTCTCCACTCATGGGAGTAACACTGAGAACAAGGATGCTGCAGGTTCCCATGCAGCTTGTTAACATGAGGTACCTGTGAATAAAAATGATCATGTGAACCTGCCTGACTGGCAAAATTTTGTAAATGATTATTTACTGTTACATATGGAGAGTTTTATTTCAAAGAGACACTTTAATTTGGCGGTTACTCTTACATGATGAGAGTCACATGAAGATGAAAATGAGAAGAACATACCTGTTCAGGTCAGTGAAGTTGCTGTCTGCTTGTGGAGGTTACAGAGTGAATTACTCCTTCATGTGATTAATATCAGTCTGAATGTTGTGTTAAAGTTGTGTTAAAGTTCACATGACTGTTATTGTCTACTGCCAACATAATTGTATTTTGATGCTTTGGCAACATTATTTTTGAAGCATTCATGCTAATAAAGTTGAAGTCACACTTGGCTCACTGGTTGGCCTGTCATCACATGACAGGTTTTGGGATGATATTATTACCATTATTGCTATCATCAGATATTAGGACGATGTTATGATGTTTGATCTTGTTCAAGAAGCATATGGATGGGCAGCAGTCTGTACGAAAGAGAAGATCCTGGTTTTTTATAAAAGCACAAAAATTGTAGGAAAAAAAAAGGCTGCCAAAACCTGAATCCATACTGCAGGCTGCCGGCCAGGGACCTGTTATCTGCTCAGGCTGAACTAGACCGATACAAATCTCTCAAAGGATAACAGAATAACGCTTAAAATAAACATTAACCTAAAATTACCCTTGACAATCACAGTTTATCTATGGGTGCACACACTCAGCCATGAGTGTAACAAGTTTAACAGAATATTATTTACCTGGAAACAGTTTCATCCTTCCTTCTTCAATTTGACAGCTCCCAGTCACTAACCACTTAGAGCATCGATCCCCTATTAAGTACATGATCTAACATCAAAAAACGCATGCAAAACAAGAAACAACATGTTCATATGTTGTCGCAGCTCGGTTGTGATGCTTAACAGATCGAGCTGGAACATTGGAGTGAAATGAATGACAAAGCACACAAAAAAATTGAAGATGTTAATGTTGGGGGAAAAGGACAGAGTGGATGAAGCAACATTTTCACATAAACATTCTCATCCATCACATTTTATACACATTATCAATTTGTGCATAAGAATAAGAGTGGAAATGCTACAATGTCAAAATAATGATAACAATAATAATAATAATACTTTTATAGTTGACTGAGTTATAGAAGTTGTCAAAAAGTTGTCATACCTAAAATGTCAAAAGGATTTTAAAAAGGAGGAAAATCAAACACATTTTAGGTGGAAAGTTGCAATGAAAAGCAATTCGATTACTTATGTACTCTTGTCACAAACTCTTGATTTATCCATCCATCCATCCATTTTCTATACTGCTTATCCGTCAGGGTCGCAGGGAAGCAAAAACAAAAACAAAAACAAAAACAAGCGAACATACGGTACTGTGACATAACATAACAGTCATAACAGTGAGCTAAAAACCCAGCCATGACAACATGTGTGAGGTGGTGACCACGTCAACCAAGAAAAAGGTTAAAGGACTAATGTGTTGCTTTGGGAAAAAATGATCCCTTAAAAAAATATTCTTGGCCACTAACATAGTTTTCATAACCCTAATCCCATGTGTGTGTGTGTGTGTGTGTTTCACTCACATAAACACACACCCTAAGTGAGGTCACAGTTCAGACAGCTGGATAATAACATTACAACTAATGGACTCTCATCTGTTTATTCATAAAGGTTTCCTGTCTTTTTCTCAGTGTGAGCAAGTGCTGTGTGTGTGTGTGTGTGTGTGCGTGTGTGTGTGAGCGCACAGGCAGAGAAGACCGTTTTCAGCGGTTTCTCGTTGCGTCTCAGGGGACGCTGTGGTGACTATACCCACAGTGCTTTGCTGCACAGGCAGGTCTGTGTAGGAGTGAGCTGGTCGTTTTATTACATTACTGGCAGGCACAGAGACCTACTGTGGCACAGCATCAGGATGCACATTAATCCACCACCAACCAAATGTGTGTATAGAGTGTGTGTGATGTATATATATATTTTTTTACCATTTTGATATTAGATTTTTTCCCAATACTCTCTCTGTGCTTCTGTAGCTCATGCAAACATAGGTCTGTGTTTGTACAAGAGAAGAGCGTGTGAGTGTGTGTTGTGTTTTGTTGGCATTTATCTGCTCCTCATGTCTAAGTCATCAATAGGCCACAGGTGCCATCCTGCACCAGCTGATGACAGCAGAAGGTGCTCATGGGACCCACGGTGCAGATGGAGGAGGCCAGTCAGCCCGCTTGTGACAGCTGGCCAATCATCTCTGCTGAAAATGTGTCCCTCGATGACATCACCGGACCTCAACTGATGAGCTGCTGTAATACTGCTGGAAAGTTTCTGAAAGTTTCTCCATGGGATAATGCAGTGAAGTGGCTCTTGAAGTCAGAAAGATTTGTGAAACCTAAGCTTGCTGAGATAGAAATTTAGTATTTTGTGGTAGCATGCTAACACAAGTTTCCGAATGTATGCATGAATCATGTATGTTAACAAACCTGTTGGGGATTGCTGTGTTTGTTATTCCATTAATCCTCTGGACCACAAAGAGGTTGTGATTCCAGTCTAGTGTGACATCATTGAGCCCAATATTAACCAAGGAAACAAGGCTGCCTGGTAACAAGAGGAGCTCCACCATCATGTCTGGGTGTTCCTCTTTTGAGAGGACCAGTAAGATCTATTGATAGCGTTTTCTAACCTGTTTAACAGCAGTTTAAATCCAGGTGTGTAGGATTTTTTTACACCTCGAGTACACCTGACACCTTGTGTCATGGTGTTGTGTGGTAGTGGTGCCCAACCTTGGTTTTGTGACCCCTCAAAAGAAATGAGTGTCTACAGTAGGAGCAGTTCAGCTGAACATTATTTTCTTTGTTTGAAAGTTTTTAGATGCTGGCAGAAATATTTAGTTTTGCTAACCATCTCGCAACCCCTCACAATCAATCTGCAGCCACTTGTGGCCGCAAGGTATGTTTACTGCCCCACTGGTGTAGTATACAAATCATGTATCTAAATAAAAAAAAACATTCTGAGAATTCAAACCAGACTGTTGTAAAATGTTGTTATATTCCTATATTTCACAAGATTCCTGTAAATGTTTTGCACATTGACATTACACAGAATAGACATCTGAGGTCTTCTTCACATCTGTTTTGTATGAAATGCCTCAACGCTGTGATCTTATAAAACAGAGCAAAAAGACCAAACGCTGACATTGTTATTATTATTATTCTCATCATTATTAGTAATAGTAGTACTATTTAAGTTATGATCTTTTTTCATAACAGGAGTTCAACAAAGGGTGAGGAAGGCCTACTGCATGTTCAAAAAATAGCATTCATGGTACACCAGGTAAACTTTTAGAGCAAGAGCAAATATAAATATTAGTATAATTAGGGCGGCACGGTGGTGCAGTGGTTAGCACTGTTGCCTCATAAAAAGAGAGTTCCAGGTTCAAATCAATTCAAGTTCCAGGTCTGGGCCCTTCTATGTGGAGTTTGCATGTTCTCCCTGTGCCTGCGTAGGTACAGGGTACTCTGGCTTCATCCCACAATACCAAAAGCATGCATGTTAGGTTAATTGGCTCCCCTGTGACCCTGGTGGATAAGCAGTATAGAAAATAGATGGATGGATGGATAATTATAATTATGAATGTAAAATGAGAGTAACTATAAGATCCACAGCTGAAACACAAGAAGGATCACCTGTCTGATTTGACTGTGAAAATGAACGATGTTGTTTCTGTGAAAGAAAAAGTTATCGGCCACAAATCAAAATGCCAAAAGAGCTGTTTAACAAACTGACAATGGAAAAAAGATGTTTAGCTTTGTGATGCTACAGTTTGTCTTGGCTTGACCCCTAAATGAATTTTGGTCCAGTGAGAAGGGTCTGCTGGACCGTTCGCTGCTCAGAGAAGCAGGTGAGCGTTCACGTGACGTATGCTGACAAGTCAGCTAACGTCGTTCAGCCTGCTGGACAACTTGAATGGTTTCATGTAAGTTTATTTGAACACCTCCCAGGCACAGACAGATATGTCTCTTTAATGGACTGGCATTTATTACAAGCCCATTCCTCAGCCATTAATAGCCTTGCTGCTGTTTGGAGCTGAAATAGTTCGCTTTTCTCAATCATGCAAGCGGTCGTTTGGAGTGTTACTAATGTGAGATGACAGGTAAACTTGTGCGTCTCTCCCCCATACCAGCACCCACTGCTGAGACTGCGTGAGTGTGTGTGTACTTGTGGCACTGTTGGGGGGAGAAGCCAGCAGTGTGTCCAGGCAGTAATCGGGTCGTAAACTCCATCAGGTTCTGTTTTCTCTGGAAGACTTGGGAGGGATGAAGGAGGAAGGTGGGCGAGAAGGAAAGAAGGCAGTAAAAAGTCTGGTTAGCTCCGTCAGCTCTCCTTCAATCAGCAGTGAGAAGGAGGGGGGGGTCAGAGCAAAACCAGAGGAATAAGGAGGACATAAAAAATGCAGTGAAAAGGAAGGAGGAGGGGGGGAGTCAAACAGGTTGGCTGAGAGCACAAGAGCAGCAGGACAAAAAAAATATATGGCTTCTTTGGGGTTTAAAAGTATTTGTAAAAATGTTTTATAGAAAGTTACAGCCGTCTGTGGTGGCAGATGGTTAGACTTTGACACATGTGACAGTAAATAAAAATTATTAGTGTGGCGGTTGGAGGTGGGGGGTGGTGGGCTTCTGTCCACCAGTCGCAGCCCTGCATAATCTCAGTCATCACTTGTCTCTAGTTTGTCAGTAGCAGCAGACACATGTGGTGCACGCAAACACACTAACACACACTGAACAGACTTCAGAGGTCATGCTGGGAAGGGGGGGGTTACAGAGAAAGGAGGGGCTGATGATAGGTCAAGGCTATGTGTGTGAGTGTGTGTGTGTGTGTGTGTGGTGAAGATGATGATACAGAGTAAATGGTCAACTCTGTCAGGTTAGGTGATAGTCACAGCAACTGTTGTGATGAAAACTCTGTTTATTTTGAGTGAGAGAACCAGTGGACAAACACACACACGCACTCACACACACACACACACACACACACACACACACACACACCTGGTGTAATACACCTCAAGGTTTTCTATTCTTCTGCTATCAGTGACATGATCCAGCTGTTTTTCTTCTGTGTGTGTGTGTGTGTGTGTGTGTGTCTGCATGCGTGAGTGTCCTTGTTGGAGGACTAATTGTAACTGGACCCAGTAATGAAGCTTTTCAGTGTTTCCTGTTGTGACTCTGTGCTCCCGTCTGAGTTCAAACACTCGTCGCCCACACACAGCAACCCAAACAACAGAACAGCTCACTGCTGCTATATAAATACACTTGTGGTATACTGGTAATATTAACATTGTACTCACCAGTAGGCCTTTTTCACAGGAGACATTTTGATATGTCGCAGTAAGAAAAACACGTGTAAATAATAAAATTAACGCTAGAAGCCACTTAGCTTCTCCAGTTTCAGTATCATTCATGCTGGTTTCTTTAATGCTGTCATGACTTAATGAGACACTCAAATAGAACAGAGCCTTTGTTAATATTATTATTAACACTTGTGCTTTTCCTACTGTGTCGTGAAAAAGGCACATTGCTGACAAAATTCTGCTGTTTGAACTGGAGGAATGGCAAATTTTTGGTTTTAGCCGTAAGACTAATAGAGCTGATTCCAAATCAAAATGTCATGGTTGCAGTTTTAAGAGGTGTATTAAAATTCAAAAAAGTTGCTTGTATATTCAACTAAATGCTTATGTTACAGTGGGCAATGTTAATATATGTCTCAGCCCTCTGTTCACTGGCAGGGCAGCTCTCCATTTCCTGAACAGAAAACGCAGACTTTGAGAAGGTGATAAGATAATGTATGAGCTTTTTTCTGAGTGGTGGGAGAGAATGGTTTTACAAACCCACGTCATCTGTCGGCAACTGCTAAAGGAAGTTTATCTTCAAAGATTTAATCACCGATTATTGCACGTTCACAAATGTTGACATTTTAGATTTCATATCAAAGAGTGTGTGATTCATTCTTTGTCAGAGGCGTTTGAAAAGCAATTAGGTTTTTACCACAATCAATTTTCACATCTCCAGAACCCCACGACCACCACCACCCACCATAAATTCATGTACAAACAAATGTACACACACACACACACACACACATTCATGAGATTTCACACTCAGTGTTTGAAGCTGTGAAGATTGTCAGGATGTATTTTTGCTAGAAAGCCCATGGGCCTCATCTCTCATCTTAAAGAACTGAGAGGTGCTTTCACGTGTTAAACAAGGTGTGTGTGCTTGTGTGTCTCAGGGAGTCTTAGAGACTTAGAGAGACTTGGCATCAGCGTATACAATATAATATAGCTGCAGAGTGGAGAGGCATGTATGTTTCACTTCATAGCAATGAAATGTAAAAATACCAGCCAGGAGAGGCTAATACGGATGAATGAGCACTCAATATAAAACACTGTAGTACTTAATAAAAACAGTTGCTGAAAGTCAGGCATGAAGCTCAGCAAAAACTGAAGTTTACAGCAAGATTGAAAGGCAATAATTCACAGAGAGTCCAGGCACAACTTTACAGGAGGAACCAACATCCCTATGATTCAGTTTGCTGCATTTGGTTGGTTTAGATTGATATGATGTGTGTGCAGATTTTGACTTTATAAAACTGTTTTCACATGCACTCCTTGAAGTGTATATACTGTATATGTGCTCACTGAAAACCTGATTTTCAGAGGCAGAGTGTATGAGCATGATTCATGATGTCAACAAATACTGTCTGCCTTCATTCCTGGCCCAATTTTTAGCACATACAAGATTCATGTGGAAGCCTGCAGAGCACATCCGCTGAGAATGGGCTTCACAGTGAAGTGTGTCCAGCATTTAATCTTGTGAAATGAGAAACATCTGCGTATTCATACATTTTGCAATTTCTTATGAGGGACTGAGAGAAAGTACCATTTTAAGGGTTTTAATTTAGTGATTATGCTTTTAGTTTTATGCTTTGGAGACCCCGAGGGGTCCTTGGGAGGGTTCTGGGGGTCCCTTGCAAAAAGTAGAAAAATGAATTTACAGTATACTACCATCCATAAGTTATATAATGACAGAATGTATGGCTGTCAAGGTCATGTCTTTCATACACTTTCTGTGTAAAACACCTGAAAGCAAGATGTAGGAGAAAATCTCGTCAAATTTGTGCAAGTTAAGGGGTGCTTCAAAAAGTTTGAGAACAACTGGTGTAGTCCACCCAGTGTTATCAGACATGTAAGCGCTACATGCTGTAGTAATTTACAGTGTTGTGTTAACCTCAACTAAACTAACTACAACTACAGCACAGTGAGGCGAAGCTGCCACACAGCGAGTCAGGTGTTCTGTAATCATGTCTGTGTGTGTGTGTGTGTGTGTGTGTGTGTGTGTGTGTGTGTGGGTGTGGGTGTGTCTGAACAGCTCCTTGCACGTCTGTGTTTGTGTGTCGCTCTAATTGAGCAGCAGTTGTGTGTAATGGCTGTGATATTTATCAGGGCAGCGAGGTCAGGTATGATAACGATCTAGGTTGCCAGGTTTGGTCTCAGGATTACAGGACGTGGTCTTATCTCGAGGGCCTCCCCTGCACTTATTATGAAGCCTGTAATGAGTGACAATAACCAGTTAATGGAGCAAAGGGGGGATCTGTTTTCTGGTTCATTCTCACAGTACTGGAACGCTGTTATTTATTATTGTTCAGGTCTGAGAGTCTGTAGCAGTGAAAGAGGTTTGGGTTGCATTTATGGTTCAAATCTTCCTCCACGAATTCTTCTAGACAAATAAAATTTAACTGACTGATAGTGTGATTTGACAGCCTTAAAGCTCGATCACAGGGAGCAAAATCTCCAAGCTGATGTTCAATGTTGAAAACTCACAAACTCACTGATAAATAATAAGACTGAGACTCAGATAACTCAGAGCCACCATAATATACTTTCTTCATTCATATTTATCTGTAGATCATAAAACAAACTCGTCTCCAACTGACAGTCTTAATCCTTTGACCTTTATTCTCCCAGTATACTGCAAAGTGCGAACATATCACATCCACACATACACATAGAGGCTTAAACACAGTTGTCTAATGGTTTCCATAAAGCGTTCATCAGTCTGTGGCCTGGAGGGAATGACTGGTAAGTCATACCATTGAACTTAGAGAGCAGCTAGAGGCTAAGACCAGGTCCAGGGCAAAGCTCGGGGGCAGCTGTAGCCACTCATTTGTGGCCACCCAGTACAAGTCTGTGTGTGTGTGTGTGTGTGTGTGAGATACTGAGTGAGAGGATAGGACAGCTGCAGAGGTCTATTCATAGTGCACAAAGACTGATGTCTCTTTCCTGTTCTGAAAACCCACCATCCCTCCATCATTCTGACTTATTTCTGTCAGTTCTACCAGCATTGTTCTGGAGAGGAGAGGAGAGGAGAGGAGAGGAGAGGAGAGGAGAGGAGAGGAGAGGAGAGGAGTGGGGAGGAGAACAGAGGTGAGAAGAGGCGAGGAGAGGCGAGGAGAGGAGAGGAGAGGAGAGGAGAGGAGAGGAGAGGTGAGAAGAGGAGAGGAGAGGAGAGGAGAGGAGAGGAGTGGGGAGGAGAAGAGAGGAGAGGAGAGGAGAGGAGAGGAGAGGAGAGGAGAGGGGAGGAGAGGAGTGGGGAGGAGAAGAGAGGAGAGGAGAGGAGAGGAGAGGAGAGGAGAGGAGAGGAGAGGCATTTGGGCTTTTAGATATGAGCTCTAGAATCACACTTGTTGAGTGCTGAACAAGTTGGGCTGAGCAATTTTCCTGAAATCAACATTACATCAATAGGTATTTCACATTAGAGCAAAAGTACACAACTGACATATTATAACTTCATATGGCTGAGTTGCCAAACATTTTTAGTGAAGAGTTGCCTGTTTATTGCTATTATGTTTCTGGACACCTTGAAGTCCAATATTAACTCTTTTTTTTACCTTTGTTCTTCAACAACATCCAGTTCTCTGTGTCCAGTCTGCTGTATGATGCTGAACAGGTGGCACACAATCAGTTTTTACAGCTATTTCATCAGAAAGAGCTTCCAACTGGTGAGAGCCACAAAAGTAAATCAATTTTTTGGGCCACAAAACTAAAGCAAATGTCAAAAATACACTTAAAAGCTCAGTAAAACTTCCTTTGACGGTTTCTGACTAGCCTCACTAGAACAGAAATGACTGATATTATTCTGTGGAAGATGACTGGCGCATGTCGTTGATTATCAGACTTGTCGCAACAATGCTGGAAATTAATTTAATTCTAGTTTACAATATCAGATAGATTTTATAAACCATTTTTCGTTTTGGTTATCATCTGCTGTTGAACAGCCTTCATACGTGACTTCAGAGATCATAGTAGCCCAAAAAATGTTGTCTTTTACTAGTGGGCAGGCCAAAGCATGAGTGATAAAACCTATTTGATTTTGTTATTACAAGCAACCTCTTTCACATCACACATAATGATTTGATCCATTGTTAAAATAAAAAATATTGATTACTGCCGCTTTAAAGCAATTAATCCTCTTTGACTTTTATGTATTACATTAGATAGTACTCTTGTTTTCAAAATCTGTTGAACAATTTGCTTGAAATCATTCAGGGTATACAGTATTACAGTATTATGATCCAGCCCTCATGTTTTAGCCTTTAACAGCTACCTTAGATTAAAAGATGAGACATATGCCAAAGAAAAAAGGATCTCACCAGCCACAATTCTGACACCCCACCAAATTTGGGAAAGTACTACTCCCCCATCTGTCGTCCCATGCTACATTTTGCTGGCCCTCGAGGGAAATTTGCCCTTGAATACTGACAACGGAGCAGCTTCTCCCACCATTAGTTGGGATATTGCAAAACTGGGCCCACATCCATTGTACCGGTTACAACTGGTTGCATCAGGAATCTGTTCTCTAAACACACAACATGCAATGGATGGTATTTATAGATGAACCCTTCTGTCCCAGTGCTCCTATCTATCTATCAATCTATCTATCTATCCATCTATCTATCCATCTATCTACTTCTTAAATGCACTGCAAACACCTGACGCTCTCGCTCATCTTCTTCTCACACCCGATTTTTGCTCTCCCTATGGTCTATAAGTCCACAACTGCTAACACACTCATTAGCCCCAAGACACATACACACACACACACACACACACACACACACACACACACACACACACACACACACATACACATACAGACAAACAAGCCACAACTTGCCCAGCAGATACACATTTAACCATGATGCCTCAGGGGACAGCCAGAAGGAAGCCTGAGGGCAGAAAACAGAGAGAGAGAGAGAGGGAGAGAGAAAGAGATGGAGGGGAGAAAGAAAAGTGCAAACATCTAAAGTCATATTCGTCATGGTGCAGCTAGCTTCCCTCTTTGATTGAAATTGATTTAAGTTTTGTAACTGCAACGATTAGCATTAAAGATAATACTCCTCATTGTGTGTGTGAGCGCACGGTTTTGCATCAGCTCACGCTTGCCAGTTAACAGCATCCTGACTTAATGGCACCAACAGACATCGTCTTGTTCATGGAAGCCACATTCTTCCATATTTGGGCATCGTTCCCATTTCCTGTTATGAATATGCATGCGAGTGGATGGAATCCACCACAAGCAGACCACAGAGAGCTCCTGACACACGCACACACACACACACACACACCTGAATACCGCAGACTGTTAAGAGGTGTATATCAACAGCCTTCTGAAGCTGAACAAACAGAAAACACGGAGAGTTAACCACCATTACAAGAACTCACCAAGTCTCTTGTAGACAGTCTGCTTAAGTGCTTCATGCTAACACTTCAGGATTAAATATTGTTTGTTGAGTGACATTAAGTGACTTATTAAAAGTCATCACAGACTTCTAAGTGGTATAACTGTGGCACATCTATAAATGTAACATACCCACTTTGATTTTGTTTTGCTGAAGTTCATCGCTTTAAGTGGAAACAAAGCAGGTCATACCTGGTAGATTAAAACAGTGTAATATTTTTATTTTTATATCTGTGTAGCAAAATACACAAAATGTGCTTGGGCTAAGATTCATTTGATATTAATACTTAGCTTTAGAGCTACAAGTTCTCATGTTGTCCTTGTTGAAAAGTTGAAAACATGTTAGCAGAATAAGCAGCACACATTTGCAAAAGCGTTTGCATGCAACACTGGCTGCAACTGACCTTCCAGAGGCAAGATGATCCATCAAGTCAAAAGAAAAAATAAACCCTGACACTTTAATTAGCATTAAGTAGGAAAATCTTTTGAATCCTGGTTCCTCTGCTTCTACCATCAGAAATATGTTTTCATTCACCTAATTTTGTTTCAGGTCTTGAGTTTAACTGAACTTGTGTGAGTGCAAATTGCAGAAGCAGCATACAGCACACAAAATCATCAAGCAAACATGAAAGCACGTTAAGTCACAACACTAGTCGGTGAGGCAAAGATGTGTTAGCACGAGTCAGTGTTAGCAAAAAATTCCAATCCATGAACGTATGGCGACGAGAAGATAAGGAGATGAAAGAGTCTGAGTCTGAGCTGTCACGCTAACAAAGGAAACTCCTCACACAGTATATGTTGCTTACTGGAGTTTCAGTTCAGGTCGGATTCACTTTGCATTCAAAACAAACACATTTAAAACACACATGAGCGAGGCAGCCGTGGCCTAGAGGTTGGAGAAGCGGCTTGTGATCGGAGGGTCACCGGTTCGATTCCCCCACCGGATGGGAATGAGTGGTGGAGTGATTAATGTGACAAAGGCTCCCCCCACCATTAGCTGGCTGATGTGCCCTTGAGCACAATTTGCTCCCTGGGTGCTTCATGCAGCCCACTGCTCCTGTTTGTAGTATGTTGCATGTGTGTTCAACTAAGGATGGGTTAATTGTAGAACACAAATTCAGTGTGTGTATGTAAAAAAAATATTTATACTGCCAATAAAGCTGTTTTTTCTTCTTCTGGTAAAGGTTTGTATCCATTTAATTATTTCATTTAGCTTGACAGTGATAATCATTTGTTCTCATTTACCTCGGGTTTCTTCCTTTCTGGGTGGCAGGTAAGAGTGGAAGAGGCAAATTTAGGAGACAAGCAGAGTGAGGAGAAGTTGGAAACACCTCTGACATGCTAACACACGCGGGAATGAGATGAGTAACCACAGTTAGTGCCCCAACAACTTCCTCACTTCATCTCAGTACAGCATCGCGAGGCTGGAAACACATGCACACACACACACACGTACTGTACAAATGCAGAAAGAAACCTCTGTATGTTACACACACATACACATGCACACCCAATCATTCTACTATGCTGTTGCACAGTAATGTGTGACAGTTGTGTGGAGCATCATTACAGAAACACAAAGCAAACTATTTTTGTTCTGCAAAAACAAAACAGGATTCGACACTTTGTAGCACTCTGTTCAGAGACAAAGTATAAACAAGCAGTATAATTATGGGCTCATTTTGAGACAAACAACCATCCTCTGTGTGTTCATGTACGTGTGTGTGTGTGTGTGTGTGTGTGTGTGTGTGTGTGTGTGTGTGTGTGCAAACGCAACTATGTTCTCTATCAGCGATGAGATGAGAGGAAAAGGATGAAAGATGCTCTGTCTTACTTGGCAGATGACAAATAAATGACAGCACACACACATCGATACACACATACACCCATATATACATGTGAACCCCCTCCTATCCCACATACACACACACACACACACGCACATAAGCGAGCAGACACAAACACACACTCAAACAAACAAATTTGTTTGAAAAGTGACAGAAGTCTCACACTGTCATTACACAGCTCACAGCTGTCATTTTAGTGTTTCTCATCAGTACATCACACAGACAAAAAATGTGTTCACACACTCATGCTCACACAGAGACAAACACACACTAGTACCATAGCAAGCTGACAAATGCTCAAAATCATTTTAACACAAACAGAGCAAGTGCGCAGCCAGGGAGTTACTAAAACTTGTGTGTGTGTCTACAAAACAAACTGCCTTTTTAGTTCTGATGAAGCTCCAACAGCAGGCGCTAATGAATACAAACACGGATATGTCGAATACAAGGATTTGTGTTCATATGGGGTAATATTAGCATCAAAAACTGTCAGTTGTATTTTCTCAAGGGAGAGAGACACCACTAGCATTAATGTGATGTGTTTTAGCGTAAATATCTTATAGCATTCAACACTCTGATATGTCAGAGCAGTTTACTGCCACAAAAGAATGTTTTTCAGAACATAAATGATCCGGTTTTGTTAAAAATCCATCAACATTTCAGGACTAATTAACACTTTAACTGTTTTTTAACTGTCTTTCTTGAGCTATTTTCTTGAAATGTATCAACACACGTGTTTATTTGAGTAGCTTACAGTAAATTAACGGCTCTGGATCAGTCACAGCATTTGTTGTTTTCAGTCATTCACAGTAATATAAACAAAGATGAAGTGCGTGTCACTACAAAACTGGCTCAAAATTATGATTTTAGGTTTTCCTTTAACATTTGATCCCTGCCAAGTTTTCCACAGTACTTGAAAAACACTGAATCATTGCTGAGATTAATCTTTTGATGGCTCAAATTTCCACTTGTAATTCTGAAGTAATTGCATCCTTTTTGATACAGCAGGAAGCTTAAAAGAGGCGGAAAGGTTGGCTTGGATCTCTGATCAGAAGCCTACTGCTCCTGACTTTCCCTCACCTTTGCTCCAACTACCAAACTGCAGTGTTGCATTTTTCAACATGACAAAAAAGAAAAAAGATGAAACAGTGAGAGCCGTGACATTCTTTAACCCTGTGAGCTGTAAAGTTTCCACATTTATTTTTTCATTTAATCCCTACTGTGAGTCTTTATTTAGGTTGCTGTAAAGCGGTGCGATCACACAGAATTGCCTTAAACCCAACACAGGAGTCCTGTTCTATTTTATTTAATTGTGTTCAAAATGCTGTCGTACATTGTATTACAAAAGTATGTTGGCAGGCTGAAGGAAGTGATGGACGGAGCCATACTGCCCCCTGTTGTGTCAAATAGGTCATAGCACCATAATATCCATGAACACAAAGCATCCCAGGTAGTCCAGCCAGGATTTTTGGTGAGGTCTTATTTAAGACTCAAAGCTCAAATTCAAAAAGTACCTACATTAATGCAAAAATGCTCCATTACAAGCAAACACCCTGCATTCAAAAGTGTGCTTAAGTGAAAGTACAGAGTTATTATCAGCAAAATATCAAAAATAAAAGTAGAAAAATGCACAATGAACAGCTCAAAAATGTTGAGCGCCATTGGATTAAGGCATTTTGTTTTATATGTATATCTTATGTTTTTTAATGAAAAAACAAACGTAATCTGAAAAGTAACAGATAAGTCAAATAAATGTAGTGGAGTAAAAATGACATTTTTATTATGGACTGCTGTCGAGTATTTACTTGAGTAAAAGTACTGTGAAGAACTGTTGTCTTATCACTAACACACAAATGCTTACATTCAAGACTTACTCTTCTAAAAGTCAGGGTCGGACTGTGTGACCTCACATTTTCAACTTTTTCTTTCAATCTCTGTCTTTCGCTCTTTCTCTGTCACCATTATCCAAACTTCAGCAGGCAAACTATCTGCTGGAGCAGTATAGAGATTCATGGGGGGTGGGGGGGATGGATGCACACAGAAGAAGGAGACAGAGTACAGATGACAAATAGTAACCTGTGACGGATGAGCTGCAAAAACAGAGATGCGACTAGAGAGACTGATGGCCGGCTGTGAGAAATAAAGAGGGCAGAAGGAGGGCTAGCAAGAGTTGAAATTGGCAACAAAAGTGAGTGAGATGTTGAAAGAGGAGATGAAAAAGTAGAGGAAAGGTTCATCTGCAACCCCACCCCCCCACCCCCCTTGGCCAGTTGACAACTCAGTAGGAGTCAGGCTACCATCTGTCTATTGGAGAGGAGTGAACAGTCCTCCACCTACTTTTTCTCCTCCTCTCTCTCCTTGCTTTCCTCCTTATCTGCCTCCATTTCTCCTTCTGTGCCTCCTGCTTCTCCTTCTGAAACTCTTCCTCTCCATTCCGACAGCATGTGAGAGAAAGAAAGCCAGACTGAGCCAACTGACAGACAGGATACTAATACACTAATATGCTAATCCTGCTTTGCACTTGTTTGAAAGTGTATGCGAGCATGCGTGCATATGTGTGTGTGTGTGCGCGTGTGTGCGTGTGTGTGTGTGTGTGTGTGTGGGGCAAGGCCTAGCCCCTGGGTAATAAAACAATACAAAGAGAGCTTTAGGGCTGCTGGGCCTGCAACAGCACTTGAATACCAAATCAGCCAGCAGAGATCACTGGGGGAAAAGGTGCAATGTGTGTGTGTGTGTGTGTGTGTGTGTGTGTGTGTGTGTGTGCAGCAGTGAGACAGATAGCTGAATCTGGCCTTGTTTTTACAGTGGTGACCGTTGTTCTGTAACTCATGCTTCTAAAAGTAGGAGAGCAACTTCGCAACAGCTCACAGCTCAGATGGATGAATTTCTAAAAAAGAGAGGAAGATTGATGATGGGGGTGCATGAAAAGCAAACAAGACTGGGGCTTTATAAAAAGATATAGAGAATGGAGTGTCATAGAAAGGACTGTACAGTTAAAATGCTATTTCTACCGGTTTCACTTCTCTGTTAGTGAACACGCACATCCATGTGCACGTTCATAAACATACGCACCCGTTGCCTTTTTTCCTCTCTATCTTACCCTTGTATGTCAGCCAGCCCCTGCCTTAATGGACCATAGACACAATTACTACTGATTAATCTGCCACTTAGCATTTTGACCCCACTCTGGCAACACACATGCACACACACATTCACACCACTTAACATGCTGGCCTTGCCCTAGTATCACTGGCTTCTCAGGTACTGAGCATGCTGCAGCGACGCCCCAGGGCAGCCCCGCTGAGACCACTGCTGTCTAAAAGAGGGGAGTGAAAGTGTGTGTGTGTGTGTGTGTGTGTGTGTGTGTGTGTGTGTGTGTGTGTGTGTGTGTGTGTGTCTGTGATGAAAACATGCCAATGCCAGTACCCTGAGGGACTACCATCCAGTCCACGTCCTGAGGGAGCCTCGTCACTTCAGGGATGGCACTACTCTGGCGCAGCATCACATCCAAGAGGCCCAGAGGGATGGAGGGAAAGAGAGAGAGAGAGAGAGAAAGGGTGAGAGAGAGAGAGAGAGAAGGGGGGTCGAGTGGGGTTCAGTGGCATTCGATCATCATCAAGGGGCCTAAAGGGAGAACAGACTGATAAATGGAAAGGTGGGTAAATGACTGAGAGTGCAATGAAGAAGAGGTGGATTAAAAGCAGTCACTGAATCAAAGGTGAACTCTTCCCAAACTGAACTTGAATCACACGCATCACTGGCAACAATATTATATACCACATTTACTTGGTAATGGAGTGTGAGAGGACTGAGAGAATTTTGGGAAAGCAGGGAAAATATTGTCAAAAACTTAACTTTCTCATATGAGCCGTAGAGACATCAAGTCAACATGTTCAGTGAATTTAGTGAAAAGCAAAAACAAAAGTGAGTTGACTTGTCAGTTCAGTTTAGTCCATCCCTCTATCATAGTCTTGGAATAATAACTTATAAGTGTTAGACTTTTTCTGGCTTTTTTTCCTCCTTACTCTTCATTGAACCAAATGTCAGTTAAACATTTGGTCTCCTCTTCCCATGTGCCACTGTGGCTCATTTTGGTTTGTTGTATTGTTTTTTCTTAACACAATTTTGACTGCCAAAATTGGTTAAAACATGCAAACCATTAAAAAAAAAAAAAAATGTTTTCACTTTAGAGGCGAATGATTCGATCCAGACCAAGACACCCTCTTTTTGTTGGAACAAAGTTCAGCTAGAAGGTTCTAAACCCTTTGGTTTGGTTTAAACTGAAAATTGCATTTCACCACAAATCAGTTCAGTTTAACACAGTTTTGTTGCAATAAACTAGTCACTTTAGTATGGTGAGACTGTAGAAGCAAGCTGAGAACAGTGAGATAAAAGAACAATAGAAAGTCACAATATATGAACAAAAGGTTTGAATGTGGCATAAAGGTAGCAGTGAGGGAGTACCAGATCAAGGTGTGCAAGGACCACGAGGGAAAGGCAGTGATGGTGTGACAGTGAAGGATGAAGGGTGGAGTCAAAAACACACATGAGACGAGAAAGACGGCGAAGGGCATTAATTATATTCAGGGCACTGCTCTGAACACACCATGAGCCTGATGTTTTCATGACAGCAACATGAACATGCACATCACACAAACCCCAGAAGGTCACCTGGTGCACGAGAACTGTGATACTGTGACAGTTCGCAAGTTTGTGGTTTTACTTTGTGTTGAGAATGAATGGGATTTAAGTTCACAGAAGTTGAGGAATCTGGGTTTTTTTCTTCATCTTCACAAGCTACAGTCCAGACGGGGTTTATCTCTATGAGGAGTGTTTACAAAACATGCAGTGCTTATGTGTAGCTCACATACTGAAAAGGAAGTACCAGGCAACATAATCCAGGCAGCAATTAGATTTAGCAGCAACATGTAACTTAAACATAAACACACAGCAGGCCTGTGTTACACATGTTACAGTGAAATTATTAGTTTCTTACTCACACCAGTAAATGTACATAAAATATGAAGGTTGAATAAATTGCATAAGGTGAATAAAGCTGATGAGTTACAATAAGTAACATACAATGAAAAAATTGTGTGTATGTGTGTGTGTGTGTGTGTCTGCCCGTGTGCAGTCCACTAATGAGATATTGACTCCATTGTGACTGTGGTACATTGTTTATCCCACTTATTTATTTATGAACATTTGATGTGCGAGTTCAACTGAGTTCCTACAAACACACACACATATACACACATGGCGAATGAGCGTGGAGCACAGAGATCAATATGCAACATTAACACAGGATTGTCTTTAATGTTATTTTCATTTGGAAAAACACAAATCCTCTGTTTATTTCCATTTCCACATCCCTCATTCTCTTCTGATTGATACCTCTTGGTGAAGCTGTGTTACCTGCACCCGCTCATCCAAACACACACTCACAGACACGCATACATCACACCCCACCAGGCCCTCTCTTCTCTCTCTCTCCTGGCTGTGTCAGCAGCAGCACAAGCAGTACTTCTGTCTTTGTGTCTCCTTCATATCATCTTGTTAAAAATTAAAGTGACTCCACTTCCCTCCATCTTCCTCTCTCTCTTTCTCTCTCTCTCTCTCTCTCTCTCTCTCTGTCTCTCTCTCTCACTCTCTCTAATGCTAATCTGTTCCCTGTTGGACCAGTATGCAGATGAGACGCAAATACGGTGGAGCCTGATGAATAGTAATGAGGCTACAACACACACACACACCTGAGCAGCATTGGGATGCCCTGTGGTTTACCTGTCTGTCTGTCAATCAAAGCAGTGACCGAGTGAATGCAAGTTTGTGTGTGTGTGTGTGTGTGTGTGTTAAATTGGGATCCAAATCTGTAATTTTTTTAATGTCATTTTATTAGAGCAAGAAATGTCTGATGTCTTTCATTCATAGATAAACAGTTGATTTTCCTTTTGCTTTAAAAGACAATCATTGAGGTAGCTGTGTTGCAGATAAAGTAATATAATCAGTTATCTTTTTTGACCACATTACAACAGTGCACGTTATAAAAAAGTAAAAGTTAACAGTACATCAAGTGTTGTTGGGAGCACACACATGCACATTAAATGTGTGTAACCAGCCAGTTTCTAAAAAAAAAAAAAACGTTAACCATGAAGCTCACTAATGCGCTTTCCCTCTAAGCACTACTGCTCTCTCTGAATATCTTTTAACTGAGGAGAAAGGGGATTCCCTTCTGTCCCGCTGGCAGATGTATGGTTTCCTGCATGAGTGACCCAGGTTTGAATCTGGTCTATTACATACACAGACAGGCAGGAAACAGAAGAAAGAGAAGGGTCTCAATTTTAATCCAAGCTGTGACATTCAATATTCTGTGAAAATAAGAATTATAATATTTTTTGCACCAACATACAGTATATGAGTGTGAATGAATGAATGTGCTGACCTCATACAGAGCAGAGGCAGGATATGCAGTATGACCGTAAACACAACTTGAACATATTGGATGTAATGAGAGCCAAAAAGACACAGACAGTAACCTTTTGTCTTCTGGGATGTCAGCTATGAGTTGCTGAACATGGTTATGTCTGAAAGTGCTATATATAATAATAGATACTATAAGATACAAAATAAGATACTATAATACTATAATAGAGCACCATGGATATGCTGGTGTAGAAAATCTCACATGCAAATCTCATATGCAAAGTGAAATGAATGTGGTCTTGTGGAAAAAATGATGGTTAGACAGTAAATGTGCAAAACAGAACTGAGTTGAACAATGGTCTGAACAGCCCATAGAAATCAACACCGGAGAATAAAAACATATCAGTAATGACCACAGTCATTAGGATTTATTGTCTGTACAAAATCTCACGGTAATCCATCAATTAGCTGTTGATGTTTGATGAGATGTTGTGACAAAATTGGTCCCGACCAACCACCATCTCCATCCCTAAAGCCTCAAAATCATTAAGTTTTCAACTTGTAACCACTTGTGGGGTCCAGATCCCCAAGTTGAGATCCACTCCTTTAGTTTACCAATATCCATTATATTTTTATGCTGTGAATAATGTTGTAAGATTGTGGATTTTGACCTCTGTGTTTATGACCTCTGCAGTCAGTGGTGGGAGCACCAGCTACATTGTCAGATCACAGCACTTCACTCTGTCTCACATAAAAAAAACACATGGGGAGAGATGGAAAGAAATGGAGCTCCTGACATTTAGTGGTGTATCATGCCACCTAGTTCTGTTGATCATTACTACATTCATCTGTTACCTCTTCTGAATATAAAAGCAAACTGCTGCAACTAATCACAAGCACACATATAAATACACTCAAACAGCTGCAGAGTTGGCCGTTTCCTGTATACCGTTCTCACTGTGTCCGCATTACTCTGCACATCTGCACAGGCATTTCCTGCCTGACCTTGAAATCAGGCCCTCGCCCACCACCACCATTACTTCACACACATACATACGCTTTCCCCATTTCCCCACATGCTCTGCGCTTTGGGAGCACAAGACATCCTTCTTGCATAACATTCACTCATACATTCACTATCAGCACACACAACACTCCTATATGTTCACTCCACCACTGACAAGTGCCCAAATTAAAGAGCGACTTGGCAAAAACAACCACCAGTGGATGATAAATACGTAAATGCCTCAACCTGTAATTACCAGTTATGAAAAACTAAACTCCTATGGGGGAAAATTAAGACAATGTTTTCATGACTAGAAGCGAAAATACAGCACAAACTCCAACTTTACAAGCACCCAGGAGTTACTCTAATCTGCCACTTTCACACTGGGGAGCCGTGATGTCATCAATCAGTAACCCGGCGCTCAAACAGCAGCCAGCCTTCGCCAAACAAGCCACATGTGTTTTTATTCAGCAGGAAAGTTATAGCAGAAAAAGTTAGGTCACAGATAGTTTACAATAATATTATTCATGTAAAGGAAAGTGATCCCTGTATGTGACTTCACTTTACTTACACAAGCATGCCCTGAATACACTGATATCGCCAGCTAGTAAAACACACACACACACACACACACACACACACAAAGAGAACACTACGCATTAATTGCATGAACTGGATTTCATAAGGTGATGGAAAGGAACCAAGCCAAAGTCAGACAATTAGCAAAGATTTAAAATAACAACTGAGGGCCTGGGGCATAGTGTTAAAGCAGAGGAGACATAATGAGAGTCAGAGTTATGATTCCAACAGGAGAAACAGAGACACTTTTGTAGTGTTCATATATGCCAAATGGTTACAGCTCTCGCATTGGCTCTCAGGTCGTATTTAATACTCACTTGATGAAGAAAATTTTAATTAAATTACGGCCCATTAAATTTACGCAATAGGCCATTTGTAAAATGATGCTTCTGGTCATGTTTTAAGACCAATGGCAAGAGAGGCAGATGGATGGACCCAGAGGAAAACTAGAAACTGACTGTTCTTGCTTTACAAAACTGTCTTGTCCAAGTGTAAGTGTGTATGTGTGCGGACTTGTATTAACAACATACATCTCTTCACACAGTCACCTTATGGATACTCAGTTCCCATATGGGTACAAAAAGCTGGTCCCCATAAGGAAAACTATTAAGTATTAGACTTTTGGTTGAGGTTAGTGTATGTCTTCAGGGGATTAACATAATGCAATGTCAGTGTCAAGTCAGTGTGTGCACTACAGCCATAGTTTCCTTGTGAAAAGAGGACACATGGTCAGACACACAGGATACAGCACCACACTTCCCACGGGAGAATACACAACATAGCAAAGGAAAGAGAGAGAGAGAGAGAGAGAGAGAGAGAGAGAGATGTGGTCGTGACTCTGAACAACATCCACATGGCTGTTGTTTTGGCTGAAATAAATTGTTGAAACCATGCACATCTAGACAACTTCCAGGTTTGGTCTTTTTTATAACCTTTGTTTGCCTTCCTAATTATTACAGATTGTTTATGTTTCTTACCATTAAAGGTATTTTAACTAGATCTGCATATCTTGGACTTTTTCACCCACAGTAAATTCCAACCAACTGCAGAAACAGCTCCAGAAATTACAATAAAAAAAAAATAAAACAGACATTGGATATTTATTTAATTCCACTTATTGATAGCAGTCAGGATGTTGAAAGTTTCTATAATACATTACTAGCCCTGCCTTTAAAGGATAATATATTTAGGTTTTGTCTACAGCTTGTTTCTGCTACCCCCAAATGGACATAAAATTACTTATTGCAGGTTTTAACCTGTTTTAAAGAGGGTTCAACAAAAAGGGGTGCAGTGGTTAGCACTGCCGCCTCACAGCAAGAGGGTTCGAGGTTCAAATCCTGGTCTGGACCTTGCTGCGTGGAGTCTGCATGTTCTTCCTGTGCCTGCGTGTGTTTTCTCCAGGTACATGCACTTTATGTTAATTGGCTACTCTACATTGCCCCTACGTGTGAGTGTGTGCATGTGTGGTAGTCTGTCTTTGTGTGTCGGCCTAGTGACCAGTCCAGGGTGTACCCGGCCTCTCACCTGTAGTCAGCTCTCTCTCTCTCCCCCCCCCACCACGACCATGACAGATAAGTGGTATGGAAGATGGATGGATGGGTTCAACAAAAGCTTGAGTTACAAGATAATAACGAGTAGTCTGGATGTAGAGGCTGGGATGTATGCAGTGTTTTTGCATTCAAAATTAAAATATTTGACCACTGTACCATCACGCTCTGCAGCGATATATAACCAAAAATGTTTTAAACCAATTAAAATTTGAATCTCTCTCAGAACAAGAAAGACCAAAACGAGAATGAGGATGAAGAGCAGAATGCACCTACTGAAGGTAAAGGGAACTTACCTTCATCTGTTCTCTCATTCATACACATTATTTGTCCAATTGAAAATGCAGATTCATTGTAACCATAAAGCTTTTGGCAGCTCTTTCAGATGGTCAAACTTTGTTTTAAATATGTGAAACAATGTCTTTTTCACTAACCCGCACAAACATATAAATACACCCACTTCCATAAAAGTTCGACCTTATGTCTTTCTCCCACTGGAGCATCTGCAGTAAATCAGTCTAGCATTTCCCTCACCTCTCTCTCTTTCTCGTCTCCCACTCACTGGCTTCCACTCTCTTCCTCTTCTTTTTCCTTCTTTGCCTTATTCCTGTCAGTGTAACCACTTTTATCAAAAACAGACACACTTTCGCTGGCTCTTAATGCCTGTTTGCTGTCGTGCACAGGTGCTTGTCCTGCCTCATCAGTCTAACTGCTGTCCCAAGACTGCAATTGCAAGTGAATAAAGAAAATTTGTTTGCTAGATGCCTTTCTAAGCTCTACATAGAGCTAAACTCTGTGTGTTTGTCTTGGGTGTCCCTGTTATTGCCGTCTACACAGGTGATTTGCTTTATTTTTTTCTAAATAATTAGTTGAATCTTGACATTAAAAACAGCTGCTTTGGGGCTTTCGCACAGAACCAGTAAAAGTATGTGTTTATGTGTGTGTGGGAAAGCAATACAGTGAAATAACTTGATTGGTCAGCAGGACTGTAATCACTCAGTATAAGAACCACCATTTGTACTCTGTACATGACTTTTAGGGCACCCCACTGCTCATGATCCTAGTTCACACACTGGAAGCCCCCACCCTCGACACCCCCCACCCCACCCCCCCGTGAGTGCTGTTAATGGACCGGGCCTGTCTACGCAGTGTCGCAGACACATCGACTCAATGGAATTTCCCATGGCTGATCATCATCTGTGGTCACGGTCGCCTTCCACCCCCGTCATCTTGCCCACTCACCATCCTAACGCAGCATAGAAGACAGATAACAAATCAAACAATTCACAGTTTCCCATTATTCTCTACATCTGTCAGCATATGGTTCCAATCAGTGTGTGTGTGTGTGTGACACCATGTGAATGTTTTTATTTTCCATATATTTTCTCCTCAGATACAAACTCCACCACACTTTCTCCATCTCTTTGGCTCCTCCTGCCTCTCACGCCCTCTTCATTTTCCATCGCTGTCTCTCTCTCTCCATGCCCACTTCTTTGATGCTCGAGTTTAAACTCTCTCTCTCTCTCTCTTTCTCTCTCTCTCTCTCTCTCTCTCTCTCTCTCTCTATTTTAGTCTTGCTTTTCTTGGCTGCAAGTCAGACCTCAGGCAGACCTCAAGGTCCTTTTCCCAAGCGGTCTCCAGGGTGGACTCCAGGGAACAGAGCGCACACACGCACACACACACACACACACACACACACACACACATTCTGTCCATTTCCCCCTGTCCCATATCTTTCTCTGTCTGTGCCTCCTTGTTGACTCATTCATTACTGTTGCATTACTTTCAAATGGTGTTGTTGTCATAGTGTATTGGAAAACAGAGAACACAATGTTCATAATCAAGTGTTTTGTTCTTGGCTCAACTGAACTCTCTGTGCCACATTCAAACATTTGTATATTACATGACTTTGTGGGTGTTTTAAGGCTTTGTTTATCCAGGTTAGTCCAACTGAGATTAGGGATCTCATTTAAGGGGAGACATGGTCAAGACTGCAGCAGTTCATTTTGTTACAAACAGAGCAACTGGAAATGCAATCACACCCACAAGGTTGATTATGTGCAATACCACAGCGTAGAAATACGGATACATGAAAAAGTCCTGCATTCACACTTTTACTTAAGTAAAATTATTAGCATCAAAATAGATTTCAAGTACCAAAAATACTCACCAATCAAAATGATTAATTTATTATGGAACTGGATTACAAATATTGATGGCTTTGGTGGCTGTGCTTCAGCCTCTGTCCATGCTTGTCCATGCTTGTCCATGCTACTTTGAACCAGTGAAAATATCTGCTATTTTTCAGGGTTTTAAAAACTTTAGAATTTAATATTTTCATGACCCTTAAGTGACATAACTATGATAACTAGAACAACCCACCAACAGCATGACAACAGTGCCATCTAGTGGTGAGGTAGATTCTTATTATTTTGTCTTCAGCAATGAGTTACTGGAAATTTCTCATGTAGAAACAACAAAGTATTTTGACAAGTATACTACTGTCACTTCTACTTATGCAGATCTTGTCTGTTAATCAAGAATGCTTGTATAAGGACCAAAATGACTCTTGCCATAGCTTCCTACAGCTTTAAAGTGTTGCATCCTTAAAATTTCAATAATTTATCTCTATGCTTGCTAAATGTCTTTCAGTCTTTCAAACACAGACACACTGGCCAGAGTGAAATGCATTATGTATACTATTCTACTCAAAACAGTCCACTTAAATCAGCTAGTCAAATATGATACTAAATGGGTTTGGAAACAGCAACAGAAGCAGTGCAGCACGCTATCTACTGCCATTGTGTGTGTGTGTTTGGCGGAGGGGGGGGTGGTTACAGTTTGTAGTTTCAAAGTTACATATAGCGTTTTTTTAAAGGGAAAATAACAACAGCCTATCCTTTGACACAGCGGCCTGAAATGTGAAGAGACAGAGGGGTTGAAAACTAAAGTGTCAAATAAACTACAGAAATCAAGAAAAAAAATCAATCATATCATCTTTATTGCTCCATTGTTCATGCATCTTTCGGCATACGGCTCCGTCCGAGCGCGGGCACATCGTGACGTAGGCAGAGGACGACGTTTCCGTAGCAACTGGGACCGGTCCGTTAACCGCAGCGGCTGCTGTACCAACGGAACTCACAGTAGGGGATTGTCGTCGGTAACCGGATACCACCTCTGTCTTGTGGGACCTCGAGACACGGGGCCGGTGTAGTATCGAGGCGGCGAGCCCGCAGTTTCGTGCGGATATGCTAAATATGTGGAAAGTCAGAGAGCTGGTGGACAAAGCGTGAGTACCGAGGCGCAGGTGGAGCTGCTTGTATTAGCTAAACCGCTAAGTGGCTTCCAAGCTAACCGGCTAGCTAGGCGGCTTTAGCCGAGCAGCATCAGCAGCTTTTTATCGCTGACAGTGGCGAGGATACGGGCTGTGACGTCACGGTGATAGCCCCTCAGCTGGTAGCTCCGACTAGCTGGCTAGCTGCCAATCTTCAACCTTGTGGCATAAATCGAAATGCGTGTTTTATTGTAACATACCCCATTGTATATTTTCCCACACTGGATCAGGTCATAAAAAATACAAGGTTACAAGCTCGTAAATTCATTTGTTTCCGATCCGTAACGAAAGCTATTGTGTTAGCTAATTCCGCTAGCATTGCTAAGCCCAGGTCGGCTGTGTGTACTGTCTCTGTTAATGCTTCTGCAGAATCACGCCCAGTCCCACCCTAGTGATGCCCGCTACCCCTACTACGCGTTCATTTATCATTGTGTTCCAACTAAAAAGCTAAGCATTAATGGTGATATGGTTTGTCGGTAGATAATTGCCTGTGGAAAGTAAATTTCCTGCCAACTAGCTACTGGCCATGTCTCACAGGGTTTCACAGCGATACACCGGTCTAGCGAGGCCCAAGCCCCCATGGTTCCGAGCACAGCTTGTTTGCCAAACAGTTCATGTTGTAGTAGCTAATGCTGGTGTTGCTGCCTACTATGTCGTGTTGTTTCTTTGAACACTAAACAAGGCATGCTTCTTTGGCATGTTTGTCTTTGTGATATCTATTGTTGTATGATGTGTGAATATAATGTGCAATATGATTTATATGGTCATTTTACTGTAACCCAGGAGAAGGAAGGACTAACAACAGCTGCTCGTCTTATTCCAAGCGGCAGACAGAATTATATGAATAACTTTGCTGAGTAAATTGCAAACCCACAACAATGTGGAGGATACAGTGATGCAAAAGGGCTTGTTCCTGGTTTCACCTAGCAAAGTTATTTGAGATAGCTAAATAAACCTGCTTCTTGGAACAGGCCCTTTTATTTAATAACTAGAGGTAAAGCACATTTGATGAGGATTATGTCACTATCTGAAGGCTAGTTTTGTGGTTTAAATTGCTTTACACATCATGTTTCATAGAGCAGCAGTAACACTGTTACATTAAAGGAAGTAAAAAGCTGATGTAATCACAGTAGGCTCAGTTCAAACTAATCTCAAGCAGTCATCTCACAGTTTCCTATGGGAATAGCTTGATATTTCATTCTCTATTCCAGTATGGCAGCTTTGACTCTGCAATTACATTATAAATCAGATTTTTTACGGGACAGATAACGCCTAAGTTGTTATTATGTAGCTTGTGTTGTATTATTTATTTATATGTATATTTATTTATTTTTTGATATAAGAATGTGCTTTGACCAGTAATAGACTGATATTGACTACAGATCATTGCATCTTGATGTGACCAGTGCTTCAGGCTGCACTGGTCTTTTTCTGTTTTTGAGTTTAGTTGCTTATACGTGTTAGTTCAGTTCAACGTCCTGGGATAAGTTATTTTTTTAGTAGGTTTTTTATAGAGTTTGTATCTATTATTTTATTAAAAGTTCAATTAATTGTACACGCCTGTTATCAGAATGCAGTTTGTGCCTACAGTAATGTTGATGAACCAAATTAAGTCTTATTATTGGTCACTTCATGAGGTACATCTGTAAAATCTAAGGCAAGTGAGTACAGCAGCTCAGCCATAAATGCTACCTTCACAAAGATAATATTATTAAGTTTTGATTCACACTGTCAGAGAGGCATTAGTTTAACTGTGTTTTTATTATTGAGATTGTAGTTTGTAGTGGTGTTAAACCCGTCATTACATTTTTCACCTCATTTACAAAAATGACAGTGAAGAACAGAACATTAGTACAGTTTTACAGTTGTACAGTTAGTACATGCATGCAACATGGACTATTGTTGCATTAACACCTCTCAGAAAGTTTGAACTATGTTTTTGGTTTTTTTTTTCAAACTTAACACATTCAAATTCTTCCTGCAACCCACTATCTCATTTTAATACATTGCTCTGTTCTTTGATTGTTATGTGTATTCTTATTTCTTGCAACTGTTGTGATTTTTTTACTGTGTTTTTGTGCAAGAGGCGGTTAATTAAAAGTCAGAGGTTTCATCTCCCTTTTGGTTATTAATCTGCATTTGCATTTTGATAGCAAACAAACAAGGTTAAAGTGAACAGTTTAGTGTGCTTGTGCCACATGAAAGCACAAAAAATAGATAGAATAAAGTAGCATAAAGGAGAGATAAGTGAAGAGACAGAAGAAAGGTGATAAGAGGAGAGAATATATCAAAACAGAGCAGACAGAGAGCTCGTGAAAGCTTTAGATGGAGTAATCGACACCAGCTCCCATCAGCTGTTGGTTGTGCCTGACTTGGCACGATGAATACACTCTTTTATTGATCTGCCTCAACAGAGCTGGCGTTGGCCTTGCTTTTCCTGCAGATCAAGAGTTATGCTATCATGGAACTCTCACTGTCTGTTTCTGTCTTATCTGCTGACACTAATATAGTCAAAGGTAGCTTCTGTAATGTAACTCTTTTTTTAGCTACCAGGGTGGTATAGCTCAGAGGGACAGGGAGGAAAAGGTGAGAAAAGACTTCTCAGAAATAAAGAAGTGATGAATAGATGATAAGGATTGGAAATTGTGAAGGGAAGGAGATAGAAATTTGAAAAAATGCCAGTTGACGGAGTGTGAGATGAGAGGGTGAATGAGGAGTAGATAAGATAGAATCCTGTCGGAGTGGAAAGGAAGAGATTTATTTCAAGCTGCACTTCTTTGGTCGTGTTTTTTGCCGGTAGTCTGTAGAGAAAGCCAGAGGAAGCCGACAGTGCTCATGGGGAGGTTTGACTGTGTTTACCTTGCAGTTTTACACACACACTCACAAAGATGGATATACACACCCTGCTCACCTCATTTTGCCTCTGTGTGCATTTGTGCACACATGCATTCCTGTCCTCTGAAGTGCAGTGGTCAGACCGTAAGCTTTTAGGAAGCAGTCATTCATTATTTATTGAGTGAAGATTCTCCTTGTTTTACTTGACTTCATTGTGTGTATGACACATGCATGAATATAGCCATTGTAATAACCCTGTTTTCCACAGTTTTTCTAAACTTGTGTGTATGTGTGCGTGTGTGTTGCATGAGTGAGACGTTTAATATTTGCACAAAACTGAGAAGTGTCACAGAACATTTGTTGATTTGAACATTTCCATTTTGCAGCAAGGCTGACTGGCAGTAATAAAAATAGTGTTCACAGTAAGTGGACAGAGACCAAGAAAGGAAAGCCACACCTTTCTTTTCAGTGTTTGAAATGTTTATGGTATTCCAAATATTTTAAGGTTGGAATATGTGTTTGTGTCAACAGCACCAACGTGGTGATGAACTACTCAGAAATCGAGTCCAAGGTGAGAGAGGCCACCAATGACGACCCCTGGGGACCCTCCGGACAACTTATGGGAGAAATAGCCAAGTATGTGTAACAGATACATACACATGGTTACTGTATATGCAAGTAAATGGATACACATCATCACTCAGGTGGCAGATAGTAAGCAGATAGTAGACAAGTAAGACCAGTATTCCACAGACTGTTCACTAGACTTGATTCTGCTGTAGTTTACCTACATCGGTTATCGTTGCACTGTAATATGTTTGATTGTGTGTACAGATCTACCTTTATGTATGAGCAATTTCCAGAGGTAATGAACATGCTGTGGACCAGGATGCTGAAAGACAATAAAAAGAACTGGAGACGAGTATACAAGGTACATTTGCACTCTGGTTTGCGGGTGTGTCTGTGTTGTATGTGCTCTGCTGCTGATTTCTATATTGTGAAGCGCACTGATTTCAGAAGCAGCAGTGTATGTATCAGTTTGATTTTGCATTACTGAGGAAGGTTCTTGATTCCTTGCTTAGATCAGAGCAGGACATCTCTACTACGTTATTGTCCACATCACCATATGTGGTATATAGATTATTTCTTAATGAGCAATGCTGACTACATGCCACAGTGGTTAACTATCTGATCATGTCTGTCGTTTCATCCTTTGCTTTCTCTTTTTCCCCATCTCCTTCTGCAAGGCTTTACTGCTGCTGGCCTATCTCATTAGGAATGGATCTGAAAGAGTCGTCACCAGTTCCCGAGAGCACATCTATGACCTGCGATCTCTAGAAAACTACCACTTCATTGGTGAGTGTCTAAATAAAAATGGGCTACTGGTTAACTTTTAACTTGTTTTTCCTTTTTGCTTTTAAGTAAATTTAAGAGATCTTGTGTACAAATTAGATGTTATCAGAAAGATCATTGAGTGAATGAATGAATATAATATGCTGAGTAAAATTTCATGCCAGTTCTTCAGTTTGATTTTGTTAATTCTTGTGCATGAGTAGAAATTTTGGAAACAAAGACACCTTGCGATTGACCAGCATCAGTGGCACTAGATTAATGGTTAGGGTGTCACCAGAATATCTGCCACGATGAATGTCAAGACAGTCTGGCCAGTAGTCCTTTTGTTTTTAAGTTTCTGTCTTTGTATTTGTGTGTTTGTATGCTTGTGTTTTTCCAGATGAGAATGGTAAAGATCAGGGCATCAATGTACGTCAGAAGGTGAAGGAGATGGTGGAGTTTGTCCAGGATGACGACAGACTGAGAGAGGAGAGGAAGAAAGCCAAGAAAAACAAAGATAAATATATTGGAGTCTCCTCTGACAGTATGGGAGGAGGAAGCGTTAAGAACTGTTAGTAATTCACTACGTTTTCTTTGACAGCAGTCAGGTTTGGGTTAAAATGACGACACAGCTTTCCAAAACTATATCAGAATCAGAATAAGAATTTCTTTATTTATCCCTGAAGGGAAATTCTATTTGTACAGACATTGCACTTGCAGTTTTCCCAACCAAGACAGAAAGTGAAAGATATAAAATAGGATAAAAAAACAAGATAAGTATAGATCTAAAAATATAGGTATTTAAATGACTTTGGAGGAAAGATACCGTATAAAGATATCATATAAAGCAAGCATGAGCCTTTTTTTTAATGCTTCTTAAAACTTAAACCTGAACTGCTTGTACAAACACAGAGTTTTGAATATTGTATTATTAGTTAGTTAATTTATTACTTTAGTCATCTCTTAGTCTGTAAATGTCTAAAGCTTAAAACAAAACAAAACAAAAAAGGATAAACAATGTAATAAGTAATTAATCAAACAATTATGGATTAAATTTATGGCAAGTGATTTGTTGTTTCAACTTTGGATTAAGGCTTCTATTGATCCAGTAAAGTAAACATTTAGACTGCTTTGCAGATGTTCCTTGTCCCATTACTCATCCAACCCTAAGCCCACTGAAATGCCTTCAGTGAGGTAGCTCTGTAGATCAATTTTCTTGTTTTTGTCCTTCCAGCTAATGAGTTGGATCGAAATAAGTGGGATGAGGACTGGGATAAAAGCAGAGGAGCTTTCCCCTTTAGTGAGAAGCTTGGAGAGATCAGTGACAAGATAGGCAGCACCATCGATGACACACTCAGCAAGTTCAGGAAGAAGGAAAGAGATGATTCACCCGACAGAATCAGGTAAATGTTGTCCAAGATGGAAATTGACTGATGATGTATACTAAAGTTGCTGCATGCTTCCTTGGTTACACATAGTTTTATTATTATTGCAATAGCCAATTTGGCTTCCTTTTTAAACTCTGAATCATTCAACAAAAATTAAATAATGATTCTTCTTAGTCTCCCTGTCACACGTTGAAAATCTTTAAATTGCATAACCAAATGGTCACGGATAATTTCAAAGCAACAAAACAGTCAATAGCAAGATCTCCTGAGTGCTGCATCTCAAATGTCCTTCATCTGGTTGCCATAGTGACAACGAGGAGGACAGAGCATCGAGAAACGGTAGGCAAGAAACCCTTGAGTTCAAAGATGAGGAAGAAACTGTCACAACAAAGAGCATCCATATCACACAAGCAACAGAAACCACAACCACCACCACACGGAAACGCAGTGGAGCAACAAGCAGTAAGACGCTGGACCTGGGTGCTGCAGCTCACTACACTGGAGATAAGAGCCCAGAGGAGAAGGTACTCACACCAACATTCATGCTTTTGCAAATGTGAGACATTTTCAACAGTGCACTTTAATCTCCATATCTCTCTCTACTTCTGCCTTTAGTCATCAGTCAAGCAGTCCTCCAGTAGTGGTATAGCAGACCTGCTAGTGATTGACCCCTCGTCTAGTCAGGGCACTACAGCAGGTAACTGCAAAGCTTTGCACACACACAGATATTGAAAAAATGTCGGCCTTGATGGTTGTTTTTTAAAATTTACATATGTTGTGTACATGTCGTGTCACTATTTGTGTGTGCTTGTCCATCCAGGTGGAAGTTCAGACCTCATTGGTGGGTTTGCTGACTTCTCCTCTCCTGCAGCCTCTGCCAGTCTCCCCACCTCCACTGGTAAGCTTATTTTCGCCTCTCTCAGGTCCTCTTCTAGTAATCTTAACCTGTAGTAAAGTTCATTTGGCCAAGGTAAAAGATGACATTGCTGCGTTTTAGTTGTGGTCTGGTTATTAGGACCATCTTTATACAGGCAGACAGGTAAAGTCATTGACTGGACAAATCCACCATATGTTCTAGATAATGATGAGCAGGTTTAAATAGGTCAAAAAGACCTGTCTTTCAGGGGATATCACTTGGGATAATTGCTTTTCATTGTCTGATTCATCAGTACAATAGTAGTTTAAAAAAACATGGAAAAAACTGTAGCAGATTTTACTTGGAAACATAAGAAGACCCTCTTTTCAAGGGGTGACAGTCCAGTTGTATGGTCCACACCAGTTATCAGCTGACTTTAACTATCCAGGAAAATCCATCAACTTTTTAACTAAACCATACAGGTTATGTATGAAAACCCTCTTAGGTACTGGAATGTTCTCTGTTAGAAAATGTTTGCACACTTTCCACCATGACAAAAATAAAAAACAAGTTGAGATTTTTTATATGTGAATGTAAATTTGTAGTGAAGGAGTGAGGCATTTCCTGCCAAAAACCAAGATGAATGTTACAGTGCCAACTAAACATAATCACACTCTCTTGTGGCCAGCTGCTCCATCATCCAATGGAAATGGAGAATTTGGAGACTGGAATGCCTTCTCAGCCAATCCACCTGCTTCATCAAGCTCCGGTGCCTCCCAGCCTGTCACTGACCTGTTTGGGAGCGTCCAGGCAACCACTGCCTCTAATCCCACCCCCATTCCACCATCTGCCGAGCTCTTTGACCTGATGGGTGGAGTTAACCATCAACTAACCAATCCACATACAACACTGAGTGCCTCTCAGAGCATGACTTTCTCTCTGGGGGGAGCAATGCCAGGGCCACCTGGTTCTATGACAAACATGCCTCTTTCTCGCTCCCAACAGGTTTGTCTTAAGTTGTTGTAAACAATGAATTCCACTGGAAGATTGTGTGTTACATTGTTTGATTAATAGTTTAAATAATAAACACTTTCACTCTTTACATATGTCTAATTTTGGTGTATTTATCAAGTTGTAAAATGTTTGTTTAATTTATTTTAGAGCTTAGGAGGTATGACATCTCAGCAGCCCATAGGACAACAGCAGAAGGTTGGTGTTGGAGTTCAAGGATCTTTAGGGTCGACCTGGTCCGACCCCTCCGTCAACATTAGTCTGGATTTCCTATCAGCAGGCCTCAACCCCACTAAGACACCACCCACACTCAACAATATCATCCAGCAACAAGGTATTATGTTCCATACTGTGATTCATTTTAATTTTTCATTGTACATTGTTTAGATTAGACTGGCACTGTAATTGAGAACAATTACCAGGCTGTTCATTATAAGCTTTCATAAGCCAAGTAGTAAAACATAGTGGATTAACTCCTTCCTGCCCATGTGTGTCTGTGCAGGGGTGCCTCCCGTCAACCTTTTGGCCCAGAACTTTGGAGGTCTGAACCTGAGCTCCCCACCTCACGTGGCATCCATTAGACCACCAGCCAATCCCATGATGGCAGGCAATACCATGACGATGGGCATGCCTGCATCGATATCAACTGGCATGCCTGCTTCCTTGGCGGGGAGTATGCCCCCTTCAATGACCACGGGTACCATGGGAATGGGCGGAATTCCTGTCAACCAAGGCATGATGGGAATGAACATGAGCATGAATATGGGCATGGCCACTCCTGTGATGATGGGTAGTATGGCTGGCATGGGAGTGCCGGGAGTAGGGATGGGCCTGACACACTCCATCACCCCAGCCATGGTTCCACCCAAACAAGATGCCTTCGCTAACTTTGGCAGTTTTGGGAAATGAAGGATTGCAATACTGTATGTGTGCACGCGTGTGTGTGTGTGTGTGTGAGAGAGAGAGAGAGAGAGAATGCTTGTCTGACATTATGAGAGTATAAAACACTGAAGGACTGCTGTACTTGAAGACAACCTTGCATGTTTCTCTTTTTGCTTCTGTTCTCTTTGGCGAGCTGGCACCAGTGATAGTTCACCATGATCTTAAAGGAAGGCAAGAGCGCACACTGGTGCCCCTCACCCACTGGTACTTTGATGCGTGAAATGATGTCACACATAGAGGACACCGCAAGCACAGGGATGGTGTCAATCCACAACCACTCATCATTACTTTACTGTAGGGAAAGGATCCTCACTTGACCAGTTTTTATAGACAAACTACAGGGTCATGCAACATCATAAAAACAAAAAGTCACAGCAAAAAGTTTTTCTCCTGTGACTGTACAGAGAATTGTGTCAGTCATGCTGACTTAAATGAAAGCAGCACTGCTGCCTTAATTCTGCATTGTAGCCTGAGATTTATTTTATATTATTTAAACGATATTCAATTGCAAACGTTAAGCCATTACATTATTGCCATGGGATGGCTTGTTTTCCTACGCTCCCTGTGCACATAGTCTTAACAGTTAACATACCTAGAGTATACTGAATATATACTCTAGTCCTACAGCAGAGGGCAGGATTGGGTGTATGCGATGAGGTAACTCAATGGTTGTACTTGAGCCATAATAGTGTGTAGAATTGCATAATACACCCTTTTCCCAGTGTCTCCCCTCTCCTCTTACTATCAGGCTTGAAGCAGTTCACAAGCACTCAGTGTACACTAGAAAACCTGATATTTAAAAGACAACTTGAGTGAAGCCTTGAACTACTCAGAACAAAGGTCCCTAAAATACTGTGGGACACTTAATATTACAAAAATCAGATACTGTTTAAAGTGATACTTGTCCTATACTTTCAATTTTTACTAAACTAAAATACCGGTACTATTCACTGATATTTTTCTCTTTATTTCTGACCCACATAGATCTATTCTGTCTGTTATATATTTGCATACATACACTGTATGGACAGAAGTAGAGACTAATGGTTTGGGTTTTTTTTTAAAGAGTATTTCCAGCTGGTGGTGGGAAAAGAGGGCAAACGATAGTCAACATCTACATGATTGAACATCAATCACAACAATCCTCTAAACTTCTTCCATGTTTAAGATGGTGGCACAACCCCAGATATTTGGAACAATGCAGCAATGTACCTTTAATTACAAAGTGTTTTTACCAGAAAACGTTTTGCACCCTGCACCATTTAACCACTACCTTACATGGATTAAATACATTTGAGGATTTCTTTTTTCATTAAGTTTGAATAAATGATTTCTGTGGCTTGCAAAGACCAGTCTATAGGGCTTTGGGGGTCTTGAGCGAAGTGTATGTGTGAGAAAAGAGTGAATGAGTGTGTGTGACTTTGTGTGTGGGTATAGTTTTCTCTGTTTGATGTGCAAACACAGCTAAGCAGAGCCTCCTGTCATTTTCTGAGGCACTGCACTCCAAATGACCAAATCTTTATTTTGTTACTCTCAGAAGGATGATTCCATAGCAATTAGTTTCATATTTTATTAGTTTACTTGTAAAGTTATGTTCATATGAGAGAGCTACTGATATCATAATTTAGCTGATGGGAATCATGTTTTTGTTTTGGGTTGTTTTTGGGTTGTTTTTTTTTTTCAGTACGGCTCGTTTCATTTGATTGCACTCTATATTTTCTGTACTTCATCTTACATTAAACTACATTATAACAAGAAATATTCAGTTTCATTTGTTTTTCCAAATGTAGGCTTGTTTGTCTTCATGGTCTTACTGTTATGATTGCATGACATTTGATGCTGAAGAGGGCTGTAGTAGCTACCACTGAGGACATGTCCTCTAGTTTTTCTGGGAATTTGAAGATTTTAGCAAACTTGAGGTTGCATTCTGTAATTAATTTATGTATCATTTATAGGTTTATTTCATTACTTTTTTTATTCATTAAAATTTGAAAACTTTTAAACCAACAAATTAAGAAAATGTATAATTTTCCCACCAGATTTGGCCTTGTAAAATCATGTCTGGAAATTGTACACAGTTATATACAAACAATATGCCGTAAGCACTAATCAGTAACTAAATAAAAATGCTTTTGGTGTCTGGTAAATATTTTGTGGGGTGGAGATAAGCCAGAACACACTAAAATCATGATGTGATCCTTGTTTCTGTATTGTTGTCCAGTCAATAAATGGCAGCTCGGTCAATGTCATTTTCTACTACCAACTGCAGAGTTAAAAAACCACATCACTAGCTGGAACGTCCTAAAGGATGTGTTGCCAGGGCAAATCCATCAAAATTCAGATGAACCACTGAAACCCAGACCAAAGCCAAAATTACAGAGACGGTCCTAACGATGGACAGCCACCCTCTCGAAAGAAAACAAGACCCAGTTGCTCAAGGCAGAAGCACGGGTCAGCATCCAGGTACCAGAGATCACATGCAACTGCTTGACAGAACCGGAAATGGTACCAGGACTTTGGAAAACTACATAACCTCCCTCGAATCATCCAGTGGGCCAGTACTCTGTGGCCACATTCAACTCTAGGTTAGTGAAACATTTCAGCAACCAGTGTGGTAGAACTGGTTTATTTCCATCAGTGGTCTTTCCACAGTCCATGTAATAAATTGATTCTAACATAGATTATAATTAATGTTCATTTTTAAATTGGTAATTTTACAATCAGCCCACAGTATTATGCAAACAATAACACTTTCTTTAAGCGAGTGTTAGGATATAGTTATATAGTTCACAGTTCAATATTTGCTTTAACGCATTCATTGGAGAATTTTCTAATTTACTTACTGTGTGCTGATATCGGATTTTTGTGCAGATACCCAAATATCTGCAGCTCCATCCTGGAAGTGAAGAGCTGCCACAGCAGTCACCTCCAGAGGGACAAGACCACCCTGGCTGCCCTCGCAAAGGTGCATCATTCATCTGACGTCAGTCATGAACTCTTCACTGACTCCGCTACAACATCAGAGAGCCTTGAGCAGTGTGATATGATATTGTCAGCCGGCAGCCGCTTTCAGGCAACAGCAAAATGGCATATAGGTGCAAAGATGATGTTGGTGTTGTTGGACTTCTCTAGAAGACAAGGCAATACTGGCATTGATATTTACCAGGATTTACATTTGATTTTATGGTCAAATAAATAAAATGTTCTGTTACTGTATCTGTTAGTTTGCTTTTATGAGGAGATGTAAGTAATGAGATGTTCATGTGTAATTCCTCTGCAGCAGAAGGTGTGCACTGACTCCAGTGTGGAGTTCATTATATTTATCTATTTAACAGCCTGTTTATAAGCTGTTTAGATAGATAGATAGATACCAAGGGAAATTTGTCCAGAAGGCTATCTATGTAATGTAATAATTTAGTAATTTCTTCAAAGGTTCACTTGGAGTGAAGGATGAATTGATTAGAATTTTGAGGTTCCAGTGTCAAAGAACAACTTATTTTCAATAACTGCATACTAACTGAACAAAGACCTCAAGGAAAAATTGGACGCAAGCGGACCAATGAACGCTTGGCCAAACCTCGGTGAGAAAACCATTATCCAATAAGAACTTGGACTAGACTATGACTGAAATCATGGTTTAGCGAATAGAAAAACTAGAAATCACTTAGGGGCGGTTCCAGGAAGAGAGTGGTTACATTTTCCTGTAATGGCGGACCAGGCAGAGAGCGAGACTATCGGATTCAGCGAAAACAGGTCAGATAATAGCAAACAATGTGTTAAAATGAGTTGTACAATCAAGCATACGCTTAGATTTTATATTAAGTTGGTCGGCGCTGTTTTTCGTCAAGAGGCTATGATGAATACTGGCATTAGTTTAATGTAGCCACGCTAGCTAAATAGCTTTTAGCTAACTAGCCCGTGTTGCCAAGCGGCTCGTCTGGGCTCCGCTCGTGGCACGCGGTAAACACAAGCAGTCAGATCAAACACAGCCAGATGTTCCCCTCTTTCACCTATTGGCCTTCCTCACCAGGCCCAGAGTTTGTGTTAAGACACAGCTCTTTTATTAAGTTTTCTGTGAAGAAATGTTAATGTTATATAGTCAGCTAGCTAAGCTGCGCTACGTTCATTGGTAGGCAGGGGCACAATATTTCGCCCATTCTGTGTTTTGAATGGACTGGCTCTCTCTTCATTAAGACGAGACGAGATTCACTGATTGAGATTGACTTGAATGAGTTTTATTTATAATCAATTATAACATGTACGTGTACGCGGCCAATACAGTATCACCATGAAGAGCTCAATAGTGGAGAAATAAACCGTTCAGAGCTGGCACCCATAGAGTCCTTTGCAGCGATATCATCACGTCGGCGTTATTGCATCTTCAAGAACGTCTTTCTGCAGCGAAATGGTTACACGCAGATAAGAGTACAACGTTTCTGTAATAATCTTCTAAACGATCTCACCTTTCACTGTATTTTCCTGCAACGTCAAAGTTTAGGACAGTCTGTCTGGATCGCATGTAGGAACGTTACAACACAACGTCGTTTTTGCATGACTTGCAACATACGGATGTCGGTATTCTTATATTGTGCGATTGTTTCAGATAACAGTATTGAGTAAGTAACTATTCCAGTGTTGTCCCCGAGCGATTTTTAAATTCCCCAAGAATGACAAATGAAACAGACACCTTAAATGTAACTTCATATTACCATACAGATGCCAGCGTCCTTAGTATTAGAATTACCTGCAGTTTTGTACAACGGTTTGAGAGCAAATTAGTATGTTAGTATTGATCAAAGTGGCAATCAATGTTTTTTATTAATGCTACTTAGTAATCTGCCATAAAACACTGGTTGTAACTTGATGTTATTTGTGTTTGCTAGAATGGTGCAGCAGGCAGTGCGTTTCCGCGGTCCTGCTCCTGCACCTGCGCCTGCACCTGCACCTGCCCAGACAGTGTTACGAGGCCCACCGCCGCTCCTTAGGCCACCGCCCCCTCCTTTTGGGATGATGAGGGGACCCCCACCACGGCCTCCATTTGCACGTCCGCCCTTTGACCCAAACATGCCACCAATACCACCACCAGGAGGCATGCCACCACCCATGGGTCCTCCCCATCTACAGGTGACTGTTTCCCATTTTATAGGACATGAATGTTTTTCTTTATGGAAGTGTAGGCCTGAACTAATTTATCTTTGCCTGCAGTAATATCCTACGCAGCATTTATAGAGAGATATACAAAGACTAAAATGGATATTGATGAGTGAACCATCTGTTCAAAAGAGGCACTCCACTAACCACATATCAACATCACCACACCAGGTCAGAAAATTCAGTCGTGACTTAACATAATGCATGTTGTGTGCAAGCGTCTCCATTGTCAAGTCAAAAGAAAATATTATAAGCCTTTGGAGCGTGAGTTTAGAGAGTTTCCTTTATCAGTAGGCCAGTTCAAATTGAATTGGTTCATTATTTATCATATTTCTGTTTCAAGGTTCATTCTGAGTGTGAGTTAATTAGTGAATGTAATGTCCTTCATTCTCTGAGTCAGACAAGCGGTATGATTAGGCATCTCAACAGCATTTTTTTGACAGGAAAGCATGTGTAACAATCAATCGATCTGGAGCGATGCAAATTGAAAACATTGATTCATATCATCTTCTTTAAGGCATGTCTTTCTGGCTACTGGCTAAATGGTCAACTGTTTATTTGACTGGCCAATTTTATATAACCAGTGAAGACATATTTTGTTGAAGGAGGGATTGCTGTTATTGGGTATATAGTCATTCATAGTCATAGTCCTTACTGTCCAAAATTTAAATGTCTTTATGCTGCCTTTATCTTTTGCTGCAGAGACCTCCGTTCCTTCCCCCTCCAATGGGGAACCTACCGCCTCCTCCAGGGATGCTTTTTCCTCCTGGGATGCCTCCCATTCCTGCGTCTGGAACCCCTGCACTCAACCCTGCAGAAGAGATCTGGGTAGAGAACAAAACGGCAGAGGGGAAGGTGAACTGGAAGTCATATTTAAGCACATAGCAAGGTCCCTATACTGGTTCATACAGTCTGGAAAACATGGAGAATTAATTAAATAATTTTTGCAGTTTTGAAAAAGTATGTGCTGACGCACAGAACCTGGTTAAAGGTTAAATCAGTTTTAACATTGATCTGGACTGGATTGGGCTTGCATTCTAGAATAAGTATTTTAGATGCAATCTTCCTTACTAAATATTAATATAAAGCAATCAGACTGAATATCACAATATAAAAATTCATTGGTGTAGATGATAAATATCACTTTGTTGCCTGGTTACATATTCTGGTTACTCTTTGCCCTAAGCAACTGCTGTTTTTGTTAATCATCCACAGGCATACTACTACAACGCCAGGACCAGAGAGTCATCGTGGAGTAAACCAGATGGCGTGAAGATCATCCAGCAGTCCGAGCTCAACCCTCTACTTGTAGCGGGGGCTGGGGCTGCAGGGACGGGTGCAAGTGCAGGGGTGACTGCAGCTGCCAGCTCAAGCAGTGTCAACACTACAGCAAGCACAGCAGCAGCAGACTCCCCTACTCAGGCGCCATCCACAACCCCTTCCCGCACACTCACCTCCAGCCCAGACTCCACCACCACCCTCTCTCCCTCTGTGACTATTGCAGGTAAGTGCACAATCTCCATAAAACACAAACAAACACACGTGCAAAAGTTAAACTAAAACCCCCCTTTCTGTCTTTTTGTTTCCCAAAAGCCACTGTTGTAGCAGACCTAAACCCTGTTGCAACTGTGACCTCAACTGTTGCTGTGTCTCCAGTCACTGTGGTAACTGTTTCCACGGTGCCATCACCTGTTACAGCAGTGCAGACAGTGCCTCTGCTACCTGCAGCTCTGCCTCACAGTGTGGCACAGCCCACCGCGGCCATACCTGCCTTCCCGCCTGTCATGGTGCCACCTTTCAGGGTGCCCTTGCCAGGCATGCACATCCCTCTGCCAGGTAGGAACCTCAAATTAAGAGGAATAAACTAACAGGCCATATGTCTAACTGCTAGCACTTTGCAGCAAACCAGCTGTAGTTGTTGTTGTTTTTAATTAATTTATAAATATAAAATGAGAGGGACTATATGAGAGTAAATTTGCTTCCCATGTAACAGGTAGAGCAACAACAGTTTTTTTTTTTTTTAATTTAGCTGGTTTTATGTTTATGCCCTGGTAATTACTGTTAGGAGATTACCACTGGAAAGGGTTCGTGCAAGAATAGGAACATTTGTACAATACTTTGGACTCATAAATTAGTATAAAATAAGTTAGTGTTTTTATTACATGTAGTTTTAACATCTCCAGCAGTTTTAGCTCTCTAGCTGATTGAGTTATGCTGATGCTAATAGGCTACTGTAGAAATGCTTTGTGATAGCTGACACTGGCTTTACAGTCTCTGTGAAAACTGACTCGGCATAATGGGTACATATTTCATAACAATGAAAAATGGACCAATGGACTCCAATGCCCCACACTCACAGATCATACATGTGAATGCCATGAGTGTCTGTAAAAGACTTCTCACTAGATGCCTTATTGTCGTGGACATCTGCTAAGATTAGTCAGCACAGATTTTACAGGCCACACAAGTCTTGCCCAGTGTCTTAAATTTAAATGTAAGCTAATGTAAATGCTCCTGTTAGTCCCCTGTGTTTACTTTCAAGGTTTTCTGTGTTGCTTTTCTTTTCTCCTCTGTTGCGTGTCTTATTTTATTCTTTCCCTTTTCTCTCTGTCTCTCATTTTGACATAAACTGGTCGAAAAAGTTCATTGGGGTAGTTAATTTTCTCAGTTTATTGTTTTTTGGTACTTTTTGGGAGAAGGGGGTTGTAAGTGAAGAATGAGATGGAGCTGGGATGAGGTTAGGGCTGGTGGTTACGCAGCTGACAAGACTGAGAGCTTCCTGACTGATGTTTAGATTTGTGGTTCCAACATAATGCATTCACTCTTTGATGAGATGCTTTTTTCAGAAACTTCACTTTCCTTTTATCGCAATTGTTAATATACCAATGGCCTCCAAATGAATCCTAGTTTTTAAGCCCCTTTGGTCTTTCCTTACATCTCTAAATCGTGAGTGACGGTTGTAACATAACGATGGTACACAATCCAAAATTTGGATGTGTGTTTGTCTGAGTGGGGCCACACACACAAACTCTTACACACCATAGTAGTTGATGTCTAGTGTCCTGCTGTGTTCAACCAGATGCTTGCTTGTCCGTTGTTCTTGCAGGTGTAGCAATGATGCAGATAGTAGGTGCACCCTGTGTAAAGGCAGGCCCCAGCGCCAACGGTAAACACCCAGCCGCTCGCCTCTCAGATCCACAGTAGATGGCATGGTAGTGAATGATGTCTACATGAGTCATATGTTTATATATGAGAACCCTCAAACAGTGGCATGGTGGTGAATGCTGTCAACATAATCCATCCGGTGTACAGTAGTGAAATTTTTTCCATTCCAAAGACAGAAGCACTACATAAAGCTCAATTGTTTTTAACAACTCATTTGTAATTATATTTACAAGACTTAACATTTTTGTATTTACTCTGGATTTAAAACTCAGAGCTGCAAAGCATATGTCACATGCATCATTTCATCACCAGCATATTTTTCTAAATGTTTGTTTTACTTGAAAAGTGTAGTTTCTAGCATATCCTTGTTTATCTTGCTGCAAGCATTAGTGTTCGGCTTTCACTAGATGATGAATGCACTTTGCTCGTGCGTTGTCCTCAGGAACTGTCAGGTCAAATTTATGACTTAATTGTTTTGCCTCGATTAAATGGGAGAACATTAGAAAATCTACATCTCTATTTGTTAAAATTGTTGGGCCACGTGGTTGATTGTTAGGATCAGTCATTTTCAGGTGTGTGGTTGGTGAGTGTAGCTGGGACAGAGAACATCTCTGTTAGCATAGTTCCCATCACACTAGCCGCTGTTGTCCCGTAGTGATTCAGCAGTATAGCAGTTAGGGCTTCATGTTGTGGTCATGTGGTTGTCTGCTTTCGTGGCATGGTTGTGTGTGTGTATATGGGCACTGTTTTGTTTGTTTGTTTGTTTGTGTGTGGCCGGTGTTTGTTGTCAGTCAGTTATGTTTTTTGAATTCATCCTTGGACTCGATCGGACTTGACTTTTTATTCACACACTCATCTAACAGTCAACTCCACTAGGTGACTAGGCAAGTACTTGCAGGGACAGCCCTTTACAAGTTGCAGTGAATTCTGTTCTGCCTGTGGAGCTCTCTGTTTTTCTTTGGTTTTACTAACACGTGTTTGATTACCACAGAGCAGCCTGGGGAATCGCACAACGTACATTTTATTTTTAATAGATGTATAAGAAAAGGGCCTTTTCTAGACTACAATCCACTGCAACTACTATTAGTGGTTCAGACAGCAAGATGAGCCTCGACCAATCACGGCCTGTCGCTTTCCTCTCTGACTGATGACAGGCATGCTTCCTGGCATGGGCCCGCCTTTAGTTTCCATGATGCATCCGCAGCTGGCTCTCTCAGCAGCTCCTGCCTCCATGGCTGGATCATTACAGCTCCCTGAGTGGTCAGAGTACAAAACAGCTGATGGGAAAACGTACTACTACAACAACCGAACACTGGAATCCACCTGGGAGAAACCGCATGCCCTGCTGGAAAAAGGTAGGCTTTCCAACAGATATGTTAAGATGGTCCACTGGACATGGAGTGGTTTTCAGCAGCACCAGCTTCAAAAGCTTCACCCACTTGAAGCTTGCCCTTTACAAAGCATTTATTGAAACCGAACATGAAACCAGAAATAATTGCATTTGCTGAGCTGCGCTACACCACTTTTACTTACCTCACGGTGTGTTTGTGTATGCCTTTTTTCTCCTTCTGTCCTCAGAAAAAGAAGCAGAAAAGCTCAAGGAGCGTCTGGCTCAGGCAGAAGCAGAGGCGATGGAGATGGAGGATGAGGAGAACAAAACAGAAAACACTAATAATGAAAAGGAGGTATGTGAGGACTTAAATTACCTGTTTAAAAGAGATAAAAAAAAACCCCACGTTTTCTCTATCTCAAATTTTCAGAAGTGCTTTGTTGCTCTGACCATAATTAAGTACTGCACTGTGTAAGTGTGTTGTGAAATGGTTACATTTTTTTTATTTACATTTTTGGTTTTGCAAATTAATCATTTAAAAAAAGAAGAGAATATGAAGAAGATAAGATGTAGTTTCACAGTATGAATTTAACAGTGATGGAGAGAACTGATTTCTCTCTCTCTCTTTCTCTCTGAAGGAGCCAAAAGAAGAAGAGATGACAGAGGAGGAAAAGGCAGCTCAGAAAGCCAGACCTATAGCCACCAACCCCATCCCTGGCACGCCATGGTATGTACACCGCATCACAGCATCTCTCTGCTCCTCTTTACCACAATAAATCTTGCATACACATGACACATGCAACAATCTTGCATGTATATGCGTCTACTAATTCATATTAGGTGTGTGGTATGGACGGGTGATGATCGCGTGTTCTTCTACAACCCAACTACGCGGTTGTCCATGTGGGATCGGCCTGAGGAGCTGGTTGGTAGAGCTGATGTTGACAAACACATCCAGGAGCCACCGCACAAGAGGGGCCTGGAGGATGGCAAGAAGACAGGTGTGGACAAACACATATTCAGAATCAGAATTCCTTTATTTATCCCAGAGGGGAAATTCTTTAAATTAACATGCAGTCAGTGATTATGACATTGAACAGAGTAAATTTGATTAGCATGAATAATGAGTGTCAGTGCAGTGTCAGTACTTGTCTCAAAACAAGTAGCCAGAATAACACAAGTGCTGCTATCAGTGTGTAATATTTGTGTATGTGTTTGCACATAGTTGTCAATAAGGAGGAGCTAGAATTAGCCATTGCTACTGAAGAGAATCAGGATGAAGAACCAACCAAAGCCAAAAAGAGGAAGTAAGTGATGCTTTTCCCTCCTCATTTAATGTTTCATTACTACAAAAGTTCAGGGAGTCCTGTTATCCCTCTGGAAATATCTGAATTAGCTTTGGGAAGCACTTTCTTGTTTCTCTTCCTTTTTTCTGATTTGTCTCTGTTCTCATTCCTGATTTTCTCCACCTCTTGTGACTTCTGTGGTGTCACAGGAAAGAGGACGTGAAGGAAGCGGACTCTGAGAAGGAAGCAGCGATGGAGGCAGAACTCAGAGCTGCCAGAGAACGAGCTATAGTGCCTCTAGAGTCCCGGATGACCCAGTTCAGAGAAATGCTGCTGGAGAGAGGGGTAACACAAGCTTTATGTCAAAGTTACTACATGATTTAACACAGTTTGTCAATGGTTTGTTTGCAGACTGTTCGTCACAGGACTCAGCTTTTAAACAGCACAAACCTGTCCATTCCTGAAGGTTTTTATGTGTGTTATTCCTTGTTGCCTTGTCACATAACTTCTTCAGTGTCCTTGCTCAGTGCTGAGATTAAACTCTCATGGACAAAATTGTAAAAATTTTGTGAAATTAATGAGTTGTGTTTCAGGTTAATATTAGTTGTTTGTCTAATGCCAGTATTGTCTGTTTTACATGTAGGTGTCTGCATTCTCAACTTGGGACAAAGAGCTTCATAAGATTGTGTTTGATCCACGTTACCTTCTGCTCAACCCAAAGGAGAGGAAACAGGTTCAGTTGCTCACACGTTTCTGTCTTCCTCACTGTTATACTGTTGCACATCCTCATGTTCTCACTGCCATATGCTGGCCATATTTTTTTTTTAATCCCAGTCTTTGTTTTGTGATCATGACCACTTTAGGTGTTTGATCAGTACGTGAAGACGCGAGCAGAGGAAGAGAGGAAGGAGAAGAAGAACAAGCTGATGCAGGCCAAAGACGAGTTTAGGAGGATGATGGAGGAGGCAAAGCTCACACCTAGGTAAAGGGACATGCCAGCCACAGCGTTTCCCCATACATCCAGTTATTTGTGATGGCCTACTACAAAATCAACATTAACAGCCAGATATTCATTTTCTATTTATGGTGCCGTGTTCCCCTCTTGTTTTCTCACATATTGTGTATTTCCCCACACAACGACTTCACTTGGGTGGCACACCCAGGTGTATTAACAGCCACTGAAGTACCTCTGATGATCCTTTTTAGCAGTTTTCACCTTTTTATCCACCTGAGGCAACAATGCCATCTGTGGTTGAGTCCAGAGTGAACATGAAAAGTGAAAGGAAAAGCAAGTTAAGCAAATTAAACTAGTTTGTGAGTAAACACCAAAATGGAGAATTAAGTATAAAATAATAAAATAAGCTATATGTTAGAAAGGGTGATGGAGGAGGCGAAGCACTATTTTTTTATTATTTTTTTTTCTTGTTGTGCTGAAGAGATAATCTCACAAAATAATTATAACTGTAATGTATGTATGTTTGTTTGTTTTGTTTTTGAATCTTTTCAGAACAACGTTTAGTGAATTTGCAGTGAAGCATGGCCGGGACCCGCGATTTAAGACCATAGAGAAGATGAAGGACCGGGAGGCCATCTTCATGGAATTTATCACCGCTATGAGGAAAAGAGAGAAAGAGGACTCCAAGTCCAGAGGAGAGAAGGTATCACTCACTCACTCAACCCAGATATCAATATACAGCATCTCTCCCTCTCTCTCTGTACAACAAGAGTGTGGTGTGTGTTTTTCCAGCTTCAGGAAGACAACTGACCACAAGTCAGGACTTCTTTAGTCTTTCATTGACCTGCTGATGTGCTTTTGATCAAGTTACTGGATTTCCACCATCTGCAGGGTCCAGCAGTCTTGTTGACCATGGATTCTGGACAGATTTCTTATAATTTTGGTGTACGTGTTTTGCTTTCAGGTAAAACAAGACTTCTTTGATCTCCTAAGTGATCAGCACATAGAGGGAGGCCAGCGGTGGAGCAAAGTGAAAGAGAGGCTAGAAACTGACCCACGATACAAGGCTGTGGAGAGCTCTGCTCTCAGAGAAGAGCTTTTCAAACAGTATATGGAAAAACAAGCCAAGGTAGGAGCAGCTCTCAGGATGGAAAATCATGACTTCACTGTGTATGTGCCAGTGATATCTGATCAATATTAACTGAACTTTGCTTTTTACTTTTGGACATGCATGGGTATAAATTATGTATGGTGCAAGTCAGATGGATAATTTATCAATTGAACATCCATGCAGTCAGTCTTTTTCCCTGTTTGATCGTTTTTCTTCTTAAGTATCTTTCTATTGTGAGTGTGTGCATATGTTAAAAACATGGCCAGTACTGCTTTCTACAAATATCATATTGGCCCAAATTTAAGACACTACTAACAGCCGATTAATAATTCTTTTGAAACGGAAAGAGTGTCTCATACAGAGGGTGTGGCTTCATGTGTTCTTTGTAGCCTGATTGTTATTAGGATAGCGAGTTTCTTCTTGTTTATTTATGGTAGGTCTTTTTGAGTTATCCAGCCCCAAAAGTGGTTATGAAGCCCAGTTCAACCGGCAGCTTATGTAATGTGTTTTATTACCATGGAGGCCATAAATTCCTCATAAGTAAAAATGAGTCAACACGTCTCCCGATGTTGACCACAGACGGAGAGTGTGAGAGTATGTAACTAAAAGACAATCTGCACACTTATAGTATTCTTTAATGGAAGTATTTAATGTTTAACATTTTACTTATTATCAAGATTGTCCAAAATGCTTGATTTCTTTGCATATTTTCAAACCGTTGGTGTGACGGTTGAGATTTACGACTGCTGTTTTCCAGCATAGTCTTCAATGTGAACATCACAGACTGTGTGTGTCATCTTCCACAGAGCGTGGACATAGAGAAGGAGCGGGAACTGGAGCGGCAGGCTCGCATCGAGGCCAGTCTCAGAGAGAGGGAGCGGGAGGTGCAGAAGGCCCGATCAGAACAGACCAAAGAGATCGACCGAGAAAGAGAGCAGCACAAGAGGGAGGAGGCCATCCAGCATTTCAAAGCTCTCATGTCTGACATGGTGAGATCAACTGCAGCTCTGGTTTTGTTTTTTCCCTTGAAACAAAGTTATCATATTGGAATTTTCATCAGTCAGTTATTTATTTGCTTCATCACTTGTCACACTGAATTTAAAGGGTTTATTCATTGCTTTTCATTGCTCAGGTACGGTCTTCAGATGCAACGTGGTCAGACACTCGCCGCAACTTGCGGAAAGACCATCGCTGGGAGTCGGCATCACTGCTAGAGAGAGAGGAGAAGGAGAAGCTGTTCAACGAACACGTAGAGGCACTGGCCAAGAAGAAAAAAGAACATTTCAGACAGTTACTGGACGAGACCAGCATGGTAATAATGTTGTCTCTGTTTGCTTATCTCTTCAGCACTCGTGGGAAAGCACACTTGGCTCGGTTCAGTTTGATCCCCGATAAATTCGATAAGCTTATGGACTGACTGTTCTTTGTTTGGGTTTTAGATCACACTGACAACTACATGGAAGGAGGTGAAGAAGGTTATCAAGGAGGACCCTCGCTGTATTAAGTTCTCTTCCAGTGACAGAGTAAGACTTTTAATGGGTAACCTCCCATCTACGTCACATTATTTTGTTCCTATAATGACAAAACGCTAAAGAGTAAGTCACTTTCTAACAATAGTTTACTGGATGTTTGTGAATCTGGTGAGTCTCTGTTAGGCAGGGCAGATCAACAAAACAGTCTTGGAAAAAAAAACAAGTCTAGCAACTCATGACTACATGTGTGTTTGTTCCCTGAACTGAGACAGCTTGGTCAAAATGACAGCAGTTTCATCCTTTCCCTCTTATTTTTAAAATCTGTTTCTAGCTTAATACAGTCACTGTTCTTTTTCAAAACCTCAGCTCAGGCACAAACAGTCTTGGCCTTAAGGAACATCTGTATGTTAGTCCAGATCTTTAGTACCAGCTGATCAAGCTAATCAAAAACTACAGCTAATATGACTCAACTCGGTGGTCTAATGGGGAAGATCTGCTGGCTTCTTTTCACAGTAGCCAAACCTCATTGTTGGATTAATCAAGGGGATGGTTGATATTTTTATAACTGCCTTAAAGGTAATATGGTGTGAGGTTAAATAGGCCGTGTCCATTCTGTCTGACGTTTGGTGCCTGGTCTGATCTGTGTTTGTAGAAGAGACAGCGGGAGTTTGAAGACTACATCAAAGACAAGTACATCACAGCCAAAGCTGACTTCAGAACCCTGCTGAAGGAGACAAAGTTCATCACATACAGGTCTGTACACTCACTTTCACACACCAGATAGATGTTAATCAAAGCAAGTGTCACTTTTTCTTACATTTATGTTTTAATATAAATAGCAGCCCAAAAATATTAGAAGTTCTACCCTGTTAAACAACAAAAGTATCTCCACTTGTCACAGTCTAATGTTTTTTTCACTGCTTTAGATCCAGTGTATTTTTCCCACTATATTAAACAGATCAAGCAGATTCCAGCCTCGAGTGCAAAGTTGAAGGTTTTCATAGTGTCATCCATACTGCTTCTGACTTCCCTCCGTTTGTCTCACATCCTCCCTTCGCTCAGGTCAAGAAAGCTCATCCAGGAGTCAGAGCAGCATCTAAAAGATGTGGAGAAGATCCTTCAGAATGATAAGCGGTACCTTGTTCTGGAGTGTGTCCCCGAGGAGCGCCGTAAGCTCATCATGTTCTACATTGAAGACCTAGACCGCCGTGGTCCACCGCCTCCTCCCACTGCCTCTGAACCCTCCCGACGCTCTACCAAGTGACCAATTGCATCATTTTCTCGGCCGGTGCCCTACTCCTCTTTGCCCTCCCTTTGGCCAGAGCATGACCTCCCCCAACACCCCCTGAACCCCCACCCTCCAGGCCTACAGCTGGCCTCGCAGTGTTATTGCTGGGGGTCATGTTGCTTAGAGATGTACCATAGAGATGAACGGTTGAGGTCTCTGTGTTATGTCGCCTCTTAGCCCTGAGATAGCCTACTTTTAAGGCAACAGCGGGGAATAGAGGTTACCTGATCTAAAGGTGACCCTTGACCCCTCCCCTCTGACTGACCACATTAGAGGGAGAGGGATAGTGATAAGGCTGGTGCCCGAGCAGCCACAGAGATGTAAGATAGCTGATTTACATGAAGATGAGTGTGTGAGAATGTGTGTGTGTGTTTGGTGCGTAAGTGAGTGTGTGTGTGTGCACATGTGTCTGAGGCGTCCTTAAGCCTTACTGCTCCACTGTGCCAGTCATTGTTTCAGCGGCTCAGTGTGAATGTTAGTTTCAGCTCAGTGGTTTACTCCGATGTCGCAGAAGTTTCTCTGTTGAATGAATAAAAGCAACTTCCACTGTTTTTCAATATGTCGTCCTGTGAATTTTTTTAACATCTCACATAAACGCTTATGTGAATATTGCTGGAGTAGGCTGTTGTTATCTATTTGAATAAGTCATATTAAGAATATGCCTAACTGGTTTACGCTGAGTGACGTTTTGTTTGTGGTGGGCGAACTTAAACTTGTTTTGTATCGCTAAGAATTTCTGAGTAAACCAATCAGAAGCAGAGCAGGGCGGGTCATCCTTTCGTTATCCTGCCAATACACGATAGCCATTGATCGAAGCTAACGGAAACAAACCAGAGTTTGGGATCACGTGATGTTGCCGGATGTGGACCATTCATTGGTGAATTGACCTGCATTATCATAGCTACATCATAGCCATTATGGAGCTGCCTTTTGTGCAGTGTTCCGAGTCTGTTTAAAACGTAGCATATCAATTCACAGCGATAGAGTCAACTGACATGCAAATGATCTTGTTCTGAACATACAGTCCTTTGTAAAGGAGAGAGCGGTAGAGGGGCTAGCTTTTGGTGTTAGGTTTACTCCTTGTCCTGCACCCGCTCGGCTCCTTTCCTCTCAGTTACCTCTGCTCTATCGCCGCTATGGGCGGCTCTCTCTTGCCGCTGCTCGTCGTCGTGCTGTCAGCCCGGTCGGCTACTGGAGACCCGGCGGGACCTGCTCAAGTCGACGGAGCTCCGCCTTCTAAAATAGGTAAAGAAACCAGCGTGTTCAAGCATCAGCGCAGCCGTTGGTTTGAGCTAACGTTAGCCCGCATCCAGAGGGCTGCAGGCTAGTCTGAATGAAAGATAATGTGTATTACAGCATGCTAACTCCCGGATATATATATATTTTTTAATAAAGAGACATTCAGTTTGCCATTCATATACGTTAGTAACGTTGGGTGTGCGTATGTTACTGTGAGCTGCTGAAACTAGCTATGTCTGCAGGTAGGCTTAGTTCACTGTCACGTTATTTTTCTTTCATTTTTCATTAGACTTTACAAAGGATGCGTTTTCCCCCTATTTATACCAATTTAGCACCCGTTTAATAATGGTGAAATGAAAAGGCATTCAGCTGTAGTTAATGGGCACCTGAATCTTCCCCCGTCTTCTAACCCGAGCACGACCCTGTTTTCATCTGACAGCATCTCTGTCGGCCTGTTCACATTTCATCACCACATACTCATGATGATTGTTGAATGACTAACTGTTAGGCTTGTCCATAATCAATGAAATGAGTGTTTTTGGAGTGCGTCATCTGGACATGTCAATTTTCCAACTAATTTGAGCTTCCGGGGTGAGTCATTGTTGTGACAAAGGTACAAAAATTTTTGTCACAACTGAAATTCAGGTCAAGTCTTACAGTGACTTAAGGGCAACACGAATTAAGCTTCAATGTTTGGTTTAAACATAACATGTTCATCCATTTGTAACCTAAAGATCACATACCTTATCATTTTCATTGAGGCCATGTCTTCACCCAGGTGCTTCACAATAATAGTAAACATTTATCAATGATTTGTGATAATTCGCTTTGGGACACATTTCACTTCCAAACCACACTCTGATTTCACCCTTCCTCTATGTTGCCGGCTCTGATCCTCTGTGCTCCAGCGGTGGTTGGGGCAGGGATAGGAGGCAGCGCCACAGCCCACTTCCTGCGGCAGCACTTTGGTCCTGAGGTCCAGGTGGACGTGTTTGAGAAGGGGGAGGTCGGAGGCCGTCTTGCCACCGTAACCGTCAATCATCATGACTACGAGTCTGGAGGTTCCATCATACATTCCCTCAACCTCCACATGCAGGAGTTCGTCAAACAGCTAGGTTGGTTTATGATCCATGTTACATCACTACTGTCAGAGACAAATTAATTCATGACATTTTCGACATTATATTCCTTCCTGGGTGAATGTGTGTGCGCTTATCCTTTGTGTCGCCATGTTTCTGCTTCGCAAGGTTTGAAGTATCGTCGTAGTGTGGCGGGTAAGACAGCTGTGTTTAATGGCGAGGAGGTGATTCTGGAGGAGACAGACTGGTACCTGCTGGACCTGTTTCGGCTGTGGTGGCGCTACGGCATCAGCTTCATACGCCTGCAGATGTGGGTGGAGGAGATCATGGAGAAATTCATGAGGTAAGCCAAAATCTGCTCATGCTGGTTTGTTGTCTAGTCTCATGGCAGCTTCTACATGTTGTCTTCGTGGTCTGCATTCTCTCCCATCTGTGTAGTGTAGTAATGCTACTTGATTGTGGAGATAACATGGAAGTGGTCTAAGAAACTATTTTTCACCTTTTAATGACAGGAAACAACTTTGCACTACTGATCCAGCAACGCCATTTCTGATTTAAACCTTCTTCTTACCATGATTCCTCTCACTTTATCACCAAGTGAACCAAAATGACTGTAAAAACAAGTACTTCAGGCTCAGAATCAACGCACAACACTGCCTCCCAGTGTTAGTCAGTCACTGGGGTCAGTGGGTAAAGCCTATGCTGAGCTATCTGTCATTTTCTAACCTCCACTCAGTATCTAACCTTCTGGATGAGGTCGGTATAAATATAGAAAGTGCCACTGTAATGAAAATTTGTCTCTCTTCATCCTCCAACAACAAAACGATAGAAATCAACAGAATTGATGTTCTTAATCAGCCTGTCAAATCTGGCCGACATAACCAATCATTTGCTGCACTTCTTTTATTGTGTCTTAGTTTCTGCTTGAGACAGTGACCAAATTCCGATTTGCACTTTACCCCTACACTCTGGCCATTTACCGACCTCTACTTCCTCCTTCAGTAAATGATTTATCTCTGTCTCATTTAGTCTTTCTTGCCCACTCTCTAAATCAGCTGCAGTGAGCCGGTGTATTTTATAATTAATCACGACTCATTTGATGTGTGTGTATAATATAGGATCTACAAGTACCAGGCTCATGGTTATGCCTTCAGCTCGGTGGAGGAACTGCTGGACTCTCTTGGAGGGAGTGGCTTCATCAACATGACCCGGAGGCCCCTCTCTGATTCGCTGCTGGAGCTGGGTGTGTCACAGCGCTTCATCGATGAGGTCATCGCGCCCGTCATGAGGGTCAACTACGGGCAGAATGTCAGCATCCCCGCCTTTGTAGGTCAGATGAGTGTGAAGAAATGAGCAGTAGAAAAAGAAGACGTAGAGTGAGTGAGGGAATGATGAGTAGAAAAGAAGCAAGGAAAAGAGTGGAAGGACGAAGGCTTTGGTTCTGACATCAGGGCCTGTTATGAGCTGAACATCCATGTCGCCGCTGATGTAGGTCAGGAGAGAGGAAAGGAAATGAAGAGGAGCAAGAGAACAGGAAAGTGTGTGGGCAGCTGATAATTGGTTTATAGCACTTGGCACTGTGTGTGTGTGTGTGTGTGTGTGTGTGTGTGTGTGTGTGTGTGTGTGTGTGTGTGTGTGTTTTACAGGTGCTGTGTCTTTAGCTGGTGCCCAGAACAACCTGTGGGCGGTGGAAGGAGGCAACAAGCTGGTGTGTTCTGGCCTGTTGAAGATGGCAAATGCTAATCTGCTGCAAGCACAAGTCAACTCCATCTCCTCAGTCTACTCAGGTAGTTAACCCTGATGTAGGCTGAGTTGGACTCATGTCAGATGTCACAGTATTCAACAAACTGTGATGTTTTGGAGAGACAACACAAGTATGGAAAAAAGAAGGACCATAAGTACAAGTACACAGACCCAAAATTCAGTTCAGCGTCCAGCCAGAAGTCCATTTGTACAGTGGATAATATAAACCTTAAACAGCATGAACAGTGATATGAACACACTCGTTATATACAGTATACATACTGCTACATAGACAAATGTTTTTGGGCACTTGACCATGACAACAAGGACTTTAGTGACACTGCTAAACACACACACAGCTTTGCAGCTAGAACAGCTTCCACTCTTCTGGGAAAACTTTCTGCAAGATTAAATGCAAGATTAAAACAGTAAAATGCAGTTTACTGTTAAGCATCACCTCCTGAGCAGAGCCCACATTTGCAATGGCTGCAGTGCTGTATGCACTTATGTTTTTTTTCCATTACTTCTGCAGAGCTACAGTGATGTTCGATATCGTATAAACCACGATAAAACTTTATGATAAAACATGAAGAAAACTATCATTTCTGCTGTCTTTTTTTAGAGGATGAACACTTTGTCTCTTGAGATTTCCAGCCTTCCAGGTTACAGGGTGTCTTCAAGAACTAAATTCTTATAGTTTCTAGATATAGTGTTTTTTTTGTTTTGTTTTTTTTTTACTGATTATCCAATGTCTATAGTCGTAATAAACCAGAATGCACAGCTGCGACAGGACATGTTCATTCAACTGAAAGTAGTTGAATCAATTAATCAATTAATCACAGAATACAATCATGCATTATTGCATTCTGTGGTTAAGTATTTCAATAATTCAGCATCCCAGACTGATCTTACGTAGCACTATGAGAATAGCTAGTTATGGGTTATTTCCTTTAGTTCATAATTTGTGTGAATTACAGAAATTCCCCTGTGGCTTGGCATCACCAAGTGTAAATGATGATAGATACTAGATACCAGTGGACTGATGAACAGTGTGGGCAATGATGTTGTGTATTTTCCCTACAGCGGAGGCACACCAGTACCAGCTGACTTACACCACAGCAGCAGGGACGGGATCAGAGCTGTATGACATTGTAGTGTTGGCGACACCTCTTCAGGAAAGCGTCAGGTCCGGAGTCCAGTTCCACGACTTCAACCCTCCATTTGACCAGCTCCCGGGCAACTATCACAGCACTGTAGCCACCATTGTCCATGGTTACCTCAACACCTCTTTCTTTGGTTTCCCGGACCCTCGCCTGTTCCCCTTCGCCAGCATCTTGACAACTGAGACGGCTGATCTGTTTTTCAACAGCGTGGCTAGCGTTTGTCCTGTCAACATCTCGGCCGGCTTCCGACGCAAGCAGCCACAAGAGGCAGGAGTCTATAAAGTCTTCTCCCCACAACCTCTGGACAAGGCACAACTCAAAATGCTCTTCAGGTGGGCCACTTCTTTCTCGGCAAAGTTATCAGTGATACTGACCAGTGCTGCAGCTAGCTGTTATTGCCATTACTGCATAATATAAAGTTTACGTTCTCAGTTAAGTATTTGGTCCAGAAAATATTGAAAAATTCATGATTTGCCAAAGCATTTCATATAATATCAAAAAAGGCAAAAATTCAAATTTGAAATGCTGGAGAATGTGAGACATTACAATGATGTATAACAAGACCAAGAGCCTACAGCCATGTGAGCAGCTCTGTAAGGCTGTAGCTTGTGCTAACATGCTTATGTTAAAAAAGTAATCATTTAATTTTAAAAATAGTCATGTTTACCATGCTAACATTTGCTAATTAACACAAAACACAGCACAGTGGATGCTGCTGGGAATTTCATTAGTTTTGGAGGCATTTGGTCTTAAACCGAAGAATTGAAATTTTAAGTGAAATATTGAAGGTGGTGCCAGATGAAAAGTTAAGGGATCACAGATGTATTACACAAATAACAATTCATCCGAAGTGTGTCTACCAAATATCATGGCTTTCAGTGCAATATTTGTCAAGTCAGTGGGATACATCCTCAAGGGACTGTGTCTGTATGTACAGCATTTTACCACAATCCATCTGATATTTGTTGAGATACTTCACTCTGAACCACTGTGGTGCACTGACTGATCTATCTATAGACCTAAAGAGCAACACTGCTGTTGTGGCTAAAAGGCTGATGTTTACTTATCATTACAAGTTGTTAAACTTGATGCATTGTCATAATGAGATACGTATGCTTGAGATACCAACAGCTTTCCTTCTTGTACTGCTCAATCTTAGGTCGTACTATTCAGTGCAGGTGACAGAGTGGCAGGCCTACCCCTGTTACAGCAGCAGCCAAGGACTGCCGCCTGTGGAGCTCCACCCCAATCTGTATTACCTCAATGGCATCGAGTTGGCCGGCAGTGCCATGGAGATGAGCTCAGTGGCTGCCAAAAACATCGCCCTGCTGGCTTACCACCGCTGGAACAGGCAGACAGACATGGTGGACCAGAGAGATCTGATGCACAGGATCAAGACTGAACTATGACCTTGTCAACTTGAGTGCAACATGCTTCAGCAAAATTACTCCAAAATGTGTTTATGCAGGGAAGCAAGGGTGGGGTTTCTGGGTAATTGTAGCTCTTACAGCATCGCAAAGCCGATGGGCACACATCTTCAGTTTATACGCACACACTTCAGCTGTATGTCCTGCTGGAGAAGGAAAATGTCTGTATTGGAGTACTAAATTTTCACAGTTTGAACTGTGATAACTATTTGGTGTATTTAGAGGGACAACCAAGCTATATTATTTAGTACAGTACATCCAACATACCGGATCAGTGATTAATCTGCTGAACATAGTATGACCCTGCTCCATCCTACATAAATTTAAACAAAACATAAAAATTAAAACAGTAAGCATGTAAGTGAAATCAAGTCTAATCTACAACTCTACTAAATCAACTAATTCTAATCACTCCACTAAAGACAATTGTGGTCCTGTGCTGCTGTTGACAGGCTTGTTTGATTTCCCTGATTGGTTCATTCTCAGTGCTAGCAACAGATATTAAACAGTATCAGATGGGGATTGACTTGACTGCAAATGCTAATTAGTGGTTTTAATCAAAAAAGTCAGCTGCAGGCAGCTTTTCTTTCCCAAGAAAAAGGAAAATGGGCTAACAAGGACAACACCAGCTGATATTTAATAGCAGTAAAACGTGAATTTAATTGGGAGTCTTGTTTTATTTATTGGTGGTGTTAATCAACAGCAGTCAGTATGAGTATCAGCCTAAAATCCCTCCCTACTGCTCTGTGTAATAAGTCTGTATCCAAGTCAAGAAAGCACTGAAGAGACAGGATTAAGAGCAAGAGCGAGACACTTTTAAACGGCTGCTGTAACAGCTGTGAGACATATGAGACAGATCGGTGCGACAACTCTGGCACGTAAACCAGTATTCTGTCATATTATCAAAAACTGCAGCACTGCTATTATGGTTTATAAATTTAAGGACTTAATGGACTGGCTGTTGGTGTGAACTGTGCCAAGGAGATCTCATTTGTAAATTAAAATCATTATTCAGTGACTCATTCTAGTGGCCACTGGTGCTACGCTCTAATGCCCCTTTCATCAGACTGTTTCATTATCTCCTCTTCCTGCTGCTTTTGTTGCATAATCCAGCGGAAAGAATTTTTTCAGAGAATGGAGCCAACAAGCTTTCACACTGGACCAAATAAAAGCAGAGGGCAGATGGAGCTGCTGGTTGTGGTGATGACACAAAAGCCTTGTTGAGATCCTGCATTTTTAATTACCTCTGTAATCTGAGGGGGGGGGGGGGGGGGGGTGAAGAATTGAGGTTGGACATCAACTTTAAGAAGCAAAGTGATGGTATAAGAAAGCAGTGACTGCTGATTATAAGACTGAGAAATGTCTTGTTTTATTCGTTACTGATTTATAACAAAGGATTTTTGACATCAGTGGTTTCTGGTTTCAGAAAAACTTGAAATATTAACTGAAAACCTTCTGACTCCAAGGTGCTTCAGATAATAGACAGTATGATTGTGTGATGTGAAGGGAAAACTCCACATCCCTTTAATCTCATGAAATTGTTTCAAAATGTCGTGAAATGATACGTTGGTGAAATGAAGACCGTCGATCTTTGGTTCTGATCCTCTGACTTTTTGATTTTTGGAAGGAGACATTGGTGTTGAATTATTTCCAATACTTTTTAGTGCTTTGAGCATGACACGCAAAGTGCCATTTAGTTCCATTATATTCTAGAGAAGGCAGACATCTCTACAGTCAATATCTCCAAAGATCACACTAAAACTAGATGCATAAATATCTCCGCAGGTAGGAAGAGGGGGAAATGGGGGAAACGTGTGTTTTTGGTTTTGTTGTGTCCCTTTAAGAGGGGAGGGAGGTGTTCAGCTGGTTGCAGTCTGCTACCTTGGCGCAAGATGCCACTAAATCCTACAGCCTGAAACATTTAATAATGATGCATGAATTGATGAGCACTGAATTGATCACTGCTGTTTGTATAAAGTAACAGGAGTACAGTATTTTGTTAAACTACAGATTCTCCGAGTGTGCGCGTTCATGCTTGACTTTATGAGAAGTAGTCTGAAAAATTGTTTCAACTGGAGGCTTTTTGCAGAGCCTTCATCACCTGCCTTCAGATGCACTGATTAAAAGTTGGGACAAAAGCGAGTTCTGTGTGAAAGTTCACTTTTAACCAGCGTTGCTCTGTACAGCATGTATCAGCATATTTAATTTGCCTAATAAACAAAATAACGCAGCTTTTTGTAATGCATGATGTGCATTATTCTGACTGCTGACAGAATAAAAGGACTGGATGGTTTGCCAGAAATCTTTAATTTTAAAAAAGTGTACTAAAGATCAAGCTATCACCTTCTGATGTACCCTGGACATTCAGGCTTTATTTGCTATTACTGTTTTCACAGACGAAAGGGTACTAATTAAAAAAAAACAGTGCTGAATCAAATCTGTTTTCTTGCTTGATTTCATTCTTCTGGTGTTGAGTCATTTGAAGTTTAATTTTCTTTTACTGCAGTGGTGGGAAGAAAATGGAAAGTTATCAAGTAATATTTCACTAAGAGGACACATAAACTCCTGTCACAGCTGTTCCAACACATGATTTAAAAATCCCAGTTTCCAGAATTATAAATCAGTTTTGTATAGTTAAAGTGACAACATGCTGTAGTGTTGTCACTGTGACTGATGTATTAATTCTGGGCTCCAATTATCTTAAGTCTGCCTTGCAGCCAAAATAAATAATTACTTTATTTGTTTTTAATTTGTTTTAGTGCCCTGAAACTGAATAAGTCAGCCATATGTAAAGAAAATCATCTAAGATCCTCCAGATCACAAACTGTTTCACATCAAAAACCTAACATGATATTCACTGGACCATGTGTTTTAAATTTTAGCAAATGGGCCTCCCATTTGCTAAAATTTAAAACACTGCTTTTACTAATAGAAACAGTGAAGAAAGATATTTTAATCATCCAATGATTTTAAATGCCTTTTCAAGGGACTTTTCCGATAAAGCCTCTGAAGAGGAGCAGGACTGTAATCACAATCAGGTATGTGAAACTTTCAAGGAAATGTCAACCATCAAGAGGTCCACAACAAAGCGTACTCTCTTCAGTCTGTTTACACTAATGTTATAATGGGCCCTGTGTCTTTTCCTTCTTGGTTTCCTAGCAGCAGCAAGAACCCAACCACAGTGCTGCTAATAGAATCAAAAGGGAAAATTCAAAACAAAAATGTCCCAAGACTCAAACATAAAACTCAGTTTGGTGCAACATGGCTCAAGTGTTCTGCATTTTGTGTAATCCCTTTACACACAGTGTGGGGATTAAAGTGTTGCTGATGAGTTATCGTAGTCACTTAAATCAAACTAGTAGAAAGTGAAAGAAACTGGAGAGATCTTGAGCGTTCTTCACTAAGCACGTTTTGATGATTTATGTGAATAACCTGTTAAACCTGCTTTCTGAAACACAATCATGGGACTTCATGCCAATTAAAAAAAAATGATGCATTTGTGTTTGAAGTTTGTTTGTCGCAAGGCGAATTTAGCCTGTGAAAATGGTTTTATGACATCTGCTGCGTCTCTGGGGGGAGGAATCTAAGGTCTGAGGAAATAACCATGATGATACCTAAGAAAGAATATAAATTTAAAGACACTACTACTACTCCTATTTTATTAAATATTACATAAAAATATTGAGTTTGATTCCATTACTTTTAGTCAGTCATTACAAAAATTTTATTTTACTGCACACTTCTAATAAATTTGGCTTTTCAGTGAACTTAAATTTTTATTTCCAGCTTCATTAATTTTTTTAAAATCAGTTTTTCCTCTTTAACAATCTATTGTAGTATCGACACTTAGTATGTGACCTTCCCTAATATGGGTTTTTTAACACAGCATCCCATTTATGTCATAAACCATTAAAAAATAATAATTAATTAAATTTTTATTTAATATTTAGTTAATATTTATGATTTATATGATAGGATATCAGTGAAATAAAAAAGTAACTGGCAACTTAAAAAAGGATACCATGAATACCGGGGAGGCTAAGACAAAGTTACAAAAATGAAAACATTAAGAAGAAACAGATTAGCTTGTGTGTCCTGAATGAAAGCTACTTAAAAAATTAGGTTTGATTAAAAAAAAAAAGAAGAAGAAGAAGAAAAAAAAAAGAAAAATATTGTTGAATGGAAAAACTGCAAAAAGCTTTGGGTGTTAACCGAATTCACGAGAAGTGTCGTTTTACGAGATGCTCACAAATTCCCCACAGCTTACACACACTAACACACTAAGCCACACACCCCATATTTCTTCTATCTCCCATCTTTGCCAGCCTGGCAGAGCTCCCAACAGGCTGTTTGATATATGTGTGATCTGTCTTCTGATCAACACAGCAGAGGTTAGATAGATAGATAGATAGATAGATAGATAGATAGATAGATAGATAGATAGATAGATAGATAGATAGATAGATTTAGCTGCAGGATGGAGGTTACACTGAAAGTTCGCTTGCATCTGGTGATGTTATTTTGTTCTGTGGCTGCTTGGCCTGAAACAGCACAGCTTTCAGACACAGTGCTGTGTTAACGGTCCAATAGCCTTAGTTTTCATGACCAGAGTCATGGTTTCTCTTTCCAGTGAAAAAGGGGGTGGGAGCTGCCTGGAACAGCTGCTTTTATACCCCCCGAGAATCTGGACTGAGCTCAGTGGAGACTTTTACTATGTAAGTCATTTGTGGGAATCAGGCAGTAGATTACTCTTAACTTATCTTTTCACAGTTTTCCATTGGTGGAACCGATGTTACATGTATGCAATGAATGCAGCCTTTGATATTGGCTGTTTGCTGTTCTATATTTGTCAAGGCTGAATGTCCTCATAAAGTTGCTAACCCCCCCCCCCCCCCCCCCCCCAAAAAAAAAAAACTCCAAGTGAGAAAATGTTGTCAGTCATCTATTTGAATAAATAAATTCTGAGTTACTGATTGGGTTAACAGAATTAGTTTAGGTTTTAATGTGTGGGTTTTTGGGGGGTTAGAGAGAAACTATATTATACAAAAACAACTTCACAGAAATAGGCCAAACATGAAATTGACACCTGCTGTCACTTTGCATGACAGGAGTGCTGCAAAACACACATGTATTATACATCTTTCCAGCTCCACACTCAGAGATTTTATTTTTTTTTCAAATTTGTAGCATTCAGTCAGACTTCCCACAGATCCCTCTGGAGCCAAAGACAAATTATCCGACTTGTTTCCACATATGTATTAATACTCAAACCTTTTTGGTAGAATTTCACCTCATGATATGCTTTAGTATTGTATGTACATATGCCTTCATGATATAACTGCTGAGCATTGTCAGCCCTACGTGGCTTGCAAAGGAACATTTTAATAGACACAGATGTGAAGAGCAGCACATGAAGGGTTAATCACAACCTGCATGGGGAAGAGACAGTAAGAGCCTTCAATTGGATGATTTGACAGACAACTAATAGAAAGAAGTGAATATTGGGTTTGTCTCCATTTCCTGAACTGCAGCAGTACACAAGGATTCTTTGTAGGTGAAAACTGTTTATTTGGGTTTGATTTTTGGTCACTTAATCAGTGACTTTTATCTTGTTAGTTTTATTTAAATCTTACATCACCTTCTTGTCATCACCCTTCAAGCCCTTCAGTAAACTATTAAGAGGATCTCCTGTTCAGTGATTGAAACCCATTGCTTATATAACAGCTACCCAAAATATTTCAATATTATAACTAAAGTTAGTAAGTAAAGGTTACAATAATTCATATATGCACAATCAATAATTAAATGACTTGTTATGATGCCTTAAGAGTGGAGTTTTCCTGTAAACAAATCTTCTGTTTACATAGATTGTTGTTCAACAAAACACTTTTTGTGGCCTGACAAATGTGTTAAATTCCCCACTTCATAAAACATTTATGAAATCATTTTTTAATGTTAAACCCTACATTACCTAGCAGTGTTTTTGCCTTTGATAGCACTTTGTGTCATTGTTTTTTCTCCAGCTGTAAATCAACAGAAAAGTGGGAAAATCATTGGCAGAATGTGAATCCAGTCACCCACCCATGGGAATAAACAAAAAGGGGACCAATAGTTACTAGTGGTAAAACACAAAAATTGTACAAGGCGCCTTTAAATGTTTAAAAATGCAGCACAATTAAGGCAACAAATGATTATTTTGTATTTCGCTACTAGAACTACAGTCCTGGCAGAGTGTAAAGGGCTTTAAAACAGCATTTATTAATACTTGTAGGAAAGTCAAATTTATAGAAAACAAAACTGAATAACAAACTTAATAAAATACCCAAAAATATATAAACTTTTTTTTTCTTTATTTGTTCTGAATTCTCTAAAGTAAACAGGGGGTAACATCATCATGCACCCCAGATAAATTTAAGGCTATAATTCTGTTGCAATATTACAGTAGGCTATCTTGAGAAAAGTGAAATGTTTTCACCCAGTCTCGAGCTTTGTTCCTATTGGTCCAGTGGTGCACCACGTGGTCGGGCAGTCACGCGCTTTCCAGGAACCCGTCAGGAAGGAGAAAAACAAAACAAACCCGAGAGAGCTGTAAGAACGCGTGGACTCCATTGAAAAGGGGGCCTTTTATCTCCAATAGGAGAATCTACACGAGATCCGACACGAAGCAAGACGTATGCGTGGGCGTCCTAAAAGTGAGTAGGGCCGTTATTTATCTGTTTTGGAGTAACTTTGCTGAGCAGTGGATCGGTGTTTCGCCGCGCGAAAGGTTAGCTTTGAAGCTAACGGTGGGTTGGTTGTTGTTGTGTATCGAGCCTCAGCTGGGATGAGGAAGGGGGCGGACGGAGGCCATACTGACTGTGAGCTGCGGGTGAAAAAGAAGCAAGACTCGTTAGTTCCGCATTGCAAAAGCACAGTTTGGACCAAGTAATACGATAAACGTATGTCTTCACTTCATCCAGCTCTTGCAGGAAGTGTTTAAGTGCAGAAATGTAGTTAGCTAACGCTTCATGATGAGCTGAGATGAATTTCGGTCACTGTCAAATATCACCCAGCACTACACCTGTCAAAAATAAGGTTCCGTTGATTTTAATGATTGTGTTGTGGTAAAGTTAATTGGTCAGTCTCTTTAAAAGTGCGGTTATATGTCTCACTCCGGGTGAGGGTGGTTAAAACTGCACTTATGTAAGAAGATTGGCGTGCACTCTACTTCTAAACTGTCCAAATCATGCTACACCTCTTACAACATAATTAAATTGTTTAACGTGTCATTGTTACGTGTAGTGTAACAATAACGAAATGTGCTGATGTGTATTTGTGGTTAGAAAAGCCTCAGTGTGCCAGTGAAATGCCCCATAGTGACTTTTTGCAGACAGCCTGAGCTCTCTGTAGGTACACGCCCCCCAGCACAGAACACATCCACTGCTGCTGAAAGAAAGCTCGACATAGCCAGAAATTTCCATGTGATGTAGGTTAAATAATACACCAGAATCAGATTCTGATCAGAGGTATCTTTAATAACGATTTCTTTGCGATGCTGGATTTGTTTGGATATCCCACTAAACAACCTACTGTGTAGTTTAATCAACCGACTTTTGAAGGTAAACGTTTGATTTGGTGTCTCTTCTTTGTCAATAAAGCATTAACAGATTATTATATTATACAGCGTATAATCATGTGTTGTAGTCACATTTTGTGGTAGGTGTCAGATTTTACTTAAACTGCCTTTTATATTTAGCTATCTAGGCCACGGGCATATAGGCCTCCAACTTGTTTATCTTCTGCCTCAACCTAGATTGAAACGGGCTGTTTTTATGAAGCAGCTTCCGGGATTGACAGTCGTAGCGGCCATTCAGACGCGCCTGCAGGCGGGACGTCATGTCCGCTCGGCCAATTGGGAGGGCGGATTACGTGGGTGTTGGCACAGAGCGTTAGATTGAGGTTTTGTTTTGCTGGGGATCTGTGATGAGTGCAGCGACTGTGAAGATACTGGTGACATTTATGGCTTTATTGGCGTTTGTAATAGGTCATTTGTCATCTTTACCTGCGTGTAAGATGGTGGTGGTGATGATGATGATGAGATGAGATAGGGACGTTCATGGTCTCAAGCTGTGTGCCTCCCCAAAACAAGTGAATCCATCACAAAGAGATGGAGAGATGTAATAGATGTGCTGTTTTTTAGAAGACTGAGTTAAATACTCTTAGATGTATAGTTTCTACTGCTGTTTCATAGTGTTTGGTTTTCTGCTTGCATTGTTGTTGTTTATGTAAGGTGCTCCTTATCTAGAAGTGAAAGCTCATTCTGCTTTCATCGGCAGTTGTAGTGTCTCTACTCGAGTTTACTATCATTTAATAACAGTGAGGGATAAAGACATTTGTATACCATAAACATGTGCTGGTACAACACACAAGTCAAGTTGTCAGATGCATAGAATTTTGGGAAATGTTCTTTTTGTTTTTGTCACGATTCATTTGCAACCAAGTGTTTGTGTGTTTACAGCAGAGGATGTGGAAACAGAACAAGTACACTGAAACAATCCGATAGAGATAACAAAAGGAGCCATGTCGAATATTATTGAAAAAATGATCAACAAGACGCTCTGAATTTTTGTTTTTGCATGTGTTTCTTGGTCATGTGAAAACTGTAAGTTAAACTGTATGAATGTTTTTACACACAAGGCTATCCTGCTATGCTGACAGTGAGCTTGAGATCAGGAGAGATTTGCTTCGGTTTTGCTTTCTGAATAGGTCTTGCCAACCCCAATCTTGATCTCCTCGTCACCGTCAATGCGCTCTTGTTTCTGCTTCTCAGTTGAATAAGATGAACTGACCTTGTTCACAGCAGAAATTTTAACCTCTTAAATAGCAAAGGTGGGGCTCATAATATTAACATTGGCTCAACTCCAGAAACGATTGCAGTGCAGCAATTAACAATTGTATTAGTTAAACCCTTTACTGAAAAGATGCCTGCTGTGAGCAAGATCTGTTCAGCGTTAGTTTCACTTCATGTTTTTTCTCCTGGTCATTTGAGCAATGGCTCTGTGTTCCCACAGTTTGGAAACCACTGGCTTATAGTTATCGTCCTGTGGGTGCATCGTTGTCCAACAAAGCTGCTGTGGACTAGACATCTGAAGTGAAGAATAGCTACCCATTGTGAATCCATGATTGTTTCTCAAATGCTGAACACATGGATACTCGTGGGTCTGAGCTGTAGAATTGAGGTAGTCGGTGAGCAAGAACACTTACAAGTAAGACAGCACAATATTTAACGCATCAAATCTTTTTAAACTTGTGTTGTTTTAAATGTACAGTCGAATGTAACCCAAATTGCCACACGACAGCAATGAATTTCCTGTCTTAAGTCCTGTTTATTGTGCGGTACCCTGGTACAAGAGCTGCTCAGTGAACTGAAGAAAGAACTTGCACATGTTGTGCATCTTGGTGACCGAGTGGGTTTGTCTCTTTAACTGTGACCTCTAACCATACACCCACTCTGTCAGGTCTGTTGTCATCGCTTTAATTTATCTTATCTGTCAAATAGGGCTGGGTGATGACTGAAATAAGAGGCTTTTTTACTCTGTCATGATTCACACTAGAAAAACTCAAAAACACGAGTGCCACATTTCAGAATTTTTTAATATTTTATTATCATTTTTTTTAATCCCCAGGTCTGTCATGTCACCTACCTGTCATGCCACCTAATAAAGTAGGTGGGTAAACGACTAGCCACATAGTTATTAAAAGGCCCAACCTTTATGTACAGTTGGCTGTTGAGCATCCGTATTCTGTTTATCTGTTGCCACACTGTACACACACATTTAAGACTCGTGGTTTAATGATCATTCGTAGTGTTTGCAGAGATTCTCCCACATGTTCTTTTTAGCAAATGGGCTGGTATCTCCTGCTTGTTATCACCATAGGAATCAGGGACTGACTGGTATCAGTAGGTAACTCTTTCCAAATAAGACACTGCTGATTGGCCTACTTGGATCACATCCAATGTTGTGAGGCAGAGAATGTGAGCTGTTTGCATGATAGTGGAGCTATGAGCTGAGTGCAGCACAGTCATAAGTAAACATTACAGATATCCCAGATCTGATCTGATTGTGCATGAGGATTCAGCATTGTCTTCAATATGCATGTTAATTGGTTTTATTTATTTATTTAGTTTTGGGTTTTTTTGGGATGTGTGTGTGTGTGTGTGTGCACGCGCGCTCGTGCAAATGTAAGCGTGCGAGAGACCAAAACAATTTCCTACAGTTCTCACTGCTAGATTACCTTTTTTCATTAATCCACTAATACAAACATGGTAAAACATCAGTAAGTTAATATTGAAACCCCAGCTGATGCTAGTTTCTAATGTTCACAGAGAGAGAAGATAAAGAGAGTTGTTGTGCGAGTCCGTTTCGGCACATTGTCAGCTGCTGCATGTGTGAACCTGACATCAACACAGGAAACTGTGCATTTATTGAGAGGCTGCATTGTGAACTCACAGGTAAAAGTTAGCTTTCACATCATGCTATAAAGAGCTAAAACACATTTTGTGAATTCTGTAAGAAGACATTTGATACATCACTCACGTGAGCTGCAGCAGTTGAGAGTGATGCAGCCACAGTACATCATAACAGCATAATCAAGAGTAAATCACATTACTGAAAGTGAGGGCAGTGTTTTGTTACCTCGGCTGGGTGGCCAAAATCCGGCCCTTGTTTCAGACTCATCTAAAATTGTCTATCCCTTTCGCCCTTCTGAGATGTAAACATGATGTTGCAAAAATTCTGTCCCCTTGACCAGCTCATCGGTTCTTCTTTAGCCAAGATTATGTATAAGGGTTTTCTGTTTGCCATGACCTTAGAGAGGAAAAGGAAAACCTGTTAGGTCTTGAAAAGTAAGTCTGGAGAAAATTAGAAGTTTTGAGCACTGTGCAAAAACCCTGGCATGAGCCCACAGGTTAACCTGTTGTGACCCTACACCAAGTATATGGCTAAAGGAAGAGACGTAGTTCATCTCTGAATTAAGTCTGATGGAAGCCTGAGAGAGTGATTCAGCTCGGGTTTTTCGGGGCCTGTCCGGCTCAGTCATAAATACCCGGCTTTACATCACAGCCTGTGTCAGCTACTGAGTAGTGCATTGGATTAAATTCTGCTCGAAAATATTCAGTGCAGCGTTGCCTAGAGAGGTGAGGACTGTTGTGACTTGTTTTTTGCATGTTTGTAAGATCGCTGTTTGTGAACACGGGCTTTGCGTTCCCTCCTGTGATAGCAGAGAGTCTGGATTGATGTTGGAGTTAACTGTTGCGTTCAGACCATATGTTTCCTCATTCTCCTTCTGCTGCAAGTGGAGCCAACTCTTACACACTGTACACACTGAGATATGATAATGATTACAGTTTGTATTTCAGATGCTAAACTTTGGTCATTGAGAGACCATGTGTGTACATGCAAATTTATGCACATAGGCATTTATGCATGCATGTACATTCATTGTTTGTAAAGGCACAAGCTGTTTTGTACTAGTAGTATTTACTGACGAGTTTTCTACTACTTCCTGTCTCCATGCAAAGTGTGTATACAGGGACATCGAGCTCTGGGGTGAGAAGTTCAGTCAGCAGAGGAAGCAATGTTGTCAGCGTATCTCAGATTAGGTTGGTGTAAAATTGTGTCTCAGCTATTGACTGCTGGGGTCATGTCTCCTTGCAGATTCTCATTTATTTGCTATGCAAAAGCAGCGAAAGGATGTGCAGACAGAAGGTGGTGCAGGAAGGTGAAAGAACGACAAACAAGGGTGAGGGAAAGCGTGGAAGTGGCCATCTAAATGGTGTCAAGGTTCAGCTCGATGTATTCAGATGCTCGCTCTGCTCTCTGAAAGATGGGGAAGTAGTTTGGGCTTGAAAAAATCGGTGCTTTCCAAACGCACGACGGGGACAGTGTTTGTTGTGCACCACAATTTTCTCTGAGGTTTGCTCTCATAACAACTTCCGGCACCTACTTTGTAGACTGAGAGCTGCTGTATTCTTTGCTAATGCACTCAGTGGTTTAGTTTGTTGGTTGGATAGACGGACAATGAAGAGCATTGTGCAAGTCATTTAAAGGCAGACAAATATTTACACATTCATTCATTAGCAGACACTTCAGCCCTGTCTATGCAGCAAGAAGAGTATTACCAAAACTCAGTTTCTTGCTTCACATTAGAGCTGAAATGATCAGTTGCTTAGTCAGCAACTATTTTGATAATTGATTAATCATAAAGTCATTCTCTAGTTATACTATTATAATAGGATATTCAATGCTTTTCTTTCTTTTTTTTATCATTTTAACTTAAAATAAACCACACAGGAGGAAAAACAAGACATTTTTAGGGTTTTCTGTCGTTTTATATACTCAGCGATTAATTGATGCAACAATACCCTGATCAATCAATAATACATAACCAGACGACCATTTCTGTAAGTGAACAGTCCAAAGATGAAGTCTTTTTACAACAACCGACTGGTGAGACTGTCTGCCACATAGCACAGGGGATTTCTGGTGTCTGCCTGAGCTGGCCTTGCGATCACGATTAATTGGCTCATTAATGAGTCTCCTGCCAGAGCCTTTTCTACACTCTGTTTGATAGGTGTCCTGTTTTTAAACCCAGAGTGAACTGGTTGCCTAATAATGTTCTTCTATTTTTGACTTAATTATCATTGCATGTGAAGTGATTACCTTTTACAATGTCTGTCAATCTTTATAACTTGTGATTTAGTTGTAAACTCAGGACTCCTTTGTGGGATTATGCGTCTATTATGTTAATTGGATACCGGACTCCAAAGATGGCGGCCATTAACTTGAATGAAAATTGCCTGTGGAGCGAATACGCCAGAAGTGTTTTTGTTTCCTTCCATTTTCTGTGACCGGCTGCACATGTACATGTTCATTATGTTCTCTCAGATCTTTTAGCCAATTGCGATTTCCTCTCTAAGAACTATAATTCACAGCATATACAAACAAAAATCAACTTTTCTTCAATGCAGAATGTTACTTTCGTAATAAAAGAAATTATTAAGCTTCACAGTTTCCTCTCAAAATAATGTGCTCTGCAACTGGAAAGAGCTAAAAATAGCAACTAACTGAAGGTGAGCTGTATGTCCAAGTTTATCTGGCATATTTTGCTTTAACAAAAACAGATGTTAGTTATTTAGATCATTTTACTGTATGCTCAGAAATTTTTTAAAGTCTCTATTCTCATGAAATCCATAATTTTTCTCACAATTTCTTTGGTCTTTTCACTGCTCATACCAAGAAAAGACAGGAGAGGCTGCTGGCTTGTGTCTAGCACTGAGCTATGGCTAGCTTTAGCTTTAGCCGGTTTTCCTATGCTAGCTTCTTCAAACTGATGATGAAGATGGTGTTTTAGGTGTCTGATTAGAGTTGTTGCTCCTAACGTTTTTGTTGTAGTCCTCCACTGTTTACTTTGACCTTGCATGTATTGCAAATTGCGACCTTTGTATCTTCTTTACTTACAGTCCAAGAACGTCCATGCTAAAGACGTGCTAGCATGCGGCTGTGATGTTATTGCCTGCGTCGCTGTGCGTATGACCTGTGTTGTATGCGTAAAACGGACCAACTTGGAATCTGAGATACAGTCTGGTCAATTGGTGCATCTCTACTCGGATCGTAATTCTTTTACACCGATCTTGTTCAGTTCTTTGACTGTTGACAGTTTCTGATGTTTTCATATGACTTGTGCCAATGTGTCTGATGTCAGAATTTTTTGTTATTGTTTTTGTTATTGTCACAGATGCGGTGACGATCTAGCTATCATTCAGAGATGTGATATGAAGCCCAAACATTGACATATTGTTTAAATATGGGCATAATGTCACCATCGTCTCCAGGATGGCATTCATGTTGTTACTACTTGTTTTGTCAAGACTGAAGAAAAGGGAAGCTCAGTACTCCGGCTATTTTATGCAACTGTCAGATTGTTGGTTTAGTTACAGAAATGGTTGGGCACAGCTCCCCCTAATCCAACATCAGAAACGTGTGGGCTGGAGGGGTTTTTATGAAGCAATTTCCCCATCTAACAAGCGGAGTATATGGGCAGTTTTAACCTGCCCCGGAGCAGGCTGACCGTCCAGCTTAGGTTACCATGGTGATACACACAAGTTAAAAGTGAGCCAGCTTCGTTATATCTGAAAATCTTAGTCAAGCCCAAACATAGGCTGACTTATACGCTGATCTTGCTTCACGATGCAGACTCCACAACATCTGAATATATTTAGGCCTTGAGTCTGTGAAAGCAGAAGTGGGCAAGAGGGACAGAGGAGAGAAGATGAGATTATGATAGACCGGCATAGCCCAGGGCTCTGTTGACTTTAGCTCCAGCTCTAGAGAAGGAGACAGAACACTGAGCCTCCCACCCAGTTATCAGTAAACAGGGAGGACTGGAGGCAATAATTCAGCATTTTTGGAAGCGCTGGGACAGAGTTTCCTATTTATGTATTCCTTTAAAGAAATTGTTGCGAGACAAACAAATCCCTGGCTGTGGGGGGTGTGGGGTATTTTTTGAAAAAAATAAATAAATAAAGGAAAATTCTATTTAATTTCAGTTTCATTCACTGTGTACTATTCCTCAAAAGTGACCAGTTAGCATCTGAAGTGCAATAAACCAAAATTCACTCTTTCTGGTTTCTGATAAGAGGGTGCAGAGATGAATAAGCAAACCTCTTCAGTGTCTGCCCAGTTTAAGAGAGGGTTGGATGTATTGATCATTTATGCACCCATTTTTGCAGCTGCTGGGTGAGATAATACAAGCAGCAGAAGAGGAGGTATGCTGCACAATGTACGCCAGTGAATTAAAGGACATTTATAATAAATAATGAAAAAGTGTTTGGTGAGGAGTTTTTTCAGTTTTAACTTATATAATACTATTGTTGGCGTGCTACATACAGCATCTTATTTTTTGCAGTGGTCATTTCTTTAAACCAGTGCTGGTTAGTGTTGTGCAAAAAAACTGTATTTAATTTTGTGCTGCAGTTTTAGTATATTTCATTCGTCACAGCTTTATAGTGAGTTTAAGCTCATTGTTTAGTTGTCCAACCCGCAACCTTACTGGTTTTTGTTCACTGTTACCACTCTTAGTGTTGTTTTTGGCCACAACTTCCAATTGTTTTCAGTGAAAAAGCTCTACAAACCCAGTGTACGCTACCCGCTCAGCACCAAACAGCAGACAGACACAGCAACTAGCTGGTGAACATAATGGAGCATTTGGCGGCTAAAGAGACAGATATTTCCCTGGGGAGCTAGAAGAGAGTGAATATTAGACTTACATTGAAGGATGATATGTTGGGTTCACAAAATAAATTATCTCAGGGTTAATAGTTAATTTTATGACTGCAACAAACAATTATTTTCATAATTGTATTAAGAAAATAAATTATTAATATTATTTAGTATTAATAAATGTATTAAGATTTCTGAAATGTGAAAATACAATCAGACATGCCCATCACAAGTCACTCATTATGTCCAAATGTCAGAGGGCCAGTTCACATAAAGACTACAAGGAACCACATATATTCACATTTTAGAAGCTGAAACCAGGGTTTTTTTCTTTTTTAAGATAAATAAATAAAATTAGTCAGTTATCAAAATTGTTTCCAAATAATTTCCTGTTGTTGTTTTTATATTGCTTAATTAAATTATAAAGTTTAGTCCCTTCTTTTTTGTTTTGTTTGTAAATCTGTTATTTTCATACAGTGTGAGAGAAACAAACTCTGCTACTGTGGTTAAAATGTATATGTGTGTTACTATTGAATATACTTTTATTCCACACTCTTTTTAGTCTTATACTTCTGTTCTGTGCTCTTTCTCTGTTTTTACTACAGACCTGAAGCATACAGAGAACCATCAGACGACAACTACAGACCAGACCAGGTTGAACCCAGTTCTCTACCCCTGCCCTTTAGCCTTATAGGCTGTTCCACCAGCACTCAGTGATCATCTCATTTAGTAATAATTTATTGTGCAGATCGGACAACCTCACACCACCACCACTGGGACCGGACAGGAGGCCCAGAGGTTCCCCCCACTGGAGCTCTAAGCTGTGCCTGGCGATGCCTCAGGTAAGAGTGATTACATCACCAGTAGCTAACAGGTAGCCAGGTTTCCTCCTGTCTGTAATAAAATTAATAAAAAAATTGACCCATTCTGCAAACCCATTGAACAAACGGAAACAAAGGACCTTTTCAGGATTTATTCAGCATTTATGTTTTACACAGCGTCCTATTGTTTTTGGAATCTGGCTTGTATAAACAAAGCGAATTAGAAACTAAGGCCTGTCTCCAATATCAGCCTGCTTTAAATAAAGGCCTGTTATTCTCTGCAGTTGCCCCTTTTTTGATGAAATACACTATATGGCATATTATATTGGGATGACAAATAGCTGCTAACCTTTGCTGGCAACATTTAGGTTAACTGTTATGGGGTAGTTACAGTGTACATTCCCCCTGTGTTAAGTTGAAAAGTTGAGTTTATCAAGAGCATCAGGTAATTCCCCATCTTTAATTTAGATCTCTATGTATCTGCAGCTCAGCAGCCAAGTCATCACATGTCAGACATTCACAGGTTTAGAAGAGTGAAGCAGTCAAACTTAGAGTTAAAAAAAACAACAACACAGCATTAAGTCATATTTTGGAGTGAAACTTTGATTTTGTTGATGACATTTTTTCTTTGTTCACTTCAGTGTTTTTTTTTTTCCCTGCAGCCCAGCGTCAGTGGGATGGAGCCTCCCTTTGGGGATGCCTTTCAGAACTACTCATTTGCTGACCAGGCCCTGACCAGCACTGAGCTGCTCGCCACCAGCTCTGACCCAGATTTCATGTACGAACTGGTGAGTGGTTGCATGTGCACACGCTCACACACATGCTTGCATGTTTGTACAGCTATAGTTCATTGGCATAGCGCATTCCCCAGCCCCTCACTTTAGACATCAGAACTACATGCCTAACACCAGCCCTTATCCTAACCCTAACTTAAACCTAATTGTGATCTTCGTGTTAAAACCAGGTCTTAACTCATAGTGTTTGTCTGCTCTCTGCGCTGAGCCATAGCCGATTTTTGTTTGTTTTTATTTGATTGCAGAGCCAAAATTAAAAAAATAAAAACAAGTCTTTATTTGTGGTAACTACTTGTTACTTCAGAACAACTTTCAGTTTTGAAGACATATCAGTTTTTGATTTGTCAGACACACACACACATATACAAATACTCTACTTTACACCCACATATACAAATACTTGTGTTGCTTCTGACTGAATCAGTATAGTGTGTAGTTCCTGTTCATAATGCCAGATTTCAGCTTTGTGTTACTGTTTACTAATCGTTTATAGTCATACTGGAGCAACTTCCTGCTGTTGCCATTTCACATTAAAATTCCTACACTGGCAAATCAGAAAAAGTCTTTTATTGTGAAGCACTTGCAGGAAACACAATTATATATCACCGAGTTAGCAGAGCTTTGTTTACGTTGTTCAATAAAAACACACCTATATGTGGCCATATTGTCAGCTATTTGCTCAACAGATCAGTTTTAGCGGGGCGCCAAGAGGAATATTACAAGCAGAAACAGCCATAATGAGATGTTAGACAAGTAGCTGCAGATAACAGTGTGGTTTGCGAGAGTCAAGCACGCCGCCACAATGTGTCATCGTGGCAAACAGCTTCTTTTACCTTGTCGTGCTGTGCAGTGGAAAAACACTTGCACAGTGTCAGCGTGAGTGGTCACAGTTGCTCTCGACTCAGCTCTGCAAGAGTATCCCCACCCGTATCAAAAAACAATATTCGGTTACATGGTGCACAGCTCATAAGCTTCTAACAAACACTAGACAGAATTCACGGAACAGCAAGTGACACAGTGATATTTTGTTTTTAATCTTTTTTTTTTACTTATTAAAATGAAATAGAGGACTCCAAAGAAAGTATTGCAAACAAATGTTTTGCACAAACTTGAATTGAATTGTGAATTCAACACAAATGTATTGGTTTACTGTGGCACTTAAACAGAATGAAGTCAAAATCTGTGGGGACAACAACAGACCTTCAGAGCAAACTGCATGTAAATCGAACATTTTGAGAGCGAAAGTAGATGGAAAGTCCCTTGTATCCCTTGTATATGTTAGTAGCATGTGAAGACATTTTTGCAGAAGATTTCACTTTCAGATTTCGAATCATTTGTTTACAGTAGTTTTATCGTGTTCGTAGCTGTGAGAATTGTATGAATTCAAACTCCACTGAAAAAGGGCGATCAATTCATCCGCCAGCGTGGTATTTAAAACAGAGTGGCCCGTGCCTAATTGTTTTGCAGCTGGCTGACATTTTCCAGACACGCAGGCAAAGAGACAGCTCACCTGTCACCACTCACGCTGTCAGCTCCAGGTGTCTGCTTCAATTTACTGCTCGCCTTAGACTAAACAACGGTGATTCACTGCCACCATGGAATCACATTAATGGGATGATGGGGTGTTGGATGATCTGTCATCTTCTTCAACCCTGGACAAGTGTGACTCTTATACCGCATGTTAAATGATATGATTTCTGCAGTGTTTTGTTAAGATCTTCTCTGTGATGGTCTGTCCTGTAAAGACATTGAAGGATTTGAGTCTGACAGTCAGCAGGCACAGACCACTCATGTGTTTCGCCTCAGCCTGAACAAGTTCAAATTCACATGCTAATGTGGATTCATAGTGAAATTATCTCAGCCAAACAGTTTTCTCAGATATCCCCATGACAGTGTTGTGACAGTAAAAAAAAAATAAAAAAAAGAAAACTTCCTAATCAAGAATCTTGATTCCCTCTCCATGTTTTCCTCCTCTTTACAGGACAGAGACATGACCCACCGGCAGAGCCCCTGCGGGGACAGTGTGGTGGGGGTCGGGGACGGAGGGAAGGAGGTGGAGGGCTGTGTGGACCAGCTCATGGGTCTGGGCGAGTGTGAGACGGTCTACAGCAGCTCAGCGTTCGAACAGTGGGACTCCTACTGGGAAGACCTCACCAGGTACTTGATTATTTATTTATGTGCTGTATCTTATTTTAGATTGAGTTAAAAACATTCGCAAAAAAAAATACTGACTTGAGTTAAACTCAAATGGCATCCTGCTAATTAAAGGAAGTTGCATATAGTGTTTAGACCTTTCTGTTTTTTTTGTGGGCAGCAAATCACTGGCTCTGAGAAAGAAGCGCGTGGAAAAAGAAGCAGTCGATTTAGTCTGAAACATGTCAGAAAATTGTTTAAAGTGTCCATCGTAAATGTCCGGTGGCCAAAATGATCTCCTCAAAGGCATTGCAAATGCTGTATATCAATTAACAGTGATGTAAAACAGAACAATTCCTCACTTTTACCTTTTTGGTCAAGTGATAATCCTTGAATCATTTCAGGACTAGCTGAACTGAGTCAAGTCATTGAATAAGGGCCTCAGTGGGTCCCTGGGATGTCTGATTTTCACTGTAGAAAAATAGAAGCAGAAGAGAAGTCAGTCTGTGAGCCTTATGAGGTCAGACAAGTGTCTAAAGGTTTTTATAGCAGGAGACTTTACCATCACTGACAGGTAACAGTGAAGGCAGGTCATTTCGGTCTGACACGGACAGACTGACAGTGGATGGTTTGAAGGGGGTGGTGGTTTTTCCTCCAAGGCAGGGAGGGGTTTAAAAGGTCTGGAAACAACAAAACAGCTGGCTGCCGCAGTCTCCTGAGATCTCAGGTGATGCTCCATCTCTCCTGCAGCTATCCTGATGCTTTGCTGCCAAAATAGTTTGTGCACCCTCTCTTCTGATGCTGAGTGTCAGCTGAGGGTAGCCTGAAGTCCGAAGGCTATTAAAACTGAGACTGAATAGTACTCATCTGGGGGGTAGCTGCTGCTGACAGGGTTGACTGAGGTCATGTTTTAGTGGAACAGAAAAAATTGCTGCATCTTTTGGATAATGGGTCATGAGTCATTCTTTTACAACCTAGACTGTCCATTTCAGTTCCACACTGCACTGTCATGGAGCCAGTTTCTGGGTTAATAGTTTGTACTTACAAACAGTTGTTTCCTTCATCTGGCAAGCTCCCCCCTTACCCATAAAGAGATTAAAGCATTGTCTGTGTGGGTGTCAAAACTGTGACTACCAGAAGAAGTGCTAAGAGGGCCTCTGAGCTGCTTGTTGGATCTGTTTGTATGTTGTGGTATGAAAAGTTTCGACTGCCTTCATGTTTCCCCTTGTTGCAAATGTTAAAAACCACAAAGCAAAGTCAAAGTAAAAATAACAAGTGAAAAATAGATGCTCATTTCACAGCTGCATCACTCAGACTGGGGAAAAAAAACATTTATCCCTAATGCTTCTTCATCATGAATGAACAAAAACAAGTGGAAGAATGTGTAACTTTAACTTTCTATCTGCTTCGTTTGTATCAATCAGACATTGCAGATATGTTTACGTCTCAGTCTGCAGCAAAGGGTTATTTGCATTAGTGATGAATTGCTCAGATACTTAATTCCGTAGTTATTCATTCAGTATATATTTTAAAATGTCACAAAACACTGAAAACTATCTGTTTCCTTTTTCAAATCATTATTTCTTCAGAAGTCTTGTTCTGTCTAATATATTCACTTTACAGTGATTTAAAACAGAAAAAAGAGCAAATCTTCTTCCTGTTTTGGAAACTGGTGCATTTTGAATGTTATATACAGTGAAAGCTGCATGTCTCTTTGTTTGGCAGATACACGCGGCTGACCAGCTGTGATATCTGGGGCACCAAAGAGGTGGATTTCCTTGGATTGGATGACTTCTCTAGTCCCTACCAGGATGAGGAAGTGATTGGTCGAACCCCTACGCTGGCTCAGCTCAACAGTGAGGATTCGCAGCCTGTGTGTGAGGCGCTCTACCCCCCTGCTGACCTGACCCTGCCTGCTCCCCAGCCACAGCCTCAGTCGTCCCAGCTTCCCTGTCACAGTAAAAGACCCATGGTCCCTGGCCAGGGATCGGGCCTCGGCTCCGCACGGCCTTCTCCAAGCTCCACATCCTCTTCCTGTCCCTCCCGCAGCCTTCTCCCAGACTTTCCCGAAGGCTCTCAGAAAGCCACCAGACCTGTTCCCTCCAGCACCGAAACTATGGCCAAGACCCAAAATCTCCTCAGTCTCACCCAAGACTATAGCCACACTCAATCCAAGCCCCAGGGACGAGGAACCAAGATCACGGGCCCAATTTCTCATGGCTCTGACTTTGTGAGAAAGGCCAAAGTTCGCGTGAGTGCGGTGCATAAAACTCAGCCTGACAAGCCTCCCCAGACAGATTTTGAGAGGTCAGATCCCCCTCTGCCTCTCTCTCAGAACCAAGATGAGAAGGCCTCTACTTCGGCGAGCGCTGCCTTGGTGGGACTTCCTGCTGCTGTAGCCAGAGGCTCTGGCAGTCTGACGAGCTTTGAGAGGAGGGCAGAGGGGACAGGGAGGAGAGAGATGCCTGTAGGCTGGTCTGCCTCTGTGCCTCACCTTGTCGAGGCGAGTCAGGCCTTGGAGGCCAACGCCTCTGGACTGGTCAGTGGTGGTGACAGCATGGCAGGGGCTAGCGGCGGCAGTGGCGTTCTTGTTGTCGAGGGTACGGAGAAGAGCAAAGAGGAAGAACACAACTACTCTCTGTTCCTGACCCGCAGCAGACTGGCTGGCAGAGCCCACTCCCAGCTGGAGGAGGATGAGGAAGAGGAGGAGGATGAGGAAGAGGCAGAGGAAGATGAAGGCGATGGACTGGAGTTTGAGGACGAAGACCACGATGAAGGTTTTGGCAGTGAGCATGAGCTGTCCGAGAATGAGGAGGAAGAAGAGGAGGAGGAGGATGAAGACTACGAAGCAGACAAGGACGACGACATGAGTGATGCCTTCTCCGAGCCAGGTAGCATCCTGTCATCTTTCTGCCACTAGTTATCACGTGTAACCAGTCACTTCCAATTTTTTACTTTAATGATGACCTATGACTTCCTCTATTTCCCCTTCATTTTCTTTCTCTGTTGCTCTGTTTTCCTCCCTGTACTCTTGTCTCATTTTCTCCCTCCTCCACCAGGCTGCGACATGGAGTTGATGGAGGACATTAAAGGCGTGACAGCAGGAGTCTCCAACCGGAAGAGAGGCAAGCGTCGCTACTTCTGGGAGTACAGCGAGCAACTCACCCCCTCCAAACAGGAACGTATGCTGAAGCCTTCTGAGTGGGACAGACACACGCTGCCTAGCAACCTGTATCAGAAGAACGGGCCTCTCCATGGTACACACACACACACACACACACACACACACACAGGCACACACATACATATACTGCACAAATATTGACGCAAGCTGGCGTCATAGGATACAAGCCTTGACCGTTTTATACAAATTAAGTTAATTCTTTTGGATTATTTGGTATGACATTTAATCTCACTGTCTTGTTCATGGTGTGACACATTTACACATGTATATGACTTCTAGTGGAGACTGTAGCACAAGTGCTGACACTTTCAGTAGAAATGTGACGGTTTGGATTTTCCACAACAGCAGCTGTGCACAGCGTGTTGCAGCGATACTACAGTTTAAGTGATGACATTGGAAATATTGAATAGACAAAAGGAGCATATCTCATTTCTCACGTTAAAGGCACAGACCTGCTCCTTTGAAAACAACACGGTGGAAATGAGAAACACAGGCAGCAGAGCATTTCTCTTACATTCATTTTTGTGTTTATTTAATTCTGCTGTTTGTATTGAATTTTGTGTGTAAAGGATGACTCATAATAGTTTTTGGTCATTTCATAACATTTTTCAAAAGTAAAGAGCACTTCAAGCTTGTGGCGCTTAAAAATTCAATCATAACTAAGAGATTGTGGTCCAACACACATCGATTATTTTCTTTATTACTGAGCCCAGACCTGATAAAGATCGCAGGTGTTACCATCTGTGACTCTGTGAAAAGTGAGAGTTTAAAATCTATTCATTGCTGACAGCTGTGAGAAAATGTCTCAATGCTTTTATAAGATATTCAGAAGAAAGGAGAAAGAAACGATAAAAGATGAACATTATGTGGAGCCATTTAAATATATTCTGGAGTGAAAAAGATTAATTCAGGTACTAGTGAGAGTTTCATGACTGACTTACTGTACATACTTGTGTGCTTCACGTCTGCTGAAACATGTGATGATCGTCTCTCTTCTATTCGTCGGTTGTCCTAAAGGAAAATATATGCTGAAGAAGTCTCGTCGCACCGACGTGGAAGACCTGACTCCCAATCCACGCAAGCTGCTGCAGATCGGAACCGAGCTCCGCAAACTGAACAAGGTGATCAGCGATTTGACCCCAGTGAGCGAGCTTCCACTGACCGCACGACCACGGTCCCGCAAGGAGAAGAACAAGCTGGCATCCAGGTAAAACATGCATGTGCATTCAGCTCATGTGTAATTACCCTTAGATCCACAGTGTGTGATTTTAAAAGCTTTAGAGCATGAATGTTGTTTACAGTATGGTTACAGTAAAATCACCCATCTGTTGTGTTTTTCAGAGCTTGTCGTTTAAAAAAGAAGGCCCAGTATGAAGCAAACAAGGTGAAGCTCTGGGGCCTCAGCACAGAGTACGGTATGTTGCCTACAACGCCACACGTTGCCTTTACGTCAGTCCTCTGCGATGATGATGATGATGATGATGATTATTGTAATTTAAGCTTTGTCCAATATAAAATTGGCCTGGTGGTTGTTGAACTTGACATGATTGCACGGCCTTGAAGCGTGTTCATTCTTGCTCAGTGCGCGTTTGTGTGCTCTACCACATGTCTTCGTGCAGACCGGCTGCTGTTTGTGATCAACGCCATCAAGGAGGAGATTGTGGCTCGGGTGGAGGACTCTTCTCCGCGTCCAACCAACATGACTGACACTCTGGAACATCTCATCCAGGAGACACTTGGTAAGAATCGTTTACAGCTGGCCGTTCAACAAAACAGCTAGTGATCCATAATTTTCAAGATGAGAAAAGCAAATAAGACAAGAAAGAAGTAACATCTTTATATTGAGACAAGAGGTCACTCAGTTACTCTCAACCCAGAGTAGATAAACTTTTCATTTGCATGATATTGTGAACAATAACAAATATACAAATCAAAATATGGAGGCAATTAATGACTTTTCAAGGTTATCAAAGTGCCCTGTTAATCTGAAAGATAAATAATCTGACAGAAATGTTCTTAATGAAAATGTTGTGTGTGCCAGTCATATTTTTTTGAAGTTATCTCATTGTGGAGCAGACAATTTACATAAACAGGGTGTTTTTATTAACAACTAACATTTCTAAATGTGTCTCTTTCTTGTGTCCCTGTGCGTGCAGTGGCACCACCTGTTGCTGGGCAGACTTCGGACTTCGTCAACAAGATCTTGGACAACACAGGGCGCGGGGATCCAACCGGCGGACTGGTCGGCCTGCGAGTCCCCACCTCCAAAATCTAGACAAACCGCTGTCCAATGAGAGGAGTGGACTAAATATTACCACCGTGCTGTCCCATTGTAACTATGCTCCCTCTGCATGCCCTTCCAACCCAGAGTAGATACACATTGTTAATCCCACAAACACACATACCACTCCCTGTGTGTATGTATGTGTGCTTGTCTTAGCCATGCACCTGTATGGAATACACCCAAGCTTTCTGTCTCTGCACACCGCACAGAGACAGTGTGTCACTGTCTCCCAACCCATTGTGAGCGGGAAAAGCACCTCTAAAAGCAAGGGATGGTTAGGTGTATAGCTAATAGCACATTCTAAATCCATTGGTGATTATTAGGTGTGTTAACCTAGCATTGCGTACTGTCAGTTCTGTTGAAGGTCTGCATCCAGGGCTGAGACAGTCACTCGAGTGTGGCCGCTGGAATACTTTCACACAATCTGTTTGAGGTTGTAATGACAGAGAAAGAATTGTCACACATGAGACACTACCAAAGGGTGAAAAACTTCCAGTTATCATTTTCTAGATGAGGTTCACATCACACGGCAACAAAATTTACTCCAGGACTTTAAATTGACCCACTTGGTAAAGTACTTTAGTTGCCAAGAGAAAACAAAGCAGCCTGCTCCCAGGCGTTTCGGGATGGCAGGAAATATTTTGTATTGAAGGCCTAAATATATTCATGCCAATCCCTGTTTGCCAATCAGGTCTGCTGTTGTTAAAATGTAAGGAGTTTACCTTTAGCAGATTAAAGCTTGAAACAAAAAGAAGCTGAAGGTTAAAATGAGACTTTAACAATTAAGCGACAGACACATCCAGCTGGGTCGGAGTTTTTCGGCAGGCAGGATGAAGCTTAGTGGCAAATTGTGACGACGTTAACTTAAACTGCGGGAGGTCGTTGACCGTGTGGAGAGGAGAGTGCATGTAGCTTGGTGCTTTTTGGCCTTGTGCTGGTTATAACTGGACTGGGTGAAATGGGCATTTTGCCAGTATGGGAGAAGATTGTGAGGAAGATGATGGTGGTGATTATGAAGATGACATAAACAGCGATCCATCTCCTCTAGGAAACTGTACTTAAAAGTGTCTCCCAGTGAAAAACAGCACCGGCTCCCCTTTTTGTACAGTAGAGATGACCAGGCTAACAGTTTGGTGTGTTCATACTAGTGTTTGATCAGAGTTCTATTCATTGTGCCTTGTGTAAGTACGTGTGTGTGCTTCTGTGAGTCTGGGTGGGTGTGTGTGTGTGTGTGTGTGTGCGCGCGCATGAGTGAGTGTGTGAGAGAGAGATTGAATGAGAAGAGGTGATTGGTCAGAACTCCCTGAGGTCCAGCCGAGGAGAGGACTGCTTTACACTGAGGGAGATTGTTTTTGAATGTGAGGAGGGAGACACCTGTGGGGGTTTGTTGTGTATTTTCAGTTGTCTAAAGTTATTCTGAATGTACATAAAAAGAAATGGAAGCTCTCGTTGCGTGATGCCACAGAGTCTGTGTATATAGGAGGGCTCTGCAATAGATTACTTTTGGTTTTTGGTACTCTGTCTTTAGGGACTGGGGGCGGGTTAACAGATATTTTCGTTCAGAGTTACAAAAAAAGAAAAATTTGCACACTATATTTTGATTGTTTTTTGTACCAAAGACACATGCAACGAAATGGCGACCAGCCAGTTAAAGTAAGGTTTTGCACAGCTTACCTGACGCCGTATTGAATGTAAGAAATGTGGGAGGGTCAGGGAACTTCATTGAACTGTGAAATTTGCTTGGGTCCAATTCTGTATAGAAAAGGAACATTCATTCTTTTGATTTTCGTTTTTGTTTTCCAAATCTAAAAATTAACCCCATCTATGGGCTTCTCCAGTAGATTTGTTGCTTAGCAAGCACTTCATTCCTGAACTGATTCCTCCCTCCATGTGCTAATTGTATTAATGGCGCTATCTAGGACAAAAAACCCAGAGCGCCGGTAGATAAGCTATGTTACATTTTTGCTTGTTTGTCAAAATGTCACCAACAATAACCAAAATGTTTTGTCCCTGTGTCACTTGTTTGATTTCTGTATGTAGATGAGGTCTAGTTCATCAACAAAAATATTAACTGAATTGTGTTTAAAAGTACTGTATATAGAAACATTAATGATATATCTATCAATGGTGAAATGCCACTTTTCATGACAATTGATTCATTTTTGAGCATGACACATTTCTGAAGCCTATCCTTGCATCAAGAAAGTTAGAGAAAAAAAAAACACAAAAACCAAAAAAAAAAAAAGTTCTTGTTATATTTTTGTACTTTAGCTGCCTGCTAGCTTTCCTGTTGGTTCGGAAGTATTTGTTGTTCAGATTCTCCCAGTGGAGAGAAGGAGGTTTCAAGGAAAGCAGCAGAAAGGTCTTCATAAAGAGCAGCCAGTCAATCTGATAATTTGATATACAAACCTTAGACTTACCTAGACCCCCTCAGTCTCCTTCACTGGCTGAGTTAATTGACGGAGAATCAGGACTGGATTTATTTAAAACACAACGCAGCAAAGCCACGGTCTAGTTTGTACAGTCTATAAAGAGAATGAGGACATGCTGTCTTCAGTGTCTAGGATAGCAAAAAGAAATTCAGAGGACAACAGTATGGAGATGAGGACAAATGCTGTCAGAAAGCCAAAGCCATCATATGTGTGTCCCAGATTGATCTGGATTCAGCACTGTGCTTTGTCATGTAGACTTTCACACATATTCCCTCTGTAACCGTGAAGATGTTGACTTTTGCGTTTCCTGGGATTGACATTGCTGCCTTTGAGGTTGCATTGCTGAGTTTTATCTGCCTGGCCTTGCCTTCGTTCCTTAGCTTACATCCTTCCTGACCGATCACAACCACAAAGGATGACTTTGTTCACCAAAACAAACAGTGTTACAATGTCCCGCCCACATATTGGCAGTGTGTCTAAACTTTATCAGAGTGCATGATGCTGGTATGCTTGCCTCCCTGCCACCTCCACAGAGGAAACACTGCCATTCCCAGGAAGTTTAAAATTCAGCCAGAGCTGGCTCAATTAGCAGGCATTTACAAACGAAGTGAGTGTTTTTGACGAGGCTGAGTTCGGACAGTACTCCTTCACGAAAAGAACTCTGATGTCTGATGATGGTGATGTAGAGCTGTGGTCTTTCTGTACTGTGTGATTGAATAACAGCGAGTGCTACACACCCACATATATATAGATATATTTATATATCTATGTATCTATATATAGCTATATAGATACATAGATATAATATTTTTACTGTTTTCCATTCTGTCTAAAAAGGGAGAAATGGTGCTTTTTTCTGAAACTAGAATGACGAGTATCCATGATTTGACTTCTTAGTCTAGTTGTAGCCTAATGACTTGCTCTCACCTACCGTCCATAGCTATTTTCTTAGTAGTGATTAATTTTTGTAAATAAACTATAAGTTAATATGTATCTTCTAAGTGTTAGATATATGTATAGAATACTCTATCTTATATGTTTTAAAACAAAAGCACTTTGTCCAAAAAAGGAAAAAAAACAAAAACAAAAAGAAAAGCATTTTTTTCTTCCATTTGCTGCTAAAAGGCCTGGTGTGAATGCTGCAAGTGTACTTGACGACTACTTGCTAAGATAGGTCTATTACCTGACTTGGCTAGGTCTGTTACCTAGCGAGGGATAGGTGTATAGCCTGGCGAGGGTTAGATCTACATGTTTCTGGAGCCACGTAATGATATGAGTTTTTTTGCTTGAGAGCGTATCATTCCTTGGCTTTGGGAAGCCCAGTCTGTTAACAGGACATGTCTATTTCCTGGTCAGGGGATAGTGTGTTTATGGTCTTAAAAAAAGAAAATTAATAAAAAAAACAAAAAAAAGAGGGTTTTGATTCCAGGGCCCCTACATTGATCCTGATGCTGACCCCCTTGGCGTCTTGATTCATTTGCCTTCAGTAGAGGTTTCCTATGGAAAAACTGATTCTGCTTTGGCTTCCTCTTCAGGGTGATGTACAGTGTTGACACATTTCTCCAGAGAGATATATTGTTATCATATGTAAACTGATTTCTACTTGTGACTTAATGAGGAGAGGTTTAGCCTGAGGCGGCCAGGAAGAGCCAGTTTGAAAGATGTTGTTCCAGGCCGCCTTGGGGGAAGTTACTATATCACTGTACTGTATGGCAAGCCAATTACAAATGGAGACTCAATCCGGACACTTATTGCCTTCTTAAATAACTTTTCACATACATACAAACAAAAACAATAACATGGCAGACATGTCAGCGGTCGAGGCGTGTTCCCGAGATTTATGACATTGTTCTGCCAAAATACGGTCAGCAACAACAATAACAACAAAACCATTCAGCCTGATTGGCTCAAAACAACCTAGACTGAAGTAGCAGACTTGGCGAAATTTATCTGAAAAATGGCTTCAAAAATTTGAACTGCATGTGCTCAGTTGTATCTTTGGGGATGATTTTTGAAGCTTTTTTGTTTTGTTTTCAGCTTTAATTTTGGCCAGGTCTGATTTGGGGGTCAACAGTGGTTTAAGGGCCGCTGGTTGACAGACAGTAGGCCGGCTCAGCGGCGCGGCTGACAAGAGAAGCATGTGTGTGTTTTGTTGTCGATCATGAGGCTGGTTCAAGTAAGAGTCCTCACAGGTTTTTACATTTAACATGATAGGCGCAAGCTGTGCAACTTTACATTCAAACCAGGAGACTCTGTGGCATTTTAACAGTCAAGGAGTGAGTGAAAATCCACGCCAGTAAATCTATTCCTTATTATTTTTATTTCTTATGACATGAATCCTATACAGTCAACTATTAAGCTAATAGAGTGTGTAACTTTGTGCTACTCTTGTCCAATAAAAGCTAAGTAGATCCATAAAGCTCCTCTTCAGCAAATCAGGGTAATATCGTTCTTCTATCTGACATATGTGATATAAAATCAAAAGAAAATATATTTATGTATTCCTATTATTGTCGCCATTCTTTACTCTGTACAAAATTGTGTGTGCGTGTGTGTGCGTGTATGTATGTTATGAATTATCAATGTCAATCAATACAGTGCAATGCTGTCTACACAAACTGATAAAAGGCCAACAGACTTGTCACGAGAATTCTCAAACGTTTCTCCACTTTCTTCAAATTGGTATTGAAACATACACAACCCACAACATTCTCCTGTCACTGATTGATTTGGCTCTGACTTCCAGTCGTGATCCAACCAGGGTTTGTCACATGGTGCTGATTACTTTTTATTATCCCAGAGATAATCCAAGAATTAAAATGGCATCCGTATCCAGGCCCACTCACGAATAACATAATCCATGTGATTAATAACACTGTGTCCTCAATATCTGTCATCAGACCAGACATCCCTGTTGGACCAATCAGAGGAAGATTCATGATGATTCTTGCTCTAAACAGAATTGTTATTTCTGTATTATTGACCTGTATGATCCATATTGTCAAACATACCATTATTTCTCTTGTAAAAGTCAGACTCTGATTTGACCCCAGCCCAGAGAGGATATTTATTCAGTTCGAGAGGTACAAAATACTCGCCAGAACTTCCAAATAATTTTAAATTTTCTGGTGTATTGTTTTTATTTATTTAAATTGCAAGGGGAATTTCTTGTAATGTTAATTCAGTTAAGTAATTTCTTTGAAATGCAACACGTTGGTATTCAGCTTCAGTTTTCAAGAACACCCCAAGAGGAAATGTTTGGTGACGCATTATCTTATTATCGCTTCTGTAATTTTCAGACAATTTCAAGTCAGTTTTTATTAATGCAGTGCCAAATCCTGACAAAAATGTTTTCTTTAATCTTTAATTCACAGAGATCCAACAATCCCTCATGAACAAGCACTTGCCAAGGAAAAGTTGACTTTTAACATGCAAAAACCTTGGATCAGACCCAGGCTGAAGATGGGCAGCCATCATTGAAAGAAGTTTGTACTTAGGGAAAATAGGGATTGTGTTTGATAGTTGCACTTCCAGTCAGTTGCACTACTGAGTGCAAAGCAGATGAGCTGAATGTTTGTGGAGACCCAAACAGAGCTTAAAATGATTGCAAATGGTTGCTAATATGTTGATCACAACAAATTCTTATTAATCATTCCCCAGTACTACTACTTAACTACTAAAGAAGTTGTTAGGACATTACAGATCGGTGAGATAAGTGTTACCAAATGTTCAATAAACTGGGTTTGTAAAAACAGCCAAATAAAAGAAAAGACGTCACCTCGTACCGGCTGTGACGTCAGATCTCAGAGTCTGGCTTTAAGCTTCTTTTGAGGCATTTCAGATGTTTCCTGTCTTGTCTGAACCCATGTGGGCTGCCCTCATTGCTTGTACAAACACATTTTCAAAGCCTGTGTGCTTACTGCCCACCACCCACATTTTTTCCTGTTTAAATCAGATACATACAGAAATGTATTCTTTGACAAAAAAACCCCCCAAATTGCAGCGGGAATGATGTTTCTGCATGCTGATGCCCTGCTTAGCACTGAGAGAATCAAGTGACGTCTGGAGTTCCTCTCCGTCGTCACACAGTTTACTCTCAGTCAATTGATTTCATACTTGCTGCTATTGAATGAGCACAAAGAGATTTTAGATAGATACTATATAACTACTCCACAGCCCCCCCCCCAACTCCTTTTTTCTGTCAGTCAAAAAAAAAAACAACAGTGTTACTCACCTTGCACTTGGTTTTTACATATACATGGAAAAAACAATACTTTGAATATGATGCCTGCTGAACCAGGTGCCTTAATCAAATATATGAGAACACAAATCTGCACCTTCTGTCAGTCTGGAGGGGGTTTCCCTACAGAAACAAGGGCTGGGTTTCCCAAAACCTGAACTTGAAGTATGAAAATGAAACGAAAACCTCATTTTAACCCCAAATCAATACTTTTTGTATAACAATCAGCCTTCAACAACCGCGAACAGCATCCATGCATGGATAGAAACATTTCATTTTGAAGCATTACTAAAGAAGAGCATAAATGACAACTTGTAAGCAAAATTGATGTTGTTTTGGGAAACCTGGTTCTGTTTTTAACTCTTTCTCTGCCCACTACGCCACATTATTGTGTTTTCTGTGTTGGCTGCTGCTGCTATCACCGCCGGTGTGTCTGTGTAGAGAAGAGCAAACTTCCACTGTGTCTGAGGCAGAGGGAGACTTGGGCCTGCTTTTTACCCCGTCAGTCCTTCTTCTTCTTCTTCTTCCTCTTCTTCTTCTTCTGCTCCTCCTTCTTCTTTTTCTTCTTCTTCTTCTTCTTCTTCTTCTTCTGTGGTTTTGACATGCTGCCTCTTGACCTTTTTGAGAAAGGAAAAAACAAAAACAAAAGAAAACAGAACTTTCCGTTTCTTAACATTGCTATTATGAAGTGCCAGACCCTCCTTGAAGTCAGTGTTGGCACTGAGTCGCAGGTTGCGAATGAAGTAACAAACTGAGCATGGAGGTAAACTGTGGTGCTAATCTGTTTGTGGTTGGGTGCTAACACGGCTGTGTTAAAAGCTGTATTAGCCATATTATTCCTTCTTGTCGATGACTCTGGTAAATCTCGTGTTTCTGACTGCTGTATGCTGACATAGCGAGGTATAACTCTGCTGCTGCTGCTTTGCTGATGAATGTAGACTAGTCTTCCTCAGCAGGATCATACAGACAGATGCGAGTGTCTGGTGGAGCTTTTTCTGTTCTTCTACTTCCTGTTAGACTTTGTTTGGAACACAGAGGGGGAATCTTGTCGTCAGAATCAGAAAGATCATTGTTATGTGTTTAAACATTTTTTTTCTTTGTTAATATTATGCTTTGATATTAATGCTCTGACTCTGTCAAATATCGCACCTTTAATTTTTTTCCTAAATTACACTTTATTGCCTTTCCCCTCTTGATCCCAGTGTTTATACCATTTCTTTAATATTTATTTATTTGTCCTGTAAATCAACATGTAAAGAGACAATTTGCTAAAACTAGACTTTATAGCTTTTCCACTGAAGCAGACTTCACCGGGACTCCCAGACTTCACAGATGTCAAGCAAAGTCACACTGAAATTTTTCGAACAAGCCTCCAAAGCATTACACACAACAGTGTGACAGCAACACAATAATTACAACATGTATCATTTTTGGATTTTTACATAAAAATGTTAAAAGCTGTACTATATCTCCTCAGGTACCATAAATTTTGTACAGTTGCGCCACTCCAGCCTGATTAATTACAGTTTAATAGGCACTAAAGTATCCGTTAATGAATTGATCAGATTGTAAAACAGTTTACTCTGACAGCAGTAAGACACATCAGAAATTAAATAAATCCAGTGCATTAGTTTAAAAATAACTAAATAAATCAATTACAATACATTAATTTACTTAAATAAATACCCAAAAAAGACAAAATCTGCTAAATCTACCATCCAAGTGAAACAAAATAAAATGAACAATGCAGTTTTTAATACGATCTTAAAAAGAATGAGCATTTTGATTTGCTGCTTGTTTTTCAGTTTACTCCATTTGCAAACGGTGCTTTTATCATTTACACGATCCATCGAGCTTTGTCAAAGACAATATGTTGGCTGTTCACTTTCTCCTCACATTAAAGGAATATTTCAAACATTTTAAGAAATGCAACATTTTTTGCTTTCTACTTAGAGGAGAAATATACAAACATCAGATTTTACTCTAACGTTTTTTTGCACATGGAAAAGGCAACATTTCTGTGGACGCACATATTTTTACATTAAAAGAGTATTTTACCTGATTAGGTTAATTGATTTATGGGCTGACAATAACCAGATTTGTTTGTAAACTTGTCCTTAAAGAAAATTTAAAGTATGCCTTTTGAATAATTTAAATATAGTCTCATAAAAATTAGATCAGCAAATAGTGGTTCCAGTTTGGCCTATTCCTGTCTTCCAGCATCCTATTTCGTTATTCTTTTCCGCATTACCTTCTGCACCAATTCCAGTCAAAGAGCTCTCAGAGCTGCGGTTTCATTGTGACTTTGACTAACGTCGTCTGTGAAGCCCATCAAGAGTTCCCTCACTGGAGCTTTGACACCATCAGAAAGCTCATGAGGTCGGCAAAGTGAGCCTGACCATGACACAAATCTTTTGTCACGACTCTGGGCTGAGGATCAGATGCTCCACAGCTCTGGGGCTGAGGTCAAGAGTCTGCTCGTTTTCTCTTTCTCTTTCTTTCGGGCAAAATTTGAAAATCTGATCAATTTTCTGGGAAAACTTTGCCACTTTGCCAGTGATGTGTTTTTTGTTTGTTTGTTTGTTTTGTTCTGTTTGTTTTCCCCAGAAAGACGTTGGTTCCAAGCTGTCTTGTCAGGGAGCTCCTGAGATTAGCCAGGGGTCACTAAAGGCTGGTGGGCAGAGACCCCTCACCCTCCCCCAGGGGGGGAGGGGGGGGTTAATTTCCTCTTCTGCAGACAGATCTTGTTAAAGCAAACAAAAATAACCCACTCTAGATAACAAAACAAAACCGTTCTTTCCATAGCTACACACATCCAGCTCATCACCAACACTGCAATGATTTACATCTCCCTCCAGACTTGCCAAAAAGCATGGAGCGAGAGACATTACACAATAAGAAAATGTTTATCCTAAAGCATCTCTTTGGTTTTATCTTTTATTCTTCTTCTTTCGGTTTTGATGATAATGACAGACAGTAAAAAGATTTTATAGGTAATCCATACAAGTCCAAACATGTAGAGGATGTGGGAGGTCATCGGTCATCCTGAGCTCCTCAGCTACATGCCATTGTTATGATGCTTCTGGTCTTGTATGGTAACTTATTTGATTAGATCAACAGCATGGGATCTTTCTGTAGTTACTCCTGTGTGTGTTCTTCTCCCCGGTCTCAGTAGGAAGGCTGTACTTCATTGCTAAGTGCTCAATAATAGATCCTCCGGTGGATTATAATTTCATAAAGAAGCGAAACCTGCAGAAAGTGTATCCTGCTGAAACTAACTTGATCCTCTCTTTAGCAATGACGTCTATATTTGTAGTTCACATATATGCCTGTTCGAAAACAATATATTGACAGTTGTTATATTTATGTTGTGTAATAAATGTTGTGCTGGCTTTATACGTTTTGTTTTATCTAACTTTTTCTTTTTTTTGGTTTTCATTGTATTGTTTTTGTTTTCTTGGAGGCACAGTGGTTGGCTTTATGCACAGGCATGGAAATCTAAAAGATGTTTGGTTTTTTTTGTTTGTTTTTTTTTTCTGGTTTGTACTGTAACAACTCATTGTTTCAGAGCTTCTGACAGTTTTTGTCTCTGGCTGCTCGACATCCTGCGGACACCTGCCCTGAATCTCTGTTGTGTTATTGTGCCTCTCTCTTTTTTTCTCTCATTATTTTTTAAGTCATTCTTTCTCTGTCGTATCAGCCGGGAGTTGGTACCACAGCTCTGCTTGTAACCACAATAGTCTGATTATGTTTATTGACTTTAATATCAAAATAATAAAACCATTAGCACCCAATCCAGACTCCTGTATGTTTCACTGGTTAATGTAACTGCTCATGTGTGTTTTGGATGGCTGAAATGAAGATCCATACTGTACATTCTGATTTCTATAAAAAAAAATAATAATAATTTCATAGCATAAAACAACAAAAACATCTCTTTGAATAAAAATTACAGGTAAGAGAATACACCTCAATGTTAACGTGTGGTACTCCCTGTAGATTTTTAGCAGACATTAATCAAAGAGAAGGGAAAATAATGTAATATAGTTAATATAGTTTATCATTTAGAAGTTCTGTTATACGGGGTCAGTACACATTTTTTACAGGATACGTTATTTTATTCTGACAGTCTGACCGGAAAGGCGTCACAACTATTTCTTCACCTTCAGCAGAGCAATGTCTTTTGGGCTTCCGTCTTTGCCGTACAAAAACAAATATGGCGTCTTCTGCGGATGTTCATGTTCGGATTTGTGCACAAGAAATTATAAAATATGACTTGGAAATTAAGGCTTTCATACAGGTAAGAACTGAAAACATGTGGTTTGTCTATTGATTTATTGTTTTGCTCATGTTGGTGTCGGTTTTCTTCTGGAGCGTCCGTTAAGGGACAACAGGTTGTTCCAAATGAACTAACGTTAACTAAAAGTTAAACAGTTCAAACAGTTAAAAGACAAAGAGGAAATTGTCTGCTCGTTGTTTATGTTTATTCCCGTTAATCACTGCTGATTCTTTAACTGACTGATATGATTGGCGGAATAAATGATGAGTGCCGATCTAACTTTGTTAAAAACAGACCAAACGATTAATTGATTCATCACGAAGCTGCAGGCAAACAAAACAAAACAAAAAAAAAGGATCGATAAAATCAAAATCATCGGTAACTATCAATACAATGCGATTAGTTGTAGCCTTAATATAATCATACAATATTATTTGGAAACATTTACATATATTCACACATTTAACAAATATTGGCATATTTAATAGTAGTACTGTGATTCGAGAAAAAAACAAATAAAAAAAACAGTCCAGTCTTTTTGTACGCTATTTGCTATGCCCCAGTACCTCTCTGCGTGTGAATGAACATACTAAAACTAATGACTGTAGTAAAATGTGTATTATTTATTTGGTATTGATATTGTATGTATTTGCATTATGGTGCAAGCTCAATGGATGATTCAAGTCAAGATGTATTAGTAGTTAGTGGTGGTGATTGGTGAGACAGACCCTGAGGAAGATCTTGATCAACCTTTATGTGACAATGAATACATAACACTTGGTCTGTGTGTGTGTGTGTGTGTGTGTGTGTGTGTGTGTGTGTGTGCGCGCACATCCTGCAGGACATCAGGGATTGCCCTGGACCTCAGTCAGCTCTCTTAGAGCTCAACTCTCAGGTCAAAGGACAGTTCAACAAGCTCAGGCTAAGAATACAGGTTAGGCCTCATATCTCATGCACCTAACAGATTTCTTGCTTAAAATCTGAACATTTTTACTTGATGTGTTGTGTTGTTTTTAACAGGATTTGGAACAGATGGCTAAAGAGCAGGACAGAGAGTCAGACAGACTGGCCATCCAGGCAGAGGCAGAGAGCCAGCGAAGGCAAATGCTGAGGTGTGTTCACACAGATCAGAAAAAGTGGCTCGTTTGACAGCAGTCATCTTCATTTACCCCTTGAATCACTGACTTTATTAGCATCACGACTCCCACTAAAATGCTAGGGTTCAGACCATTGTTTAAGTGAATTAATTGATCTCGTTTAACATGTCAAAATGAGCCGGCTTGCCTGGTTTCAACCCATCTTTGACCTCACCTACCGAAGTATTTAGTTATGCTGAAAAAAACAAAATGTGCAGTTCAAGTAGTAGATCAGAACTGATGAGAGTTGAACAGCATGTACACACATCAGACACACAACAGACCAGATGAGAAACAGTCCTCAAAGTTGGGTGCTATTTTTTCTGTGATTTCAGTAACCAGACAGCATGGAGGAAAGCTAACCTGGCTTGTAAACTAGCCATAGACAACATGGAGAAGGACGAGCTGCTGCATGGACGAGACAACCAGAGCACCAGACAGAGGTTAGTACGATTCTGCTGATGGTTGCAACTGTCTTTGTGAAAATTTATTTAGTTATTTTAACATTACGTTAACTGTAATGTTCAACTTAATACAACGCCTGTCATTATTGAAGGTCATGTAGTTTTTCCCGCAGCATCTCATTCTCTGTCTGTCTGTCAGTGGTTAGAATGTTGTTGAGAACGCCAGCTTTTATGAAGATGTAGGGAACAAGGAGGAGAAATATTTAACAAAACCCGTGTACAACCATGCTCTCATATATTCCCAACTGAGTGGCATGGCATCAGTTTAAACATAATCTCTCTTTCACTTTCTATTTAAGAAAATACGTTTCATAACATGCAAGTATTTCTTAATAATTACTGATCCAATAAAACATGATTCCCAGATAAACTGTACAGCATATTTGAGAGGTTATTTTGCAACAGATGGGTTTTTTTGTATTAATTATCCTAAATTATTTTTTGGTGTGTGTTTTGCACTTCAGGGAAGACCAAGCAAACAGCTAACTGTTTATTCATTTTAAGAATGGCTTAATTTGTTTTTGCAAATTAACTCTTCACGTATACATTATGTAATAGGTAATATTCCAATTGATTTTACACAGTGGTATCTCCCCAGTTTATGTGCGTACACATGGGTTAGAGTTTCTGTAAATGAAAGCACATTTTCCCGTCAACTTTATAATTTAGAAACCACAAAGTTTGCTTAGAAAGTGATGTACGCTTCTTTTGTGCATATGCAACATCTATAAATGAGGCCCCTGGTCTGCTTTGTGTCTACGTTTGTCTCAGGAAGGTGACCAAAGAAAGCCTTGTGGAAACCAGCAGCAACATCACTGAGAGTCTCATGTCCATCAGCAGGATGATGGCTGAACAGGTGAAGCAGAGTGAGGACACCATCGGCATGCTGGGTAAAAAAATTAAAAAGCTCTACTTTATCCATGTGTTTGTGTACAAAAAATAATCCAGCATTTCACTTTGAAAACACATTTCTGTTTTCCATCAACATTTCCTCACCCATCTGAGCCCTTAAAACTTTAATGCTTGCCCTGCTCCTCCCCGCCACAGCCACCTCCTCCAGGACGGTGCAGGAAACCAACGACGAGTTCAAAAACATGACAGGGACCATTCACCTCGGGAGAAAACTTATTCTGAAATACAACCGGCGGGAGCTGACTGACAAGCTGCTTATCTTTCTGGCTCTGGCCCTCTTCCTCGCCACCGTCCTCTACATCCTTAAGAAACGTTTCTTCCCTTTCTTATAGCTGCTGTGCCTTGAAGGGGCACACACCTAGGCTTCAGAAAGAATGTTTTCCAGCTATTTTACTCAGCGTTAAGCTACCACAAGGAGCAGGTGGGGAGTCGAAGCACAGAGAGTTAGAAGCAGTGCTGAGACTGCACTACACCACATAAAGGTGAAAACATTTGGCACCTTCATTTTTAGATTAAATTACAGTATGCAACATGGGTTTATAAATGGGGTATTAAGGGTTTTGTAAGATCATCTTAAAGAGTAAAGTGATTTAAAATGGCAGTATGAGGTTGCATGCAACAACAGCATTAAGTTTAAATCTTCAGCGTGTTTCAGACAAACATGTCTAAACTTTTTGCAAATGGCTGCGCTTGAAGTGGGGAAAATGCCTGCAGTGGTTGCCTCCTCCAGGCTGTCTCTAAGAACACTTTGGTTTTTTTCATGACTGTCTGGTCTCAAATGTCTGGTCTCGAGGGTGTTCGTGATGCTGACTGAAAAGTGACAGCAGAAGAGAGCTTTTTAGAGGAATTCAAATTCTGCCTACTTTCACGCACCTTTGCACACCTGACCAGACGCTGCATGAAGTTAACTGCTTTAGAGAAGCACTTTGAGGCATACTGAGGCCTTAATGTGTCATCTGGCATTCAGAACTAACCAGTTTCAAGGCCGTTGTGTGTAATAACTTTCTCTTTGTTTACATTTTGTCAAATTACAATTACAATCTGTGTGTGTTCAGTATAGAAAGTGTGCATATTGGACTGGTCTGGATGGCTGTTCCAAAGATGCTGTTGACAGGTTTACCATGTGCCTTTGTTCCTTCCAGTTGGATCTCAAACTACTGATCTCAAAATGTCATTACTTAATTACTATGTTGAGTCAGACAGTATGAATGTTGGACAGAAAGTCTGTTTTTTTGTTGAATACTTGCAACATATTGATGCACTAATCAGTGGAGGGATACTCAACGTTTATCATTATCAGAGATGCTACACTGTGAACTTGTGTGAAGAACTATTTTATGGGACAAAATAGACTTAATTCACACACATCTCTCTGTCCAGTGACATCGTAGTTTATTTCATTTCAATCAAAATGCTCACAAATATATTTTTAGATTCCTTTAAATAAAAACTTACAAAACAAAGCTTGAAACCTGGCGGTCTGTATGAAATGTGGTGGCTCAAGTAGAACCGCAGAAGTACATATTTATAACACGTCATAACCTAAGAGTGCTTCCCTTCCTGCAGACTGCACCCCGACTGTCCACAGGATAATTGTTGATCGTGTGTCAACTATACTATGCATGATACAACAATCCTCATAAATATAAAAACAGACTTAAATAGGCAGAATACTGACTTCGAGCTATCAGCTGCACATGAGCTAGATACAGATTCCTCGTAGTGTTTACTCGTGTGTCCGTGCCCTTTGTTGAAGGATGCTGCCACTGTGGTTTCCTGTGATGTTGCAGTGAGGTAGATAATTGCTTTTCAGCCTTGTACAAAATCAAATGTAAAGAAAAGATATTAATACAAATATCCAACAGATTAAATAGGCTAAGGTATGCTGCATCACTTTCACCAGCCATACTAGATGAAATACTCTGATAAAAATGTCTTTTACTCATTCTTCTACTAATATTACAGTAATAAGTCTGTGGCCTTTGTATCTTTGTATACCCTGTCTACAACTCAGCATGGATTGCCTGTCTTTTTATGAAGTAGTAACACTGGATTTCTCAAATACGGGGATACCAGATTCACTTGTGTTGTCAATGTTTCTACGCTGCTGGTTGCTGTTCTCTGGTTTGACCACTCTGGTTGGCTGATGCACGGGCACTTGAGAAGTGATGGGCCAGGGCGTGGTGAGTGGTGGTGATGGCGTGGTGGTGCTAGTGTGCTGCAGAGTGTCTGATTGGTTGAGGGAGCAGGTGCCGCTGAGGCTGCTGCACAGCGCCCCCCAGTGTTGCTCGCACTGTCCGTGCAGCCGCCGGCCAACCCACAGCCTGACCTCGTCTCCACACTTCAGGAGGAAGTTCATCAGTTCTACATACGGCCTGGTGGGACATTCACACACATGAAATGCTAAAATGTAGTATAACAGTATCCTAAGTAGAGGGGAGTCATAAAGGCAGTAGTATAACTCTAGGCACTAGTTTACTATGGGTAACCACCATAAGCTCTTGGTCACACCGGACCAAAACATGAGGATATTAAACTAAACATTTTACTGTATATGAATTTAACAATTCATTTGTAAGAAGATGATTGTGTTATCTCTTCTTTCTGAAGTTGCACACTCTCGCTTTAAAGTACCTTTAGATGTAGTGACTGAACTGTTGATATTTGTTAATATGTGTATCTCACCCCGGGGGAAACATCAGGTGGAACTGTATCAGGTTGCCCATGGTGTCCATGTGGTCCCGTAGCGCCAGGCAGAGCTGGTGCTTGGAGTAGCACTCTCTCTGGAGTGAGTACACCATCTCTTTTACTGCCGAGCACCGTCGACTCACACAGCTGAAGCGCTGCCGCAGTCCCAGTGCCATGCACCGCAATGCATCCTTCACAAACGACTTGCCCTGGAGGGGGGAGGAGGAGGAGGAGGAGGTGAGCAGCAGGACATTTCTGGAGGCTTATAGTGATTAATCACGGTATAAAATCAGGCCCTGGATGTGTGTAACCTCCAGTGTCCTACGTGAATGTCCAAGTCCTACGTGAATCTTATGCGCTATATGTACAGTGAACATGTTAATAGTTGCTGAAACAGTCACTCTCAAAAAGCAGTCATGACTACAGTCAGGGGAAAGGAGGGATGATTGCAACACTGCATAAATCTCTCTGTATATGGCATGGAAGTATTGTATAACAGCCTCGAATGTAAAGCTGAATTAATGGATTATTATTATTGGACACTTGGGGGCAGAGGGACTCCACAACAAACAGAAAAACATATATCTCTCTCATTAATGTGTCTGCACATCTGGCAGGCACAGAGCAAAACTAGCATTCCTTTGGAGTCCATTTGTGTATCTACTGCTTTCAGTAATTTTAAATATTTCCATGCATGCAGTAATGGCACTCCAGCAAATTTCATGAGACATCTAAGCCAACTAAACAATGTTGTTACAAACTTGACAGGATAGACAAAACTCTCCAACAGAAACAACATTTTAACTTTGTAGCTTCTGAAATTAGTGTTTTAGATGGACAGATGGGAGCTCAGGATTTGTCAGGAGGACAGCAGCAGTTTCACTGTATGAACCATAAATGTGTGTGTAATATTTGAAAGTGTAGACGACCACAGAATATTGATTAAGGTTTGATATTTTAGATTTAGATGATCAGTGAAGCCTCATGTGTAAATGTGCACAGTGTCTCTCTTCATGGGAATACACTCATATTGTTTCCCTCATTGATGACAACACCCAACTGCAACCCATCCAAAACTATTAACGAGACATCTAGAAAACATTTTTACATTTTTTTTTTAATACAGCAAGGGATGACTAAATGTGATTTCACTTGGACATAAAACTTGAACAGATACACTGACATTACTTTTAAGTTGATATGACATATTTGTTAGTAAACAGCTGCTTATTTACACATCCAGCAGTCAGAGAGCAACATTAACATTCAGTTGAAGTCACGTTTCTGGCCATGTGTTGAACACCACTTCAACTTTCACTCTCTTTTAGTTCTGATTTTGGTATCTACCAACTCCTGAGGGAAATATCAGGCTGTTTCACTGCTGAATGCTCAACTTTGTATACCATCTAGCCACTAAGTGTCTGTCTGCTGTTTGGTGCTGAGCAGGTAGAGTACGGTGGGTTTTTAGAGCTTTTTAGCTGAAAACAGCTGTCTGCGGCCAAAAATCATGCTGAAAGGAGTGAGTGAACAAAAACAGTAATAGTAAATGTACTATTACTGTTTTTGTTCTGTAGGCTCATTATCTGTACATTGTTAAAGCATCAGTAATGTTATTAATATAACTTCAACAAACACCTCCCAACTATGCAGAGATAAGAACATCCCATGGCCTTGATAAATGTCTTATTATAATGCATCTTATTGTTTGTGACATTGTATACACTATATATCCAGTAAACAGTCACTCACAGATGGTAAACGTCATCCACTGTGCCAGTTCATACTGGAAACACATTAGACTCTCTAATGCATTTCTATTCTAGTGAAGTAGACATGCTGTTCCCTCTCTCATTTCAGCTCCCCTCTCAGTTTGTTCTGTAACCAGTGCTACCACACATAACTATACACTGCTCCTCACAAATGACTGTAACGACTGAAGGGATTAAATGAAATGAAAGACATGTATCCAAATATGTCTCTTCAGAGCTTGCCCTCAGCCACTGTTGGACATGGTTTCGTACGGCGTCAATCAGTGCAGAAGAGGACAAATGGCTCTCAAAATGTTATTTTTCAGCGTGTGAGTGTATGAAATGAGGTCAGGCTGTTGCTGCTCCCCCACCTGTGAGTCGTAGCGTCCAGCGTTGTGCAGCAGAGTCAGACAGATGTGGTGCAGCCCTTGCATTTCACAGGAGTTGTTGTTGAAACACTGAAACGTCCCACATCCGACATCCCCTGAACTCACCAGACAACTCTGAATCTCAGCTGAGAGAGAAACACACATACACACACAGTGAGATCAGCATTAACCTCCTTACAGTGAAGCCACAGAAATATTTGTGTCTCCCTAGTCATGTATACTACTTTTCTGTACTCTGCTGTGCCCACAGCACTAAAATGACACCTCGGGATGACCTCGGGGACGTTTGTGTTTGGTTTTCGGAGAATTTCAAGCCTTGCTATCTCACATGTCACACTGCAGTGCATCGCTGGATAGGATGACCGGCTGAAGCATCACCGACAGAAGAGATGGGCAACAGTGCTTCCACTTCCAGTGTGTGTCTGTGTGTGTGTGTGTGGTGTGTCGGAGCTGCAAACGCATTGAATTATTGTTATTACTTATGTGTTTATATAAGTACTTATATACTCACGTAATACTCTGTAACAAAGCTGTCAGTAATAGTATATTAATAATAAAAAAATATTATAACAAATTTACAGTTGCTGAACAGTTATAAGGGATCCAGAGGGAGCATCGCGACGGCAGACCACACGTAATCGACAACTAGTCCTACCGCTGTTAAAGATGGACAGGAAGGGGGCACAAAGATGTTGGCTACTGAAGGTTTTCTCTCTAAAGCACACAATGTCCAAAACACACCAATCGAGACAAACCATTTGCGACCGACAGAGGCTCGGGCAGCGTGGGTAAAAACTGTGACTGTGTGGATGCAGTGTGCCGTGCAGAGTCGAGAAAGAGTGGTCCGTGAAGGGAACAACGCATGTGGTGCTGGAGCTCACCTGTGCTTTGCAGAGAGAGGCGTCTCTTGGCCTGGCTCACTTGTTTCTCCTGGACATCATGTGGATCCATGGTCAGCACCTGTTGACAGGCCAGGAGCAGAAAAAACACAGCGAAGTTCAGGAAGTTCGCCGACATGCTTCAGATTGATCGACGCTTTGTGTTGGACTTCTTTTTTTTTATTTTTTTATTTATTTATTTTTGGTCTAACTTGGCTGTTGGAGAGGCTGGTGCGCAGTTTCCACTTAAACAGGCTGTCCGCGGCATGAAGGCTGAAATATATAAAGCTGCGTGTGAGCTGCGCGTTCACGACGGCCTGGAGTTTGAGTCTCCACCAATCACAGTGCAGCTCTGTGAACGCGCGCCACGCTGGGACCAAAAGTGTGTGTTTTAATGGGCACATGTAGAATGAGCGATGATGTTCATTCATACTGTAAAAATGTTCTTATGAGGTCCTCCTGCTCCTCCGGAGTCTGTGGGGGTATGTGAAAGTCAGCCATCCAAGACATCCACACTCCATTAACCCACCAGCCAGTCCTGTGTGTGTGTGTGTGTGTGTGTGTGTGTGTGTGTTTGAGTGTTAGCAGCTGCTTTCTTGGCAGTGAGACGTGCAGCAGGGAACGTATCGACTGAAGGAGAGAGCAGCCTATGGGAAGAGTGTCAGGTTTTACAAATTGTTTGAGGGCTACGTTTATGTAAACACTTTTCACACCATGGCTGTGGGACGTGCTCATATAAATAAGCCCATTGCGTTCTTAACCGTAATGTTAATGATAATAAAATAAATGGTAGTAATAAAAAGGACTTGATAGTTAATAAATAGTCTTTATACCAGTGGTGGAAGCAGGATGTCTGAGGGGCAGGGGCGAAAAAAACAAAAAGGGACACCAGCTGCATGTGGTGGGGCACAACTGCAAAGAAAGTCATCCTGCATTTATGGCGAGACTGCTCCAAACCCTGGCCAAGATTAAAACAGTTTTATAACGAGTTAACTCAAATTGTTCTGTACCAACTATTTAACTATTTAAGTCATTTAGTTTTTGCTGCACTGTGCCGTGGCTTCTCCACTGGCAGGGCACCCGAGATGCCACTTCATCATGTTTCTCTCACACTCAGCATGTTCTCACGTTTTATCTGCCATAGGAGTATCTAAGAGGACATTTTTGCAACTTTTTTCTTTTGACCCAGGACACCAAAGAGGTGACGTCTGTTTGTCATGTTCATGAGCTGCCCTCCCTGAAGTGTGGCCAGCATAACAACCTGCAGGTTTGAGGCAAATCTGGAGTAAAATCCATTTATTAATCACTTACTATCAACTCTTTATCTATTATTTTAATGACATATTAACATTTATAACTGAAACCCATACAGATTTTATTAGCATATTACCAGCATTTATAACTGAATTATTACCAGAGACAAAGGATTGCTGATGCCTAACCTGGTGGTGTAACTTTACCTTTCAGATTGCCACTAGACCGCGCAAATTTGATTAAATTTGCCTTAAAAAATGCTAAGTCTGGTCAAAACGTCTTTAATAAAATACAGTTACTGAGGCTTGGTTTCAACGTCTTCGAGCTTTTAAAATATGTTGTGTTGTAGCCAATTTAGATTGTGTATGTTTGTGTGTGTGAATGTGGGTGTGCGGTGGGAGAGGCACTCTGGTTGCTGTGGGTTACCTGCACACCTGTGGGCATAGGTGGTAATCAGTCACAGGTGAGATAAGGGAGACACAGATGATCATTCAGAGGGATGAGGATCAGAGGAAGCCATGCAGTTTTTCAACCGTGTCTGTGAAGTAGGAAATGGTTTTTGTGTCACAAGTTTAATATTTTTTGTCTTTTGTAATGGCTCGTTTTAAGTCTTTTGGCACCCGGCTTCTTGTAGGTGGTTTTTTAGAGATTTATAAGTTAATAAAGTGTAAAACGCATACCTATGGAGGACCTCATTTTTTCACACCACCATGAGTTGGAAATGGCGTCATATTCCCCAAAGTGGCATTTTTTGTAGCTAAATTGCCACTACATGTTGCTTACATGAGCAGCACTTAACCCTTGGTGTGTATGAAGTCAGGACAGCTACGAATTTAATGGGTTGGTTCATGGATGCAGAAATCTCCAGGAATAGATAACTCATCAGACAAAACCACAACCCATCATGGGTACAGGAGATACCACTACAGGTAAGTTAAAAATGTTTGTAGTTTGTTTGAACCAATTCTTTTAAATTACTTTGTACTTTTATATCAGTATGAAGGTGGGATCATCAAGGTGAGTTCAGCTTTGTTTGTCTTTCTTTTTTCTTTCAAATCTTGCAACCTAGTTGTTGTGGTGCTGTGTTTTGCCTCCCACTGGCCATGACCTCTGACCCTTGACATTCACAAAGGGAGAGGCCACGGTCATGTGACACCATGACATCAGCGTTTGAGTCAAACAAATACCTCATACCTCTCGCTCCTCTCCTGCCTCCTCTGGTTTATCTACACAGCATCCAAGAGGCCTTCAGTGAACATGACTGAGACAAGTATGTATGTGTGTGTGTTGCAGTGGGAGGTCAAGGCAGAAAGACAGAATGTGTTTGTGTGTGTGTGTGTGTCCATGCTGGGGCCCGGCTGGGGAAGACATACTCTTATGAGGGCTGTTTGGACTTTTGACAGAGGACTTTTTTCCCCTGACCTTCCCTGCTCGTTCTGTCTCAACCTGCTTCAAAACAACATCCCTCACACAACTCCTGATGACCACCCACACAATGACCCTTCACCCCGACACCGAACACACACCCACACACTCACTCAAACACGCATGTCAAAAATGGCACACTAATGCACATAAGGGACCACTGTGCAAATAGTACACATGCAGGACTCTCTTGTACTCTGTCTCTCACATGACCATGTTGTAAACAACATGTCTGAGTGTGTCTGTGTGCATATAGATCAAACTCAGAAGCATCTGCATTGTGTTAAGTCATTTGAGGAGGATGCATTAGTATAACCTTTGATTTTATATACTTGCCCTTAATGTGTTCAGTTGACTACAGCAGCATGCAGATCTTATTTGGTGTCAGTTCACACTAAACACATGCAGATGGTTTAGTTTTCATGTGCTCATGTTTTGACATATTGACCTCCAGCAGCATTTTGCTAATATTTCTTCAGTGAAACAGTTCAGATTTTTAAAATAACTTTATTGAACTTTCTCATATATACACCAGTGCAAAACAACAGGCCAACAGACTACACAGTATCAAAAAGGGGGAGGCTACCTCACACACTAAAGAAAAAGAGAAGATTTTGCACTTTGGTATATGCTTTACATCGGAAACACGAAATATACACAGACAAGTAACAAATAAAGACAAAGATAAAGCAACCAAAAGATTAGAAGTAAAATCTAAAATCAAATAGTCACTCCCATCAGAGACAGCTTCCAAGTCCTACATTCCTTTACAGCACAACTTCATTGTGTGGTTTCTATGATCCACCAAACCCTTCAGCACAATGGCTGCCAGTCTGGTACCACTATAATTTAAGAACAGGGAACAAATCTTAGAGTATGGCAAAGGTTCCTTGGGTTTTATGTCAAAAATAATCTCCTCCCACCCAGCTAACGTTGGAAGTTTGAAGTCCATCTATTTCATCAAAATATTTTTCCTAGTATAGAATGTAAGGATTCACATAAGTCTTATGAAATGTACACTTTTAAATTCTGTGTCGGGCAGCACAAACAGTAGACAGGTTCAGATTGTAATTAGCTAAACTTGTATACAGAGGAACTCAGGTGTAATTTTAAATGGTAATAATCAATATCTTAATGAACAATAAAAACAAGAATTGTGTCGAAAATAAATGATTGAAAATGAAATGATTAAACTACTGGGTATTTCATTAAATTATGTTTAAATGGCCAGTAAGGATTATTAAAATAATTCATCCATCAATTCAGTTTGTTCAGTGTAATGCCAAAAACGTATGTGACTTCAGAGAGACACATGATACAAACATCCAGTGACAGATTTACAGACACACTCTGACACACGTAACGTGGAAATCAGTCTCCTGCCAAAAACAAGTAGTTAAATCAATAAGGTTACACAAGCTGTGAAGACACCCACACAAACACAACTGACACACTGATGTTTAAATCCTGGACTTATTGAGGCCTCTTTATAAAGAAAAGTGCTCCTCCCAGAGATGGGGACACTGTGACTTAAGTCTATGGGCGTTTAGAGATGAACATAACAAAAAAATGTTTTTAAGGCTTTTTTTAAATACTCCATTATGCATGTCTCTGCGGGCCTGATGGTTTATTTTAAATATAGATTGAACACATGGAGATGGAGTTGACTTTTGACTAATATGTCAAAATACCTCACTGAGAACAAATACCCCTCTTGTATTGGGAGTGTTTCATGATTATCTGGTCTACTCTGTTTTCATTATTGCCAGAATTAACATATGAACTGCAAATCAGAAAAAAAAAGACAGAGAAGATCATGATGTCAACTGCGTTTAGTGAAGCGGACAGGATGCACAATCAATGCTACATACTAAATACATGCACCAAAACAAACCCTCACATGGTGTGATGAAAAATTGAGAACATATATTTACATACACGTCTTTAAACAACTCCGTTTGAGACTTCGAAAGAACCTGCAGACGCATTATGTTACACGTCTAGTGACTTACAAGGAAACTACAGAATCTTCTTCCTCTAATCCTCCTAACGTAAAATCAGCAAACATGTAAAGGAAAATGTTTATACACAAAAATCTGAGGGAGAAAATCTGCATTACACAATATACAATTTTCCAAAAATAAACATCTGTCTGAAATCACTGAAAGAAACAAAACAAATCAAAAATAAGACAGAAATGTCCCCTGTTTTTATAAAAGGTAGAGCCACGCAGCGCAGCAACAGTGCACCACAGAGAATTGTCCAACATCTCCAGCAGCAGCCTGGTGCAGCACAGTCAGACAGTGAAGCAATATCATGGTGAACATTTGAACGCAGAAACAGTCCAAGCTCTTAACCTCCTCTTCTCCTTCTTCTTTGTCCTCCTCTTCTATGATGCTGCACCTTTCAAAAGGCTAACACAGCCACACAACATTATGTGTAAACAAGCAGAGACCAGCACATGTACCTGCAGCAAGAAAAAAAAAACAGATACAGATTTCTTAACTCTATTTCTACAACATTCATGACCTCAAACTGTACTCCAATTTCTAAACAAACCTCAGGGGGTTTTGGGGCCGGAGGCAGACGGGGCCTCTTGCGATTCTGTCTGCTCAGACGGTGCAGGGTTCGAACTTAAGGAGTTTTCATCCTTCCTGTCCCCTGACAGAAAATCATGAATGGCAGTTTCTATGTGTGGCCGGAAAGTGTGGTTCATCTTGGGGTCAACGACCTGAGTGATGATCCTATCCACACCGGACTCCAGCATACCAGACCTTTAAAAGAAAAAAAAAAAAACACACAACAAAAACAGGAGTTTTTACGCTTAACTACTGTTATTTGACTTCACATGAACTTTTTGAAAACTGCTCATAACGAATCTGCATTGAAGATCTTTTTAAGTCTAAGTCTTTCCTGTTTCATATCATTTTACATTTTTTATGCAAATAACACTGACCGAGTATCACGTAGTATTACGTTATGTGCCACAAAGCAAATGACTACAATAAAATCCTTAACTTCATTCATAAAATAACCTTGCACTTTACACTGTTACGTCTTTATAGCGCACAAAGGACATGTAATAACAATACTCACTGAACAACACTTTGCCTCAGTCCATTCCTCATCTGGTTCTTGTTGATAGACGGGTTCCAGTCCTGTGTACTCAGCTGCGACGTGACGAAGTTGTCAACTTTCTGCCGCAGGTTCTGGTATGCAGGCTGGCAGCAATGACAGCGACGGAATCCCGGTAGGAACACAACAAAAGCATACAACGCGCATTTTATTGCACATGAAGACCACAGCAAAAAGAACAGCTAAACTTATCCCTGGTTAACTGGAAAAGGCTTAGCATGAATGCCAGTCACAAGCTTGAACAATACTTACTGGCATCAGCTTTGAGTTTGGCTTGCTAGTCATTACTATAGAAGTAGTCCAGGTAGCGCGTTACCTTCGTGTCAACGTCGGCCAAACAGTCCCGACGGAACTCGTCAAACAGCCCCCGGTTCTTCAGATGTTCCACAATCATAGCGATAAGCTGCGGATCTCCCGGAGGAAGGTTGGCCGGATTTACGTTAACATTACCGCTACCCTCCGCCATCCCACACCGACGTAAATATTTGCCAAATTACTCACCTACTACTAGCTACACTGAAAGATAGCACAGTCCTTCTGAGTTACTGTTATATTAGAGTTTCTTTAAGGATAGCTAGCTGAGCAGTCGGCGCCATGGCACGCGTAAAGAGTCGGTGCTTGTTTTCTTACGAGCTATGGGGTCGACTCGTCCTGCGGACGGGGTTATCTTTGTTTTAGAATAGCGCATCGACAATGGTATCGCTTGGTGGTAAGGTAGAAGCAATGTTACAAATCGAACGCTTCATTCCCAGTCACGACGCATGCGCATTCTGAACCTGACACAGGAAGTACTTAGGAATAAACGTTAGCGGGCTGTAATCATGAATGTATTTTATGGCGGTGATTAACGGTAGCTTCAGAGTAAGCATATTTTTTTTTAAAAAAACGCTAAGTATATTATTAAAACACAGAAGCCCAGTGTATTCTGTGGTTGGCCCTTCGCACCTATTTACCAGTTTTGAGTTTGCCAGGACTGCCAACCGGGAAAGGTAACGTTAATGCTAGCTAGCTCTGTTGGCTAACATAAACTAACTCATTAGCTGTGGTAACACTGTCAAAGACAGACCTTCAAATGTTACCAGATGTGCATCAGTAAATTATCCCGATCTGAGCTTAGCCACAAGTGTGGTGTGAACACGGGGAGAAGACTTTCAACATGTCTAAATTAGCACGCTGTCATGTTAAGCTGTCAGTTTAATCAAAGTGTGACGAATAAACGTTAAAGCAACTGGCTGACGGTGAGAGTCCCAATGGCAATATGTGTCTGGTTGGCTGTTTGGCTTGTCCTGTTTGCAAAAGTGCTTTGTTGTGGGCAGGCAGAAGCGCACTATTCAGAATGATTGGAACATTTTACAGGCTAAGCAGAGTTGTTTACTGTTTGTCAGTGGCATATGCATTTATTCTCTGGCTTTGGCCACAGGCAGCCGTTGTCATTGAATCACACACATTTTATGACTTTTTTTTAAAAAAATATATGAGTGCAAGAAAGTCTCTTTGCTTTCTGCTTTCTTCTCTGACTTTTGATATAATAACCACGCCATTCTCATATCTTTGCAAGACTGTGCAAGCAACATAATACTAATACTATAACGCAATGGCTTGGTGACTTGTGTGAATTGACATTTCACTTTTTTTGCAGATGAGTGGTGAAGCAGAAGCCAACAAAGAGTTTGTGGAGCAACTGCGCATGCAGGAACTCTATAGCCAGCGAAATGAGGATGGCTCTGACCCCTACACCTACACCGACCCAGAGGATGGGACTGTATATGACTGGGACCATGAAAAGAAGGCCTGGTTCCCTAAAGTATGAACTTTTCTTTACCTCTCAGCTTTTATTTTGCTGCATCATTTTTAAAGTCGCCGTTCTTTAAAATCATTGAACTTGAGATCTTTCTTACTAATGTTTTTCTTTCTGTATTTGCAGCAGTCTTTCACATATACATTCTGTGATGCTGTATTTTAATTTATGTGGCTTTATTTTGTCAACACTCTTAATTGGCTGTTGACCCATTATTGTCAAAGCCCTATCAATTGTCAGTTTGGCTGATTTTGCGATATTCAGTGTGCTATGCTACTGTGATTGGAGTAGCAGTGGCATAGCAACAGTAGTGTTAACATACCAGTTTGTATTTGCTACTTACCACATTTGGCAATAAAATGTATCATGGGTCACCCAAACAAAAGTTGACAGCACAAATTACAAATGCCACCACAGCTCAAACTGGATTGCAGACTTACTTTTTGTATGCAGGGAAAGCCTTTCTATTAACTGTATTTGAACAGTTAGAACTTTTATGAGGTGTGTCAAACTCATTCACAGCAGCTTTCTGTGTTAATGTTAAGTAGGTTTGCTTTGTTTCTCTAGATAACAGAGGACTTCATTGCAGCCTACCAGGCCAATTATGGCTTTACTCAGGAAGGAGATCCAGATGTGAACAGTGCTGCAGTGAGCAGCACTGACCAGCCAGCAGCCCCGGGACCAGACAGCAAACCCCCCGAAAAGGAGAAACCTGCAGATGCCACCCAGAACCCAAACGCAGACCAGCATGAGACTCCAGTGAAAGAAGCCAAGCAGAAAGGGGAGAAGAGGAAAGCAGATGCAGGTAAAGTGACATCCACAACCGGAGAGGAGAGTAAGAAGCAGTGCAGTAACTAACACGCAAATGTGAATCAACTGCTGGCATTTTCACATTTCTCCCTACCTACAATTGTGCTTGTTTATAGAATAGTTTTATATTTGCAATTCAAAGTTTGCACAAACATCTTTTAATAAATGCTTTTTTGTGCCTACAGGATGGTTTGATATTGACGACAATAAAAACACAAACGTTTATGTGTCAGGTTGGTATTACTAACTTTAATTCTCACTGTCAGTCAACACTTGTCTAATGTGCACCTAACGCTGTTTATCCTGTCTCATTTCTTGCCTGATACTTTTCCTAAGGCCTTCCTCCTGACATCAGCACTGAGGAGTTTGTTGAGTTGATGTCTAAGTGTGGCATTGTGATGCGGGACCCTGTGACTGAAGAGTACAAGGTCAAACTCTACAAGGACAGAGAAGGAAATCTGAAGGGAGATGGGCTCTGCTGCTATCTCAAGGTCAGTCTGTCCTGTTTGCCTTAAGCTTAATTTGTAGTTTCATCACAAGGATCCGTCTGATGTAAATTTTGACAGAATAGCAGTTAGAATAGTGAAAGAAACAAAATTTCCCTTTTAAAGCAGCACAGACATAATACTAGAGGGCAGAACAATTCCAAAACAAACTGACAGACACTCCCCTTAGAAATCTTATCACCTTATACAATTAAATAGGTACTATTGCATTAAACTCCAGTGAAGTGACAGTCTTTATTTGGTTTTTGTTCGCAGAAGGAGTCGGTGGCCTTGGCTATGCGTCTGATTGATGAGTCCGAGATCCGAGGTTACAGAATCCATGTGGAACCAGCAAGGTTTGAGCTAAAGGGCCAGTATGATGCCAGCAAGAAGAAGAAGAAGAGCAAAGATTATAAGAAGAAGATGCTGCAGCAACAGAAGTAAACTTTTTAACTTTTTAACCAATCTCCCACAAATCCCACTCTGCATGTAAGGATAAACTCCTCTGCAGGGGATTAAGAGAAGACAAATAACTGAGCTTTATTCTGAAACATGTGAGTTGTGCCTGTTTGTCTTTGTCCATGTAGACAGTTGGACTGGAGGCCGGAGAAACAAGGAGAACTGAGAAAGAGGCATGAAAAAGTCGTCATCATCAGAAACATGTTCCATCCCAGTGATTTTGAGGTGCGGAGACACACACACACACACACACACACACACATATATTCATGCTCTCTCACCATCTCTCACTCACATATACAGTCTGCCCATTGAGAGTGCTAATCTCTGTGGTCTCTCTCTGTTGCCTTCACAGGAAGACCCACTGGTACTAAATGAGTATCGTGAGGATCTGCGGACAGAGTGTGAGAAGTTCGGCGGGGTCAAGAAGGTCATCCTCTTTGATGTGAGTTTAACGCCATTTGTGCTGTTTTTAAAAGCTCGCAGAAGATCAGCTTGAATTTTATGTCAGCGGCATCAGTAAATAGCTGGTCTGTGGTTGCCTTTGCGCTGCAGAGACACCCGGATGGCGTGGCATCAGTTGCATTCAAGGAGCCCGAGGAAGCCGATGCATGCATTCAGTCGTTCAATGGTCGCTGGTTTGGAGGAAGGCAGCTGTCTGCTCAGCTTTGGGATGGAACGACGGACTATCAGGTATAACAAACGTAAAATAAAATATCAAAATTATTCTTAGATTTATGAGGAACTGCAGATGCAGAGCCAAGATCAATAAGGGAATGAAGTTATGTTGACAATGACTTTGAGGAGAAGACTATATATGATCAACTACAAGTTTTTTTTGCTTCCGTACATAATAAGAAAGGGCAGAAGGGTGGGGTTTTGGGGCTGGGGGCAATACAGTCAATGTAATGCTACAAAAAAGCTATTGTTATGAAAATGCGTTGTATGCAGTAGCATATCTGGCTGACGTTTTTTGCAATTAATAAAAGAAAATACAAACATATTTCACATAACAATAGACTGCCGGAGCCTGTCATCACTTTCACAAACAAGTCGTGTGATAATTGAGTTGCTGTGATCTCTTCGACTAACCTGGACTCTACATCCAGTAAGAATTTGCATCCTTGCATCTGTTTGTGCAGGTGGAAGAGACGACGCGAGAGCGAGAGGAGCGGCTCAAGGGTTGGTCTGCGTTCCTGGAGGGAGGTAACCAAGACCAGCAGAACAACACCGTGAAGCCAGCAGAGGGCAGCACCACCTCAGAACCCACAGCACCCTCCAGCACCACGGAGCCCGAACCGCAAACAGTCACAGAACCACAGGAACAGGAAGTGGACTCTACAGACAGCAGTCTCGCAGGAAGTGACGATGAGGAAGCCTAAACACTTACATGCACATCTTTGGTCCCCATGGCAACCAAATTGGACAGTCTTGCAGGCAAGGAGGAGATTTGGACAGTTTGAGCTGTTTTGTAATGTAGAAAAATAAAATTATGACTTGTTAGACTATGTCTATCCTATTTTCATCATTTTGTTTTACATTGTAATTAGACCTGCACTTCACCAGCTGGTTAGCTACAGCTTTCCCCAAATTTCTGTGTGTCAGTTTGTTGGTTTGAGTATTGTACTGATGATCCTAAAATATTACTGAATTACAGAAGATAACTGAGACTGAAACTGTGTTGGATTTGATTTGTATGAGAGTGTACGGCTTCAGTGCTCATTACACTTTATTTTAAGTAGCAGCAATTCACTCTGATTTGTTCTTCTTTGAACATATTAGAGCTTGTATTGGAGGTTCTTTAAACTATATTTAGTCACAAAATGTACATGTTTGTATCGTTTTGTGGTTTATCGTTTTGTCACACCACCCAAAGCTTGTGGGAATGCCGGCTTAAAATACAAGCAAAACAGAAATACTAGCAAATTCTGCTATGTTATCTGTGTTCAGCCAACATGGAAAAAGGCAACAAGTCAAGAGATGAGGTAAGATGTTCTAAGCAAAATAATTTTTCTAAAGCTTTAGTAAAAGTGTTTAATGTTCAAGAACTGGTGAATTTTGATTTGTAGCCTCACATTCAGACTGAATTGCCATTTCTTTTCCCTATATTCTGGTATCATATGATATACATAAGAGTTGTGGACAGCAGCATGCAGGTCTTAAGTCAGACTTCCACAGTGGATGGTTAGTGAAGTGATTTAGTTGTTTTATATTTTGTTTTTAGTTTCCACAAGGTATAACAGATTGCAGTTCATATGTTTTTGTGGATACTATGTTTCCATTTGCTGTTAAGTAACTGCATTTAAGGAAAGCATTGAAACTCAGTGTTTTGTCTGAAGTACTGAATGAGGAAATTGGATTTGCAAGACTCTTTCACATTAGATGAAAAGAAAAACCAATAAAGGTGAAAGCCTCCCGTTCTATCCAAAGTTAAGATACCTGTGGTGTATGATGGGATTGATGTATATTTGTGTCTTTCAGTGCTGCCAGTGTCCTCCCAGCAGACTCTTGCAAGCCCTGCAATAAGACAACAAGGAAATGACTGCAGAAAAATGCTGCTTTGAGGGAGAAGACAGTCAACCAGGAGCTCAGCTGAGAGCAAGAAAAAAAATATCTGCAGGATGAGAGGAACAGTTTGGTGTCAGCTCTGTTTGTAGCCACAATCTCCGCTGAAAGCTTTCTGGAGGCCTTGGAGTTTGCAAGAGCCTGTCAAAAACAGTCTGGCTCTCAGCTCAAACAGATGGAAAGTGAAATGAAAGAAAAAGAGATGGAATTCTGCTTGCTGAAGACAAGGATGACATCAAGTTCAAAATACTCTGCAGGGCACTGTCTGACCACGTCAGTGAGCTGAAACTCTCCTTTGGCATAGCTGTGATACAGATCAACGCAGAGCGGGTGAGGCGCCGAATTCCCGGACACGCCGAGTTAATCGCCAAGCTGGAAACTCTGCAGCAAAACTGTGAGCAGTTACAGAGCCCGGTGATCCAACACTAGGAAATTATGGAACTGGTCAAGGAAAATTTGGCAGCCATGAGAGATTTAACAACGGTGCCCCGTCAGTACAAGACAATCTGGCAAAGAAAATGCGGGAGCTGCAGAAACAGACCTGGGGGGAGGAGGAAAAGTGGCTCAACAAGGCGAGCAAGATGGAGGAGGACATGCAGCTCCTGACCCAGGAAAATGTTGAGCCTCAGGTACGCCATGTCAGCAGATCATTTTGATTTGAATAATAAAAACTTGATGTCACCTTTTGGGAGAGAGAAAATGCTGAATTCTGTGTTGTCTTTTCAGGGGCTCGCCTTGAAATCTGATAAAGAGAAGGCCGAGGTGAAAAAGGAGGAAAGGAGGGTAAAGGCAGAAGAAGGAGAGAAAAGAAGAAGAGAAGAAGGAACAGGAGAGACTGAAGATGGAAATGAGAGAAAATGAGGAAAGAGAGAAAAGAGGGAAGGAGAGAGAGAGAAAGAAGAGAGGTATAATATCTTTTTTGTCTTTCTAACCCCTCTCCCCTTCCATCCCTCCCCTTCCCAACATCTAAATCCCCCATCATCCTCCACCCCTCTTCTCTCATTATCCATCCTTCCTCTCTTTCCTTTTCTCTCATCACTGTGAGTTTGTGGTTTCCAAACCCACCAGCTTCTTCCTCCTGCGTGCAAACAAACTCAAATATAAAACGAATTCAGCCACATTTGCTTCTTCTAAACCTAAAGTTATACTCTTTATATAAATAAACACAGTCCCATGACAACTGGACAGCAAAGGTTTCTCAGTCTTCGCTTTTTATTATTGATTAGGATCTGACATAATTGATCCCTGGGTGGAAATTGTCGAGCTTCTCAGCATAATGAGCACCTTTACTTTAAGTACTTCAGGTTTATTTGAATTCCCGTACTTTTGCATTAAAAATTTGAATGTTAACTGATCACATAAAGTCACAGTCACTTCAGTGTGACAAACAAGAATTCATTAAAAAAAATTCTCCACATTAAATCATGCATACTATAATAATATAAAATACTTCCATCAACTTTCAACATTAACTGTGTGTCTGATAATCGCGGCAGACGAACATGGTGACGCAGTTCCTCTCCGAGACAATAGGTGTGTAGGTGGCCGCACGTGATGCTCTTCTGGCCCTTTTCTTTCCCTACTAACCCAGGAAATTGAAGGTATGAGTAATCGTGTGTTGTATTGACTTCTCGAAGGGCTGACATATGGAATCCAAGAGGTGATAAACGTGAGGTCCCGCACTGCCCACGTCCAGCTTTGTGTTCAGTACACGTGGGCTGTGTACATGACATGCAGGTTTTCCATAATGTTTGTGTGCCAAGTAACAAGTATTAGGAAAGGAAGCCCCGTGCATTACTGAAGATAGACAATGGAGGGAGCATCAAACAGCACCATCTTAGCCGTATGTCAGTGTTACAAGTCATAAAACATTCAAATGGACATTTAGACGTGTTGGTGGTTCTAGAGGAAAAGTGAGAGGATCGCCAAAGTCAGCAGGATTCGTCCTCTGGTCATCGTGAATGTCTTCAGACAGTTTCTCGGCAATCTGTCCAGTAGTTGTTGAGATATTTCAGCCTGGACCAAATGCACGTAAGAACGCAATCAAATGGCCCTGCGGTTATTCATGAAGACGTAAAGCTTGTGCTCAATTACGCAATTTACTGCTCAGATTGAACTTTAGCACTGCTGCACTGGCTCATACTGCGTTGTATTGTCAAACCACAATAATCGAATCAGCAACTTTAGGACAACTTTATTCTCACCAAAATCAGATTTTAATGGGTTTTGATGTGCTTTATCGTGTCACAGCTGCAGAGAAATGTTCTGCAAGACAGTGCAAAGCAGGACGTGATTAATGGTTCACTTTTGTTTATCTTGAAAAATTAATTTAAATGCATTATCATACCCCAAGTTTTAGAGAGCAGCTTAAATTACTGGAAAGTTTTGGTGTCACGATGATGATTTAAATACAAAATATATATATAAATAAATACAAGAGCAGAAGACTAATCCAGCTAGATTTAATTTGAAATGAAACCAAAGCAAACAGGGTGAAAAACACAGGCTAGTCTTGTCTTCTCGGCTCATCCTCCGAGTCACAGCTTGTATTATTGATATGTTGGCTCAGTTATTTAGGTCCCCAATCTGCTCTAGAATAAAGACTGATTACAGACCAGCATATAAAGACACGTTTCTCACAGGCTGATGGTCATCTATGGAGAAACGTCAGCGTTTGGATCTTTGATGGATCTGGTCTTTGTTTGTGATCAGATGCAGGTAACAGTGTTTGTTCTCTTTAAACGTTTTGGCATATTTTTCTCTTTCACTTTTCTTTTTATCCACCGGTGGCTTCTTTCTTTGCTGAGTTGACTCCACTCGTAATAGTTTAGGTTGTTGCAAAGTGATCAGGTTTGTATTTCAGTTTAAAACTGTGTTACTTTTAAGTAAAGACTTAACATGGACTCATTGACGTGAGAACGCAGTCGAGGCAGGTCTGTTTCAAGTGTGTGGGAGAAAGAGAAGTGTATCTTCCCCACCCGCTTCCTCCTCCTCCTCCTCCTCCTCCTATTTAAGCGTCTTTTGGTCGTGTATGTCATTCATATTAAATTATAAATAACAAAACCCGTTAATCTCTCTTAACTGTCTCTGACTTCAGTCATCTTACAGTGATAACAGGTTGCCATGGTGATCCCCCTGCAGCATAGCAACAACCTCAGCACCGGGCACAGCTCCGTGGTCGACCCCGCCGCCGGCGCGCTCAGCCGGGCAGGTCACACCGCGGTGGCCGTGGTCCTCGGGTTCATCCTGGTCCTGGGCTTCATCGGTAACTTCCTCGCGCTCCTGGTGTTCTCGCGCTTCCCGCGGCTGCAGACTCCCGTGAACCTGCTGCTAATCAACATCAGCGCCAGCGACATGCTCGTCTGCATCTTCGGGACGCCCCTCAGCTTCGCGGCCAGCGTGCGCGGCAGGTGGCTGACCGGGACCTACGGGTGCCGGTGGTACGGCTTCTCCAACGCGCTATTCGGTGAGTGATGAATGGCCGCTGGTTGTTTGATCTCAGTTAAGAGTTTGTGCCAGAAGAACAAATACTCTGGTTGTTACTGCATTCAAATTCTTCAAGTAAAAGTACAAAAGAATTGCCTATGCGTCAAAATACAGCCTATTCATTAGGCAGTTCAGTTGAGAATAATGTGATATCAGCCCATTTTGTTAGAGTTAATTATTAATGCATTAATTTGTACATTACCCTATTTTAATGTGGTGGGGCTACTTAATCAGGCTACTTTATATAATTAATGGATCAGCAAATAGGCCCACTTGTTTTTACTGTCAGGGAGAACAGCATCAGATGTTTTGATTGTTCATTAGATTCTGGTCCCTAGAGACAATGTGGAAAAATTGTGGGACTGAAATTTTAAGAATTGGGGTCCTTTCAGGAGCAAGACACTCGACTGGTGAGTTGAGTATTGTTGTTGTTTTATAAGGATAAAAAAGGCACTTATAGGTGTGTTAGGTTGCTACAATCATCCCTATACAACACATAAAAAGACTAAAAGTCAACAAACAGCATCACAATAAATATATTACTCTCTTAAATGTAAGAAAACATGGCACGTGTATCCCTTCATCGTATCTGAGCTTTTATCCTGATGCAGATGTAGCTCTAGATAAAGATTCAAATGTTATGAATATTTTCTATTAAATTTGTGTTTGAGCGATTGGCCAATAAATGTGGGAAGTGTCCCATTTAGGGTTTCCAGGAGGGGAGGGTCAGTTGTACAGGATGGACTGAGATCTTTTGCTTAACTGGCAACCATGTAAAAATCCTCCATCACAAATAAGAGCCCTGCATTCAAAATCAAATCAAGTCAAGTGCAGAGTCATTCATTGTTGTACCAAAGTGTATCACAACTGAAAGCAGTCATTAAGCTGAACAATACATATTTTTTAACAGATGTAGACGTACACTTCCTGTCATAGAAACAGTCTACGATGATTGGCTCAGTTTGCTTTACTTTGTTATGTTCTCTCTCTCTCTCTCTCTCTCTCTCTCTCTCTCTCTCTCCTTCTCCCTCTCTCTCTCCCCCCCCCCCTCCGTCAGGTATCGTCTCTCTGGTGTCTCTCTCTCTGCTGTCCTTTGAGCGCTATGTGGTGGTGCTCCACAGCACCCAGCCGAACTCCTCTCAGTACCGCAGGGCCGGGCTCGCCGTCGCTGCCTCCTGGCTCTACTCGCTGGTCTGGACTGTGCCTCCGCTGCTGGGCTGGAGCAGGTGATATTAATCCGTCACTTCTTCTCATTAGGTGTACATTTATTTACTTATCCAGACTGTTGATGTTGAAAAGTGGGAGGGCAGTATGTGCTGGTTTATTTGCTTAACATGAATAAGAGGTGAGTCTAAATAAAAATAACTGCAGTGTTTGACCAGCTGCAAATGGTCTGCCTGTACTTTAACTTCATGATCTGTGAGTGAATTAATTATTTGTTTAATTAATGCAAATGATAATCAGAAATGTGCCTAACTTTTTTTACATTGTGTAAAAGTAAAATGCTGGGTTATCCATTTATTTAAAAGCTTGTGCACAAAAAACTCTTGCTTGAGATGGACAACCACTGAACTAAATTATATTGAACCACAAAGAATTTGGGATTTTCTTTAGATAAGATCCTTTCTTATGAACAAATAAGCTAAAGAAATTGGGTCTGTACTATTTTTACTGTGCTAGGCAAAGAGCAACAGGGAGCTATGAAACATGTCATGACACAGAACTTAAAAATTCTGAATATAAAAGATATGAAATCACAGCATGTGTTGTGTGTGATGGAGCAGCTACGGGCCGGAGGGTCCCGGCACCACCTGCTCGGTCCAGTGGCAGCAGCGCTCGGTCGCAGCTCGCTCCTACGTCAGCTCTTTGTTCATCTTCTGCCTGCTGTTGCCGCTGCTGGTCATGATGTTCTGCTACGGGAGGATCCTGCTGGCTCTGCGAGCGGTGGCCAGGCAGGTGAGTACACAGCACATGTAACCATTGACCTCTGTTTGACATCTAGCTCGGCCATTCAAAACCTCCACCGGTGTGTGTGTGTGTATGTGTGTCTCTGCAGGTCAGCGGGATCAACCGGTCCTCAGCTGAGCAGAGGGAAGGCCGTGTCCTTTTAATGGTGGTCTCCATGGTGACGGGCTACCTGTTGTGCTGGGTGCCATATGGTGTTGTAGCGATGCTGGCTTCCTTTGGACGGCTCGGCATGGTGTCTCCTGCCGCCACTGTTGTCCCCTCGCTGCTGGCAAAGACCAGCACCGTCCTCAATCCTGTCATCTATGTGCTGCTCAACAACCAGGTAACAGCCACTCCCTGTAAACTCTAACATTTTCTCCAAACCAAAAACATTAATGTGGTGGGTAAACTAAAAGTTAACGTGTGCCTTTGCCAGGAGTCAGCAATTCGTTGAAAATTGGTTGACCTCATGAAAAATCTGGTTCATTTTTGATTTTGCAATCTCTCTGTAAATATGTTTTTATCATTTTACATTCAGTACTGTTAATCAATGACACATAAACGTTCCAGTTCTAAAAGCTCTAGACCACAGACTGGAGAGAGATTAGACAAAGAGGCACAAAAGAGAAGAGAAATGAAAGCAGGACTTTGTCACATGCTCACTTTGCTGCCTCCACCACCTCCTGTTTGCGTCTCTCAGTTTTCCAGGTGTTTCCTGTACATGATCAGGTGCAGCTCGGAGACTTCGCCCACACCAGTCCACCACACCCTGCCCAGAAGCCAGGGGGTGTGGCTTCACGCCCCCAACCCCGTAACAGAAGAACAAAACATGGTGCCTGCCACGTTCACATCCAGGGACCAGCAGGTACCGCAGGCTGCCCTGGTGCTAGTGGCTCAATATACAACATAGAGGACAAAAGTCATTTTAACTCCATGATTAATTAGAAAAAAAGGCATTATTCCGTTTTTTAATTTATTTAAATCATTTGAAACAAAAACTATGCCGCAGGAATTATTTGTGTTGTCCTATTCTAGGAATTTCTGTTCTCTGTTTGGTTGATGGATCTACTAACCATGTGGCTCCATGGAGCTTCTTTCTGAATGTCAATTTTAAGTGTCCAACCTTCACTGTGTAGGGATGATGCATCCATCTCAGGGTTTTCTTTTGAAACAAGGAAGGGAAGTTTGACTTTGGACATGTAGCTTTTTGTCTCACCAGGTCATTTTGTGTTCTGTGTTTGCACCACTAGAGGGCGCTGTAGCTCAGCTGGCAGGCAAACATGGATGGTGTAACTGAATTAACAAAATAACTGAACATTATCATAAAAAGGTGACATTTAGACTCATTTTATTTGTGTTCGACAATATACAACAATTACAAAGCCTCAATTCAGAGTAAACAACTTTACATTCCTGAATGAATGGTCAACACCAAAATAATTTATTAAGAAAATAAACATACGTCTTCAAAAATATACAGTCATTATGCTTCCTGAACACTGACTGAACTCTTAGTGAAAGATCCGTCTGAAGACACATTCACATTTGTGGTGAATCATAACTTACGGACATGTTGAAATACTTACAGGTAGAACGTGAGGGGACGTGTCAAAATGCAGTATAATACTGGTACTTGGTTCACCGTGAAGCACATGTGAGGAGCAGCTAACGTTTTTGATCAGGTAGTCCACATGCGATTTCAGAGCCGAGATATCAACCCCAAACAGCCTCGATGAGTCCACATTTTAAAAACTCTGCCCATGTACAGACATTAACACCACACAAAAGTCTTAGAAACAATTAAAAAAATACACATGAAACACTTTTAAAAACTTTCCAGTGAGGTGTAATAACCGCTGAATTGGAAGTCCAGTATTCAAGGTGCATCCATATTGTGGATAAGCCGGGTTTTACGGCATTCTTCCCTTCTTTCCTTTAGCTGGGGTGTGGAGCCTCTGATGCTTTCAAACTCTGAGGAAAGAAAAGACAAAATGTTCACTTAAGACAGGAAATATTAACAAAGCTGAGAGAGGAAGTTTAGAGAGTTTGACTGTAAATCAGTCAAGTTATCAGCCTGACTGGAGCTCAGTAGGGGTGACCGGGAAATGTTTTGAGACTGATTAGAGCTGGATTTACGTATCGATGGAGATACCACGCAGGGACTGCAAGAGCTGTGATTGGTCAACTTGAGCTGTTTGTGTTTTCACCAACAGAGAATACTGAGAATAAAGACAATATTTAGGAAGTTGAAGAAAAGCTCTCCTGACACAAATCTAAGAAAACGATTTTCATTGCAAACGGTCAACTGCTCTGTATCACAGTAAACAAAGACACAAGACAAAGTAGAAGCAACCTGGATATACCTCCAGTCTGACATGGCCTCATCCTGTATCATCCTGTAAAGTCAACCTTTACGTTGACTGAAAAAAATGGAATTCAAATATTTAGAAAATAATAATAATACAAAAAACCTAGGTGGAAAAATGAAAGTTTTAAAAGTAACATTTGCATTTTTAAAACCTATGTAGCAGGACTGCAGCACATTAGCAGCTTTTAACTCTTCTCTTCATTTTCAACCAGCACTCATTTGCAAAGCTATTGACAAAACAAAAAAGACCTTTGCTTGCTGTACTGTCAGGTGAAAATCTGTAGGTCTGAACCAAACAGCCGAACATTTAAGTTAATTGTCACAGGTTCCAGCTCACCAAATGTGAAGATGTAAAACATATATACTGGGGTTTGGGCTGTCAGTGTGAGCTTATGATGGCTTTTTTTCCCTCCAAGTCAGGTAACCTCACCTGTGAGTAGTTGAACGGAGACACCACGGACTCTGGTCTTGTGTAGTCGGGCGGGTTGGCGTGGGGGTCGTAGCCCAGGCGAGCAAGCATGGGTGCAATTTCAGCCATGTCGCTCATTACGTCAGGGGGAATGTTTCCAACCCACTTGGAGAGGGCGTCTGTGTTAACCGGCTTCATCACCTGATCTGTGGAGCGTTCAACCCTGCGCACACAGAGTCAAACACGAGGTCAGTTCAGTGCTTGAGTTTGAACAGTTAAGGGTTCATTGCCTAAATATGAATGCAGGTGTAAATTATGTGTCTTTTCACTGAAAAATCTTGGTTACGAGGCACAGCTTCACTGTTTGGTGATAAAAGCTACGTTAGGCCTGGCTGTAACCGACAGAGTACAGGAAGTGCAATCAGAGACAACACCAGTTGTTTGCCAGCTGCTAATAAACCTCAAAAAAGAAGAAGAAAAATTGGTCATCTTGGCCATCTGCAAGGGAATATCCAGGAAGACACCGACAGCTGCTGCTTCTTCTTCTAAGTTTTTCTAACTTCCATTAAGCACATTGACTCTTTTTTTTAAAAAGAAACACAAAGACCACAAGTGCGCGTAAAACCTTTTTTTGTGAAACTGAATAACTTAACTCAAATTTAGGCAATTTTCACTGAACATTTTCTAATGTTTCTAAAATGTGCATCAAAATACTTTAATACAAACTCTGCTACTGTTATATTAATTTCATTTTTTGCATGCATTTACAGTGACAATTCATTAAATGGTTTAAGTTTAAGATGTGTGTATTGTTTTTTTTACTTTATTTCTTTTGTTTTAATTTAAGCAGTTTGAATCTTCCGTGCTTATCAACCCGTCCATCCTAAATAACTAAATAAATAATCGCGTGTAAGCCGGTAAGCACATGATTCAGAAACACACATGCCACATTTTGTGAGAATTTAATTTCTGTGGAGGTTATAAAACATTCGTGTGACTAATATTGTGCCAACTGTTGCATAACTAATCAAAACATGGGTGCTAATTCCCCTCAGAACGTGGCCTAATTCCTTCATATTCACATCAGGTTTAGGTTTTGGGGTAGGAAGCAGCCAGATTCCCTAACAAATCCCCTGAGTTTCTGCCCTGCAAAGAGATGCTCGACTTGAATCATGACAAATAAGTGGAGCAACACAGAGTCAACATCTACGAAGGGAAGTCTGGAAGCTTTATTTGACCTTTTAACGGTTTGGCTGCTTCAGATGAAAACTGCGATCAAACACATCTGGTTGGTCCACTGGACTTAAAACATCTGACTTGTGTTATACTCAAATCTAAAGCTGATTTAACCTGTGTTGCAATTTATTTTGACTTTTAATGTCTGCTTCTTAGAATTGGTTGCTTTTAGACAGAGAAAGGAAAGTAAGTTGAGCAGTACATCACTAAATAAGACCTAAACTCCCGAGATCCCCCTGACCCTGCACTCCGAACTCTCATATGGAAAAGTTAAAATAGAATTTCTTTATTTTAGATCAATCAATAAGAGTTTTAAATTACCTGTGCTGCCTCTCTTACACTCATATCCTGTCTCATGATTGACAGCAAAGAGCAAGAAAATAATTAATCTTTGAAGAACATGCTGGCCAGAATTTAAATCAGAGGTAAGCGTCTTCATCTTTACATTCAGAACAGTAAAACATTAAAACAAGAGGTCTTGAGCACTTGCTGTATATATTATGTTATATAAGGTTTTTATATACATTTTTTTTACACTCATTATGTAAGCAAAGCCTGGTCGCGAACGTGTTTAGATGACTGAGAGAAAGAGAGATGAGCGAGATGTGAGAATCGCAGCCTGACGCTTTTTATCCTAAAATATACCTGCTCCTCACATCCAGAAAAGGAAGTAATTCACAGGAGGAACAATAATGACAAATAAAAATCTACATATTGACTGAGCTCCCTAAAAAAAAACAGGTTTGGGAATTTAAGAGAATCTCAGCTCATTAAATGATTTATCTTTAGCCACTGATAATCATACTGGTGTGTGAGCACCACAACAGAAGTGTTTCTACACACATCTGAAAAACTTGCCCTTCAAGAAAACACGCACCAATACAGAGATCTGAAAATCTCAACACATCAGACTGAAACTATAAGCGAGGCAATGAAGAGGAAGCTTGACGCACACACATACACACATACACACGTTTCAGTTACTCACTTGGACAGAGACACGCCACCAGCCTTTCCAATCAGCTCTTCGTGGTGCAACACTGACGGGTCCCACTGCAGATCTAGGAAGTGAAGCAACTTCCTCATTTCCTCCTGTGTGTGTAAAACGAGCTGCTCGTAGCGGACTGGCAGACATCGGCCCTCCCCGGCCGCCTGGCACTGGCTGAACATGGTCTCCACCGCGCTGCTCCACTTGGTCAGACAGTCCCTGTAGCTGGTGAGGTCGAAGCCAGAGATGGTCACCTGTGAACGGAGGCGGAGAGATAAGAAACAGTGGGAAATTCATTTATGTTCACAGCGTGGCACTTGGTCCAAACTTATCAAGTGGTTTGGGAATATAAGCCTGATGGTCTGTCACATCAGACTATCAGAACCAACCCAACCCAAACCCAGCGTACCTTGCGTGATATCATGGAGTGGACGGCTGCCCGTCCGTCACGTAGCATGAGAATGAATTTGGCTTTCGGGAAGATCCGTGCAAGATATGAGAGAGACTTCAAGGCAAACGGGTCCTTGTTGCAAAGGCGAGGTGCAGGCTCGCCGTGGCCAACGATCACCTGAGACACACACGTGGAAACAGTGAATATAACAACACAAAATGTCTAAGCTGTTACATTCAAACCAATCCTTCTTCATTTTCAGAAAACCAAGATTTTTAATATTCATATTTGTCAAGCAAAGTCAGCATGTACTGTATACAACTGCTTCATCACATTAACAGATGCAGAGTTTTGAGCCTGTTTTAACACAGCAGTTGGGACCAACCAGCTCACCTCCAATAGGAATGCTCGTACGGCCGAGTCCAACACCTGGTCAGTGACGCCGGCCTCGTCCAGTCGGATCCTCTCCTTCACCGAGCGGCTCCAGGTGGCCCGCATGGCCAAGAGGCGGGGGATCACTCGTGTCTCTTCACCGCAACGCACATGACTGTGGGCATCCAGCATGACGCGCATCAGCGTGGTGCCGCTCCTGGGAAAACCGCCGATGAAGATGAGGGGCGTGTCTTCAGGGAAGTGTTCAGTCAGGGACAAGCTCTGATTGGCTGAGCCCAAGTTGAGCTCCATCCATCGGTATCGATGGCTTTTTGGAGGGCACTCTATCCCGCTCATGCCCAGGTAGAGCAGGGAGGCGGAGCAGAGGAGCACACAGCCCAGCAGCAGGCTCGATCTGGTGTTCCTCATGTTTGCTGGGTGTGTTTGTTAGTCAGATTCATAAAATATTATTCAGGTAGCACCTCAGGAGGCTGACCGTGATGTGAACGTTACCGGTTTCTCAAATTTGAACTTTTCAGATCAGTTCAAGACTCAGCTACACACTGACAGCCCAGACAATGAAGATGACTGTAAGAGAAACAGCTGAGGTGATGCTAAGGAAGGCTTGGCGAAGAAGTTTGGACCTGATATTCTGGTGTGGGCTGGGAAGACTCCTCACTCTTTGTGTCAGAGAGCAGGATCCAGGCCTGCCGCACTCCTTAGCCGGACACGTCTCTTATCCATTGTTCCTACCTAAAGCATGAGAAGAACACGTCAGACACCCCAGCAAGAACTCAGTTTATACTGCTTACAACCAAGTGCATAACGCTTCTGATGTACCGGAGTATTTTTTTCCTTTTTGGGAGCATGATTTTACAACCTGCCAAAAAACAGAAATTATAATATTTTAACATGTCCAATAAATGACTGCTGTTATCAGCAAGCAGCAGGGTGTGATGGTCTGCCAGGGACATTTGCGCACATTTTAAGAGATGCTGAAATGCATCCAGTTTTTGTTCTGAAAGCAGCTATTGTGCACCTTTCCTCTGGGGGGCCACTGGCTGCAGAGCCATATCAAAGTTCACCACAGCACACAGCGTGGACACACTCCCAGGCAAGCGCATCTGAAGCCACTAATTACAGCTTCCTCATGCTTTTATTCTCGCTGACAGTTTCTGTCACGCTGAAACGCAAAGCAGTTTATTTAGTATCAGATTACGACTGACCAAGTCAGCCGCCCTGCAACTTCCCCATTTCTCTACTGCAATGTGCACACAAGCAGTTTCACTGTTAAAAGCCAGTGTGTAATTCCTATTCACAGTACACAACAAACTACCAAAAAACAGAAGCTTGCAAAAAGAAGTGAATTCAGTTGAACAATGATTTCAACAGCCAATGCAGTGGTTCCCAAACTGAGGGGCGTGCCCCCAAGGGGGTGTATGCAGCTATTGGGGGGGGCTCCAAGGAGGGGGCCCCTGAGCTAATGATTTTAGAATTGGATTTACTTTATGGACACTTTAGAGTTCTGAAACTCCACAAGATCAAATCAAACAGCAGCTCTGCTGACAGTTTTACTTCTGACATGAAGCTCTAAGCAAATATGGAACATGTCTTTCTTTCTCAGAGGTATTTTGGTATCCGTCTTTTCGGGCTGAACAAGGAGGGAGCCTGACATCTGCATGCCACGTGGGGAATACTCCTCTCTCTGGGCTGGAGGAGGTTTTCTGTAAAATTCAGTCTGACGATCAAAGCAGAAAGGAGAAACAGCTGGAAATGAGGACATCATGGCCCAACTGGGATACTTAGGTGCTGCCTTAAGCCATGCTAAGTCCAGTGGTATCCACAAGCTTTACATGTAATTTTAATGCATTTCTCTGCAGAGATTAAGCCACTTGGAGATAGGAGAGAATTAGGCCAGCGGTTTAAGATGAGGGCTGATGGTTTTTTTTCTCACTCCAAGGGTTTTTTTCTCTTTTTAAAAGGACCTTTCACCCAATTTATGACAGCTGGTTATTTTCTTAATTAATCATTTCTCTCTAAAATGTTGGAACATGGTGTTAAATTCCCCATTAAAATTTCCTAGAGCCCACGGTGCTTTCCTCAGATTGCTTGTTTTGTCCAACCAGCGGTCTTAAACTCAAACACATTCAGTTTACTTCACATAACACAAAGACAAACAGCCAAGCATTTGAAAATTCCAAAACAACATCATAACCAGGATAATCCCCAGAACAAGCTGTCGAATGTTTTCATAGGTACTACTTCTTGGAATAAAGTAGTTCCAATGAAAATGGTTCAACAAGCAAGGCACTGTGTCTAGCTAGAAATATTGCTGTTGATTTTATGCATTTAATTTTTAAATACTGCAAGCATCACACACAAAATTCTGTTCTTCCAAACTGTATTGGAGTGGAGGCAGAAGTTTCTGAGACAGATTTTTTTTCTTTGAGGTGGATTATGCAAAGACTAACAGTGGATACTTACTCTGATAAATCTGGGGATTGACCTTGAAAAGGCCACTGTTTCTGCTGATCAGACACAAGCCAACAAACAAGTCTAAAATAAGCAGAAGATAGCCGTGACCTGAAATCACAGTCAGTCTGTAGGTGGTAGTTGAGGTGGCTGGCAAGAAAACAAAGCCAGTAACACAGCTCACATGAGGGAAGAGTAACTTCCACACAAAAGAAAAAGTCTCGTCCAACCCTTTCCTGTGAACTCGGGTTTAAGAGTTAACGTATTGCAGTCAACAGCCTGTCCGTTCTTGAAGCAGTTTCCTTCAATGCTACCCAGTGAATTTATGAGTCTTAAATAAGTAGTTTTAAGACTCAGTACATTCAATAGTACACTCATGTACTATTGTGTGAGCTGCAATGATTGTTTGTCAAAATGGAATTACAAGTTCTACTGCACCTGAATCATCATCAATAGCTGCTACCTTTTTGGCTACTGCACATATCTTGTGGTGGTCCAGGTACATATGGTTGACATCTTAGACCAGAAAGGTTGTCAAGAAATCTAAAGCTTCCTTGTTCCTTATGGGGGGGCGGAAACTCCTATATAAAACTCCTATATTTCCTTTTTTACCACTGGAAATGTTTCATTGAACCCTCTCTGTTGAATGATATTCCTCATTTCCTACTCTTTATTTTGTATTTTTACACAACACAGTCTTGCTGTCTCAGTGCTGCAATGTCAACTTCCTCTCAGTGGCAAAAATGTGAAATGACTGTCCTAAAGGTTCACATTAAGGTGCAGCTGCAACATCACGAAGCATTTCTGCCTTTTAACGCGGCCTTGCAACAACATATGTGGTGAGCCAGGTGCACATTGCTGAAAACACCCCCGCGGTCAACGCCGTGTGTCTGCGCGTGCAGAAACAGGATTATTACACGACTGCAAAGCTTAGGCCCAGCGGCCACAAACATCTGGTGATGCAGCTTACCTGAAAATATGCACCCGAAGCAGGCGGCCACCAGGTGAATGACCCGCTTTCACTTAAACGCACCGTGGCAGACCAGCGGCCACCTACAGCTCGCCACAAACGCCAGAAAAGCCTGTCGGTGCGTTATTCAACAATCTTAACCTTGTGTGAACAGACTAATTCACCTGTCTGTGGGTAGCTAACACACGTCGTAAACATATCAGATCTTTTAAAAATGGTGTTCACTCACCAGCGCGTGAAACTGCCGAAATCCGAAGAAAAAAAAAACCCTCACACAGTCACACACACGCGAACCTTGATCCAAAAAAGCTGCAACTCCTCTATCCACACGGACACGTTGGTGTTTTCACACATGTAGAGAATCCGTCCATCGGCGGAGGTAAACGCCGGGATGTCTACGCCATTTAGTATTTTAAAAAACACAGAACGAAAAACGTTCCGCCGCTGGCTGCCAACGTAAGTTTGCACGGTGGGAAGTCGAGTTCTGTGTACCGTCGAGGGAGGGGGAAAACAGCCAGTGAGCACGAGCAGAGCCAGGCAGAAGAAAGCTGGGCGCTGATTGGTAGGTGGCGATTCTGAATACTAAAACACATCTGCTTGGGCGATTCCTATTGGTGGAGGTGTTAAAGGGCAATTCCGCCGCAGTGACAAAACAAAATGGGTTTTTTTCGCACTGCCTGCGGGCTAAAATCACTTTAATCCATCGATTCGTATGCTCTAGCTAAGAGCCCACAGGGGGGTTTAATCACATTGTGGGATTTAGTTGAGGTTAAACCCGCCTCATTTCATTTGGACACCTTTTTCACTAGTACATCAGATGTTGGTAACTCTTTGGGGCCTCTGTGGAGGACCAAATGTAATCAATTTACATTTGTTACCCTGTCAAATAATAAAAAACACAACATAAAACAACGACTGAAAATCTTGAATAAGTGATGAGATACAATAATAATCAATGAAATAATGCATACTGAAAATAAATGAGTTTATTCTCCATGATGTCACCTATAGATATTTTATTTACAGTATCATTTATCTATGCACAAATAAGAATAAAGCCTCTCAGCCTGAGTTACATCAGGTTGTCTGTGCTTTTAAAAAGACAGAGTACAAATCAATAAGTGGACAGCTTTTCCCTATTGATCTAGGAAGAACACACACTGAGTCTGAAAAAGTTATGGCCAGTTTAACCAGCTGAGTTAACCCCAACTGCCGGGTCCTCCCACTTCTCTGTCCAAAAGTTTTTCTATGCTACAATACTAATGGGACCAATACAACAATTTTTAAATTAAATAAATTAGCACATGCCAATGGGTGCTTCAAAGTCCCTGAGGTTCATGGGATGCTCACTTTGACAGGTTGGTTATCCATGTTTGGAAAAAGTGGACAATATTTAAATATCTAGAACTGCAATTGAATTTTATTTTCATTTTTTTGTAAGATATTATCTAATTTTTAGAAATATTACTGTAGGATCCTATTAAGTGTGCTGTGAGCTGCTTCTTTTGGGCTCCTGCATGTGATGGTAATCAGTGTTCAGGAGCCTTGGCGAGGTACTAAGTACTCACAGGAAACTGAAGTGATACACCAACAGGAAGCTCAAGACAAAAAAGATAGATGAGTCTAACCGGCATATCCTTCCTCTGCTACTTAACATCATCCCACCAGTTGAAGAGTTTGTGGGTTTATTTATCTTGGTGCCGTTTATATCCTGCATTATCTCTGAGTTGTTATAAAACCTGTGAAAAGTGTGCTGAATTAAATGGCCACATTATTATTAGTTTAGGGAGACTGACTATTTACAACCACTTTTGATTGTTACCTTAGCTTAGACTGACAGTCTCCTAAAATGACTAGTGCATTCTGCTTATGGCATCCCACACATGAAGTTCTGTCGCTGTGTTGCATTCACAGATCTACAAGTTGATAAGTGGAAGGAGTTTTCTGTTGCTGAAGATGACACCAACATCTGACCGTATAATGAGTTTCAGTCCTAATTTAGCACCAGGTCTTCATGGTCTGTCGTGTTTTACCACATGTAAACCAGAAGAAGAAAAGCCTGCAGCTTTTTTGCAAGCATACGTTGTGGTGTTAATTTCCCTACTTGCTGACCGTCTCCAAGGTGACAAAAACCTGCCGACACATGTCAGCTGTTTTGTTTCACTTTGGAACTTGATGAAAACACCCATGTTTTGTTTTGTTTTTGTTTTTAAAAGGAGAGCATTAATATGAGACGACAATCAGCTCTTGGTTCATACTCTCGACTCCCTTTATTACACAGCCACTCTGTTAATACTGTATGTTAGTGCCTTGTACCAATGTAGCAATTTAATTGCATGATACGTTATACGACAGCTTGGAAATCATACAGCAGTGAAAACCCTTATTTGAACCATAATAGAAAGTGATGACTAACATTAAGTCAGAAACCAAAAATAAACCAGGTTAATAGCAGACTGTCTCTGCATAAACATTGTTTGATGCGATATACAAATTAGAGCAGTCAGATGCAAAACAAGACATCTGTGACTCACTGTACAAAAACATGCACTTACAGAAGCTTGTGCATGTTTGACCTGAATCCAGCTCCGTAAATGCAAATCAGAAACAACCTGCTGATCTGATCTGAGGTCCTTTTAAGCCACAGCCACGCAGCCGTTGTGCGTCCCATCCCATGTTGTTGAATTCAAACTGTGATGCTAAATGGTTCAGGTAAACGCCTCCAGCCCAGTTCTCCACCTACAGAATGAGTCATCTCTATCCTGTCACTGAGTCATGACTGTTCACCAGCTTCATCCATCTCTGCCTCTGCTGGAGCTGCATTTTCCTGCTCCGGGTCACCAGGTAGGACCTCTGCAACTGTCTGGATGAGCTCCTCAATCTGCTCCTCTGATAACCGCTCTTCACTTTCTTCCACCATCTGAACACAAACAGAAAATGAGGTTTTTCATCAGAAAAAAACTGGTTGGACTTCGACAATCACCAAACAATGTCTGTTCTTACAAACAGTTTGAACAATAAATAATCTTGAACTTCAACTGATTTTATTTTCCCCTTTATTGTGTTTTAAATCTTGGTCAATGCTGGATACATAAAAGTTCCTCCTCTTAACTGTGTTAAATCAGGTTATCTGCAATTGTCAATATAATTTCACCTCAAGCTCCATCACCAACTCATGTCAGCAGATAGAGATGTTCAAATTTCCAAAATGGACAAGAGGTTCCAGGGAACATGCTATGCACACTTTCAAGTTGATATTTTTATTTTGGGAGTGTACTAGAAAATATTTACATACTTTAATGTTTAAAAATGTTTTTTTCTTTCATTGCTTTGTTTAACGTGCATGTCCAACAACATAAGTTAAAGATAATTAACTCAATGACCGTCTGTTGCGCACTGCATGTTTCTGGCTTCCCTGTCATCCATTTAATTCCTGATTATGGACACCTCGAGGCAGTGCCTGTACTGGACATAAAAGGTACCAATACCTTTATTCAGCAGTTGAGTGACATGAGCCACGAAGCTAACAATATACTAGCAAGACTCAAATTTGCTGAGACATACAGTAAACATAATTTGACAGTACATTTAACAACAAGACCATCTAGCTATTCACCAATAAACTGTAGTCCATGTGTTTCTAATGTTGAGGCAACCAGGGCATTTCATTTACGCAACTGGTACTCCAACGAGTATTTCCAGCAGCAGAACGTGTATGTGGAACTGACTCAAAGCAAACTGCAGTGCCACATTCACCATAATGAAATAACCTGACACCTGGTGCAACAGTGCAGCTCACTGATGTGTCTGAAACTGACTTCCACATGTAATGTTTGTTAACGGTTTACGGTCGGTTTTGAACTTACTGTGGGTCATAGTGACAATAAGAAAAAAGCAGGCCATCACCAGACTTAATTCTTAGTATACGACCTACTGAGGCATTGCTACCAAAACAAATTGTGTAATAATCATAGAAATGTACAACAGCAGCAAATAAGAGATGAAAGGTAACACATAATAGCAGTAATTGTTTATACTCACTAGCTGAATTTCCACTGCTGTTTGTGGCCGGTGGTTCAACAACTGCAGTTTTTCTGCCCTGATGGAAGGAAAAATATCCATCAGTATGCTGTACACAGGAGCAAACAGTGAAGACACTTCTGTTAAAAAAAAACAAAAAAACAAAACCCTGACAGTTTCTTGTAATCAAACATCTGTGCTTTGTAAAACCTCACTGACTTTGTGAGTTTGTGAGGCATCATGGTGGTGAGGAAGTCTTTGACAATCTCTGGGCTCTGCCTGCTGCAGGGCATCTTCGACAGGTACTTCAGCGTCTGTGTGGACATGCAGAGAAAACTGTGAGCACGTTGTTGTTAAAGCGTGCATTTGACACTACAGATTCCTAAAGAAGGAATACGTCAGTGAAGAAAGGGAGAGGATGTCTGCCAACCTCATACATGATGGTGTTGAGGTTCTGCTGCCCGGCGCTGTGTTTGTTCTTCCCGCTGTCTTTCCTCTGTTCCTTCAAGTCCGTCAGGAGTTTGAACACCTGGGAAACACAAACAATTATTTCATTTCTTAACCGGACAGCACAACAAGATTTAATGTAAAACAGTGAGATATAACTCATTTTCTTACCTCATAATTGCTAAGCATAGCAGCATTGGCGTTTTTCCTGAAAAGAAGAAAACAAGTCAAGTTTAATCTCAGCTTAATGGTTAATTTACCGGCTTTTGGAGCTTTTAATCCGGAAGTTCTGTTCTTTTCTGTTTTTTTTTTTATTTCAGCTTGTCAGGCTGAGTTTACAGCAGAGCGTTTGTGTAAATAACACTAACCCAGCAACACAAAGCCTCAGTTTGTATTAACGGCTGTCCGATGTAATAAAAACATGACAGCATCCAGTGTTTTCTGGCTTATTCGGAGTCTAAAAACGCACACAGACGTTGGGGAGGTGCTGACCACCGTACGGCTGTGGAGGAAATCAGCAGCACACTCGTAGGCAGAAAAAATAGAGCAAAAGCTGCTTTAATAAACTGCCATCGATAGCTTATTCATCTTTACAATTAAATAGTACTGTCTCTCTTAAAATCCAGAAAGATGTGAAAATGCGTCTAAAACCAGTTGCACTCCGTTTCCCACAGCAATACATCACATACTGCGACAGAGACGTAGATATTCTACCTTTAATCACAATATTTGACAAAAGCTCACATTAACAATATTCAATGAACAATTAGCCAACACGCTGTACAAAAATCAGGAGGAAATGTCAAAAATTCTTACACTTCCATTTCTCCAGGCACTTAGCGTTGGTCCGTTTCAAAATCGTCCGTGTTAAAAATATAGACCAGATCTTCAGTTCCGGACGCAAAAAGCTGGCTTTAGTGTTCCGAATTTTATTTCAGCTAATAAACAAAAATGTCCATAATATCCTTGTTCTCAATTTGCCTATAATATACTATGTGTAATATGATCTGAATGTAACTGCATAGCAAGCTCATGTTAGTGGCAATGCAGCAATATTCAGCCATCAGCAAGTAAAAGAAACATACAGTCATAGCCCAAAATTGAGAAACCTAAAGCGCAATAAATGACATTATCTTTGCAAATATAAATTCGGTTAGTTAATTCGGGTACTGCTATTTCCCGAATTAACTAACCGTACTGCTGTGAGAATACTGGACCCTATCAAATCCAACTTCTCCTGGCCTTCCTAAATTAATTTGAATTATTTTTAATTAAAATTTAAATTAATTTATAAAATATATAATAAAATTAATTCATAAAATATAATTATATTATACATTTATTAATTAACACAGCCTGGTTGCGGTCATTCAATGGAACAATCACACACAGTTGGCACAGAGATAGACAACATTTGTTATAATAAGTCAAATACGTAGAGCTTTTTGTAAATAGAGGCTATGCACTGCATTGCCAAACATTTGGCAACACAGCTGCATTTAGCAGAGGCGAATGACAGACAATTATGTGCTTAAATTAAAAGGAAGATGTTAACTAAGCGGACAGTGGACCACGGTAGAGATAGAAAGATTGATACTTTTTGCATCTATGTGGTATCACCAGAACTTCCGGCCAAGAGCCAATTTCATTTATAAGAAGTCAGATAAAATTGCCAAATCCATATAAATCCATAGCCTCAAAAATCAAGATGTTGTGGTAAAGGCGTACACATTCATTTAAAACAGTTTGAATTATTTACTAATGACTAATAATGTCTTGAATGTAGAGCTCATCACACAGATGAACACTGGTACCTTCAAAACAGGTTTGTCCATTGGTCCTTTGAGTTGTCTTACCTACAGGAAAGGGCAAAAAAATAGGATTAATTTCTAATGACTTACAATACCCAAGGAATTGTCATTTTGTGTATTCATATAAATCTGACAGTTATGACTCAATACTAAAAACACAACAATAAATAGAAGTAAACTAAGGTGGCCATTACTCTTTTTATGTATACTAATGGCATGATGACCTGTCTGCACATGTGTGATAAGCAGCAGTGCCAAAGGAAAACATTTTATGGCCGCCCTTTGACACCAAACATGAAGCCACGTAGGCTAAATTCATTCAATCACCAATCAATCATGAGTTTGATACAGCTGAGTTTTGGCAAATGAAATGCTTATCCTACAGTCCCATTCTTAATTACAGGAAAGCAGATTAAGGTCATCCAACCATCTATTTTCTATACCGCTTATCCGTCAGGGTCGCGGGGGAGCTGGAGCCTATCCCAGCTGACTACGGGCGAGAGGCAGGGTTCACCCTGGACTGGTCGCCAGTCAATCGCAGGGCCAACACACAAAGACAAACAACCACACTCACACCTAGGGGCAATTTAGAGTAGCCAATTAACCTAATGTGCATGTTTTTGGTATTGTGGGAGGAAGCCGGAGTACCCGGAGAAAACCCACGCAGGCACAGGGAGAACATGCAAACTCCACATAGAAGGGCCCAGACCGGGATTCGAAACCTGGAACCCTCTTGCTATGAGGCGACAGTGCTAACCACTGCACCACCGTGCCGCCCCAGATTAAGGTCATTTTGGTTTAAATTTACCCAAAACTTTCGGACAAATCATTACATTGAAGAGTTAGTCGTTTTCCCTCACATGTTTCCCGCAATTTTGAATCCCTGCCTCTGCTGAGCACATGTTGTGGCGGGATGGTGGTTACTCACCTCACCGGTGAATAAAACAGAAAATCAGCGTCCACAGCCAGCTGTAACAATGCAGCTCAAGATGCACTAAAACAAAATGAAAGCAAACATATCGGACTTGCAGCTAATCAAATAGCTACATCACCTGGATTAGGTTAACAAGCTAACAAAGTTACCTACACAGCAACTTGCTCCATGTACTTTTCCACCCACTCAACATCATCACAGAACATTAGTTATTGAGTTATTGAGTCTTTACACTTATGGCAAATATCAAAGGACGGTGGAGTAGTGAAATCTCCCTGTGTGCATTGCGATGACATTGCAGTGTTTATCCAAAACAGGAGAGCCAGATGAGCCAAAATAAAAACAAGTATCGTACATCACAACCTGTCTATCCTGTCTAACGGATTCTGGCACACCTTCAAAGAAAGTTTGGATAACCATGTGAGCGTGCATTTCATTTTCACAACGATGCCTCTCCACAGACTGCTTGCCGTCATTCAACGGAACAATCCAGCATGGATCTATCATTTTCACACCACCTTTAGGATGCCCAATGATGCAAATCCCACCACTTTGGGGAAGGAATCCAAAGTGTGCTAAGAGACCATCAGGCAATCTCTGATCACCACTGTTGTGCGACTTAGTAGGAGCAATTTGGTTATTGGCAAAGAGTCAATGATTATGGGAAATAATCATTAAAGTAAAACCAGTGTATGCTTTATACACATAAATATCGGGGCACCACCCTGTTACCAGGGACCAATAGCCAAATTAATTAATGGGAAAACAGTCTCTTAAAATTGTGAAGGATGAATCCGAGCACTGGCTGTCATGAATTCAGCTGGTATTACAAGTACATACACAACAACCACAGACAACGACAGGTTAGACTATAACAGGATTTATTAAACAGCAACAACCATCCATAGATAAGCATCACTTTGTAATAAACACTATTATAATCCAAGTTTTATAAACACACATTAACTATCAACTAAGATAACACAGGTACAGCAACAAGAGTATATCTATACATAGGTGTGCCTATATACAGGAGTGTGTGTGTGTGTGTATGTACTTGTAATACCAGCTGAATTCATGACAGCCAGTGCTCGGATTCATCCTTCACAATTTTAAGAGACTGTTTTCCCATTAATTAATTTGGCTATTGGTCCCTGGTAACAGGGTGGTGCCCCGATATTTATGTGTATAAAGCATACACTGGTTTTACTTTAATGATTATTTCCCATAATCATTGACTCTTTGCCAATAACCAAATTGCTCCTACTAAGTCGCACAACATCATTGGTGCCCCGTGTGAGGCTGTCTTATTCTAGCTGTGTTACAGTATAAACACAATAACAAAAAGGCAAAACCAAACTTTTCCATGGGTCCACCAACATAATTGGGGTCCCAGGTGAGTTTGTCTAATTCCAGCTGTGTTACAGTATCACCACAGTAACCTGCTGCTGACGGTTTAGAGAATTTCTTTTCTTTTGTGTTGTTTTATTATTCTCCTTATTCTCCTCTTTTCTCAGAATTAGAGTGAAGAAGCCGTCCCCTGCATTTTTAATTGTTAACTATTAATTACGGGTACTAAGAGTATTGGTTGTGTTGTGTTGTGATTGCACTAAGAGGTGCCATAGATTGGACAGTGGATTACCTAGGTTAAGTGGCAGAACACAGGCCGTGTTCTCTTGCTTTCCTGGTTCTGTGAGTCCTGTTTTGACGTGCACTAACTCCTTTAGCATAAGGTATAGTGCTACTGTGTAACCTCAGTTACAACTACTTAGCAGCCAGAGTTAGCCCAGCACATTGTTGATTTTTGTAGGTTTGTAAGCCACAGGTTGAAGCCCACCTGTGCAACTTAAACTTGCTCAGTGTAGCAGTTTTTGATTTTTGTTTTGTCTGTTCAGTGGAAAGACAAAATGAGCAGTAGGGATTCCCACACCCCAGGAGCTAGAAGCTCCCAAGAGGCAGATGACCTGAACCTGCAGGCCACAGTCACTGGCCTCGTGAAATTGGCAGTTAATGGCATGAGTGACCTGAACAGCTACAACGCTAGCACCTGTGATAAGAAAATACAGGAAGTGGTCACTTGTCACTTGTCCCTCATTTCTCAGATGCTCAGTCAGGTAACAATGCTTTATCACCGTAAAGCCCAGTTACAAGCTGCAGAGTATATGGAGCAGATTACAGTGTTGCAGACCGGCTATCATGCTGAGCAACACAAAAACTTGATCCTACAGCAAGAGGTTAAGGACCTTAGGGATCAGCTGAGTGAAGTTAAGGAGGAAAATGAGACCATCCAGCAGGATTGTCCTTATTTAAATTTGCAGCTCCAAACGACGGAGGATCAGGTGAAAGCAGCCTTGATCCCTGATCCGTCTGATATTGTTTCTGACCCAGATGCAGCCCCTGTCCCAGAAGAGATGGTTAAAACGCGAACGGCGGACACCATGGAGGACAAGCTGCGGGCTGAACGACAGGCATCCCGAGCACGGATAGCCACCATATGTCAGGAGCTTGAGGGTGCTCGACAGACAGTTCGAGTCACACCCACTGATCTGAGGACAGTTAGTAGAGAGGTAGCAGCCCCTACTGAGATGCCCGACATGATCATTCTTGACCAGTACACTCCTCCACTGGTCCACCATAGGCATGGGAATGCCTCAGGCACAAGAAGTGCAACTTCATCAGCTCTCCAGCGCTCCATACCTGACTTTGCCGAAGGAAGAACCTCCCTGGAGGAAGGTGGACATCAGCCATACTCCTTGAGAGACGACAGGGACTTTGGCCCCACACCGGCCGACATGCCATATCCAGGGCGCCGCTCACGCCCTCACTTTGACCAAACCTCTTCTCCGAAACGAAGGAGGAGTCATGGTTTTTTCCCCCAGATGCAAGCGGGACCAGGTCCCCCGGTATACCAATCACTCCGCCCACAGGGTGGACACCCCAGTCAGAGGACCAACAGTCCTAACTGGTCACGAAACCTGAGCCCACCGGCAAAAGACACTCGCCAGCCAGACAGAAAGGTCAGGTTTAAATCCAACTCCAAACAGGGTAGGAGGTATGGTGGCAAAGCCCCACTTCCATTTAAAGAGGAAGACTTCCAAGAAGAAAGCTTAAAGGAGCTTATAAGGAAGTGTGTGGCTGAGACGTTCAGATCGACCACTCAGGCCGCCTAGTAACTCAAACATACTCCTAACACCAGAAACCCTGTCCCTTCGATTGTTTTTCTTCTTCTTCTTTATTTTCCTTTTTGATTTTCTTATAGCGTCACCAGCTGTATAGGATAGATTAACCCGACCAGCCACGGGGAGGGGGGGGGTTGATGCTCACACATGCCCTGACTCACCTGTGGTGGTCACCATGGTTACAAAGCCACTCTCCAGACACTTCAGCAGGTTGCATATTGGACATCCATGAACGACACCAGAGGTTAAATTCAAGGGTGCCTTACCTGCTGTCATTTTTAACCAACTATCCTCTGAATCAAGCACAAATTCAGGGAAAGGGGGGTCACCTTTTATGTTCTAATCTTCAAGTCAGTTAGATTGAACCAGTCCCTAAATTTACTGAAGGTAATAAATCCCTCCTTATAACTATCATAGACCTCTAGAAATTAGAGCTAGGCTCTGTCTTAATCGTAACTATCATAGACTGGCAGAATGAGCAACTGAAGTCTGTTTTGAACGTTGGTTTTGGCGAAACAATACACACGTATGTCATCTACACTGGTGTATCATGAGGAAGACTCCTCATTGTATTTTGAACCTTAACACATGTACCTGAAAGAGGAATATCCACTGGGTCTGCCCCAGCAGCCATTTGTTAGAGATGTGAATGATCTCTGTGGTTTGAGAGTTGACTCACCCTAGCAAGAATGCCAGGATACCATGTCCGCAAGAACAGAGGAAAGTGAGATCCTTGCAGAGTGAATTGGCCACCTATGGCTTGTGAACACAGTCATCACAAAGCCCCATTAGCCTACGACCGGCATGATACAGCCACTAAGCTGCTGGCTGCAGTAGAATACATAGCCAATTCACTGATACTCCTCCTCTTCTTTCTCCTCTCTTTCGTTCCTTGGGTACCTACTTTGAGCTATGCTCTTTTGAAATTGTGTTAAATGTGTTGTTGAAATGCCAATTAATCATAGTGGAGTTAGTTAGCTCATTATTCATATCTGCCCAGACTGTGCCTCAACTCTGTCCAGACATTAAAGCCTCAATGAACTCTGAACTTTGAACTGTTGATCACTGTGTCTGCTCATCAGCCAGAAGGATGACCACCTTCAGCGCACATGGACCATTCGACCTTAGAGAATGTTGCTCTAAAGACCGTGGCCCCTACCCCATTCTTCAGATCAAAGGGGGGATGTTGGGATCTCTGGCCATGCGCTCTGGAGAACAATAGAGCGGCCTACATGTAACTCATAAAGCCTGAGTTAGAGTGACTAACTGTTAGAGACCCCACTCATGACGTGCACCTAAGTCATAAATTCCTGAGTTTAAACTCAGAACCGGCACGGACATTGGCTGTGTGCCAGCCATCTCCACGGGGGTCCGAGGTGACGTCACTCAGGTAATAAAAGGTCACTGCGACCATCAGCATGCGCTTTTTCCCCGTGCGTGCTGTGACAGTGAGAGCTTCTCCAGGCTCTCCAAGTGTCCAAACCGCCAAAAGGGAGCAACAATCAAACGTTTTGATTAACATCATTTTAGATCCCGGGTCACAGTTCTGCAACTCGCAGGCCGAGAAACAGACTGCTGTAATTTCTCCGTAACTTTTCCTTTTTTCCTTTTACCGACGTGGATCGCTGAACAATCAGCTGATCGCACGTTAACGAGCCACGCGCCGACTTTGTTCAGGACGAAAACAAAGTTTGTTAACTTTTTCACCGGTGATTTTCTCCGCTGCCGCCGAGAGATCAACGCTCCGCATCATCAGAATAACGGACCGCCAGCATCCCGCCGAGGACGACGCTGCGAACGTTTAAGCGGATCATCATTTCAAACTCCGAATGATCGGAGCAACGCAACGTAAGAGGCTTATGTCTGGGCAGAGATAGTGTAACGTAGGATTGTTTACACATGCTTTCTGTAACTTTTAAGTGCTGCATTCATTGATTTTAGTTTCCGGTCGGTCATTTCCGCCGTTTCAGCGAGACCGCGCGTCACCAGTTAAAGGACCAATAGCTGAGCAGATAAGCTCCGGTTTACTGACTCCGCTATTGTGTGGTGACACGCGAGTCTCTAAAGAATTAGAGTGGATTATTTTATTGGGTTGTGTTTTCTTGTATCTTCATTTCTATCTTCCCTCACACTCTTCTTTCTGAACGGTGAGGCGAAAGTCCGAGCACGCGATCACGAACCATAACCAAGGGGTACGTGGCGCTCAAAGGCTTCCGCCCATTGTTCCCTTCTGTGACCACATAAGCAGCATCACGTTGGCTATCACCATCTTGGCTCTGAATAATACGGCCGGCGTATTCTTCGGTAGTCATTTGGAGTTTTGCTGAGTCATCACATGCGTGTGACTAGTTTTGTTTGCTGAGTCATCCTTTATGTGGTTGTTCATCCTGGTGTGCTGACCCCTCCTCATGTAGTCCTCCACCATTTTGGTTGTAGTTTCCCCACTCGCCATTCTGGTTGTAGCTCCTCCCCTCATGTGGCCATCCGCCATCTTAATTGTAGTCAGCCACTAGCTTGTTGTTAGCTGCTATCTTGTTAGCTGCTATCTTGCTAACCGCCATTTTGTTTGTTTTTAGCCTGTAGCTTGTTAGCCACCCTCTGGCTAGCATGCTAACCGCCATCTTGTTTGTTTTTAGCCACTAGCTTGTTAGCCGCTACCTGGCTAGCTTGTTGGCCCCATACTGTTGTCATCATCTCGCTCTCTCACACACACCCATACACACACACACACACTCCTGTATATATGCACACCTGTATATAGATATACTCTTGTTGCTGTACCTGTGTTACCTTTAGTTAATAGTTAATGTGTGTTAATAAAACTTAGATTATAATAGTGTTTATTATAAAGTGATACTTATCTATGGATGGTTGTTGCTGTTTAATAAATCCTGTTATAGTTTAACCTGTTGTTGTCTGTGGTTATTGTGTATGTACTTGTAATACCAGCTGAATTCATGACAGCCAGTGCTCGGAATCATCCTTCACAATTTTAAGAGACTGTTTTCCCATTAATTAATTTGGCTATTGGTCCCTGGTGACAGGGTGGTGCCCCGATATTTATGTGTATTAAGCATACACTGATTCTACTTTGATGATTATTTCCCATAATCATTGACTCTTTGCCAATAACCAAATTGCTCCTACTAAGTCGCACAACACCACCAAGCCTTAACAAAGCCCAATCACACTCGTGTCCTGACTCATCAGAACCGTATTCAAAGCCAGCAACCTCTTTCACTTCTATTCCTGACTCCACCTGGTCCAGACTTTCGAAAGAGAAATGGACTGTGGCCCCCTCATAAACTTGTCGTGTGCTCTTATTATACATGTTCCTAACTACGTGGCCATTTGTGAGGACAAACTTCTCAAAGAGGAGAAAACCACTTTCCAGCAATCTCCCGTTTATTCTCACCTGACAAACAGAATCACTGAGCTCCATCAGTTTCTTCATCGTTCTCACTTCCCTGCACATCTTAGCACTCTTTCCATACTCAACACGGAAAAGACTGTGTACAGGAGAAAGCTTAGGTACTGGCTGAGTTTTCATCCATTTCACCAAATCTTTTAACAAGTGAACTTTTATCTTTTTTGAATTTGCTATTTCATCAAAAAATGTTTCTGGTGCCACATTACAATTTAGATCTGGTTCCTCTTTTGGTGATCTATTGATCAGTATGATCATGAATGTTGTACCGTTAAGATCATCGACAAGATTGGACATTTTGGCGGTCGCTTCAGCGCTTTTGTCAGAAAGCACACAGTTCTTTCTGAACACGATATTCAGAAAGCAACCGTCTCTTTTTAGAGCTTGCTTCACTTTATCCCCTTTCATGCTTAAATGGTTATTTCGTCAATCTTTGATTTTAGTTCTGGGTTTTTCATGATTTTCTTTATATCTTTACCTCCTCTTGTCAGCACATGAAACATCACAGGCTCGTCAGATGGTCCCTTCTTTCTGGGATCAACATAGTAGCGACTTTTGACCGACTGCTTCTGCTTCTCTACAGCTTTAATGTACTTTATAGTCAGCTGTTCATTCTTAATTAAACTGCACGGAAAGTGTGAACTGATAGCTTTTCCCTCTCTTACCATAACAAGCTCCTTGCTTTTGTTTTTTCCAGTATTTTTTCTAAACTGTGCACTTCTCCTCAGCAAGTCCTCAATAGTTCCTGCTCGATTACAGATAAGCATCATGGGTTTCTCTCTAGGAAGAAAACACAACAAATTGAATTATTTAAATACAATAAAACCAGTTTTAGATCTTACAGCATCCATCAATTCATTATCTATACCTGATTATCCAGAGAGCAGTGGGGGGCTGGAACTGATGATCCCTGCTGACATTGGGTGAGGGGCACAGCACATTCTGGAGAAGTTGTCTGTTTATCACACAGTTGGCACAGAGATAGACAACATTTGTTATATTAAGTCAAATACGTACAGCTTTTTGTAAATAGAGGCTATGCACTGCATTGCCAAACATTTGACAACACAGCTGCATTTAGCAGAGGCAAATGACAGACAATTATGTGCTTAAATTAAAAGGAAGATGTTAACTAAGCGGACAGTGGACCACGGTAGAGATAGAAAGATTGATCGGTTTGGAGATTCATCAGTGCCAATAGGACTTTTTGCATCTATGTGGTATCACCAGAACTTCCGGCCAAGAGCCAATTTCATTTATAAGAAGTCAGATAAAATTGCAAAATCCATATAAATCCATAGCCTCAAAAATCAACATGTTGTGGTAAAGGCGTACACTTTCATTTAAAATTCATTAAACTGAGTTTGACACAGCTGAGTTTTGGCAAATGAAATGACAGACGGGATACTGAACTTCATCAACTGAAATCATTATTTCAACAAGTTCAAGCAAGAGCGACTCTCCACATGCCTGTTGTTCCCCGTGACATTTAGAATAAAGCATTTTTACTAAAGTGGTTTAACAACAGCAACAACTCTCATGTGTGTATGATATTCTACAAACACTTATGTCAGCTTTTACATATTTTGGTATTTCTCACATCAATGTTCTCGCTGTATAGCATGGCAGACTACTTTGTCAGCACTATAACAAAATGATCTAATTATTCAAAAATATTCTATTAGAACCCACCTGAATAGATAATAGCTTATCCTACAGTCCCATTCTTAATGACAGGAAAGCAGATTAAGGTCATTTCGGTTTAAATTTACCCAAAACCTTCGGACAAATCATTACATTGAAGAGTTAGTCGTTTTCCCTCACATGTTTCCCGCCTTTTTGAATCCCTGCCTCTGCTGAGCACTAGACATGTTGTGGCGGGATGGTGGTTACTCACCTCACCGGTGAATAAAACAGAAAATCAGCATCCACAGCCAGTTGTAACAATGCAGCTCAAGATGCACTAAAACAAAACGAAAGCAAACATATCGGACTTGCAGCTAATCAAATAGCTACATCACCTGGATTAGGTTAACAAGCTAACAAAGTTACCTACACAGCAACTTGCTCCATGTACTTTTCCACCCACTCAACATCATCACAGAACATTAGTTATTGAGTTATTGAGTCTTTACACTTATGGCAAATAAAACACACTCTCAAACTTAAAAAGACAATATTTTGGCTGAGTTTAGCGAAAGTCAACCTACCAGGAGTCCAGAGACAGCAGACTGTAACAAAGCGCGGAGCACAACAGATAGATCTGTCTGGGCACGCAGGTGTGGGGTTCAGTACACAATAAAAACAGGAAATCACTGTAATGCTTAATACGTCATAATGAAACAACAAAATAAGACAGTAAATAGCATAATAATTAAACAGGTAAGTTTGTAACAATAAATTAAATTCAGCACACCTTCGATAATAACAGCAAGACCGGCTCTTATCAAAGGACGGTGGAGTAGTGAAATCTCCCTGTGTGCATTGCAATGACATTGCAGTGTTTATCCAAAACAGGAGAGCCAGATAAGCCAAAATAAAAACAAGTATCCTACATCACAACCTGTCTATCCTGTCTAACAGATTCTGGCACACCCTCAAAGAAAGTTTGGATAACTATGTGAGCGTGCATTTCATTTTCACGACGATGCCTCTCCACAGCCTGGTTGCGGTCATTCAATGGAACAATCCAGCATGGATCTATCATTTTCACACCACCTTCAGGATGCCCAATGATGCAAATCCCACCACTTTGGGGAAGGAATCCAAAGTGTGCTAAGAGACCATCAGGCAATCTCTGATCACCACCAAGCCTTAACAAAGCCCAATCACACTCGTGTCCTGACTCATCAGAACCGTATTCAAAGGCAGCAACCTCTTTCACTTCTATTCCTGACTCCACCTGGTCCAGACTTTCGAAAGAGAAATGGACTGTGGCCCCCTCATAAACTTGTCCTGTGCTCTCATTATAAATGTTCCTAACTACGTGGCCATTTGTGAGGACAAACTTCTCAAAGAGGAGAAAGCCACTTCCCAATGGTCTCCCGTTTATTCTCACATGACAAACAGAATCACTGAGCTCCATCAGTTTCTTCATCGTTCGCACTTCCCTGCACGTCTTAGCACTCTTTCCATACTCAACACGGAAAAGATCCTGTACAGGATAACCCTTAGGTACAGGCTGAGTTTTCATCCATTTCACCAAAACTTCAAACTGCGAAGACAAGTGAATTTGTCTCTTTTTTCAATTTGGTATTTCACCAAAAAATTTTCTGGTGCCACATTACAATTTAGATCTGGTTCCTCTTTTGGTGTGGTGTCCCTCACAGACTCAGTTGTGGCAGACTCCTGCAGAGGATCAGGGTTTCCGTCCAGTGTATGAGGTTCTTTTTTCATTGTGTAAGCATCATCAAGACTTAAGATAGTTAAGATCGTCGACGAGATTGGACATTTCAGTGGTCAGCGCTTTTGTCAGAGAGCACACAGTCCATTTTGAACACGATATTCAGAAAGTGTTCGTCTCTTGCTAGAGCTTGCTTCACTTTATCCCCTTTCATGCTTAAACGATTATTTCGTCCATGTTTGATTTTAGTTCTGGGTTTTTCATGATTGTCTATATGTATAGAAATACTTATACAAATGAAATATTTCTGCATGTTTTTCTTTTCCTGGTGTGTGTTATTTTGGCTGCCTCTGTATTTATTTGAAAAAGTTAAACGCGAGTACACAAATTCAATTCAATTCAATTCAGTTTATTTATATACCGCCAATTCACAACAAAAGTTATCTCATGACACTTTCCAATTTGAGCAGGTCTAGACCAGACTCTTTAATTAAATAGTAAATAGAGAGAGCCCAACATTCCCCCCTGAGCAAGCACTTACCGACAGTGGCGAGGAAAAATTGCCTTAATGTACAAAACCTCCCACTTCTTGATTTCTTCCTTGTTCGCATTGTATTTTGTTTGTGCGCCCCCTGGTGCTTCAGAGAATACTGCAACTAACAGCGCGTTGAACATAGAGGTCAGAGTACCGGCCTGGACAGGAACGCCCCAATCAGACTGCGCTGCGTCATTTACTGAGGCTCGCGCGACAAGCAAAGCTTTAACAGAGATTGCGTCGGTCTCAGAACACTGCAAGACGTTCCGGTATTGACTTGTGTACCTGGGGGCAAAATACCCGTCGTCGATGAACATGGCCAGTACCAAAAAAAAACAAAAATAAACCAGGTTAATAGCAGACTGTCTCTGCATAAACATTGTTTGATGCGATATACAAATTAGAGCAGTCAGATGCAAAACAAGACATCTGTGACTCACTGTACAAAAACATGCACTTACAGAAGCTTGTGCATGTTTGACCTGAATCCAGCTCCGTAAATGCAAATCAGAAACAACCTGCTGATCTGATCTGAGGTCCTTTGAAGCCACAGCCACGCAGCCGTTGTGCGTCCCATCCCATGTTGTTGAATTCAAACTGTGATGCTAAATGGTTCAGGTAAACGCCTCCAGCCCAGTTCTCCACCTACAGAATGAGTCATCTCTATCCTGTCACTGAGTCATGACTGTTCACCAGCTTCATCCATCTCTGCCTCTGCTGGAGCTGCGTTTTCCTGCTCCGGGTCACCAGGTAGGACCTCTGCAACTGTCTGGATGAGCTCCTCAATCTGCTCCTCTGATAACCGCTCTTCACTTTCTTCCACCATCTGAACACAAACAGAAAATGAGGTTTTTCATCAGAAAAAAACTGGTTGGACTTCGACAATCACCAAACAATATCTGTTCTTATTGTAAATAGAGAGAGTTTGAACAATAAATAATCTTGAACTTCAACTGATTTTATTTTCCCCTTTATTGTGTTTTAAATCTTGGTCAATGCTGGATACATAAAAGTTCCTCCTCTTAACTGTGTTAAATCAGGTTATCTGCAATTGTCAATATAGTTTCACCTCAAGCTCCATCACCAACTCATGTCAGCAGATAGAGATGTTCAAATTTCCAAAATGGACAAGAGGTTCCAGGGAACATGCTATGCACACTTTCAAGTTGATATTTTTATTTTGGGAGTGTACTAGAAAATATTTACATACTTTAATGTTTAAAAACGTTTTTTTCTTTCATTGCTTTGTTTAACGTGCATGTCCAACAACATAAGTTAAAGATAATTAACTCAATGACCGTCTGTTGCGCACTGCATGTTTCTGGCTTCCCTGTCGTCCATTTAATTCCTGATTATGGACACCTCGAGGCAGTGCCTGTACTGGACATAAAAGGTACCAATACCTTTATTCAGCAGTTGAGTGACATGAGCCACGAAGCTAACAATATACTAGCAAGACTCAAATTTGCTGAGACATACAGTAAACATAATTTGACAGCACATTTAACAACACGACCATCTAGCTATTCACCAATAAACTGTAGTCCATGTGTTTCTAATGTTGAGGCAACCAGGGCATTTCATTTACGCATCTGGTACTCCAACGAGTATTTCCAGCAGCAGACCGTGTATGTGGGACTGACTCAAAGCAAACTGCAGTGCCACATTCACCATAATGAAATCAGTTCAGCAGTTTTTCTGCTCTGATGGAAGGAAAAATATCCATCAGTATGCTGTACACAGGAGCAAACAGTAAAGACACTTCTGTTAAAAAAAAACAAAAAAACAAAACCCTGACAGTTTCTTGTAATCAAACATCTGTGCTTTGTAAAACCTCACTGACTTTGTGAGTTTGTGAGGCATCATGGTGGTGAGGAAGTCTTTGACAATCTCTGGACTCTGCCTGCTGCAGGGCATCTTCGACAGGTACTTCAGCGTCTGTGTGGAAATGCAGAGAAAACTGTGAGCACATTGTTGTTAAAGCGTGCATTTGACACTACAGATTCCTAAAGAAGGAATACGTCAGCGAAGAGAGGACGTCTGCCGACCTCATACATGATGGTGTTGAGGTTCTGCTGCCCGGCGCTGTGTTTGTTCTTCCCGCTGTCTTTCCTCTGTTCCTTCAGGTCTGTCAGGAGTTTGAACACCTGGGAAACACAAACAATTATTTCATTTCTTAACTGGACAGCACAACAAGATTTAATGTAAAACAGTGAGACATAATTTCATTTTTCATTCCTGAAAAGAAGAAAACAAGTCAAGTTTAATCTCAGCTTAATGGTCAATTTACAGGCTTTTGGAGCTTTTAATCTGGAAGTTCTGTTCTTTTCTGTTTTATTTTTTAATTTCAGCTTGTCAGGCTGAGTTTACAGCAGAGCGTTTGTGTAAATAACACTAACCCAGCAACACAAAGCCTCAGTTTGTATTAACGGCTGTCCGATGTAATAAAAACATGACAGCATCCAGTGTTTTGTGGCTTATTCGGAGTCTAAAAACGCACACAGACGTTGGGGAGGTGCTGACCACCGTACGGCTGTGGAGGAAATCAGCAGCACACTCGTAGGCAGCAAAAATAGAGCAAAAGCTGCTTTAATAAACTGCCACCGATAGCTTATTCGTCTTTACAATTAAATAGTACTGTCTCTTTTAAAATCCAGAAAGATGTGAAAATGCGTCTAAAACCAGTTGCACTCCGTTTCCCACAGCAATAAATCACATGGAAACTGCGACAGAGACGCAGATATTCTACCTTTAATCACAATATTTGACTAAAGCTCACATTAACAAAATTCAATGAACAATTAGCCAACACACTGTACAAAAATCAGGAGGAAATATCAAAAATTCTTACACTTCCATTTCTCCAGGCACTTAGCGTTGGTCCGTTGCAAAATCGTCCGTGTTAAAAATATAGACTAGATCTTCAGTTTCGGAAGCAAAAAAGCTGTCTTTCGTGTTCCGAATTTTATTTCAGATAAAAAACAAAAATGTCCCTATTATCCTCGTTCTCAATGTTATTTATTGGTTTTACATTTTAATATGTCCACCACGCCACTTAATTTTAACATGTTTTGTTCTCTAAAGAAGATCCCAAGAAAACTCATAAGGAGCGTTGCATTATTCGGACTGATGAATATCAGTAACATTTACTATGAGCATCATAAAATCCACAAACACAAGTTTGTACTGCTTCTTAGGCGTTTACTTGCTCATTGTCATACAGAGTTTGATTCATTACAATATAACAAGTCTTATGAAGGTAAATGCAAGTCTAAAGAATTACATTGTACAGAAGATGCATGAGGAATATGCAGTAATACAACACAATTTGCCTACAATATACTATGTGTAATATGATCTGTTTGTGAATTCTAAATGTAACTGCATAGCAAGCTCATGTTGGTGGCAACGCAGCAATATTCAGCCATCAGCAAGTATAAGAAACAGTCATAGCCAACAATTCACCAGGCTGAGAGACCCAAAGCACAATCAAATATGACATTATCTTGGCAAATATAAATTCGGTTAGTCTTTCCATTATACAGAGTTTTAAAAATAAAAAAATAATAAATCAAATGACAATGAAACAGCTCCACAAGGTGCCATCTGAGAGGAATAGAGTGAAGGAGCTGTGGTATGGCCATGCAAGCCGCTGCTGTGCACATGGTATATAGTACAGGAAGATTTACTGTACTTCAGTGATGCCTACTTACATACTCCTTTAAGCCCATAGAATAAAAACAGAAAACAAGACTCTAGAATAAGCTTTGTAAAACCAACTTTATACTGTGTTACTAAAAAAGGAACACACACCAAAACACACAAAGAAGTTTAGTAAAATTCTGCCAAATTATGTCAGCGTGTGTGATAAAGTCAGTTTCCACCAATAGTGTACTGCTTTTCTCTGGCATTTATGATAGTAAATTTACGAAAATGCTCCTCACTGCTGGAACTACTCTAACCATCTCTTTTGTCAGCAGTTAGCTGTGCACCCTTAATCTGTGGCCATTGGGACGGGTTCATCTAGCTGAAGGAGGAACTCAAAAAACACCTTCAAATGCTCGTCATTTGTAACCACTGAATTATTTGATGCATTTTGAAAGATTGTAAGATATCTGCTCTGAACCAGTTTCCTCAAATTGATCATCATGTTTTGGTGTTTTGCATAATTGTAAGCGAGGTATTTCTGCAACACGTCAAACCTTTTTTTCTCCACCAACTGGACAAAGACGCGTTCGAGAATGACGGACAAAGGATGGCCATACTCTATGACACTCTGTCCACCCTTTACGGTGGGGTAGTGATATCCCCCTGTGTGCATTGCAATGACATTGCAGTGTTCATCAAAAACAGGAGAGCCAGATGAGCCAAAATAAAAACAAGTATTGTACGTCACAACCTGTCTATACTGTTCAACAGATTCTGCCACATCCTCAAAGAAAGTTTGGGTAACCATCTGAATGAGCATTTCATTTTCACGACGATGCCTCTCCACAGCCTGCTTGCGGTCATTCAACGGAACAATCCAACATGGATCTATCTTTTTCACATGATTGTGAGGATGCCCAATGATGCAAATCCCACCATTTTGGGGAAGGAATCCAAAGTGTGCTAAGAGACCATCAGGCAATCTCTGATCACCACCAAGCCTTAACAAAGCCCAGTCACACTTGTGTCCTGACTCATCAGAATCGTATTCAAAGCCAGCGACCTCTTTCACTTCTATTCCTGACTCCACCTGGTCCAGACTTTCGAAAGAGAAATGGACTGTGGCCCCCTCATAAAGCTGTCTTGTGCTCTTATTATAAATGTTCCTAATTACGTGGCCATTTGTGAGGACAAACTTGTCAAAGAGGAGAAAGCCACTTCCCAATGGTGTCCCATTTGTTCTCACATGACAAACAGAATCACTGAGCTCCATCAGTTTCTTCATCGTTCTCACTTCCCTGCACGTCTCAGCACTCTTTCCATACTCAACACGGAAAAGATCCTGTATAGGATAACCCTTAGGTACTGGCTGAGTTTTCACCCATTTCGCCAAATCTTTTAACAAGTGATCTTTTATCTTTTTTGAATTTGGTATTTCAGCCAAAAAAAATTCTGGTGCCACATTACAATTTAGATCTGGTTCCTCTTTTGGTGTGGTGTCCCTCACAGACTCAGCTGTGGCAGGCTCCTGCAGAGGATCAGGGTTTCCGTCCAGTGTATGAGATTCTTGTTGCATTGTGTAAGCATCATCAAGACTGCCAGACTGACTGTGTGGTGGACTAGAACTACTGAGCAGTATGATCTTGAATGTTGCACCGTTAAGATCATCGACAAGATTGGACATTTCAGTGGTCACCTCGGTGCTTTTGTCAGAGAGCTCACAGTCCTTTTTGAACGCGATATCCAGAAAGCGACCATCTCTTTTTAGAGCTTGGCTCACTTTTTCCCCTTTGTATGCATAAACGGTTATTTCGTCAATGTCTGATTTTAGTTCTGGATTTTTCATGATTTTCTTTATATCTTTACCTCCTCTTGTCAGTACATGAAACATCACAAGCTCGTCAGATGGTCCCTTCTTTCTGGGATCAACATAGTAGTGATTTTTGACCGACTGCTTCTGCTTCCCTTCAGCTTTAATGTACTTTATAGTCAGCCGTTCATTCTTAATTAAACTGCATGGAAAGTGTGAACTGATAGCTTTTCCCTCTCTTACAATAACAAGCTCCTTGCTTTTGTTTTTTTCAGCATTTTTTCTAAACTTTACACTTCTCCTCAGCGAGGCCTCAATAGTTCCTGCTCGATTGCAGGTAAGCATGATGGGTTTCTTGTCACTCCCGCACCACTCGAAAGTATGGGTTGCATGAGGCTCCTCTCTCTGGGAATAAAACACATCAAATTGAATTATTTAAATACAATGAAAGCAGTTTTAGATCTTAAAGCATTCATCAATCCATTATCTATACCTGATTATCCAGTTTTAGCAGTTTTAGATTTTAAAGCATCCATCAATTCATTATCTATACCTGATTATCCAGAGAACAGTGGGGGGTTGGAGCTGATGATCCCTGCTGACATTGGGTGAGGGCCACAGCACACTCTGGAAAAGTTGTCTGTTTATCACACAGTTGGCACAGAGATAGACAACATTTGTTATATTAAGTCAAATACGTACAGCTTTTTGTAAATAGAGGCTATGCACTGCATTGCCAAACATTTGGCAACACAGCTGCATTTAGCAGAGGCAAATGACAGACAATTATGTGCTTAAATTAAAAGGAAGATGGGATAATGTTAACTAAGCGGACAGTGGACCACGGTAGAGATAGAAAGATTGATCGGTTTGGAGATTCATCAGTGCCAATAGGACTTTTTGCATCTATGTGGTATCACCAGAACTTCCGGCCAAGAGCCAATTTTATTTATCAGAAGTCAGATGAAATTGCCAAATCCATATAAATCCATAGCCTCAAAAATCAAGATGTTGTGGTAAAGGTGCACACATTCATTTAAAACAGTTTGAATTATTTACTAATGACTAATAATGTCTTGAATGTAGAGCTCATCACACAGATGAACACTGGTACCTCCAAAACAGGTTTGTCCATTGGTCCTTTGAGTTGTCTTACCTACAGGAAAGGGTAAAAAAATAGGATTAATTTCTAATGACTTACAATACCCAAGGAATTGTCATTTTGTGTATTCATATAAATCTGACAGTTATGACTCAATAGTAAAAACACAACAATAAATAGAACTAAACTAAGGTGGCCATTACTCTTATTGAGTCTTTACACTTATGGCAAATAAAACACACTCTCAAACATAAAAAGTGAATATTTTGGTGGAATTTAGTGAAAGTCAACCTACCAGGAGTTCAGAGACAGCAGACTGTAACAAACCGCAGAGCACACCAGTTAAATCTGCCTGGGCATGTGGGTGTGGCGTTCGTTACACAATAAAAACAGGAAATCACTGTAATGCTTAATACGTCATAATGAAACAACAAAATAAGACAGTAAATAGCATAATAATTAAACAGGTAAGTATGTAACAATAAATTAAATTCAGCGCACCTTCAATAATAACAGCAAGACCGGCTCTTATCAAAGGACGGTGGAGCAGTGAAATCCCCCTGTGTGCATTGCAATGACACTGCAGTGTTCATCCAAAACAGGAGAGCCAGATAAGCCAAAATAAAAACAAGTATCGTACGTCACAACCTGTCTATCCTGTCTAACAGATTCTGGCACACCCTCAAAGAGAATTTGGATAACTATCTGAGCGTGCATTTCATTTTCACAACGATGCCTCTCCACAGACCGCTTGCAGTCATTCAATGGAACAATCCAGCATGGATCTATCATTTTCACACCACCTTCAGGATGCCCAATGATGCAAATCCCACCACTTTGGGGAAGGAATCCAAAGTGTGCTAAGAGACCATCAGGCAATCTCTGATCACCACCAAGCCTTAACAAAGCCCAATCACACTCGTGTCCTGACTCATCAGAACCGTATTCAAAGCCAGCAACCTCTTGCACTTCTATTCCTGACTCCACCTGGTCCAGACTTTCGAAAGAGAAATGGACTGTGGCCCCCTCATAAACTTGTCGTGTGCTCTCATTATAAATGTTCCTAACTACATGGCCATTTGTGAGGACAAACTTCTCAAAGAGGAGAAAACCACTTTCCAGCAATCTCCCGTTTATTCTCACATGGCAAACAGAATCACTGAGCTCCATCAGTTTCTTCATCGTTCTCACTTCCCTGCACGTCTTAGCACTCTTTCCATACTCCACACGGAAAAGATTGTGTACAGGATAACCCTTAGGTACTGGCTGAATTTTCATCCATTTCACCAAAACTTCAAACTGCGAAGACAAGTGAACTTGTGTCTTTTTTGAATTTGGTATTTCACCAAAAAATTTTCTGGTGCCACATTACAATTTAGATCTGGTTCCTCTTTTGGTGTGGTGTCCCTCACAGACTCAGCTGTGGCAGACTCCTGCAGAGGATCAGGGTTTCCGTCCAGTGTATGAGGTTCTTTTTTCATTGTGTAAGCATCATCAGGACTGCCAGACTTACTGTGTGGTGGACTAGATCTACTGAGCAGTATGATCTTGAATTTTGCACTGTTAAGATCGTCGACGAGATTGGACATTTCAGTGGTCACTTCAGCGCTTTTGTCAGAGAGCACACAGTCCATTTTGAACACAATATTCAGAAAGTGATCGTCTCTTGCTAGAGCTTGATTCACTTTATCCCCTTTCATGCTTAAACGATTAATTCGTCCATGTTTGATTTTAGTTCTGGGTTTTTCATGATTTTCTTTATATCTTTACCTCCTTTTGTCAGCACATGAAACATCACAAGCTCGTCAGATGGTCCCTTCTTTCTGGGATCAACATAGTAGTGATTTTCGACTGACTGCTTCTGCTTCCCTACAGCTTTAATGTACTTTATAGTCAGCTGTTCATTCTTAATTAAACTGCACGGAAAGTGTGAACTGATAGCTTTTCCCTCTCTTACCATAACAAGCTCCTTGCTTTTGTTTTTTTCAGCATTTTTTCTAAACTGTGCACTTCACCTCAGCGAGGCCTCAATAGTTCCTGCTCGATTGTAGATAAGCATTATGGGTTTCTTGTCACTCCCGCACCACTCGAAAGTATGGGTTGCATGAGGCTCCTCTCTCTGGGAAGAAAACACAACAAATTGAATTATTTAAATACAATAAAACCAGTTTTAGATCTTACAGCATCCATCAATTCATTATCTATACCTGATTATCCAGAGAGCAGTGGGGGGCTAGAACTGATGATCCCTGCTGACATTGGGTGAGGGCCACAGCACACTCTGGAGAAGTTGTCTGTTTATCACACAGTTGGCACAGAGATAGACAACATTCGTTATATTAAGTCAAATACGTACAGCTTTTTGTAAATAGAGGCTAGACACTGCATTGCCAAACATTTGGCAACACAGCTGCATTTAGCGGAGGCGAATGACAGACAATTATGTGCTTAAATCAAAAGGAAGATGTTAACTAAGTGGACAGTGGACCACGGTAGAGATAGAAAGATTGATCGGTTTGGAGATTCATCAGTGCCAATAGGACTTTTTGCATCTATGTGGTATCACCAGAACTTCCGGCCAAGAGCCAATTTCATTTATAAGAAGTCAGATAAAATGGCCAAATCCATATAAATCCATAGCCTCAAAAATCAACATGTTGTGGTAAAGGTGCACACGTTCATTTAAAACAGTTTGAATTATTTACTAATGACTAATAATGACTTGAATGTAGAGCTCATCACACAGATGAACACTGGTACTTTCAAAAGAAATTTGTCCATTGGTCCTTTGAGTTGTCTTACCTACAGAAAAGGGCAAAAAAATAGCATTAATTTCTAATGACTTACAAGGAATTGTCATTTTGTGTATTCATATAAATCTGACAGTTATGACTCAATACTAAAAACACAACAATAAATAGAACTAAACTAAGGTGGCCATTACTCTTATTGAGTCTTTACACTTATGGCAAATAAAACACACTCTCAAACATAAAAAGTGAATATTTTGGTGGAATTTAGTGAAAGTCAACCTACCAGGAGTTCAGAGACAGCAGACTGTAACAAACCGCAGAGCACACCAGTTAAATCTGCCTGGGCATGTGGGTGTGGCGTTCGTTACACAATAAAACAGAAAATCAGCATCCACAGCCAGCTGTAACAATGCAGCTCAAGATGCACTAAAACAAAACGAAACCAAACGTATCAGACTTGCAGCTAATCAAATAGCTACATCACCTGGATTAGGTTAACAAGCTAACAAAGTTACCTACACAGCAACTTGCTCCATGTACTTTTCCACCCACTCAACATCATCACAGAAGATTAGTTATTGAGCTATTGAGTCTTTACACTTATGGCAAATAAAACACACTCTCAAACATAAAAAGTGAATATTTTGGCAGCTCATGTACACAATAAAAATAGGAAATCCCCTTAATGATTAATACATTATAATAAAGCAACAAAATAAGACAATAAATAGCATAATAATTAAACAGGTAAGTTTGCAACAATAAATTAAATTCAGCGCACCTTCAATAATAACAGCAAGACACCTTGTAATGCAAAGTGGGAACACCAGTTTATTTAATCTATTACATGGGCATAAGTCAGCCACTTGTGGCAAATCTTTAAGTTAAGAATGATGATTGTTTGCTTCTTCTCGACCGGAAATATCTCCATACTTAAGACGTAAGACGCAATCAACCGTCAATCTCCTTCTTTGTTTGACTGGCGGAGTACAAACCAACCTCCACCGACTGTATGCTACTGGAATGTAACATCATGACATTATAAAGAAGTTATATTATGGATATTAAAAATATATTTGAACCTGATGTTCCTCCCTCTGAGAGACATATGTTGTTCAGCTTCTTTCCCCATATGTACCAACCTGTCCTTCAATCGATCTGCAGGGAACTTCGCATTATCTGACACTTTCCCTTTCAGGGTGTAGTAGAGTCCTACATGTTTTAATCAGACCTAATCTTAGCCATAATATAAAATAATTAAATGAAATTAAACTTTTCCAAAAGGTGTCAGTATCCAACAGTAATGTAAATCCATTAGTAGATAGATTCAGCAAGATCATATTAACCTCAAATAAGTCCTCTCAAACCACTTCCAGCGGTTTCATACACCATGAAACTAAAATATCAAGCGGCTCTCATCAAAGTTTTGTATATGTATAACAGAGCTTCATCCCAATTTCCCCCAGGGATCAATAAAGTATTCTGATTCTGATTCTTTCAAAGCCTTCCACTTAAATCTAACCATGTATCTCATTAAATTGAACACCTTCTAACACTTCTTTTTATCTTTCATGCGCCTTTTTTATCAGTTCATTAATTGTGGTACTTAAATACCCCAGCAGCCCTTTCCATGGGCTTGCTCTGTAGTGTGAACCCATACTGATTATCTGTTTTCTTACAGTGACCAGCAGGTGGAATGATTTTGCTGCTGAAATTTAAAGATTGTGTCTCCTCACTAACTATTGAAATCTGTCTGCTCTGCATTTCACCACACGTAAGAATCCTCCCCTCTTTTCCAGACAGCATCTGTGTGTACTACTTTCCTGCCACCTTAATACAGTGTCGCTTACTGCTTAGAATTAGTGAGTTTTTAGATATATTTCCTGAAAATGCTTAATTTTCAACCTAATTTTTGTATTTCACTGCACAGCCACTCATGTATACAAAAAGTTTTTAATATTTGATATAACCGGTGACACATACAGAGTCAGCCAAAATAATGTATACACACATCAGGAAAAGAAAAATATGCATAAATATTGGGAAAATATCGTACAACAGTACACAGTGTTATCGTAATTTTTTCAAACTTTGAAAGAGGTGTCTATATGTATAGAAATACTTATACAAATGAAATATTTATGCATGTTTTTCTTTTCCTGGTGTGTGTTATTTTGGCTGCCCAAATTCAATTAAATTCAATTCAGTTTATTTATATAGCGCCAATTCACAACAAAAGTTATCTCATGACACTTTCCAATTTGAGCAGGTCTAGACCAGACTCTTTAATTAAATTGTAAATAGAGAGAGCCCAACATTCCTCCCTGAGCAAGCACTTGGCGACAGTGGCGAGGAAAAACTGCCTTAATGTACAAAACCTCCCACTTCTTGATTTCTTCCTTGTTCGCATTGTATTTTGTTTGTGCGCCCCCTGGTGCTTCGGGGAATACTGCAACTAACAGCGCGTTGAACACAGAGGTCAGAGTACCGGCCTGGACAGGAACGTCCCAATCAGACTGCGCTGCGTCATTCACTGAGGCTCGCGCGACAAGCAAAGCTTTAACAGAGATTGCGTCGGTCTCAGAACACTGCAAGACGTTCCGGTATTGACTTGTGTACCAGGGGGCAAAATACCCGTCGTCGATGAACATGGCCAGTACAGAGGTAAAGTCGATGTTTAGCAGCAGGACCGCCGGTAACTACGTGATGTTGTTTTAACGCCCAGCTGGAGCCTAAAGCTCTCTGTCAAACTGTGCTTTCCGGTCAAAGCCTCATTGTGCCCGCTAAATGTGTATATCTAACATGATTGTAGCGATTTAAACACATTATGGCCCCTCTGCATGTGCTGCTCAATAGGGAAATAAACTTTGGGGAGGTCGTTTCGTGGGAGACACCGATCCTGTTATGGAGAACTTCAACAAATCCATCGGTTATGACCAGAAGATGTGGGATGCTGACATCCGAGGGAGCAAAGCGTATGTGAAGGCTCTGGAAAAGGCAAGGCTCGTCACCACGGACGAGATGAACCAGATTTCACGCGGGCTGGATCAGGTGAATTCACACACGCAAACAAATGCGGCGCGCCATTCAGCTGATAGACCAACTTTGATTTCAAGTCCAGGCAGGCAAATGACTAAGCTGGATGATTATGACTTCCCTGATACACGGTGCTTTTACACGTTCATGCAAAGAAAATGCAAGTATGTCTGACCTTCAGGGTAGATGTGAGTTAATAGATGACAGCTGGAAATGTGCCGTGGCACAGAAATCCTGTCTGTGTTGTTGACGAGTGTGTGGTGAACAATACCAGCATCATGTGACCGATGTCAGCTGCCAAAAACAGCTTCAGTTATTCTTTCACCCCAACAGTCAGGTCAGTTTTCGGGGTGGATGTTTTGTTTTCTCAGTGGGAGATCATTACAATGAGCACAATTGATGTGAAGAATTCGAAACAAATATCTGCAAAAGTGGCTTCATATATGTGTGCTACATGCCGCTATTTAACAGTGAATTTGTAGACAAGCAAGGCTGTTTCATAGCACTGATACAGTCACTTTTTTATTGTCCAGATCTCTGAAGAGTGGTCCAAAGGTGTTTTTGTGATCAAACCTGGAGATGAAGACATTCATACAGCCAATGAGCGCAGGCTGAAGGTGAGGTAAAGCTTGTTCTTCATAGCTCTGCAGGAGTGAGTTGTATTTCCCATAAGAATAAGAATATGACAGTTCATGGTCTGTTCCACGTCTAGTGTTTTTTAACAGGGCACATTTGAAGGAGGCCTCATAATTCTGCAAGGAAACAGAAATTATTTTGCTGCATTTGTAGCATTATTTCCACTGGTTATGGTGACATTGTACTGCTTATACAGTGTGCTGTACCGAAGTCAGTCAAGCTTCTGCTGCCCTGTGTGACTGCTGCATTCCCAGATTTTAGAAAATAGCTTTTCGAGAACAGTCTTTTACCAACGGGAACAATTCCCAAAACTGTGAAAGCGGGTGTTTACCTAGCGAGTTACAGTCCTGGTATAACAGGTTTTTAGATCCGGGGTGATTTAGATCTGGTGATATTGAAAATTGTCTTTATTGACAACGAATCCCACAAAAAGGCCAAAGCCATCACTCAACTCACTCAACCACTAACAAGTATTGTTTGTGTAGTCGGACAATTTCCCTCAGTTTCGTTATGCCATGTGCAGTGACAGTAAAGACTATTCTATTCTATTCTATTCCATACTTGTACAATACTCGAGTATTGAGAGATGGACTAACACATTGTTGCTTTTCCTCTCTTTTTTCGGGGGGTGGCATAACAGCAGCCGCCATGTTTTGAATGTCACTCTCTCATGGAACATTTGAGTGAACTATCAGCCAGAGAGTGTGGATAGTTTTAGTGTTTTTATTCTTTAACTCGTGGGCTGTAGATATCCTGTTTTTCTTCGGCTTTGAAGACTCTGTGGCAGTTGTGATGAGACATTTTATTGTGCACTTTTATTTCCTGTTTTTCCAGGAGCTGATTGGTGCACCCGCAGGAAAGCTGCACACTGGCAGGAGCAGAAACGACCAGGTTTGTCTTCACAGTATCAGAAGCGCAGTGACTGAATTTGTGTTTGGAGTTGCAGCATTTATAACAACACGTATCACTTCAATGTAAGGGCCAGCTGATAAAGTATCATGAGACTGTGTATTGTGTGTGTGTGTGTTTGGGTTGACCAGGTTGTCACTGACATGAGGCTGTGGCTGCGGGATGCCATCTCAACCCTGGCAGACGACGCCGTACAGCTGATCTCGACCATGGTGGAGCGGGCAGCAGTGTGAGACAAACACTCACTGGTACATGCAAACACCACACACATCTAAATGTAACTGAGCTTTTTTAACAGCAATGTGGCGTCTTCTGTCACCTCTTTACCGAACCTCAGAGAAATTGATGTCCTGTTTCCTGGTTACACACACATGCAGAGAGCCCAGCCAATCAGATGGAGCCACTGGATCTTAAGGTGCAGTTTATAAAATGAAACGTACACTGCATCGTTTGTTTGTTTGTTGTTTACATGAAATGATGTGTTGTTTATGTGAGTCTGCTGCTTCTCTTTCCCCGCCCGAACCTTCAGTCATGCTGTTGCTCTGAGCAGAGATGTGGACCAGCTTCAGCAGATCAAGAAAAGAGTGAATGTTTTACCTCTCGGCAGGTACGCCATGAACACACACACACACACACACACACATTGTCGCAGACGCTGATTTATTCACAGACGCGATCTTTTAAGAATGATTCTTGTCGCTTGCAGTGGCGCCATCGCTGGGACACCGTTTGACATTGACAGGGAGATGCTGCGTAAAGGTCAGGATAAAAATGGCCGACCTCTCACTGTCCTGACAAAATTTTATTTATGAAATATGTGTTTTTAAAAGCTGAAATTATATAATTTCTCCCCATCTGGATCTGTAGAGTTGGACTTTGATGACATCAGTCTAAACAGCATGGATGCCACGGGCCAAAGGGACTTTGTTGGTACCTAAACCATATAGCTCAGTCAGCTACATAAATGGATGCGAACCGTGAAAGCATATAAAGTGAGAGTGTTGTCTAAGTTCAAGTCTGTGTGTGTCTGTGTGTGTGTTTCCTCAGTGGAGTTCTTGTTCTGGGCTTCCTTGTGTTTGACCCATCTCAGTAAGATGGCTGAGGACCTGATGCTGTACAGCACAAAGGAGTTCTCCTTCATCACACTCTCTGATGCCTACAGGTGAGTTTGCGTTTCATTGTGCGACCCAGAATCGCTGAGTGCACATGTTCTCAAATTGGTACAAGTTGAATCGGATCATCATTTTGTGGTTTTGTGCCCTAAGCTGTGTGTGTTTTATTTAAGGGCCTTGTAGCTGAAGAACCTGAACGTGTTGTTTTAGACCAAAATGTAATATGGCAGGTCTGGTGGTGTTTCTGTCCTTGATGATAAAATTGTACATCTCGTCAGTGTAACAAAAAGAAGTAGTTGGCATTCATCGGCTACAGTTCCCATCAGTCAAGATGTTAAGAGTTTATGTCACATACTTTACGATATCAAAGTGAAAATTCATGTCTGTCACTTTTGTAAAGTTCACTTTAAATCTTCATGTTACTACTGTGAACTGTGCCACATTTCATAAAGCCCAGTCATTTATTGTGCTGCTGAAGCATGTGTTTACCTCCACTTACCCATTCCCTTCTCTTCACTTCTCATCTTAACTGTGTGTGTGTGTAGCACAGGCAGCAGTTTGATGCCCCAGAAGAAGAACGCTGACAGTCTGGAGCTGATCAGGAGCAAAGCAGGTCGTGTTTTTGGCAGAGTAAGATGAAAAAGACTTTTGTTAAATCATGTGTTTATGTGCTCACAGAAGGGCTGATTTTTGCAAGTTAACGTTGCCTCTCGACCATTTTTCTATCTAATGATAGAAGAAAATAAACGGTCGTGTGTAAGAAGCGATGATGCTGAAATGGCTCTTTAATGTGCCTTTCTAAAACTAAGTGGCGATATTTTGATATAATTACGTCACACCTTTGAAAACACACATACGTTAGTGCAAATGACGACCGCATTTGCCTTCAAGTTTTTTACTTGCTGTTGCAAAATGTTGCTCAAATATTTCTCTGTCACTTATTAAAGGAGGATCAATATGTTAAAGGTGCATTTTGTGCAGACTTTTCACTCCTTCCACCTTCTGATAGAAACTCTCCTCTGGAAAACCAGCGCCCTCGTGTGTCATGAAACTAGAGAGCAGCACACCCAGACTTGCTTTAACACACTTTACTGCTGCATTTTGTACTTTGTCTAACTCTGCTTTGTCCGTATTTCAGTGCGCAGGGTTCATGATGACGCTGAAGGGCCTGCCCAGCACCTACAACAAAGACCTGCAGGTATCAAAGTGTGTCTCTGTGGGCTTTCAGTTCATGAGAAGGACTTTTTTTTTGTTTCCTCTCTAATGCTGCGCTGTGTTTGTTCTGGTCACCCTTTTTTCAGGAGGATAAGGAAGCCATGTTTGACTGCTATGATACTGTTCATGCTGTGCTGCAGGTGACGGCTGGAGTCATGTCAACGCTCAAGGTTAGAGATTTAAGTCACGTTAGTAAATTGTAAAAGATAAAAACACCTCTTTGTCTCATGGGTACAGTGTAGTTGCAGATCAAAAATTTCAACTTGGGGTGCGAAGGTGCTTTTTATATAAACATCTCTTTTTGTCTGCTACATCATAATAATGTGTGCAAAATATAACTGTCTTTAATAAACTGAATTATGACCATCTGTATTTAGACTTTAACCAGTTTTACTGCACTGCGCACAGTATTTTTTATTATTTTCAGATCTTTTATTTTTTTAAAAAAAGAAGATTGGCTAACCTTGTGTTATTTAATCTAATTATACTCATTTTCATTCAGTTCGGGTGTCCAGCTCAGTGAACCAGTATTGTGCTGATTTCTGCAGTCGCACATCAAGTGTATGTTGCAAGTTGCATGTTGTCAGTTTTAGTAACAAAATGTAAAGACAGAATATTATTTACCAACCCCTTGTGCCTCACTGCTTAAATAATCTTGAACAAAAGGATGCTAAAAACAAATCCTGCCGTGGACCTCCCAGCCGTTCAAAAGATAAAATGACTTTGTGTTGTTTTCCTGTGTCTCAGATCGACCAGACTGTGATGGAAGCCGCCCTGAGTCCTGACATGCTGGCTACTGACTTGGCCTATTACCTTGTGAGGAAGGGGGTGAGTAACATTTAGGTGTAGTACACATTGTGAGAACATTTTCACAAAGTAATTACCAAAAAAGTTTGAAAAGAAAATCAAAGTCAGTGTGAATGTGGTCGGTGCCAGTAAGACAGTGACACTGACCACACAATGACTATAAGTTATGACTTTTGTTTTTGGTAACCAGTCAACATAAATTGATCTGCCTCGGCTGCGCACACACATGTAATGTCCCAAGTTTGAGCCTTTTTTTATTTCTATTTTTGCTTGTAATACTTTGAATTTCTGGTGAATGACAAGAACCACTGAGGACAGAAAACACATGGATGAAAAAATACTTTATGTAGCATAGCTGTAATAAAGACAGTAGTGAATGTGTTTTTCACTACTGTTTACATCTGTGTGTGTTGTAGTGCAGCTCTTTGTTATTCTGTGTTGCAGGTGCCATTCAGAGAGGCCCATGGTATGTCTGGTAAAGCTGTGTTCACAGCTGAATCCAGAAATATTCCTCTGAATCAACTCACTGTGGAGGACCTGAGTGCTATTAGGTGAGTCTCTTCTTATTCCCACACACACCAAAGAGCCTAAACTCTCTGAAACATTACTGTACTTTCTCCTCTCATGGGTTCTGAATTTCCTCTCGCTTTCCCTTCTCTCTTCTGTCATGTTAGCCCTCTGTTTGACAGTGACGTGTCCTCAGTGTGGGACTACAGGAGCAGTGTGGAGCAGTATAGCGCCCCCGGAGGCACCGCCAAGAGCAGCATTGCCGCGCAGGTGGAACACCTGAGGATCTGGCTTAAGAAACTGGCACAGTGACCTCGACCGAATTTCACCTTAAAATTATGAATCAGATTTGCTGTATGGAATAAGCATGAAATGTGGGGTTGAGGTTGAAGTGCCTTTTTTTGCCTCTTCAAATTTGGGATGTTTCAAAATAAGGTGGGAAAAACAAAAGTTCATCAAATTGGGTTTACAACCTTATCTAATTAAGTCTGATTGATTTCTACACCACAGGGATTTTCATCTTCCTGTCTAACCCTGTCTAAAGGATCGAGTTGTTGCTCTTTAATGGTGCAGAAAGAGTCGAGACAACAACAAACGTGTGAACGTCCATAATTCTAATATTAAATGTAAATGTGTTCTAGTTTTCTACTTGATTTAATGTACATATGATTTTGCCAATGTACAGTTAACCTCATAAAGCTGACCTGCACATGAGAACAAAATGGTGGGGTAAGGCAGGTTTTTTGTGGAGTTTTTGGGGGTTTTATACATAAACTTGCTCAATAAGCAGGTCACATTCTATTGACAGAAAATCAACAATTATTATTATCATGAAAAACCCAATTGGAGGATTCCTAATGCCAACTTGTTAAAGACTCACTGGTTATCCTACACTGGTTAAAATAAATTCATTGGTTGTACTGGCCATTTATTGTTCTTTTTTTTTATATATAGTAAACTGTCAGCAGATTTCTCCCCAGTTTGAATTTCACAAATGTTGATCATACACAAAACAATGCTTAAAACACTATGGAGGTTATATCATAAGCAGAAACAGAGAGGCTGTCACTCTGGTGGAAAATCACAAGTATTTACCGATATGTACATTTAGAACTTATTTGGTTTTCCCACAAATAAACAAGTACAAATAGGAAACACCTTGATTATCTAATCTTATCTATGTTCAATCTATGTTCCTGTTGTAGGGATAACAATACAGAGAACAATATACATGATGAGGAAAGAGGAATTAAAGGAATAAAAAAAGAATAGCTTGTAACTGTGAGAATGAAGAACCTCTAATTCTACACCTTATATTCATTACAATTCTTGGAGAGAAACACATAAAAGTAGATTAGAGATGATGCAAAGCCATACTGTGTGAAAACTAAATATTGATTCCTAATGACACAACAGGCCTCCTGAGGTCAACATCTCTACTCCTCATATGCTGCAGGATATTAAAACTCACTGAGTGTTATCCAGAGGTGAGCTGGGAGACTCTTAATTCAGAAATGATGACTAAAGAGCCAGTGTCACTATTTGATTAACTGAAAAGTCAGTTCACCAAGTCCACAGCAGGCTGTAAGGCACCTTGAGCTAAACGCTAACATGCTCACAAAAACTAACGCTGATGTTTAGCAATTTTTTGTGTTGGCCTTCTAACATTTGCTAATTAGCACTAAACATAAAGTATAGCTGAGGCCGGAGGGAAAGTAATTATGAAATGAAAGTATTTGGTGGTAAAGCTGTCAACAACAATAAAGTCATGACGGGTTATCCTGAGGGGAACATGAATGTGTGACCAAAATTCCATGACAAACCAACAGGAAGTTCACTCATAGACTCAAGGCACCAAAGTCAGTAGGGTACATCATGAATACCACTTTCATCAGGTAATATGCCAGGAGCAATTAATGTTCTGAAATAAATGTAAAATGTGTGCATTTTATGGTTGTGGATGATGACATGACAAAAAAAATGAAAAATTTTAAATGAGACTTTGCACAATAACTTCTCTCACTGCCACAGCAGTCATTTAACAGAATGTAGCGCGTCATAGTTTATGTGCAAATGAAGCTGACATTTTCTTTAGTGAATAATCATTAGCACAAAGTTTGTCGTTTGATCATCACACACACAAAAAGTTGCCTTTATACATACAGTAGCTTTTGTTACTTAAATCGGGTGCTTTCACATGCTGAGTCAGAGAATCAGACCCGTTGTCCCGAGCCCGACTGACAGGACGCCGAACCACAAGTGGACCACACTCGACAGAGGTGCACTCGCCTTGGACCGGTACACAACTCTGCCATCCAGAGGCTGCGTCGGTCTGAAGATGTCAGTCATGGGCTGTCCTGTCCAGAATCGACACTGTTTCACTATTGCATCCAGCTGCAGCCAAGAGGAGAAGAAAGAGGAACTGACTGAGAACCTGACTGGATCTTCACACAGGAAAGAAAGTGAGTGCAGATGCAGCATTTGGTAGTCTAAGGTTGCAGTACAAAGTCGCATTTTTGTTGTTCTGCAAAGAAGGGACAGAAAACGTTGCTGCCGAGCACTGATCCTTCAGTTGTTTGACATTCACTTTCAGCTCTTACAAATGACAGTCATTACAAGAGACAATTCCTATTTTAATTAAAAATCGGAAGTTGTATTTTGCATTGAGATATAATATATCATCACTCATTCTTTTTGTTGTGTCTCAATCACATCTGAGCAATTTAATGAATCAACTGAAGAACCTCAAAAGGTTTTACTGTGTTTCAAGGCAAGTTTAAAAAAATAAAAAAGTTCATTTGACATGATGTTTAATGACATCATTCAGTCTACCGGGTTTAGGAAATGCAACCTTCACTCTACAGCTGCTCACCTGTCGACTGCTGATGGACAGGGTCCTGTGAAACACCGTCCAAGCAACTGCCTGTTCACATCCTGGAGTTGTCATGGAGCCCACATAGCGATAGTAACTGTGGAGATCCTTCGCCGATGGGATAATGTCACTGAGTCGAAAGTTTGGGATCACTGTCCTACTGCCTTCACACAGAAACAGAGAAGCAGAGGAACATAGCAGCAGGGTTAGAATTGGGTAAAACTGTACGATAGACAGTAAATTTAAGGACCTCATACTTGGAAAAAAAGGTTATGTTCTTCCGATTTAAGTAACCAAGCTCATACCATTGTTTTGTACTCGGCCCAAAGCAGCTATTACTGCATCCAAATGGGGATGATCATCACTTGTTTCCTGTGAGGAAAACACCATCAACACTGTGGCACGTTTTATAAATTTATTAAGAATGCAGTTATGAAGACACATCTGAATGTGTTACCTCAAACAGGAAGGCAAGCAGAGCTATACCCGCCATATCATGTTCTGCCTCTGCCAGGGAGCCGTATGGCTCCTTGATGTGGACTATATGGAGCTGGAACCCCAGACACAACAAAATGAATTATACTATAGTGAGCATAGCATGCTGATCCTTGCGTTACCTAAAATATGTTCTGCATAACAAATGATATGTCAGCTCCTGTGTGACGTACCTCCATGGGGAACCTCTCTCCGTCGATGGTGTGTTCTGATCCTGGCCTCCCATTACCTCCCCAGTGGAAGTGAAACTGGGCGGCTCTGTAGTGACCAGGCAGAGCTCCTCCTGTCAGTCGCACCAGCTGAGGTAGGATAAAGTGAGCTACAACAAGGGAAGAGAGACTCTCTTAATACAGATGTCAAACTATAATAATAAACCACAGGTGTTCAGCATTTGAGAACTAGAAAATGGTCCCTTTGTTACCAGAGTGTCCTTTGTTTTCCACTGTAATGTTGATGGTGTTGGCGTGACCGATGAAGATGAAGGGCGGCAGGGCGCTGTTAACGTGCACTTTGTTGGTGACAATATTAATTGGTGATTGCCGTAATCCTCCACAGCTGGGAAACTGAGCTGCCCAGTGGCTGGGGTCTAAAATACACAAACAGCAGCAGCAACAACAACATTATCAAATATTTTTTTCTCACACTACTTAGAGAACAGGTTAGCTGGTTGTTACAAACCACACTAGTCTCCTTTCAACAGCCGATTGGGGCTGATTACACCAAGTGATTCTTGCCCACAAAGCCTTTAAAGATTTATATAACATCCATAAAAACATCCATCGGTTCACCCTGTCTGTTGTGAAAAATGTTGCTTGTACTGCTAATCTCACCGAGATTCAGGATAAAATCTTCTGCTCTCAGCTGTCTTTCCCTTATTGTTTAGGTGCACCACAAAGGAATTTGCTGCGAAATGTCTTGGGTGATCAAGAATGATTATTTGACTTACCTGCATAAAAAACAAAACTATCAAATTTTAGAAGCTGCTGGGTTAGCTCTTAGAGACATCCAGTTAAAACTGGGTCACAAACTGGAGGTGTGATATTTGAATGAAGAGGGCATTTAGGAGGCTGTGGTGAATGTAAAGAAAGACTCCATTCAGTTGCATTGTGGGTATTCACACTTCATAATGCTTCATTATTCTCACCACCTAATTGCTAACTGTGTCTGTTTCTGTCTGTTTTCAGCTTTTTAGCTGAAAATGGTCGCCTGTTGTGGGTGAATATGAAATTATGAAAGTGGTGAGAGTGGATCACAGCACTCAGGTTGTGTGCCATGAGTGTTGTGCCAGAGCTGAAGGAAGTCGCTGAGGAGGTGGTGGTCTAGTGGTTTCACAACTAGAAGTGACCTCTTTTTCAAACTGTACAAGTGATCATGTGATCCCCTGATTAAAGATACTTTTAAAAAAATATGCCGTCTTGCTTCCACAGAAGTTTGTCAGTCTGGCAATGTACTAACAGTCAAATAGTTTTTTACACTAAGGCAGATCAAGTATTGAGGGGTTAAAGTAATTCTAATGATAGTGATGCTCTGGCAGATCTGGCAATTTTGGATTTGTGTCTTTGCATCTGGTCTTACCTCTGCATGTGTCATCACAGGAGTACTGGCTCTGGTAACACCACTGAGCTGGAGAGAAATCACAGCACTCAGGTCAGACGCACACATACAATTTATTCCTCTCAGCGACACAGCAAATGAGCATTAATTCTTAATTAATTCTTCTTGATTTGATTGATGTTCTATTGGCCACAGTGTTGCCTGCTTTCTATGTGACACTGTACTGTGTGAAAAGTAAAGACAAGTGAAATCATTTAAATTGGTTGTATTTGAGTTTTTTGTGGGCATTGGTGCACCAGCATGTTGAAGAAAACTGTTAATAAAACTTTGTTTAATATACGACTGTTGCTACGTGAAATTAGAAGCTCTGCTATTGGCCTGATGGCGAGTAGATTTTTCTGTATTTCTCATTGTTTGCTCTCAAAAAGTCAATGTCCTCAGTCAGAGTTAACAGTTATATCCCTCAAGCTGATCTACACTGCTAAAATAAACATACCTGCTTATGATAAAGATGGCATCTGTGATCATAAAACTGCCTGTTAAATCAGTAAGTGGAAGCTAAATTGCCATTAATGACTTGCATGGCATTACAATAAATGGACAAGCCTCACTTGTTATACAGCGTTCACAAATTAATTGAGTTCAATTAAAACTGTTGTCCTTTAATGATTAACACCAAACGCAGCAAGTTGTAGTTAAAGAGATATTTTTAATCTTTCAGATGAACGAGTTGTGTGTCGTGCAAAAGCGTTTGTGATTACACTGATTGCATTCAGCATGAAGTGGATCACGAGCTCAGAGAGCTTTTATTCAACTCCTTAACTGCCTCTACACCTCTGCATTAAAACATGTCCAACAAACAGGTGCTGGTGAAGTCATTTAGTTTTGTGCTGCGGTTGTGTATTGTATTGCTGATGTGAATGAAACTCCGGTGTCTGACTTTGCGGTGGGAATGAAGGGCTCTATAGAGAACCATTTAGCTAATATAGGAACACAGATTAACCCTGCTGCCTCCCACAATGCCCTTCTTTGAAAGGGGATGACAGTTCTCACCACCTGAGAACAATGCACAGGTGGAGGTTGGCTTTACTCCACCTGGCTCATACACCTGTGTCAAACTGAGCAGCACAAAAAAGTCACACCAAAGACAATCCACTGTAAACCCACCTGCACTGATTTATTTTTATTTTGTTTTCCCTGTAATTACATGATATTTTCTAATCTAACAGCATCCTCAAAAATGGACTCAATTAAGTCTATTTTGTCTTTAAAGTGACCCAAAGTGAGTTTTGAAATAAGAAATAATATTCCTCCTCTTACAAACAATATGGTTAACTCATAAGCAGTAGAAAACAGCTCAGTTCAGTGCACTTAAAACAGCTGTACTTGCTCTGATATGACGCGTGGCTTGTGGTGGTTAATGTCAGCTGATGTTTTCAACAGAAGTAAGAGGGTCTCTCTTTAAAACAAAGCAAAGTCCACTTGAAAGTAGAGTTTCAGAGCCAAGATTAGGCCATTAACAGATTAGTTAACTGAGAAAATTAATCAGCAACTCTTCTGATGATTTTTTATGCCAAAAATCTGTCACATTCATTTCAGCTCAATCTTCTCAAATGGAAAAATGGCTGCTTTCCCCCTGTTTTATAGGACAGTAAATGTTTAAAATGTTTTGGGGTTTTGGTTTGTTGCTTGGACAAATGAAACACTGATGACATCGTGTTGAGCTCAACAGTTTTTGAACGATATTTTTCACTCTTTTCCTGCGTTAATCAATTAATTCAGAAAATAATCAGCAGAATACTGACTGGATGAATGAAAATAATCATGAAAATGAAAAATCCCCCCCCCAAGAAAAACAAAAAAAACAAAGACAAAAAACAACAGGTTGACAATCAATAATAATTATTTCTCCAGCTGTAAACTAAATGTTTTAAGTAGATGTGACTTGATGGAACGCTGCAACAATCTCTTCAGTATATTTTAAGCAACAACAACATGATGTTTTAAATACTGAGATGAAATAAAAATGATTTTTCAAGTTCAAAACTGCCAAATTAATGAGGAAAAAAACTGAACCCAAGTATTTTAATTATCCAAGTATTGTAAGTTTATGCATGTGTGTGTGTGTGTGTGTGTGTATGTGTGTGTGTGTCCTACCTGTGCACTGAGAGAAGACAGAAAGCAGAGTCAGGAGGTAGACAGAAAAATCCATGATCAGTACAGAGACCAGAGAAGATCCTGACAGACTGATTTCAGTCGCCTTCACATACTGACTCTGAGCTGCATTTGAGGGTGGGAGGGAGACGGTCATCAGTGTGACAAAAGGTGTGTGTGTGAGTGTGTAAGACAAGGTGAGAACAAAAGTCATTTTAAGAAAATACCCCTCTTTGTCAGGTGTCCAAAGGAAAGGCCGACACCTGGTGGTAAAATCAAATACTGTGGTGTTAATTCCAGTTAGTTTGCTCTGCTCCCATCGTCGAGCTAAACGCTGTGTCACCATCCCATAAATACAAAGTCTGACCAGGTGATGTCTGATGAAATGCCTCGAGTGATGTCACTTGAGTCAGCAACAGATGGGTGTGAAGGCTACAAGTCTGAGAATGAAACAAATCAGGTGGTGTGGCCTTAGAAAGAGGTGAGTTTTGATGGGCCTTTCTCAACAGCAGACATTGCAAGTCCAATAAAGCACAGGTGAGTAACAGGTGAGTCAGTTTTGGGGGCCTGGTACTGCTTGGCCTGGTTAAAACAAAGTACGTAATGCAACATAATGACGATAATAATTTTTTTTTTTTTTTTTACAGGAGAAGCTGTAGCAACTCAGAGACTGTCTGCTTTGGAAAAAGATTGATTTCCTCTCGTTAGCTGATAGTAGTTGGCATGCTGATCTGCTGGAATGTCTTTCTGGGACTAAGGAATCAATTACTTTATTATTTATACCAGTGTTGTGTGTGAGTGTTGGCAAAAATACAAAAACTGATACAAGCACTAGTTGTGCACAATGACAGGTCAGCAAAACACAGAGTTGTGTCTTTTATAAAAACAAAACGTGTAACTTTCTCACTTCAATTTAAAATTATGTACACTACACCCAGTGTTACTGTCTTGCAAATATTCTAGATTTTTTTCTTAGTGTTAACAACAGATGTCCTCTATACTACCTGGAACAAAATAAAACTGATAAATAATCAAACTCATAGTTGCAGAAATATATTTATTGTATTATTACGATTATGAATCCAGTATAGAAACATATGTGTATTTATTCCACTATTAATTACAAATATTTAGCAACTGTTGTTGTTTGAAGATCACCAAACAATTCACAAGGTTGCTTAAATTTGTTACAGACATTTGGCATTTTAAGGAAATGAAATAAAAACATCCTTCACACCCCGTCTGATAGAGACAGGCTGCAGTCAAATAAAGGAAGACTGAAAACCCAGTGACTGAACACTGAAGGCTCAGAGACAAACTGATCATCTCTTATCTGTCAGTGAAATGGCTGGAATGAACTGCAGGCAACTTCTACACAATAAAAACAATTAGATTATGACAAGAAATTGCAGATTAGTTAAACTTAATGACCTTCATTATTTAGTGAACACTGTTTCTTGATCATATCACAGTTAAGTGAAAAAAACTGATATCATACTGGTAGTCTCACAGTAGTGTTATAGATTTTGTCACTTGTTGCTAACGGCTTAATATGGCTCATGATAATGCTGACCACAAATGTAAGGGCCATACCTGGGAATAAATAATTACCTTCATCAAAATAAGATGCTTGCTACAGTGAGCTACATAAAACTCTAAAAGAATTAAATGATCCTCTTAACATTTGTTGTATTAAAGCAATCCTGTGTAGATTCTTGAAACTTGTGGATGAAATGGTCCTTTCTTCACTCTGGTCCTCAGGATTAAGGAAACAGCAGGCTTGTTGCCTGACATGCAGTGGGATGTCTTCAAAAGAGATAACGCTGAAAAAAACAAAACAAAACAAAAGCTGATCAGATGATCACTTTTGGGCGGCACGGTGGTGCAGTGGTTAGCACTGTCGCCTCATAGCAAGAGGGTTCCAGGTTCGAATCCTGGTCTGGGCCCTTCTATGTGGAGTTTGCATGTTCTCCCTGTGCCTGCGTGGGTTTTCTCCGGGTACTCCGGCTTCTTCCCACAATACCAAAAACATGCACATTAGGCTAATTGGCTTCTCTAAATTGCACCTAGGTGTGAGTGTGAGAGTGTGTGGTTGTCTGTCTTTATGTGTTGGCCCTGCGATTGACTGGCGACCAGTCCAGGGTGAACCCCGCCTCTCGCCCGTAGTCAGCTGGGATAGGCTCCAGCTCCCCCGCGACCCTGACGGATAAGTGGTATAGAAAATGGATGGATGGATGATCACTTTTCTTTAGTCTCTTTCCTCCTTTGCATTAACAAAATGACTAACAAGCACAGCATTTCAGGTAAACTGTGGTGTTTCTGCCCCCTGGTGGTGCTGTAGGGCAGTGCGTTGAGAGGTCCCTGTCCGGTTTGTATCCTGCATTGTCCACAAGTTCATAGGAATTGTTCAGAAATGCATTTCTGACATCTGTAAAAGTCAGTAACACAACTGGCATGGCAGCCGGTGGTGGAAACGCACCATAGAGGTAACAATTAAACGAGGAGAAATTTAAATTTAAAGAGGAGAAGAAGATTACAAGTTTCAAAGCGTCAAAATGCTTCCAAACGTTTTAGAAAGTTTTGTAAATGTATTATTGGCTAAGAAATTAATTTTGTATGTATTTTGGTTTATATGTGCTCAGCCAACGAACACATTCACTGGCAGCAAAATGATTTAGTTTCCACGGCAAAAGGTCAAAACTAGCCTCTTTGTGCTGGTGTTTCTCTCACCTGTAGTGCAACAGCAGCCACCACAGTCAGGATAGCTAAAAGCGCCATCCGTCCCACCCAGCCCAGGTCTACGCTCTTCAGGATGAAGAAGCGTGCCCAGCCCAGCTTCTGGGGTGTGTGAGGCGGGTACCGCATGCTGTTCATCCCCTCCATTTTCAGCTGTTTGATGAGACAACCACGCAGGTGGCTCAGCTGATCAAAGCTGAACTTGCCGTGGTAGCAACCCATACCGCTGTTTCCTGTGCAGAGACAGATGGTTTCAGTGTGGCAACACATACTGGCACATTTGATGGCAGAGGACAATGTCACTCAGGCAATAAAAAAAATCTGAATCTGGGACACAATGCTTTATCTTTGCCATAATGTCACACTAGAGGGCATCCTAATACCACTCAGCATGGCCTTAAAACCCCTTCACAGTCCAGAGTAAGATGCGCCCATCTTACTCTGAGTTGCAGTAAGAAACTGAATAAACGGTAAAGTTCACTGCGGCCTCTGCACCGTCTCTGATGTGTGTGAAGAGTTGCAGACCGATTCAGATGTGTCTCAGTTTCTTGCAATATGCTGAATGGAGACTGGCTTCTCTTTAGACCAAACAGCTAAGAAGAGTCAGTCAGTTTCACCTTCTTTTCTTGAGTATATCTAGCATATTGCTACTGTTTGTGTCAAGGAAAACCTATGCAGCCACTGTGAGTTTGTTGTTTGCCCCTCAAACAGTCCCGTTTCCACTGAATGTCATACGGAGTGAACAGCTGAATTCACCAATGAGTGAATAAGCAAAAGTATAACCATTTCTGCAAAGATACTCACCCACTCCACCGAATGGCAGAGAGCTGACAGAAAAGTGCACAAGACAGTCATTGGCCAGAAATCCTCCACTGGAGGTCTCGTCTGTCATTCTCTTTATCACCTTTAGAGAAACAAGAAGATTCATGTCATGGCCCATGAATCTGAATCTACATGCTGATGCATAAGGTGTGCCTGCATCTGTGTTATGTCTGCTGTTGGATACCTTTTTATCGTGTGAGAAGACGTAGAGAGCCAGAGGTTTCTCTCTCCGATTGATAAACTTGATCGCTTCGTCCAGGCTGCTGACCGACAAGATGGGAAGCAGAGGTCCAAATATCTCGTCCTGCATCACCTTCGCCTCTGGCTTCACATCCCGCAAAACTGTGGGGGCTAAACACAAGCCAAAAGCACTATGTATTGCATGCATGTGTGTAATGTAACTGCCTGAGTAAAACACCTGAATCACATACTCAGGCACATAAGTCCTGCTTGACTTTCATGTGAAGATTTTGTGGCCGTCAGGAAGACTACCTATGTAGCAGTCTGACTCATCATTGTCTCCTCCCACAGCAATGGTGCTGTCCTCCAACATGGCCATGATCCTCTTGAAGTGGCGCTGGTTGATAATGCGTCCGTAGTCAAGGCAGGTCTTTGGGTTGTCTGTGTAAAACTCCTGCAAAGCAAACAATCTCATAACTACGTGAATATTTTTGTTAAATCCAGGCAAATCTTACAAAGACAGGAAGCAGGTCATGGGGCCATGGGTACAGGAGTGTTTACAGATCTATGTAGAATTTGGAGGTTTTTGTGAATGTGCATTTTGTGGAAATTGATAATTGATAAATTGATAATTGTGATAATTGTGTACCAACACTTAATAGTCAGTTTTCCTTATTATAACATGATCTTAGGACTTTACACATTACTGCTTAGGGACCTCTGGTAATCAATCAGCTCTCAAGTTTAAAACAGAATAAACAGATCATTACATTTCCAAAGGGTGTGCTTTCAGCTCATCTGTACCTTAATGGCTTTCTTGATCTCTTGAATGACCTGGTCCTGGATGCTGGGCTCACAGAGGATGTAGTCCGGGGCGATGCAGGTCTGACCACAGTTTGTGTACTTTCCCCAGGCAATACGCCTACACAGTAGAGACAAAGTTAACAGCAGGGTCTCAGGAAGAAATAGCTATGGATTGGAAAAATACTATTTAATCAAAAATACTATATAAGAAAAAGAGTGAAAACGGTGCAGAACAAAATCATTCTGAGATATTGTCTGTTAAAGGAACATAAAAAGAATTAAGAAAATAACCATTAACCCGAACTGTATTCAGTCATTGCTCTGACCTGCAGGCCATGCTTATGTCACAGTTCTTGTCAATGTAGCAGGGGCTCTTGCCGCCCAGCTCCAGGGTGACAGGTGTCAGGTGTTTGGCAGCAGCCTCCATGATCAGTTTGCCCACTGTGCTGTTGCCGGTGTAGAAGATATGATCGAACCTCTGGCGCAGCAGCTCCTGGGTCTCTGGCACTCCTCCGGTTACAACAGGGTAAAGCTCCTGACACACAGGGTAAAAACACACATTCAATCATAAAAAGGCAGCATGTAGTTCCTGAAGCAACACGTTTTTGTGGCACAAGAACTTTAATTCTTGTGATATGCATTTTATTCACGTTTTGTTTTGATCTGTCTCAGCCTTGTAGAGAACTTGTGGAAAAAAAACACAGATGAAAATAAACCTTTTAGCTGATTATTTGCATCCTGGAAAAACACTGCTGCTTGCTTAAAGTTTACTTAAGGTAACCACTAATAAAACTAAAGTTAATCTTCTTAAACAAACTACTTACAAGGGATAAGCAAGCTCAGGAAACATGCTTTGAAAGACAACCTAGTGCATCACATTCAGTGAAAATTAACCAAAGGAAATGTGGAGCATCTGCATCTTTAGGTATCAGGTGGGTTCTTTGGGTAGGTTATACTGCTCTTCGCCTTTGTGGGTGGCATTGTCTGCTTAAGAGTCTCTACAGTGTTTTGTTTCCCTTTCAGGAATCCTCAGATGCTGATTTCCTGAGATTCATCCTTACTTTGTCAATGTAACATGGCAGCAGGTCCTCCATGACCTTTGCAGTGTGAGCACAGACCTCGGAGGGTTTGATTACAGCGGCATTACCTGGACAGGTAAATGACAAAAGATGGATACTGTAAAGACACGGTCCACAAAAGACATTCTGATGTACTTTGTAGAATCATGCAACACCATTGTCGGCCAATGCTAGCTGGCAGTGCAAATTCTTAAAAGCCAGTTGATGAAAGTATGACTATCTGCTGTCGTGTGACCAAACTTCACTCACACAGGTTCCATTTACTTAAGAAAGTTTAAAAATAAAAGCAGCAGTTGCTAGTAACCTTGAGTTTAGAATATTTGGTAAAGCTTAAAAGAAATACCTTTAAAAGCATGATTTTTTTCCTCCTTTGTTTCATAATAAATCAATGCAATTCAAATATTGATTATTTTTTAGCTCTGTTTTTGGTCTCTACCCACTCCAGATCAAAACATTTGGCTCACAACCTGCAAAATTCCTTAATTCCTTAACTACTATGCACAGGTCATGCATGATAACACAATGAACACACCCTTTTTGGACTTGTAATGGTATTTTAGTGTTAAAGGTTATTATGGTTAGAGTTAAATCCAAATATCTTTGTCTGGTGATGGTGTTCACAGCTGCCTTTGACCTGAATTTTATTTTTCAACAAATAAATCAAGAGAAAAGACTTGTGCAAGGCTGATATGACCATGCAAACTCTGATAATGCTGGCAAGGGAGAATAGGAGGATAAAGTCCATCATTGAGCAAACACTGTACTGCATGGGCTGCACCCTAATAGGACTCCATTCAGTGAAGTCCTCCAGTCATCAGTGTTTGAGGTTAAATTGGCTTTATCCACTTGAAATACAAATGAGCAAACTACCTGCACCAGGTCTCATAGCACTAATACGTAAAACTATCTCTGGGGACAAGTAACAAACGAAAGCTTCGAGATCAGCCAAAAGACTTTTTAAAAATACTTTAGTGTCATGCTAAATGGTCACAAGCAAACACTCTAAACTGAGATTTGCATCACAAAGTGATCAGAGCCCAGCCAAAACACTCAAGCGTAGGGTGACCAGTTAAGGATAGCTTTTGAGACAGAAATGAATTATTCATGAATTCCCTCGTTAACTTGGAGCTGGCTGATTCACTCAGACTTTAACTCTGCCCTTTGAGCATTCACTGATAGGAACTGCGCTGAGTGGAGACATGCATGTTCACACGTGTAAACACACACCAACCAGCACACATAAGGATACAAAAAACACACAATCACCTGCATGTGACAATTACAGGTTTCTGCATCTATAACTAATCTTCTTTCTCATGCCTGCAGTGGAGAACCTTCATAAAGTGACCTTTGACATATTAATCTCAAGTTGGCCAAGAGTGAAGAGTGCTGGGTAATGTCTGGATTAAAAAAAGGAACTGTAGCGGTCATAATCACAAGACACATCTCTACTCAAAGTTCATAATGGGGCAAATGACAATGAAATCAGATAGAAATGTGAACGTTGACCTTATTGTATCACATACATGCTGTCCTTTCACCCACATGCACACACACCCTCAGCACACTACACTACCAGCAGCGATGGCTCCAATGAGCGGCTGGATGGTGATAGCCCAGGGGTAGTTCCAGGCCCCGATGATAAGCACCACTCCCAGTGGCTCGGGCTGGATGTAGACGGTGTCCGAGAGGGTGAGGAGGTTCTTCTCCACAGGACGAGGGGCCGCCCACTCCTTCAGCTTCCTGATGGCCAGGTTGATCTCCCCCTCCACACCCAGAGTCTCATAAAACTGGGTCCCCACCTCACTCTGGGGATGAAGACAATGACACTAGACACTGAACCAGAAAAAACTGTGACAACTTTAGTCACTTTAATCCCTTCCTTCATGGATCATGTTAAACACGTTTTATCATGTTAAACATGCTTTGTAATCTTCCATCAACTTTACTAATATTCATCTCATACCATATATTCTCTCATATTCATATTCATATCTTTAACTTGTCTCAGAAGTATTTTATGATGTGATTTACCTTTTTGGGTGTTCCTACTTCAGCCTTCTAGAAAGAGTTTATCAATTTTGTATTCATTTTGATGAATATGCTACTTAAAGCCACTATAAAGGAAAAAAACTAGTGCACCCATGTGCCACCAGGGTTCAAAAGGTAAGCAAATAATCTATACGTATGTAATGCCTGCAACCTTCATGATGATTCAGTTTTCTAGTTCTTTGATTCTCATTTTCTAATCTACCTTAATGTTTGACACTAAATGCCAGTCTCTGCCCTGATGAAGGCTGGTGAAATGCGTAGATGCATAAGTCCAGGGTTTAACTGTTTTATTCTTGATCTAGTCAGATCTCCTTGTTGTGCAGGTTAAACCATGAAAACCTAAAATAGCCGTGTGATACAGTAGGCTACATAGTATCAAAAAGACTAAAAGCTAAAGGCTTGTTACTGATCTTCACAAACTAAGAAGTTTGTTGGAGACCAGTAAAGACTACTTTGGAGCGCAGTGAAGAACCACTCATTACTCACCTTATTGAGGTCTTTTTTGATGGCATTTGAAATCTCTTTCTGTTTCTCAGTGAATAACCGCTGTAGGTTCTTCAGCTGGTGGATCCGATGCTCTAAACATTTGGACCTGCCTGTTTCAAAGGCTTTCCTGGCGCGATCCACTGCCTGCTGCTCCCGTGACATCCTGGGAGAAAAGGAAGTTCAAAAAGACTGTTATAAGAGTAATACTAAACATAGTTAAGTACAACATTTGATGCTGTAGTGCACACATCAACTGATTAGAATAAGAATTTCCTTTATTTGTCCCACAGTGGGGAAACTGTCAATTAATTATTATGTAATTGGCTACAGGCACACTGTGGTTTTGGTTCACTTTACTAATGTACGTAATATGTCTCCTATTACTTAACTGGAATGCTGCTCTTCCAGGATGCAGGGTTACATGTGGTTCGTTTAGTTACCAAGATCCACTCATATGGAACCATCTTCATGTTTTGGTCCGGGAGGCAGACACCCTCTCTGTGTTTAAGAGTAGACTTAAAATTTCCCTTTCTGATGAAGTTTATAGTTCGGGGTGGCTTAGACACTGGTTACACTGCTATAGGCTTATTCTTATTCCTATTATTATAGATATCATTACAATTACTGTTCATAGCTCTGTTATTTCTGTTATCTCCCTCTCTGTCTATCTCAACCAATAGATGGCCTATTCACACAAAACATATGAAGCACTTGTGAAAAATTATGTTTTGTTCTAAATCAAACAACCCAACAGTATATTACAAAACCAGCTGTATGATTAATCTATAAATCAATTAGACACAGAGAAAATTTACTGGCCATTCTGATAATCGTTTAAACCATTTTTTCATTCAAGATTCAAGATTTATCGCTTTTCCTTTGAATCATTTAAATCATTTTCATTTAAGTTAAAGGATTTAGAATTTCTGTTGGACAAAACAAGTTTTGCGAAGATGTCACTTTGGGCTCTGAGTAATTGTGACAGCATTTACCACAATCTTATGAAGTTTTACCACCCGAAAGATCAGTTGTTTAACTGAGAAAATAATCAATTACAGAAGAGTTACAAGTTAGTTCCTCCTGCAAAATTTTGCGTTTATATTCATTTTTTTTTCTTTTAAAGCTTTAAGTGCATTTTCCTGATAATATTTACTTACTTTTGCTCAAGTAATATTATCAACACGGGATTTTACTTGTAATAAAGTACTGTTACACTCTGACCTAAGAATAAAAAAATCTCAGTACTCCAACGCTGGTATTTTTACAGTTGGGCCTACAGCCTACTGATAATTTCACTAAAATTCAGGATGTGTACACTTCTATACGGTATGACCGTTAAATAACAGCAGGTGGACGTTGTTTGAAGCAGTTAAACGTTGTATTGATCTACAGGGAAGCAGTTTACATGACCCTCCTGTCAGCTCTTTGTTTATAGAAAACGCGCTGAATGCGTTGTTAACAGGAGTGTAATAGGAAGCCTACATGAGAATTATTTCCAGCGTTACTCGGTCAAAGTTGAAGTCGCGGCGTTGAGACTCTAAACTCTCAACTGTTACAACGAGCCGCCTGTCATTTGGTTCAATGGACGCTTGGTTACCGAGCATACAAAACGTTATAACCCTGTAACTGCACCAGACCTCTTCAGCAGTTATCGTACATCGTTATACTAATCTGTCACAACCGTGCATTGTAATCTTAAGAGCTTTGCTGTCAAATAGTTTTCTTCAGTCCGTTTCTCGACATTTCCGCGCTTCCGCTGGCCCCTGCCTGTAGCCGTTAGCTCTTAAATGACACAGAAACGTTGCACGGTTGCTTTTGATTTATTCCTACCTGAATTATTTGTCTCGCTTTCTTGAGATTCGTTTCAGTCTTGATGGTAGGGTGGCCCGCAGAAGAGGATCTGATGTGACCTGGGAAAGAAACAGAAACACAACACTACCGTTAGGCAACACCCTCCACACAGGGGCAGGACCAAACCTCCAGGCGCTCCTACAAGAGTGGCTGTAAGGACGGTGGCGGCTTAGGAAGAACACGGTGGTCCAAGGGGAAAATATCTTAGGATTTCCGCCATGAAATTTCGTACTGACATTCATGGTGCCCAGAGGACGAATCCTATCAAATTAAGTATTTGCTTTCTCCACCGTGAGATTGGCATAATTAGCTATGATCCCCTCATTGTCAGGTCAAAATGCAAATTGATGCATCAGTTTGCTTTATGAAGACATACCCGCAAAACTAAAGTCGTTTCCATCAGCTTCAGCTTCAGTGTATGGTGTTTTTTTTATTTGCCAGTTTGCTAAAATGCTGGACTAAAATAGTAAAGTTGGACATTGTGAACGTCATACCTTATTACGTCAGCAGAGTCATCGTGAGCATGTTAGCTTGTTAACATTAGCAGCTAGCTAAAATCACTGCTGTGCCTGGCTTCATGGAGCTGCTAGCATTGCTGGTAGTCTTGGTTTAGTTTTTGTTTTTTTAATGTGTGTCACATATCCGAGCCAAGTGCTGATTTTTATGTTTGTACACACACATCCGCTAAGCTGATGAAGGTTTAGCTGCAACCTGCAGGAGAAGCTGAGGTTTCATCCTGGGTTTTCCGGGCTGGACTGTGGCTCCATGTAGACCTACAGCAGCAAAGGTTCCCAAACAGAAGCTACATCAACAAACTACACTACACAAGGACTCAAAGAGCTCTCCCAACTCTTTCATAAAACTAAAGTAAAGGGATGTGAAAAATTCCTCAGGAATGTTTTTAAAAACATCTAATGTACAGTTGTGTTAAAGGATCATAACAATATTTAATATTTCTAACAGTGTTTGAACACAGGAACAGAAACATCACAGCTTATAAAGATATGTGTGAAAGTAACATGACACATTAATAATTCTAGCAAAAGAGTAGTATATCATGGCATCATAATCAATATTTATAATGCAGTATTTACTGAGTTATCTGATGTGGATGTATCTCTTTTATCAAAGGCCAGGAGTCACACCTGGGCTTTAAATCTCAGCACTACGTGATACTCTGACATAATGAAACAGTGGAATTGAGAGAATTTTCTATTTCAAGAGTGATATTCCATCATCCATCCAGCCTGGTCCAAGTCCCTGAATGGCAATGCTGATTTTCTAAACAAACCTTTTATTTATTTAACTTTATTTTTCATGTTTTCAACACAAGTCCATGGTTGGGCCTTTATACAAACATGCAGAGAAACTATAAGACAAACACCAAACACAAACAGTATGCAGATGTCATGCTTGAGAAGGAGTTTGTATTTTGCAAGACATTTTGTGCATTATTAATTTTATGGAATGATAAATGACACAGCCTGAAGCCACAATTATCTTCTTGGCCTCTTTGCTCTGCCCTCTTGCATTTTGTACTTTCATCAGTCAAGTCACAGCAACCTACTATATTGCAGTGCTGTAAATGGTCATTCACCTTCCTTCTCAGACGTAATATCTATTTATTTTGTAACTATACCTGCACTAAATCATATCTGATGCTTTCTCTTCTTCCCCTACAGATTCTTGAGTTTCTTTTATCTGTAGCCAAGCTGGAATCACACTCAGCTTCTATTTCTCAGATCCAGAAAGGCTTTTACAGTATGGGACATGGGCAAGGAGTAACCCTCTCACCTCGGCCACTGCAGCACATGGATTGGGCCCAAAAATCTCTCAGGCTGACAGGAAATGTGGACAGAGTTTCCACATCAAACAGCAGGCTGAGGAATGGTGTTTGTGTATTGTGAAGGAGGGAGCGAGGATGTAGGTGAGGGAGAGGATGGCACAGCGTCATTCACACCTGAGTGTCGATCCCGATTTCTTAGAGAGGAGTGTGGACACAGAAGAGCAGCGTTTCTCTGTGTGCACACCTGAGTTTGTGAGGTATAAACTCAGGCGTTCAGACGCAGAGAGAAGGACAGTTGTGCATTTTTTATGGACAGGTCCGGAATACAGCATAGCAGGCCGCAGAACAGGACAGAAACTCAAATGGACAAAGTAAAGTGTGAGAGGGAAAGGAGAAGGGTCTGAAGCAGGTCATCATGTCTATTTGTGATTTCACCCCTGAAATTTTAGTAAAATTAGTTTGTATTAATGTAGTGACAATTTTACCCAAACTAAAAATGTGTTTCGAAATCAAATTATTTGGGAACTACACTTATGTGAACTCTTTGGCAAACAGAAAGTGAAAATGATGGTGCTCCATCTCATTTCTTTACTGGAGGGAGGGAAGACATTCCTCCAAAAGACAGTCCCTCATTTGGTGCTGTAGTGATGGTGGAGCAGAGTGCTCTCTGTCAGGGAAAAAATGAAAGTGAGTTTAACATGTGGGGTGTGAGAGGCATCTGCATTTGATATAATTCTCTAAAATTTTATTTGGGTTTTTCCTTTAATTTGTTACAGGTCTGTAAAGTCATCTTTACCCCAGCGTGCCTGTCAAGCCTGTCATGTTCTTATTAATATCAGACTGCATGGCCCGTTAGCATTTAAAGAAAGCAAAGAGAAATTTCTGGAAGGCTTGTTGTGCTGAATTTATTTATTTGTATTCACATTTGAAATTATTTTCTGTTTTATTGACTTGGAAGGTAAATTAAACAAAGGTGTACCATTGATGGTTTATAGGTGAACCAAAAAAGGAAGTAGTCCAAGATTATAACACTGTCCAAACATGAGACAAGATAGATGGACGGACAGACAGACAGACAGACAGACAGATAGATAGATATTGTCAGATTATGCCACCTAGTGGCTTCTATTTTACTCTCACTCTCCTTCACACAAATGAGCACTAAAGATGGTTCATTTTATCCTGCACTAAAGTACTAATACCATATTGTACATATGCTGTAAGTAGCAAGTAAGTAAAAGTTACAAATTAAATATGTTACTCAGTTTAAAATAGGCCCCTGTGCCTGTCATTAAAGTACCGGAGTCCATTCCTATTCATGCATTGAAGTGTAAGCAGTGTTTTTCTTTCGTTGGTGGTTTTGACCCTTCTGAGGCTTAAAATAATGATTATTTTTATACTTACGATGGATTGTTTTGCTGATTATTTCTTTGATCATTCTATTATTTTTTAATATTAGTCGTAATTAAACACAGCATTTTGACACCTTCAGATGTCTTTTGGCCAACCAACAGTCCAAATGTGACAATTTAGTTTGCTGTCATGACGAATAAGCTGATTGATGAGCAATTTATATGCTGGTGGGACATTTACATCATGATTTAGAAATTCATCGAAAGTCTATTTTTTAATTTCTTGATTGTACTCCTAATACTGTAGAAAACATCACAAAAAATAGATTAGAAACTTTAATAATGTCAGAGGCTACAGAGGCGAGGGGCCATATAAAATACATAGCATTTCCTTAATGTTTCTGATCGACACAATAAGTATTCAGTGTCAGGGGTCTCAGGGGTCAGTCAAGTCGTAGCACGTGACCCGGTTTCGACAGCCCATCTATTTCTGGTATCAATATGCTGTCTTAATGGAAGTCATGTGCCGGCAGCAGTTTGAGTTACGATCTTAATGGTCCATTGTTGATAGAAGTGGGGGTCAAAGCGCAATACTTCACTGCTAATATGAGCCAATCATCAAGGTTAATGCCTCAGTGAAGTGCTGGGCGCTCGTGACCCCCAAATCATGCATCACGTGCTCTCTTTATGAACATACGAAAAAAATAATAATCTCCATTGACAACGTGAGTGACATTTGACTTCAGCTGTCTGAAATGAAAGCAAAAGACAGACACCGACTTAATCCTGTCTTAGCCTTCACCCTCGGAGCCTGCTTTATGTTTGGACATTTAAATGCAGCTTCTGATAGCCCATACACTGTGAGTCTGGCACCAGCCTGGGAACTGGCTGTGCGCTGGACTGTGCGTTATCCGGTGTTTTGATGTCTCGATCGGTGGAAACGCAACCGACCAGGAAGAAGGAAAAAGTAGCCCGATTTGTCACCTCGACACATTTTAGCTGACTGAAGCCTCACACTCCGGCAGCTTCAATACACTTCCACTATCCACACACCGTGTTGTTTCTTTCTGCTGCGCACCAGGAGGCAGCGGGCTGTAGAGGAGAGGATGTGCCACAGACTGAAGTGTCAGGAAAGCGGGGAAGTGCGATTGTTGCTTTACCTGCAATGTTGTCATCCTTGTGCAACCGAGCATGTATTATTTTGGTTTATAATTATGTGAGGAGAAACCTAGAAATTAGGAAATTGCTTTAGAAATCTGATCAAATAGTATTAGACAGTTCATCCAAACCCCGTGCGTCAAATATGTTGTCATTTTTTCCGTTCTCCAGTTTCCTTACAAACTACACCGGTGTGAGTGATTATTTTATTTATTTTTTGAAGGCTACAAATCATTTTGTGTGCAAAGATTTACCGCCACAGTATGGGACAAGCTCCGTCTAGGCTAAACGGGCACATTAATGGGTCATCGGGGATCAAACAGACACCTATTAGCCGGACGGCCATTAACAGGTGAGTACACATCAAAGGCACGTGTTTGTAAGGCTTGACAATATCCATTGAGGTGTTCAAGAGTTTGGGGGTCGTTTTATGAGTCAGGCAAAGTATAAAACCATCTGGTATTCTGCCTTGTTCACCAGTGTCGAGGAGAGGACTCAAGGAACTGTATACTCAGGCTTACTTTCTGCTCTGAACTCTGTGGTGAAGAATGGCATTCGGGTTGGATTTTACTGGCGGTAATGTTTCTGAGATGAACGCATTTTACTCGGGACACTACTGGCCCGCGGCGGCCCTGGATAAGAACAACAACAACAACAGCGATGATTACGCACAGGACTCCAGCAGAGGTGAGTGACTCAGTGGCCTTGATTTTGTAAAGGGCTGGCTCAGGAACCGGTTTTAGAGTAGCCCATAAGACATAATGCATGCTCTCTTTTATATTATTGGTTGCCCATAAGGTTGCAAGCGAATTTTACAATAAAGTACACAACATTTAATCTTGTCCACCATCATTGGAAATACTATATATTCACCAGTCTTAAAGTGTAGCTAATTTTCTGTACTCGTTGTGCATCTAAATCTAATCTAGAGGCCAGAAACAAAGAATCTATAGTCTAACTGGAACATTTTATCCTCTTGTAGAACGTCATGATGCTCTCCATAGGACGCGCTCGGACACCCAGCGCCGCCGGAAGCGCACGACTTTCAGCAAAGCGCAGCTGAGCGAGCTGGAGAGGGCCTTCTCTGCCACGCAGTACCCTGATATTAAAATGAAGGAGTCTCTTGCTTCTATAACTGGGCTGCCAGAGTCTACAATTCAGGTATGGCATGTGCTCCACAGACTCTCCAAGCTTAGGTTTTTATATGTCAATATATATGTTCCATTAAAAAACAACAAAATAACCACAGTTCATTCTTATCAACAGGTCTGGTTTCAGAATCGACGCGCACGCTATTTCAAGAGCAAGAAACCATCCAGAGGGGTCCCCAAACCCTCCACAGACTACCTTGATCCGCAGCTGCCCGGCACCCTATCTCCCAGTCCACCATTCCCCCATTTTGCTCCTTCTGTCCTGTCTACTCCCAACTTGCCTTCCCCGTCAGGCTACCATGCCCCCAGTTCACCTCAGTCCTCCAGGCTCTCAACCATCTTCGGGAGTCAGGCCATGTCCCTGCCCGCGCCTACATCCCCTGTCTGCGCCGACCAAGCTCCATCCTGCTCCCCGTTTGGACCATGTCTCCCAGGAGTACCCCAGGACCATTACTACCAAACCCCAGACTTTACTGATTACTGCCATGAGGTGTTTCCAGACAGCGGGCTCGGTGAATGGGATTTGACAGAGGACTTTCAGGCCTTCCTTGACGGTGCTCGGGGATCCGAGCCTGTGGGTAGCCGCTGCGCCACAGTCACACATCTTGGACCCAAGGAGGGCGTTCAGGTTCAGCTGGACCACCAACACTTCTTCAGCACCGACGAGTCCATGGACGATCTGTCTGATCTGTGCTTTCAGGACCTAGGCGACTTCAGTCTGTCGGATTTGGACATTTCTGCTACGATGATCGATTATCTTTTGGGCTAATTGACAAAAGGAAGATAGACACTCGACACGACAAACAGAGCACGTTATTTATGATGAGATTGCCTTGAAGGAAGGACTGTGGACGATGTGAATAAAATGTATAGAAACAATATATGGGTATTATTGTATATTGTAGAGTATTACATGAGAACTTCAAATAAAAAAAGATATATCATATAACCTACGATGTGTTTGTTCATTTAGTTCATAAAGTCTGTTACACAACTGGCCATCACGTGGCGCCGTGGCTTAGTTGGTTAAAGCGCCTGTCTAGTAAACAGGAGATCCTGGGTTCGAATCCCAGCGGTGCCTTTTTGCTGGTCAGATGAATGGCATCCAGACCGTGGCTACCGGAGATGTCGAGACGCTTGTGTATTTTTCACAAAATTAAAAAAAAAAAAAGTGATTAAAATAAACTCCCAAACAACTCAAAATAAACTAGACATCACAAGAGGGGGAAAAACACACAAAATAAAACAAAGCAAAGCGAATCTGCACTAAACTTCTAAAACTGTTGTATTATATTGTGCTTTTTTTGGGTCCAAAAAAGTGGCTGTTTAAATGCAGACCTGGCTTGTGACTTCTACTCAGGCCGGATAAAAATGCATCAGCCACTCGCAGCAAACCTCACTGCAAACCAACTGATGATGATGTGCGCATTACATTTGAAAACAGATGTAAAATGAACGATGTACATGTTGTATGTTATTTTATTTTTGTGTACGGTATCCTCTCTTATCATCCTTTATCCAGCAGGGGGTGCATCACTGAGGAGGTAATGTCAGTCGAGGTCAGGGCCAAAGTAGCAGTGGTGCAACAATTTTTATTCTTGTAGGGACGCAGGTGACCAGCAGAGGGCAGTGAGTGCATGTACAGCTCTGTGCTAAAAATAACCACTTATATGCAGTAGGTTTTTTTGTTCTTGTTTGTTTTTGTATTCCTTTGGTGATGAGGTGTGAATCTGTCTCATAGATTGGGCCAGAATTCATTTTATGCAAAGGGTAGGATCAGTGTTAAGGTTTATATCAGTGGTAAGTTAAATATAGTTTTGATAGCTAAACATGCAATAAGCCATCATGCAGAATTTCAGTTTATTCGTCTGAATATGGATGGGGCATGAGGGGGAGTAGTTTATCATGAACAAAATAGATTAACAAAAAATGACAGAAGCCACTAGAAGCTCACATTGGAATTACTTTGAGACTTGCCGTACAGAGATGCGTTTAAAACACACACTAAACTAGTTTCTCCAAGCTAAGGACTCAGTCAGCTGGTCTATCTCCTCTCTGCTCTTGATGCATCAGGTGCTTCTTCATGCTTGCAGCCCAGCCAGTATTTGGCAATGGATCGTGGGTAAGGAGGGTTGGCAGAGTCCACACGTTTTGTCTGCAGATCCACTCTGTAGTATTTATCTGCCACGACGAAAAGAAAAGAAGCATATAAATAAAAACAGTGAAAGGGAGAAGGTTAAAGAGAATCGTTTACATTCTTGTAATTGCTTTAACTTGAATTTTGCCTCAGGACAGCCCCATATTCATACCTTTCTTGAAAAAGTACACATTTTGAACAGGGGTGCTTTTGTGCGTCTGTGTGGTGCTCTCATCGGTGTTGTCTCTGTAGTCATAGTCAAACCAGTCACCGTAACCCCACAAATCATCAAACAACACATGGCGATTCATCCTTCTTCGTTGTGTACGTTTCTTGCTGGGCTTCTTCCTCCGACCGCTCCTCCTCTTTGTTAACGGAGAAGATGTGGGCTTGGGACTGAGGTAGACTCGTCCCACCATGGCAGCATCTACTGGGGGCCTGATGCCCTGCCAGTCCCTACTGGTGAAACGGAGGCCTGTGTGGTGACTGCTGACTGAATGAGGAGTAAAAATGAGAGTTGATTAGATACACACACACACACACACACACACACACATAGAAAAAGAAAAGAAAATACAAAAAACACGGCTGAGCCTTACAGGAGCTTCCAAAGAGCTCTGTGAAGAGGTCCTCCCATGTCGGATCGCAGAAGAGGTCCGTGTATTGCGTGAAAAGAAGAGACGGGGAGGACGTACTCATGAGGACACACTCCTCATGGGAAGGCTGATGTTTGAATTCATACTGGTAATAATTGTCCCCTGAAGACAGGAACAAACACATGACAGACAATTTTTTTTCTTCCCGCTGCATCTATGCCCTGTGCCAAAACTCCTCATATAATAATAAAGCTTTAGTCAGTATAAAATGATAAAACAAGGAAATGCCACTTTACAGCACAGGCTTCCTGAAATAATGAGTTGTACTGAGTAATACCACAGTATATAAAGAAAAAAGTAAATATATATATATATAAAAAGAATCCTGCATTCAAAAATCCCATGACAGTGTGGGCACTGGGAGCTTAAAAATACTGAACGCATCCCTACAAAAATACCTTTGAAAAAGTAGGCTTTCTCTTTGCCACGGTGACTCGGTGCTGGTATGGCAAACGCGGCATCAACAGCATCTGGTATGCCATCAAAGCCGACTGATATGTCTCGAGGATAGTCCACATCCAAGACATCACCTTCAAACCTCCAGTACTGGTTCCCCTGTGGCAAAAGAAACAGCATCAAATGCATGTCCATTATAAACAATGACTAAATTCCAACCTGATTCATAAAAGGGAACAACACTAGAATAACACATTTAAAATAAATGTTATCCCATGATGAGGCCAGACACTGTTTGTGAATACCTGATGTGATACGATGTGTGGTACTTTTTGTATTAACTTGGGTTCCTATATAAAGAAAGGTCAGATCCACCTATAGCTTCATAAATAAACACTCACTGTTCCCAGAGTCAAGAGAGACAGAAGCTTTTACCTTAAAGATGTAGGATTTTCCCTGGCAGTTGATGCGTGTGAATGCAGCGTCGATGGGCCCAGAGATTCCCCACACATCCTGAATGAGTTTGGGGTAACCAGGAAGTATGGACTTGTCATCCAACTCAAAGAAGTATTCACCTAGAGGAAAGAGCAGGCTTTGAATCAGTGTTGTTCATTTCAATTAAGCTGAAAAAGTATCAAAACTGATTAACAATTTAAAATATCAAATACAACTAGTGTTAGGTCTAGAGGGAGGCAGGGACTACACTGTACATACACTTATGGGACAGGGAAAACTTACCTCTAAATGCATATATTGATCCATTCTTCAGCTGCAGAAAAGCATCAAACGGTCGACCACTGCAGGCCGCTGCGTCAGGGTCCACAGGTGGCTTAGTCCCTGGTGCGGTGGTGGGCGGAGGAGAGGCAGGGGTGGTTGGTACTTCTGCGTTGAAAGTGGGTACTGAGGCTGTAGCGCTCTCATTAGGAGCCATCACGTCATCTCCGTCCTCGAAGGTGTCGCCGCGCACAGCTGAGGCCAGAAAGTTTCATCACATGAGGAAAAGCCAAGAACTTTATTCGCTGAAATGCAAAAAGTTTATTCAGGGAAAAGAAAATGCTCTGCTGCCCTACTGACTTTTTTTAGGGCATATGGTTTCGAAGTCCTCACAGCAGCTTCCATAGTACACACACTTGGAGTCACACTGACATTTGCTCCGCGGGCTGAAGGAGCCGCAGCGACCCACGCAGGACTCTGTGGAAATGCAGTTTGTTTGTTTGTTTGTTTGTTTCAGTGCGAAATGACTCAATCTCAGGCTTCACCATTTGGTAACTAGTGATGGAATAAGTATCCAGATATTTTACTATAATTATCAGCAAAATGTACTTGAAGTAGGAAAAGTTAAAGCATTCCTTCTACAGAAATGTAATATTATAATAATGTGATTTTAAAATTACTGATGCTGATTTAGCAGTGAGGTCTATAAGGAGTGTTTTACTGTTGTTGTTTGTAGTTAGGACGTATAGTTTTAGTCTAGCTGTTCCCAACCTACTTTTCATTAATCTTTCTTTCATCTGTGAATTTTTTTTTTAAATTAACGAATTCATCCAGAGTGTTGGATTTTCTGAGTTTATCTTATTTTTCTTTTATCATTTCATTGAAATAGTTGAAATAGTAACTTTAAGATGACAAGTGCAGTGTAGTGCAGACAAAAGGTACAATACTTCTCTCAAATGTGGTGGTGTATCAGTTATGTAAAATGCAAATACTACAATAGTACAAGCACCTCAGAATTCTACAGTAGTGCAGTACTTGAGTAACGAGGGTCAGTATAATGCCAAAAACTTACTATATGTCTCAATGCATAATGTTTTTGTGTGTGCATTTAATGCGTATGTGCGTCTTTGTGAGCTGCTTTCACTGTGTATTAAAAGCACCTGAAAAGGATTCTAAAAAGCTGTGATTTTTTCCATTAGGAATAAATACAAAATACACATTGTTTTTCTTATTTTCAGCTACAGCACATAAATGAACAGGAGAATACTTGATTAATTACTTTAAAAGTAACACATCTCACAGTGAGTGTACAACAAATGATGAATATTGTATATTAATGGTACACTTAATACGTCGAAAATTGAATTCCTGGAAAACGTACCTTCTGCAGAAAAGGTTTTGTCCAGCAGGAGGATGAGGCCCAGCAGAATCACTGCTGGCTTCATGTCTTCTTATGGGAAATATCCCACTTTGAGATGAGAAACTAAAAACGTGTGATTTTAATTCAGAGGGAAACTGTGCACCTTTCTGCCTGTTCACACTAGTGAACTGTAGTCAGACGAGTTCGAGCTGAGTGCCCCACTTTGGGGTGCAGCTTTTGTGTACAGATGATCAATAGATGTTTTTCAGAAGCTGTTGACCCCCCAGGCGTCTGTGTTCCTGATTGGTCAACACTCGGCTGTGATAATCATTAAACTGAGGCTGATGATCTCTGTCCTGTCTGTCCAAAAAACATCAGCCCAATCTCCCACTCGTCTGGAAGATTTAACACCCAGCATCAGATTGCTGCTTATTTCACTTTCACAGCTGATGAGAATAAATCTTGCACTGACAGTCTGTTTAACTCAGGGTTGCCCAAAATGGGGTCTGCAGGTCAAAGCTGCAAACCAGACTGGAAACAACAAAAGTGTTTTTGTTAAGTCGACACGCACTGTAATTTGTAACTTTTGGCTGATTGACTATCTGAGATCAAACATTGTGTAATCAGGCCAGTCTCTTTCCGCTATTGATCACTGGTGAAAAAAAAAACTGTTAAGCAAACACTTCTCCCAAATGTAGCTCTGATAACCACGATGTAATATTTTTTTAAAGAAGAGGTGCAACAAGAGAACAGCAGGATATATCGAAAATCTGTGAAGTAACCGCATCTTGATTTTGAAGCAATCGTCTGTTAATGATCAGGTTCAGCACCACAGTGTGACAGGAGAATCAAAGACCTGGACATCACCAGCGGAAACCTGCGGACAGACTAAAGTGATGTTATTTCTTCCTCATCACTTGGTTAAATATTGAAAGGTCTTGTTTGTTTGTTGTCGCTGAAACAAAATGCCAAAGAGCAGGGGTATTTTGTTGGCTTTCCTCGAGGCTTGAAGCATGTCAGGAATTCCTGTGTTGAAATTGCATTTGTCCGTTGTGAAGTGCGGTCAGTGAAAGCTCCACATAAAACTGGTAACCTCTTGTAACCTGCAGTCTTTATAGAGCAGGTGGACTTTTGTTCTGAGTGCGGTTTGTATCAGTTGGGTTGTTGCCTTATCTCTAATAGCTGTCAATGAATAAGGAAATGTCTCTTTTTTATTGTCTTTTTTTTCATTATTTATTAAAAATGGAAATAGAGTCATTTCCTATTTGATTTTATCCTGGTAATAATATTTTAGATGTTCATATAGAGGATGAAATGTGTGTGTGTGTGTGTGTGTGTTGGGGGGGGGTCCTGTTTTTAATAGTGACAAATGAAAAATTGTGAATAATTAAAATAATGTTAGCTATCAAAAGTTGACCTGGAAGCATTTATTGTACATGGTTGTCGACTGATTTGCTTCATACTGCCAGTGATCTTAACAGGATGCATTCATTCATTTATCAGACTGACCAACTGTATCAGAGTTCAGTCCTGACAGAAGTGCTCACTTGTGACACAAAGGGCCTATAATTTAAATTCTGAATAACAGTGGCTCAGTGGCAAGTGCACGTAATCATACATCATTCATGAGAGAAATATTAATCACATACTTAACTTGAAATTGAATTATGGTAAAACTACTTTGAAGATGATGCAAAAAATTTAAATAATTGTCATTTAGGAAACTGGCTTTCATACAACACACATTTAAGGTAAGTTAAGGTAAAGTTAGATAAAGAGTTAACTTGACTTGATGCGTCATCATCTCAGTGCTTCCACTCTGTGCAATGACAATAAAGTTGAATCTATAGTCTAATATAACGAGTGATGAATTATTACACTGTGTGACAAATGAAATCTCGTTGACTGACAAATAAAGGTTTTATGTGCATCTTCTTCTCTTATATGAGCTTAAGACGTAAGATAAGACGTTTTAAACCAGCTAAAATATACTGACCTGTATGTCAAACATTAATCCAGTCAGTGAACATGTCAGAAGCTCCTTTTAATGACCAATAGGAGGGCGGCTTTTAGGACACAAAATTCCCTAAATCTTTTCATTACAGATGGTCCATTGTGACAACATCAGTCAGCACTTTGTGTGGCTCAGTTTTATTCTTAAATCTGAAGGATAAAAACAAAAGTTAATATATTCTGTTTGATAATAACGTGTTTGCTTTTAATTTTTTTCTTGAGTTTTTCTTATATTTCAGTTCTCTCACCTGTGGTAGTTACATCTACACTTAGTCAGCCTGTGCTTTACAAATAACATTGATAATAGTTTTCCACAATGTGTGTCAGTGTAATAAAAAAATGACATAAGCGGTAGCGGTAAGTCCTTGTGTTCAGACTAATAAGGAAAAGATGAATTACGTATCAGAAAGGACATCAGTAAAGTTCAAACCGATTGATAAATCACTTCTGAGGCCTAAACGTAATATTTTGAAAAAATATAACATTGATATTTAGTTGATTTATTTTCTAAAGAAAAGTGATGTGTGAGCCAGTAACTTGTACACGGAAATAATAATAGTTTTTATAACTTAATTGAAGCTATTCCCAACCTTGTCTCACAAATATAGGTTGTTCCTTTAGAAACAATAAAGAGTTCTCAACAGTTTCTCTCTGTGTTGTGTAAGATCATAAAATGCGGTCATAAATTTATTAAGAAGAGTTTAGGATAAGACATTTTGATCTTCACTGGATAACAGACTTATTAGTCTTCAATATCAATCAGCACTTTAGTGAGTAACCAACTCTTAAAGCTAAAATCCACAATGTTAAAAATGTTAAGAATTTAGATTGCTGATATGTGAGTCAATCTGAGTGGCTTACAGCTAACCCAACTGTGCAAAAGTCCAATAACTCTGTCATGTTTTCATGTTAGTCACGTAGACTACCCTAACTGAGGCGCATTTAAACAGAAATAAAAAGCAAAAACATATTTAGTTTAATGATTTAATTGACAGACAAACCAAAGGATACTGGACTAGCATGTTAGCAAACATGCAGGCCTAAATGAGGAAGACGTTAGAGATTATTTCACTGTAGTTACGTTCACGTAAGGCAGATTTTTAAAATGTTTTTAAACTTTGGTTTTGACAGATTTTGTTGCTGTCGACAGAGCCAGAGGGCTGGCTGTTTCCAGTCTCTGTGTGTATCAGACTTTTTCTTTAAAGTAAGACAGTGTCATCATAACGCTGAAAATGTGGCACAGTAGCACAAATAGAGAAGAATAATCAAATCAGCTAACCGTCTTAGTTGTATCAGTTTTCCAGCAGTATAGTTCACCAACATTTTTTCCACCACAAACCTCATACTGTGCAGCACATTGCTCTACCTACGATACTGACATCGCTTTTGTCCCCCAACTCCTACTGTTTCTTGTTGGAAGTCATGTCTCTTCAAACAAGTTATAAATAAACTTGCAATTGTAAAGCTTTTGACAGATTGCATAACGCGAGATAGCCCAGCTAGCACAGCACCTGACCTTTGGTTACACATGACAGTGGAGCTCTCCATTAGATCATAAATCTGTCTATTGTTTGATGATCTTTCCCTTCTTCTGTCAGTCCCTCCTCCATCTCCTCCTACCTTTACTGTCAGCTTCATCTCTTTCCCAATAGCTTCATTAGCCTCTCTGTCAAAGATTATGTTGAGTTAATGTTTGATATGCAACAAGAGATAGAAAGTAGTATAGTAAGAGTAGGCTCCAGTTGGATTAATCTCAGTACCTCAGTGGTCCTCCGTGGAGCACATCATTTCACTTCAGCTTTACCGTTAGCCTAACTGACCTCAGTGGGTAGCTTAATTTTTAATTTCTTGATTCTATCTTTTCTCCACACCAACCAGTTGGTGTTATCTTTGTCAGCTATCTGCAGAGTTACCTGAGAGAATTATGTCTAGGTTTTCAGCTATAGCCCGCAGTGTCTGCAAGTGGCTGTGGTACCACAGAAACTACATCATCATCGTTGTCACTCCACTTGCACTGCTTCCCCTGCCACTCATATACCCTACATCGGTGAGTGTGTGTGTGTGTGCGAGAGAGAGAGAGTGCATGCATGGAGGTTACCTTGTAATTAACTATGGGGTTTTAATTTGTGTTTGTCTTGATTTAAAAAACACAAAGTATTTTCTTGAACTGTTGTGGGTTTGACTGTGGCTAAATGTACTTGTTTCCTATCTGTGCCCCCTTTTTTTCTGCTTCTGTCCTATTTCAACGTGCAGTAAAAGTCACAGATATCGTGAAATAGCTGTTATGCCTTGCTAATATTTTCCTGTTTATTAATGCTCAGTGATGATTGCAACAGACATGTGGTTTCACTCGCACATCAAAGATTTGTCCTGAGATACTTTGAAAACAATCTGTACAATTAATCTGCTAACTTGCCTCTCAAATGGTCATTTTATACTGGAACAGGTAAATAATCAATAGGGGCTGACGATTTCAGGTGGTAACACTAATAATCTGTCTCTACAAATACCATCAAACACAACTGTGCTTGTGTCAGCAGATCAATTGGCAAAGTGAAGCAAATGCCACGCTGGGGGAGCATTTGGTGTTGTGTCAGATCGTGTTTTTACAAAAAACTTGGACAACATCTCAGAATGAAAGGGAAATCTAACTGTTACACTGATGCACACTGTTATAAATCTATAATTATATCTGAGTGAAAGTGGATTTAATGTAAAAAAACAAAAAACAAAAACATGTAGCACTAAAGTGTTTCAATCTATCATTGACATCAACCTTCAAACATGACAAAAATCTCCAAAAGTCTCAAACAAACCATGTGACTCTACTAAGCTACTTGTTATGTGTTTAAATGCTGCAACTGGACAAGTTTATTCATCAACATGTTGATTTGTTCATCATGAGGTTATGAGTTTTGGACTGGCTGCCTTTTAGATTTCAAATGGTCCAACAATACAATGCATGCCAAGTCATTTTTGCAATGAGTGGTATTTTTCATTGCAGCATAGTTTAAACTATAAGATGCTATAGCATGTATGCATATCTGGTTTGTTTAATCTGTACAAAAACTGGACAAAAAGATTCTTGTTGTGGCTGAGAGCAGTGACCTCCTGGAGTCTTGTCATTATAGCCAACTGCTGTCAAACCATACAAATGAATGTTGATATTTTCACTTTGGATTGACCAAACAAGACACAAGGTGTTAATTAGTGAATGTGTTTCTTAAAATGCCACTCTTATTCAAATTGCATGAACTGCTGAGCTGAGCAAGGCCTCATCTGTGCAGCAGTGGAAAGTCTCGTGTCAGGTAGTTTAAACAGTCCTTGTGAAAAGAGGATCATAAAAACTTATCTTATGAGACAAGAGCATGAAAAACTATTTTATGATCAAGGCTCACCGCTGTCTCTGTGTATAAATGGCTTATTGCCTTTTAAATTGTCACTGGAGATAAGATAGAGAACATGAAAGTAAGTGTATCTATCTCTGCTTCCATGTGTGTCTTGCCAAACTCTGATTTCTTTAAAGCTGGGCCACTGTGTAAAATGTAAATAAAACAAAATGCAATCATTTGCAGATCTTTTTCAACCTTTATTCAATTGAATATGTACCCAAACAGGATATTTAATGTTCAAATTGGTAAAATTGATTTTTGTAAGTATACATTAAATCTGAATTTGATGTAGTTTCAGAGTATTTAAAAAGTTTTGAAAATGAAATTCTTAACCATTTTGCTTGATATACTGCTTCAGATGCTCCATAATCTGAGGTTTTTCTTTGTCACATTTTTCACTTCATGAATGCCAGGTCAGTTTAATACCTGCACTCTTTTACTCTGAAGCCATACTTTTGTAAATCATGCAGAAAGTGGCCCGGCATTGTCTTGCTGGAATAAACAGGGATGACTCTGAAAAAGACGTCACCTTGCTGGCAGCGTGTTGCTCCAACACCTTTGTGGTCCATTTAGCATTAAAAGTCCCTTTACAACTTATAAAATGAGCGCTAACTTGCCCTCATACAAACTTTATGCTGGTAACAGTCCAGATGTTCCTTTTCCTCTTAAGTATGGAGGACACAATGTCCATGATTTCCAGGCTCGGGCTCAGAGAAGGTGAAGGTGATTCTGGTTGTTGCTGATATATGACTTTGGCTTTGCATGGTAGAACCTTAACTTCCATTTGGTTTTCAAAAATGTGAGCCTGTGTAGTAATATTATTTGTTAAGGGACAGGTGAGCTGATTTTAGATTGTGGTTGATTACAAAATATATTGCCCCATATATTGCCCCATCCCAATGCATGTCAGGGATTGTATTTCAGATGTAAAATGACAAAATGTTGCGCTGACGATGGAATGCTTGTTACTTCTCATTTAGAAATTTAAACACTTGTTTATGTGTGTGTCTTTACAGGAAGCAAAATGTGGTTATGCTATCATCATCATGGCTCTGTACTGGTGTACAGAGTGCATACCTCTGGCTGTGACCGCACTTATGCCAGTCATCCTCTTCCCTATGATGGGCATCATGAAGGCAGAAAAGGTGCCGTGCTTGTTTATGCTTTTGTGCTTCATTATGTACCAACTTATACGCATCTGTATATATCTGTACACATTTATTGATACCTGTAGGAAACACTGCTGCTTGTGATTATGAAGGTCTTCAACAGTTTGATATGGCTAAGGTTTTGTTCTAATTCTCCACTCAGAGGGAATGTGATAGCCATTAATATGTCATCTTTGAGATTTTACAGCAATTCCAGTTGCCTTGTCTCACGACAACCGCATATTTGTCTTTGCTCAGCTCTCAAGACAATTCAGAGGTCAGGATCAGCTAGAGAAAACCTTGAAGGACATGAGGAGAACAGAAGCAAATAGATTACAATTGAACAAGATGTTTGCTTTGTCTTAATTGATGGAACACAGTGATCTGACCTTTCAGTCTGTCTCTACAGATACGGACATGCTGATCCCAGTGTTTTACATTTATGGCTCATAAAAATTGGATTGGATGATACATTACCTCTGTATAGGGCCACAGGTTACTGCAGCAGTTCAAATAACTTGCTATGCATAAATTTCTGATTCTTATACCAATGATGATGATGTTTGTGTGAACTGTTTCAGGTCAGTATTGAGTATCTGAAAGACACCAACATGCTGTTCATTGGTGGACTGTTTGTGGCCATCGCCGTGGAGTACTGGAACCTTCACAAACGCATCGCTCTCCGAGTACTGCTGCTGGTTGGTGTCCGTCCTTCGCTGTAAGAAAGCCTCACCTATGTACACTACTGTAGACAGTAAAAACAAAGCTGGGACCAGAAGGTCAATAGTCTTGGAAAACGTGGTAACATAAAACTTGTCTTCTCATAATAAACCACACCCAAATGGTACTACACACTTTAGATATAAATACTAAGAAATATATTATTGCCGTGGTTTTCTTTGATTAGGATCTGATTACCTCTACTGTTCTGCTGATGATCACTAGCTTCACACTCACTTCTCTACCCTCTCACGCAGGTTACTGATGGGATTCATGATTGTCTCGTCCTTCCTGTCCATGTGGATCAGCAACACGGCCACCACAGCCATGATGCTGCCCATTGCCAGTGCCGTCCTGCAGCAGCTGAAAGCCACAGAGATCCAAGCCGAGATGCGAGATTCCCAGAATGCAGCCCAGGACAACCATGCATTTGAGCTTGAGATCAAACACACTAAACAGGAAATGACAATCGAGAAACAGCAAGACGTGGACAAAGAGTGTGAGTATAAAAATGTTAAGTATGCAGATGGTTTAGAGATCTTCTTGACGGTAACCTGTCCAATAACTTGAACTTGCTGAACATTTCGGGCTCCAGATAAACAAGAGGGGAATACAGATTCACTGCCAGAGTCCAGGAAAAATGCAATGGAGGAAAAGTATGACCTCCTGACCAAAGGACTGAGTCTGAGTGTGTGTTACTCTGCCAGCATTGGCGGCACGGCCACGCTCACCGGCACAACCCCTAACCTCATCCTTAAGGGCCAAGTTGACCAGTAAGGCATTAACCATCACAGAACAGTATTATTCCACATCCTTGATCTTCTTTTCCTTTTCTCATCTCTCCTGTTTTTTGTTTTGTCTTTTATGAAGGCTCTTCCCTGGAAATGGTGGTGTGATCAACTTTGCCAGCTGGTTCGGCTTTGCTTTTCCCAACATGTTGATCATGCTCGTATTGACTTGGTTCTGGCTTCAGTTTATGTTCCTGGGCTTCAAGTAAGGCAAATCCAGCCTAGTATAGTCAGTTATAAATGTTTCAAACAATAAAACTGTCCCATTTACATCATGTGCTATTTTGCCATGCAATTCTTTTTAGGGCAAAGAAATGCTAAACACCCTTATCTAAAAGCATGTTATTTTACCATCCCTTACATCAAGATGTTAGGTGTTTTAAAACCTCTACCCTAACCCTGACGCAGTTGGATAAATGGACTCTTTAAAGGTGGAACTACGTTTATGACACACCTTACAAAATTCTTCAACTTTTGGTACATATGCTTATTTGCTTCCTGGCAGAGTTAGATGAGAAAATACATTAAATATGAAGCTACAACAGCAGTGTAGATTAGCACAAAGACTGGAAACATCCAGCTGTATAAAAGGTCAGTTACACAGGCAGCCGGTAATCTGTGACAGATTTCATTATGATGCTTAGTTATGCTCATCACCTTTTATTAATTTTCAGTCATGAGGTCCAAACCTGCTATTTCATAATGACAACACTGTGGAGAAATCCATGCTTTGACCAATCTTAATGTTTATCCACAAACTTAGTCTCTGCTTAGAAATCTTCAGACATTTCCTTGATTTGTCAAACAATCTACAGCATCTTTGCACTTTTCTCCTCAGTTTGAAGCAGTCATTTGGCTGTGGCGTGAAAACCAGCAAAGATAAGGACGCGTACAGAGTGATGAGGGAGGAGTACAGGAAGTTGGGGAAGATGAAGTTTGCAGAGGTGGCGGTGCTCGTCATCTTCATTCTGCTGGTGCTCCTGTGGTTCACCAGGGAGCCAGGCTTCATAGACGGCTGGGCAACAGTCCTCTTTAATAAGGAAGGAACGTGAGTATTTCAGTTTCTTTCCTTTTTTTTGGTGTGACTTTAAAGGTAAAATTTGGAGGGTAAGACTTCAAAACATTCAAAAAAATCTTCATGGCCAACTGAGCTAATGATAGCTATGGCTACAGCCAGAGACAACAACAAACAGCAAAGTGAGCAGCAGTTGTTGGTTACCCTGTTGAAATGCTGGCCCCTGTATTTTCTGAGCAAATTATAAGCTTCTCTTTTAAAAAATAATTGTAGTGATATTGTATAATTTTATTAGTTGTGCATAAAACCTATTGAAACGCCTAAAACAGTAGTGTAAGTAGTGAGAGATGGACTAATGTGTTGCTGTTCTTAGCCCCATGGTTCACATATGTTTATACTGTGACAATGCTGTAAAACAGAGCAGGAAATCTGGCAGCAATAAATTTAAATGTTAAATGATATTATTTTGTTTATTTTAATTTAGTTTATTTTATTTTGTGTCCCTCAGGTTTGTGTCTGATGGAACCGTTGCCATATTTGTGTCAATGCTCTTCTTTGTCATCCCCTCCCGGCTGCCCTCATTTAGAAGCTACGGTTATGATGAATCAGGTGAAATGCTGATTTTAACTCCATTAATCACCTTTACAGAGAAAAATACCTAATAAGACAACGCATTAACGATGTTCATATGACCAAAATTTCAGCTCATCTGATCACTGCATGTTGATTATCCAGATATGAAACTGCTCTGTTAAACATACTGTTACATGTTCACATTTCATCTGGGTCTCACAGGTAAGAAAGTGAAAGCTCCCAAAACTCTGCTGAACTGGAAGACTGTTCACGAGCGAATGCCCTGGAACATCGTCCTTCTGCTGGGGGGAGGCTACGCTCTGGCTACCGGCAGTGAGGTAAACACCTATGACCACTGTGTTTGCTCCTCTTAAGATTTCCATCCATCCATTTTCTACACTGCTTATCTGTCCCTCTAAAGATTTCATGTCACAAATTAAGTGTCATTACAGTGACGTTAGGTTGTAGCCAATATGTATATGAAAACCAAGATGTCACAGCTTGTTTCCACTGCACCCAATGGCCCAAGAAATCACTGAGATATTTCACTGGATAAGTGACCCATGGTGGTGCCAAATGAGGAGTCAGATGATCACCACAATCTAGAAGTCATACATAAATGTCTGCAGTACAATTTTATGACAATCCGTCTAATAGTTATAAAAATACCTAAGTCCAGACCAAGTTGGTGAACAACAATACACTCCTTTCTCAACATTTCTGCTTGAAATATTTGTTTACAGGTGTCGGGTCTATCCAAGTGGTTGGGAGACATTCTCGCACCTCTGCAGAAAATTCCCCCTTTTGCCATCTCATTGCTGCTGAGCCTGCTGGTGGCGACATTCACTGAGTGCTCCAGCAACACAGCCACCACCACCCTGTTCCTGCCCATACTGGCCTCGATGGTAAACAGAACTCTGGTGTCCACGTGCGCACACAAGGTGTTAACCTGCACCTTCTAATTAACTGTGTTGTGCTGGTGTGTTTCTTAGGCCACAACTATTAAGATACACCCACTGTATGTGATGCTGCCCTGCACCATCGCTGCCTCTCTGGCCTTCATGCTGCCTGTGGCCACACCACCCAATGCCATCGCCTTTTCATTTGGAAAGCTCAAAGTCATCGACATGGTAAGATTCATACACGTGTGCAGTCCATTACACGCAGTCTAAGTTGCATGTATCACTAATGTGAGGCCATCATGACCCTGATTCTAAGGTAATAGTTAAAATCTTGCGTCTTTGTTGAGGTAAAAGGCATAAATTGTAGACACAGGACAATGACTGACTATAACTGAAGAGTTTTTCAGTCAAACGTTTTGGGGTAATGAAATGGGGCTTTGTTTTTTGTTTGGGGGTGGGGGGGGGGGGTGGGGGTCTTGTCCCCATAAACTTCAACACTCCTGAGTTATTTGGAGCCAGCAGTCATGAAGTGCTTAATGGCTTCAGTGCTGGTTTACAGTGGCAGCAGTATATAACAACAATTTATAATGATATCAATTAAATTAATGCAACCTGAACCCTGACAAATGTCAGAATATGGGTAGACCAACTAACTGAAAACTATTAATTATTTTGTGATAACTGAAGTTTTTTTTTTAACTATAACTGACACTTGTCCATAATGACATGATCAGTTTCCTACTGTAGCTATCATTACTGATAGTGATAACTCGGGTCTGATGTTGCTGACTGAAACTTATAGGTCAGTATAACCTAAAATCATTGCTTTTTAAATCGTATCATGACCTGCAGAAATCCACAGTGTATACTGATTAGAATGTGACTGTTCCTCCAGGTGAAAACTGGCTTCATCCTGAACATCATTGGGATTTTGAGCGTTAACTTAGGCATCAACACCTGGGGATACGCCATGTTTGACATGGGTACCTTCCCCCTGTGGGCCAACGCTACAAATGTCCAACCTTGAGTTATGTGGTGGACAAACAGAAATGGAGAAAGGGAATGACACTGACTTGTTAATATTATTTTATAAGCTCCTGAAAGCTTGTCTTCAGATCTTATAATTTCTCTGTAACATAGCCTAAAATATTCACAACAAAATAAGCATTCACACACTGATGGCAGAAAGCTACCACGTAGGGTAATGGCCTGACCATTGGTAGCACTTTGGGGCTCAGTGTCTTACTCGAAGATGCTTCACATGTGGACAGGAAGAGATGAGGATTGAAACGCCAATCTGTGATTAATGATGGAAGATCTGCTCAGTACTTCCTCATGTCATTCCAGCGAGAGAACAAACCAATGATGATGTCTTTATTGGAAAAAACCTGAGGTCATTTCCTTGCACAGATTTCCCTGGATGTGATGTTAACACATTAGTCTATTTATGACGCAACAATGCAGTACACTGTGTGTTTGAGTGATGATTACAGTAATGTGACTATTCTTGATGTTATGTTAGCAGTGTAAATGTGAATCAGCTAAAACAGAGTTAATTGTAACAGTTAACTTATTACTGTGGTGTTTTTTTTCGGAGTCTTTTTTGTTGCATGTTTCGCTTTTTTATCAGTCATATTTTTACCATTTTACAAACACTTAATTTATATTTCTTATCTTGTAATTTGTAAATGTCTGGCAGACTTTAGGTGATTATTTGCATGCCTTCAAAATACAAGAACACAAGTTGTTTTGTGTTCTTGACCAGAGAAGAACAATACCAGCCAAATAACTGTACAGTGAATACAAACTACAGCTAAGCATTGCATAAAGACCCGAAAGCTCACTAATTAATATTTTATATCCTGTTTGTTTAATCAGTACAAAAACATAATGACAAATTAGCAGTGATTTAAGTCTTGTTGCAGTCCTGTTAAATTATTTTACATTTGGTTTTAACAAGATATAACATATTAATTAATGAGCATTAGAGATGCTGATAAGCTAATGTTTCACCTTCAGACAGAGATGTGTTCTTTATGCTAAGCTAACCATCTCCTAGTGCCAACTAAATTGAATGTTCTCATGTAACACTGAACAAGAAAGCAAGCATATTTCCTCAGATCCACTCCAGTAGTTGTGAGGACATGTGCACAAGGTGCAGGTGACATGAAAAACATTCTTCAGCACTGAGGAAGACAAAACGTGGCGCACAAATCTTTAGCAGGAGGGTGTTACTTATATTGTGTACAATGAGAACCAATAACAAGGTTGGTTAAAGGATAACTTCGAGATAAGAAGCTGCCAACAGGATACAACTGTAGCGGAGGTCAGTTTCTCCTGTAGCTATTGCAGTGAATGTAATAAACTGAAAATGCAGAAGAGACAGAAGAGAAGAGAAGAACGTCTCAGCAACATGACATGTTTATGTACAAGAGCTGTTTGCAGAATAAAACATCATCATTTGAACAAAGCGTGTACTCTCTCTTTGACAGTCAAGACACTGTGATTTTTCAGAAAAGACCCATAAATCTTTATTTCACTTTTGTTCAATCAAAAACCAACATTTGAATTGTCAAAAACGTTACATCAGCTCAAAATAATTTGTACACGAGTCACAATCGGTCATAAATAAATCTGTTCTACATATCTTTGTTACATTTTTGACATAACATTCAAGTCAATCGGGTTTATCTCTGATTCACAAAGTTCAGTCTGAGTCTCCTACTGGACATTTCACGATATTTCGCACATTTGCTATTTTGTCAGTCACCCTTTAACTCACAATCAGCAACTTGTGCAGGCCCAAAGTCACACAGATTTTAATCTGAATCAGTTTGCATGCAAGTACCTTCCTTTCAACTGCCTGCAGTTCTTGACAGACCTGGCTCAGCTAGTATTTTCCAATAATTTGCAGCATGCGAACATACTTGCTTTAACAGATGGGAATTCACTGCAATTAAAGCAGAATCACTAAAGTAATCAAACACAGAAACTAAACTGTGCCATGTGCATCAAACATGGAGTATGTGTAGATATCCTAAGAAAAAAAGACCTGCTTGGACACTGTTTGAGTCAGAATGTCTCAGACAGACAAAGAGAAAACTAATTGTGCATATTACAATTTAGAGGCATCCTAAGACAGTTCAGTCACTGATTTACGGTGTGATCTGCAAAACAAACGCCCTCAAAAAAGAGATCAACACACTCAGGTCCCAACTCACTGAAATGTGATAGAAACGTATGAGAGAAACATTACATTACACACAAACAAAACAAAACAAAACCAAAAAAAAAAAAACATAATTAGAGATAATTAGAAGGATTTTGTTCTTTAAACAACTTCTGCTACATTCCCATATCTTTCTTTTTTCTGCCACACAGTTCTGACTGAAAAACATTTTTTTTCCTGCTCTTGTGAAGAGTTTCCAAACAGCAAAACTTTAACGTGGACATATACAACCAATCCAAGTTTTTAACAACGTCCTTATCACCTAAAGAAATCAACATGTGGCCGGCAAAGTACACTTGGTACACGGATGACAAAGTACGTTAATGGTCATATCAGATGAGCCTCCCTATTTGTTGGCTCTGTAGAGATTTTGTGCTTTGTTCAAAGACACATATGCCCTAAGGTATAAATACAGGCCACACAACTGAGGGAATAGAAAAGGGACAAAGGGATAAGGAAACAGGAAATAGGCCATCTAGGTCCCTACTGTGTAGAAAATGTGCTAAGAGTTTCTGAAAATCTATTCGGCCTTTGCAAACCATATAATCACATTACTGACATTTAAATCATTTAGATATATAGATATATCTATATATCTATATATTCCAGACTAGTAGTCATGCTTCAAACTGACATACAGACACACAGACAATCATACAAAATACATAAACACACACACACACACACACTCAATAATACATACACACACTCACTGAATTTGAGAAATAATGTCTCAAAACTGTTATTTAAGTCCTAAAAACACACATTTTAGATGATCTGTTCCTAAAACCCAACATGTACAGGAATGAAAAAAATATTTTCTATGAATTTTTTAAAGATTTTTTTGTTGTTTTTATTTTTTTTCACTTCATGACACGGCCAGAGAGTGAAGAACCATCTGACATTTCCTAAAAAGTCGTTGACTTGCTGGTTTATCGTGTTGCACTTTGTCACACCCACCAATCTGTGACCTGTGTGTGTTTGTGTGTGTGCTGCATATGGCCTTTGTTTTTAGGCACTGACAAACTTACACATGCTTACGCACACAGACACACACAGAGCGTAACTGACATGTCTGTGTTTTTCTGGGTGGTATTCTCTCAGCAGGAGGAAGAGAGAGAGAGACAGAGAGAGAGAGAGAGAGACAGAGAGAGAGAGAGAGAGAGACAGAGAGAGAGAGAGAGAGAGGCTACTGGGCTGACAGGATGTTGACTCCACCAATGTACTCTGATCGTCCCTCAGGTCAGTCCGTGGGTCCACCCGCCTCTTGCATCAGTGTGCCGCCTCTATGTCCCGCCGTTGTACGAGTAGTCCGCCTTGTTGTGCATCACCAGCTTATTGTCCACAAAGTAGAAGCTGTCGGACTGCGTCTCATACGGGTGCAGGATCATCTCTCTGACTGTGAGGAGACACAAGAACATCACTGTTGTTAGAGTAGTAGTTCCTAACCTGAGCATCCTGACTCCCTCAAGGGGTCCCAAGATAAATCAAAGGAGGTCCCAAGATGATTAATGGGATAAGAAAGAACAACTACACACATATGTCCTACATATGTTTTTAGCTATGCTAGCAGTGTGGCTATGTAGGTCCAATACTTTGTTCCTGAAATATCTTGATAACCACTGGCCACATTCTCATGAAACTTTGTGCAGACGCTCCTGGTCCCCAGAGGATGCATCATAATGACTGCGGTGATCCCCCGACATTTGTCATAGTACTACAATGCTGACATATCTAAAGACGGAGGACACGTCTCCACTTCCTTCCCAGGTGCTGCCATCGCCATTCGCAGGCCGTGACCTTGACTATGAGCATGTAAGCATGATGACCGAACCACAAGGCCTCTACACCGTTTTCTAATGTGTGTAGACTTACTGCTGTCCTCAGACAGAGGTGGGAATTCGTAGATATGTTCACACGTGTTCTTGCTGTTGGGCATGCAGAAGCCGAACTCAAAGTCAAAACTCTTCAGCAGCTTCTCCCTGAAATAATGTCTCTCGATCATCCTGAAGTTTTCTATCGGCAGGTCTCCAACCGTGAACTCAACACTGGGGGAGACGGGCAGACACAAGGAAAAAGGTGAGAAAGAAATCAAACATGGAGAGAGACACAAGACACAGCAATCAATCAGTTGGTCCTCATAAATGAAGATTCACGCATTCTCACTTACGTGGCTCCAACTTGCCGCAGTCTGAGAAAAGCGGGGGTGAACTGGTAACGGACGAATCGGCCGGCGTTTGGGTCGACATCCCTTTTCTCCCCTGCTTTGTCTAACACGACGATCATTGTATGATAAAATAACACAATTTTAGACATTTACATTTTTGCTCTGCTTGACTGTGGTTGAAAAGTAACAGGCTTATACTCCAGTTTATGTCTACTACCGCATAAGAAAAATTATGCATTTGTTTGGTAGAGAATTGCTACAAATGAGCACCTTTTTGTACACATTTGGTTCCTTTTGATGCTGGCAAAAACTGCCAGATGAGAATTTCATTTGAAGATCTCAACAAACTTGACTTTCATGGATTTGTTGTTCAGTGGGTGTGTGCGCCATAAATCATCACCATAAAGCAGCTTTCCGTCTTCACAAAGTGTTTTTGCACTAATTAAAAGTTAAATGAAACAGTCCACACAGAGCAGTTCAGCAACTCGCCTGTAGATGGAGGTTTGGTGATTTCAAACAACACTGTGCCGGTCTCCATGTCTCTGATCTTGAACCTGGTGAAGTCAATGTTGTAAATGTTCTCGTCTGGGGTGCACAGATAATCTGAGAGAGAGAAAGTCAAAGAGTTACTGATTAGACATACAGTAAGATATCAGATAATTGCCAGGGCTGGGCATCAAACCTCAGACATGTGTTTGTGCCAGGGAGTATTAAAAAGTGACAGTTGGCGTCCATGTTTTATGATCGCCTTTAGAAAACTTCAGATTATATTTAATAAAGACAAAGTCGTATATTTTAACACTAATACAGTGAGCAGTTTGGTGGATTCTGTCGAATGACAATAAATTAAAACATGTTTATTCTGTTATATATTTCTTGGTCTAGGCTCTGAAAATCAGCAATCGTGTCACCAGTAATGACATGACATTCACATACCCCAAAAAGTCAAACTAAGCCAGCTCTGCAGCAACCAGCGATATATTCCAATAAATGCATGTAAAATATAAAACAAATTGTTTCTGCAGTTTTGAACCATTTTCCACCTTTGTGTGATTGCTGTGTTTGTGGAGCCATTTCCTCACACATATGATGACCCACACACACACACCCACATGCACAAACGCACCCGGTAAGAAAGGGAAGTTATTTTTATTCCTCTAATCCTTCCTGCCCTCACCAGGCGGTGTCAGTGCTCATTAACATTCCCCAGCAGAGACGCTTCCTGCTTCCTGCCTGATCCGATGATACCACTGGCCGGCAGGTGTAACTGCAACATCTCTGCAGCATCTCCGCTGAGGCTGCCTCGCTTCACACGAGCTCATATGATGTTGATGATAAATAAATTTAAAAAATGTATTTCGGAGCACATCGTTTCAAGGACTTGGGGGGAGGATCGCCGCAGGTCTGAGCAGGCATGTGGGGCGATTACGTCTGTTAGCTCAGCGTCTGTCTCTTCCTCCTCATTTGATGTTAACAGATCTGCAGTCGTCTCTGCGTGTTCTCTCACACAGAGACACAGTACGTCTGCTGACAGTAAGACAACGACATCTGTCTGCCCTGAGATGACAGTAAAACAGCAGCGACATGGACGTCTCTCAGTACAGAGGGGGACGATTTAATCACTAATGATGGCACCTCTGACCGGCCAATAAACCCACCCGCTGTTCTTTATGACACATCGACAGAAGCAGCTTCCCACTTAACAAAGCAGCCTGATATGTCCAGATGTTACCATCAGCTCCCAGCCGTGGATTTCGTTCGTGTTTTGTTTTTACTGCTTTTGATTTAAATGCAAACATTTTTGCCAATGTTAAATTTGTTAAGTTAGTATCTAACTATCTGTATTTCTAAAAAGCATAAATAAAGGGAGGTGACTTTCTTTATTTTCACAAATCATTGAGGGGCGACTGTGGATGTTGCCCATGATGTGTTTAAGTCTGGTCAGGACATGCGTAGAAAGACATGGGAGGGTCAGCACTGACATCACTCTCAAGTGGAAAGATCTGATCTGGAGGTATCAGTGTGTATCTCTGTGTATGCAGAAATATGCATCCCCTTTCTTTTTTTTTTAATCAGATTTGTGCATATGAATGGATTTGTTTTATAAAGTCAGTGTGGAAGGGGGCAGTTTTTTAAAGAAAAGAATATCACAGCAGTAAATAAATAAATACACTATGCAGATAAAAGTATCCAGACACACCTCTTCATGAGGCTGAGCTCAGCCCCTGACTTCCAGTGAAGGGAAATCTTAATGCTTCAGCACATCAAGACATTTTGGACAATGCTATGCTTCCAACTTTGTGGCAACAGTTGGGTTTGCTGGTTTCTATTCCAGCATGACTGTGCCCCAGTGCACAAAGCAAAGTCCATAAAAACATAGTTGGATGAGTTTGGCGTGGAAGAACTTGACTGAGGTGATAATACCAAGCCAAAGCACTTTTGTTGACTTAAGAAGCACAGCCGCTACACACTCTGATACAGTAAGTGGCATTAAAAACAGAATAGAAAATTATTCACAAGGATAAAATGAAAAGATCATTATCGCAGGGATAGAAAATGACAAGATCCAATGTGGATAACAATAATATTAAAACTGATGAGATGATTAAAAATGTTTATGCTCATTTCCTCCAGTGGGTGCAGACTCACAGGGGAAGTGTTTCTTCATGAACCAGGACAGGTATTTGAGCAACACGTTTCAAACGTGTGCACCGATCATTACAGAAAGACAGATTTTAACAACCTCTAGCAGCCAAAATGATGAGGAAAATGATCAGATATCAGCACACATGACAATAGAGTACTCCTTTAGTCGTAGCTATTTAATGCAAAATGTGAAAGAGATAATGTGCAGGTCAGGAGTTACCCAACTGCTCTGCTGGTTATTTACTTCCTGTGTTGTGTTCATTTTTAGCCGCTGGAAGATTGTTGACAACCCTCCCTGCATGTTATTTTTCATGTTTATGTATTAATACTGGAGCATGCCCAAAGTGGAACCGTACCCTGAAGTCACAGCATGTTGTCAACACCATTTACAGCAAGAGCTGAATGCTCCTGACAGAGCTGATCTGATTCGTTGTGACGCTGTGATGCCTTTGCTCCTCTTTCAGTCTGAATGCTGAGGTCGGCTCCTCCACACACACACACACATACACACATACATAGACACATACACCAGCTCTGCACACAGCACTGAACACACTCCCGTACACCTAAAGGCACACACACAAACACACTAAAGGAACAGACAAACACTCACAGCAGCTACATAATCTTAATTAATAACATGCATCTATGGCTGCAAGGCATGGGTCCACTAATAACACTTCTGCATTAGTGTGTGTGTGTGTGTGTGTGTGTGTGTGTGTGTGTGTGCAGAGGGTACATCTGCACATGTACAGTTTTATAAAATATACTGTACCACAGCTGGTGTTGTCGCTAACGTAGCGCTAACAGTCACCTTTGAGCCTCCTAATGAAGTCCCATGAGGACAATGAGTTTGAATGAGATGGTGTGTGAGTGTGTATGTGAATGCTCTCACTTGGCCCCATAAAACCTAAGGTGTTTGTAGTAAATTACATGCAGTCTGTTACCTCAGGTCTCACTCACACACACACACACACACTCACACACAAGCATCTGAGGTTAACTTGCTGCTAGAAGCTAATGAAGCCACAAACAGACTTCAGTTTATCACTGCCAGCTCTCCTTCTGGGCCGTGACAGTAAACACCTCCAAACAGAACAAAACAAGATTTGTGTGTGTGTGTGTGTGTCTGTGTGGGCGTCTAAAATAGAGAGTGTAGGACTAATTCAACCGAATGACGGTTAATCTTTGCGAATTCAAAGTGTTTGGTCATTATGCAACACCCCAAGAGTACACTTTAAGCTTAGCCGTGAGTGTGATAAAATATGTAACATTTCTGCACAAAACAAGAACTAGACCTTCTTTATATATTTTGTTTAATCATCCCAGACGTTTTCAACAATGTTCAAACCCAGAGAATTCTGTGAGTTTATTCCAGGTAACGGCACATCTTTCATTTAGTCGTCTATCGCTATAACTTTTAGAAGTCAGAAATCTCTCGGTGCTAATTATACCTAATGATTAATGTTAGCATTTTGACAACACCACACGGTCACTGTTGAGTAGTTCGGATGAGCAGCTCTTGAAAAAGCTGCGATCAGAAGCACCGTAGGCCTGGTAATCTGCCTGTTGTAGAAAAGGACGTTTTGAGCAGCAGGTAAAATAAATACATTTGACATCTTGAACAAGTTACAACTCTTCAGCAAGGTACCCACCTTTAAAATGTCCGGCTGTTGTGCAGAGAACTACTCGCACCATGTGCAGCATAACATCAGATCACCATTACTAATGGTTAAAAAAACAAACAAAAAAAACAAAACAATGTGGGTTTGTCTGGCTGCACTGTAAACAGATACACCAGCTGCTCTTCTGTTGTACCTCTGATAAAGTAGCAGCTAAACAAGTGCTTCCTTTTGCTGTAGCAGTAACAATGGGACAAATCAACCTGGACTCACAGACAGTACAGATCATTTAACTGAGACTCGCTGCGTTCCACACGTCAGAAAAATGATGTTTTTATGCTTTAAATGCTGCTTTTTTTCCATCTTTCAGCTGACATCCTTCCTGTCCACACTCTGCAGATGTGGCAGATGTCACCAGTTTGCAGCCAGAGGAGGTCAGCAGCTCAACACACACACACACACACACACCACACTTTGCCACATGACCTCGATTCAGCCAAAATAAACAGCTCACCCAGATAGCAGGGACAGGACAGATCTGAGGAACCTTCCAGTGTGGCGGTTTTGGATCACTGTCACATGAAACCATATTAAAGGCTTATAAACACAACATGCATGCAGAGGAAAATTACAGCTGACACTGATAATGGGATCAAGTTCAGTCTGTCCCACTGTGGACTACTCGGGCCGTCCTCACTGGAAGTTTCTACATGTTGCAGTTTTCACCTCCCTGCAAAAAAGGATACGCAGATTCTGTTTTCTGCATTTCGGTCGCTTTTCTGTTTCCTATTTCTAGTTGTATGTAGACTGAATTGTCTTGATTGCTTTCTTGCTGTCATTTTGTTTTTATTTTGGGGTGTGCTATAGGTGTCGTACCCCCCTCGTTCAGCAAACATTCAAAGTGGCCACTTGTCAAAAGTCAGAAAAGAAGAGAGAAATGACAAAGAACTATATTAAACAAGAGCAACGTGAGACACCCATCTGGCAATGCAACCACTGACTCCCTGACTTCAACTAGCAACTTGTATAAAAGCCCAACGCAACGCAGAGACGGGAGGAGGAGAGACCTTCAGGTGAGAGGAGGGCAGAAGTGACAGCTGTTAGAAATGACAGCTCCTTAACTGACAGACATCTAAATGACACCTGCAGTGGGCTGGTTCTCTTACTGACATGAGAAGAGTCAGCTCTCAGGTCATGACAGTATAGCCTGTGATGCATTCACTTACCAATGCAGAAAAAGTTCATTTAAATGGAACTGTGGTCGCTTATCTTAGAAAAGAAGTGAACAAACTCCCATCTATGTTAAGGACAGCTTCCCTTTGATGAGACGTCAGACCTCACGCCTTTCCCTTCCTGATTTCTTTCTGTCAAGAAATGTATGTATTATGTCTACGACATTTCCACCAGCTTCAGCTGTATTTTGTCACATTTCACCATGTGTACTGTTAACTCCAGTAACGCGCAAATATAAACATTATACCTGTTACACATCAGCATGTTTGTATTAAGCACATTAGGCAGGGGTTCTTTAACATTTTCATGTCAAGGAATCCAAGATTTAAAGAAAATAAATTATCGTTAGTGTCCTACGTCCAGCCTCTGAGAGCCACAGGAAACAGCCTCACAAGAAAAAGTAAAGAGATTCAGGATGAGATTACAAAAATATTTCTGTGTTTGTGTTTCAGTACAGTGATCGACACCCACACCTTTCAGCTGCCGGTTACTGTAATTCCACCAGCATGAACGACTCATAAACTTCCTGTCAGCTCAGTGAGTACTTCTCTAATACAGCCATCTCCCGTACCGCTGGAGATGTGCCACTCCTCTGGCACTGAGCACCGTCTCTTGTTAGCATGGAAACCACACATTTTGTCTCCAGCCCTCTTGCTCATCTCACAGCGGAGAGTCACATTCAAGAGTGTCGCATGTGGACAGAAGCACAGATGATTTCCACTCGTTGCATCTAAATGAGGGTCCTCAGACTCTCTCTCACAAACACTAACATGTAATTCTCATCGCAACATGACAATCACGATGCTGATGTAAATACTCATTACGAGAAGGTTCAGGACAAGAAGCAGAGGACGAGTTTATGTGCACAACGAGAAAATAAATGATTCATGTATGATATAAACAAGCTGGTGAGAAATGTCCAAAACCAGAAGAATATGTCTCAAAATGAAACAGACTATTGTGGCATCTTATGAAAACTACGCACATAACTCTGTTTAACACATCAACACATTCAACTCTTATTTGGTGTACAGTTTTTTTGAAAGGCATCGAGATCACTGAGATCATTTTTGGCTCAAACTGACTTGCAAACATTTAGAGAGGACATACATTTGTTTTATTTTGCCAATTTTTTATGCATATTTGACTTTACGGTACCTTTGATTCAACCCACCTGCCAACAGATTACAAATGTGTTATGATATAATGAGGTTTAGTTTTCTTACATGTGTTGATTTTGGTTTCAGCCTTCAATAAAGTCCAGCATCAGGATGATGAAGAGCCCTACTCTGGTCTGTCTTGGTAAAGAGGGGATCCACCTCTCAGGTGGGAAGAGGAAGGCACTTAGGCCCAATACAGCTCACATGGACTAATCCGGTTTAGTTTCTTGCATGATGGCAAATCCAACTAATCACTGGAGGGAGGAAGCAGAGTTAAAGCAGCGAGAGGACAGAGAATGGGAAACTGAGAGGCTGAAGTAGCTACTTGCAATGCTTGAATGACCCTCCACACATTGTGACTGACTAACGTGCCAAATTACTGGAGGAAGAAGCTCCAAAATGACATGCAATCATTATTTTAGAACATTTTAATTCGTTTGTGAGCTAGAGGAAGATTTCTTAAAAATTTTAAACATTCTGCAGATTAGAAAAAGCAGAAGGCTGTACTGGAAGATTGTGAGTTTGAAGTCAAAACTAAGCCTTGCAGATAAAAAAAAAACAGGGAAAGCATTTTAATACAGTTTATGTTATCTTTTTTAAGGTTATATAGTTATTAACACCCCAGAAATCTTACAGACATATTTTCATTCCTCATCACCTGATAATTATTAAACAAATGAGTCTTCACCTGCACCTCACCTCATTTTAATTCAAACTCTTGACATAAAAGCAGAAAGTTAACCATCTTTGGGCACTAGCGGCACACCCACGGGTCTATAAACTTAATATAAATTTAGATCTTCAGTTTATAGAAAACTTGTTTTTGTGATGTGTGACAATTTCTGCTCCTGTGAAGAGCTAACTCATTAAGTTTGATATCATGCAGGTGCAGAGGAGCAACACATCTCATCGCTGCCTTACTGACCTCAATTTGGCTGCTGATGACCACATCATGGTGGCAACAGTGCTGTGATAAACAGCACAGTAAAGAGGCTGGTTAGGTGGAGGTTTATTATAGGACTCCAGATATGAACATTTGTTCTAAAAATGTTCTTTGATTTATACTTGACTTCAGTTTTAATGTCATTTACGTTCGACTTCTAAAAGATGCTGAGCATATAAAACCTTAAGTGCATTCTGTCATTCTCATTTTTAACTTGCGTACATGTGATCAATAAATCTCAAATCAGCGTATGTTGATGGCAGCTGCCTTGCAATTTCCCCTCATGTTACGCCAGCAAAGTTTAGAATGAAGGTTTAGTCGTCATCTTCTTTTTTGGAAGATGACATCACGATTGTGATGATAAAGGAGACTGAAGTCAGACAAAGTGTATTACTCAGTGGACTAAATAATGGGTTGACAAAGCCAAAGACACAGCTTGGGAGTGTGTCGTCGCTGCAGTGAAAGAGGAGGGGCGGAAAGACAGCAGCGTGGCCGGTATTAAAAAGAAATGGTCTTCCTTAAGAATATGAAAGATTAAGTGATGCAGTGTGTCAAGAAATAATGACTGTGGGTCTGCTGATCCCTCATGTTTTAATTAAAGCAGCTTCTACCACAAATTTGTTCTTCAAGTTCAAGTAACATTCACAACGGGCTTGTGTGCATGAGTCCCACACTGAAATACCCGTCTGCATAACCAGCCAGAAAATCACTTGTGTCAAGTCTAGACTTTGCTAAGAGATAAGATCATTTCCACGTCAAAATAACACATGGTTCTCTGCTTAAGGTCTTCTTAAGAACAAAATTAATCCTAATTCTGTTTTATAAATGACTGACCCTGACTTTTATTACACAGAACCTGCAGTCTGCCTTCGCTCACTGTCAAGCAAGGATAAAAATGTTATATTATACACACTCACACTTGGGCAAAAAGCTCAGATGTTCTCAGAGTTGTTCTTTTTTCTGTTTGAGTGTTGAGCTTTCCCTACTTATATGACCCATCTGTGTTCCCATCTGTGTCATTTTAAAATGATCCTGACAAGCATATAACCGGGTTTCATCACCATCACAGTACAGAACATTTAACTGCACCAGCACTCTGCTAAAGGAGTGCAGGCCAACAGCACGGCAGGCCAGCTCACCACAGTAGATCCTTCTAAAGATACGCAGGAGGAAGCTGAGAAACAGAGCATCAGTGACCTCCTAGATGGACTGAATTTAGCTCAACATCAATGTTCTGGTCATGAACTAAATTTCTCTCATTTATTTTTGAAACTGAACACCAACAGCACCACTGCAATGTTAACATACCTGTTAATACACACTGTGGCTTCAGAATATACTTGTTTCTAATTGACTGGCTGGTGTCTGATAAAACTGGATACTGGAACACCTCACACTAGATAAGACTGCCAGTAACTGTACTGACCAATCTGATGCTTCACATCCTGTTTGGTACACTTGCTAAAACTAATTGGGAGTCAAATCAAAAGTACTTTAAGTAGCCAAGACATGTTCAGATAGAATTGCTGCCTCCATGTGGCAGTCAAGTCACAGTGTCGGTCCAGACTTGTATACCTACTACTTGAAATGTACTAAGTGTAATTCTGTGAAATGTGGAATGTGAAATGGAAGTTATTACTATATTGACACGTATGACTCTAGTGAATAATTTCCAGTGAAAAATATGCTGTCTATTTTTACACTGACTGATAAAGAGCTTTGTCACATGGTGCAATAACATCCAACCGAAGTTCAGTACCAGCAAAAACTGTGAGCCGACCACAAGCCCCTTGAGGCAGAGGCATGAAATCTTCTTTACCACTTACCACTTTTTTTATTGCACATTAATAAGTGGCTAAGGTACAAGCCTTGTAGCTCCTGCCTTGTTTTAATTTTGCATGACAAGATGTCCAAATATAAATAATAAATGTTGGGACAGTTCATCACTCAGGTCTAACGCCGAACTGAATCTGTGCAAGACTGCGGCTAACTATTATTTTAATTAGCAACTTGCTGCTGATTACTTTCGAAATTAATAGATTGGTAAAGTTACATTTTTTTTGTCTAATGAACAGTCCAAAACCCCGAAATATATTTTAGAATTTACCACCATGTGAGACAAAGATAAGCATTTGAAAGCACATCTGTGAAGTGTTAACCACAGGGCGAGTTCTCGATGTTCAAAATAGTTCCAGATTAACTTCTGTAGACCAAACACTCTCTTAATCGACTACTTGTTGCAGCTCTAAATGTGAAGCAATACTTTTTCTCACACAACAGAACTTCAGTCAGAGACACTGGCATTAAGGATTTGACTATTTATAGCAGATGGCCGCATAGGATTTGTCAGGAAAGCCTCTGCTCTTTTAAGTCAGCTCTCAAAGAATGAGAGCAGCAACCAAGATTCTGCTGAAAGAGCTCATCCTCTTTGAATATTAAATCTTAGTGAAATAAGCCGTAAAAAAAACCAAAAAAAAAACGAGGAGGTTGGGGCGGTTGAGGGAAAGCAACAACAGAGAGAGATTCATTTGAAAATCTGTCGTCCAGTTTTAACACATTCCACATCTTCGATATCCAGTTATACGTCCGTTCAGAAATACCAAACATGTCTGAGGTAATTTAGAAAAAGTGTTAAGCCCATTCCATAGTTTGTCCACCGGAGAGCACTGACAAGTTCATTTTATCTGAAAAACATTTCGTTTGGTGCAGATCTTACTCACAATTCCTTAATGACCAAACTGAGACAATCCTTATAATAAATAAATAATCACTGTTTTATATATTGTTATTGTATGTTTACTCTTAACTCTTACTTAAGAAGCTGAAAATAGAAATTTTTTTACTACTTTTGCTTGCAAAATTACCAGTTTTTTCCCTCTCAAGCAGCTAATTAATCAATGAATCATTTCAGCTGTAAACACAACAACTGATTCATCTGTAAACATACAGAAACTGCTGGTTGCATCCCTAAAGGCAACACGTCTGTAGGTGAACCTTTGTCGCATCTCTCGGAGTTATGATGACTTCCATACTGCCACGATAGATCAAGAAGTTAACACACGTCTGGATCAAATCAGTCAAATGAGCAGAAAGTCTGTTCGGTCAATTCGAATGTCACTCAACCTCAGCTGCATTAACACAAGATCATTTATGACAACTTTAAGTGAGGTTTTCTCTCCTGGGAAACATTGGTGCTCCAAGCAAGTTCAGACAAGAGCCAAACTTTCTGACTCATGACTGCTGTCAAGTCTGAGCTGTCGATTGAGTATCATGCCACTTAGAGAAAGAATCAATTTCAGCCACTTGAGAACGTCTCAGCGGCGACGGCAGCAGGAAAAAAAAAAACAAGTCACAAAACAACAAAGGGTTTCAGTGTCTTCTCAGGAGAGAGAGAGCAAGAGAGAGAGAGCGCCCGGGTTCTTTCATGCCTTGTTTCTTTTTATTTGGGTGTATGTGTCCCATTTCTGTCTATGTAACTCATCAGGTGACGGCACAAATATGCTGTTAAACACGGATGGGGGACAGAGGAGAGGAAAGGAACGAGGGAAAGTAGAGGAGGAAGTGTGTGGGAGAACAGAGATGCAGGCTCCGTTGCCTGTAACCACGGGGAGATGCTTCACGTTGCCCTAGTGATTCAAGCGTGTATCCACGTTGCTGTGGTGATTCACACATGCCTCCTCTTGCCTCCAGTGATGACGCTGCGAGGTAGGAAAGTGAGAGTTTCCAAGACCATAATAGGGTCCAGCGTGGGAGATGGAGTCATTACGATGTTCCTGTGCGTGTCGCCGTGCAGCTTGGACAGCGATCCCCACACAGATCCACTCAGCGTGGATGATCAAAAGCAGACTCACGAGATAAGAAGACCGAGATGAAGACTCATCCGGGTACAAAATAAAGCTGCGATTATTCTCCTGGTCCTAATAAGTGACGGGTTAAAAGGACAATTAAAGAAACCAGACGTTAGATTGTCTGTGTCAGTAAAAGAGGAAGCACAAGTCGAGCCAAAGGATGTTCCCACAGTTCCTCCTCCTCTTCGCTGTAAGCTGTGATTACGTTGGGCTACAAGCAAAATCTCATCCATCACTACAACATAAACTTCCTGCATTATATGGAGCTACAAAGTAATAAAACATAAGGGAAAGAGAAAACGGTTGGGAAGATGAAAAGTATGATCTGAGTTAAGGTATCCTCTCTGCAGGAACAGTTTCAAGAGAAAGTGTGTGGCGTCTCGCAGTCACGTGTGTGTTCAACAGCAAGCAACAAGAAGTGGACCTCCATCAGAATGTGTGGAAATAAAGAAAAATGTGAATTTGTGTCTAACACTTTTTAATTGCTGGGAGAAAATCTGACACAGCATTCACGTTATCACACTCATAACAGCCAATGTAACTTGCCTTGTATAAGTACGGCATTATACTGGCCTTTAAATAGTCAAAACCTGTTAGCTAACTGCTTGTTTAAGCCCGGAGCGGGTGATGGATGTACATGTTCTTATGCACAGAGGAGCTTCCTGGCTGCTGCCTCTCCCTCCCTGTTTCTCTATAAGAGGCTTGTTTGAGATTTGAAGGTGTGACATAATTAAAAAGAAACGGCATTAGGTAATGTGCTATGTAATCAGCAGCTTTTTCCTTCAGACACTGTGAATAAACGAGAGAGAGAGAGCTATTTTGAGAAATGTAATCAAAATGTAAAAAGTGGCAGAAAAGCCATTAAAATATATCACATAGGTTTGTTTATCAGCGAACAAGCAGCTCTGCTTGGGTTTAACTTTACTCTGTGAGACATGCACCTGCTGCTTTGAGGTGTACACACATTATTTGGAAATGACTCTTCCATCTTAGGGCCTAGAAAGGAACTAGAAAGTTTTGAATGTTGGATCTCTAGTTTGCAAATATGTTCTCTGACATAACGTATAATATAATACAGCGGTGGAGTGCCGAAGTACATTCAAGTACTTTACTTCTATACAATTTTGAGGTAATTTCACTCGAGGGCTTCCATTTGCTGTTGTTGTTACCGTTTGTTGGTGCTCTTACAGATTAAACCACCCAGCAGTGAAATTTAGCCCCAGTGCATTTAACTGCAGCAGTGAAACGCTGCTTTCACAGGACTGCATTGATGTTAAAGCCATAATATGTAACAAAACAACAATCTCAGTTTGTCTGCATAACGTCTACTTTTACTATTGTTACTTAAAGTGTGCTTTGCTGATAATACTTTTTGTTGTTTTATTTCACTTGTAATGGAGTATTTGAAACAGACTTTGTAAAAGCTCTGAATACTAATACATCTTTTACTCCTCTGCTCGTGTGTATAACCTTCCTGCTAAAATTATTTTTTAAATCCCAGGCTACCGGCTTGCAGAATTAACCTGCAAACTCCAGGTATTTCATTTTTAACATTTCAACAACACTTCCAATGGGTCAGAACGTGCACTTTGGATACGCAACGCAGTCACAGCTGTGTTTCAGTTCTCTGGAGAGGAGTGCAATGAAAGGTGAAAACCCAAACTGTGTATGAACTCATGCAAAGGAAGCTGCTTGGACAGATGATAACTCACCTCACCCCCAGCAACTCACTCTGAACCTTTCTAGTCAAAAAGACTTCACCCCTGAAGACATGTTACAAATGTAGTCTGTCATCTGCATTTTGGGGTCTCCTTTCCTGCTCCATCAAGTCTTTCAGTCTGCACACACACACACACACACACACACACACACACACACACACTTTCAGTCTTTCAAGACTTCAGTCTGCACACATGGTGTCCTCAAGCTTACCCACTGCCGGGTTTACACCTCACCTAAAGGTCCCAGGTCTGCTAAGGGGAATGTGTAACGCACATGTGCAGACAGGTTGGCAACAGGGGGCTCCCACGAAGCATTACCATGTGTGTGAATAGGGCCTGTGTACATCAGCCACGTAAATAAAGGAGACACGGAGGAGACGTCAGATATAACTAACTAAGAGGAGCTGGCACATTTTCGGCACCTTTGTCCTCACACAGCAGCAGTGAACTTACTCTCTGTGATCTTCTGCAAGCCCAGCACATCCTCCGGAGTGATGACCGCGCTGGCGAGCAGGTCCTCCTCCGTGGTCACCGGGACCCCCACGTCGGTCGAGTTGCAGCCTTTCTTCACTTTCATCGCCGCCGTTTGCTTCGGGCTGCCGCTACTGCCGCTGTCCGTGCCTGCGGTGTCTCTGCCGGGATTATTACCGGCAGGCTTCTTAGCGCTTGATGGGTCCTGGCTGTTGCCTCTGCTGGTACAAGAATAGCTCATTCTCCGCTCCTCCTCCTCCTCCTCCTCCCCCCTCTCCTCCAAACACAGGGCTTCCAAGACACAAAACAGTTGCCTCCCCTCTACCTCCCTCCCTCGCCGAAGGATGCACAGTTGCTGTCTGTTATCCGGTGCTTAATTCAAATCCGCTTCGTCTTTACGAGCCTGCAGTCTGTTCAGCGCAGACGGGTTGCATGCAAGCGGCCGCCGGCTCTCGTTGGCTGAGCGCAGGATGCGGAGAGCGGGGTCTTTTCTGCGCAGCTGCTCGCTATAGACGCTGTTTCGGTTGTGTCAGGAGAAGTCTGAGGGGAAGTAATATGCCCTGCTTGAAATTGAAAAAAAGAAAAGAAAAAAAAGAGAGGGGCGGCAGCTGGTCTTTGTGGTGGAGGTGGCGTTGGAGGGGGGGCAGGGGTGTCTCAGCAGCTCCCTGTGCGGCGTTACCAACGCCAACCGACGAATGAGCGCACCAGTCAAGAGCACAAAACCGCCCATTACTTCAAACATCCATAACACTGTATTTGCAACGCGCGTGTGTGTGTGTGCCTAAACACAGTAGAAAAGTTTAAATATTACCGTCAGGCATGTATTATCAATACGGATGTATAGTTGGTGAAAACACTAATTAAATGGTATAAAGCCAAGAGTGACTTCGAAACTCGTTATCTTCCAGTAGTTATGCAGCTGAAAGCCTCTCAGTTCGAGGCCAACAAACTTTCCAGTGGTACAAACGGACTGCAGCACACTTAAATTGTGCAAACAGACTAAAGTTCCCACCCTTCTGTGTCTTCACCAAAAGGTTCAAAATGGACATTAAGCTCCAAAGCAAACACATAAAGAGGCAACCTAACAGCAGGTGTCCAGTTCTCATAGGATAAGTGGTTCATCAGGATTTCAAATCCATTGGATAATGGATACAAGGGTGGGAGCTGCCATGGTCAGTGCCAAGTGCCACACCCTCTGCCATGTCATCACACCAGAAACAAAAGAGCACAAATGTATTTTAACGTTACAAAGGCACAACTACTGAACATACAAGTGCTGCATCCATCAAGTGTGATCAATTAAAGGAAACATTATAGACGCAGTTCTTCATTTAATTTAATCTAAAGTGCTCCACCTTGTTAGGAGTGTCGATCCAATGTGGCTTCACGCAGAGTACTGCGTCATAACCCTACATTTGAAATCCTGTTCGATCAGTTCAGTTCCAGGTTGACATTAAATGTGCTCCCCCCCCATTTCTGTCCATTTGATGTTGATGAATACACTGTAGTGTTGCTTTTTGAAAGTGACTTTATTGCTCTTAACAATCAATCATTAAATGAGATTGAATAAAATAATTGCTAGTGCACTGTATGCAAAGACACAATATTCCTACAGTAAACTTGTTTTCTTTCTTACTAGTTTGCCTTTTCTCTTCAGTGCTGGTGAGTAACTAACGTTTACTCTGCACTTGAGTACAATTTTGAGATTCTTGCACTTGAGCTTTTGAATTTTATCCACATTATTCCTCTATTCTACATTTCAAGGGGCAATATTATCCTTTTTACTTCTTAATTTTACAGTCACAACAATGAATGCTGGAATTCACCCAAGAAAATTTGTTCAAGAGCTTAAGTGAAAAAAAAAAAAAAATGAGGAACTTATTTGGGTGTAACCACTTTCTGACATTACTTCTCAAAAGGAAATATTGTACTATTTACTGCATTAAATGTCAGATTTGTCAGATTCAGTTATTAGTTATTTTTAAGATCAAGATTTTACATTTAAAAGTACACATGATAAACTTATAAAGTACAAAACTATGCAATGATTAAACCATCTGTGAAAAAGGTGTCTGATTGTGTTTATCTTCGGTTGTTTGTAGTTCTGCCAAAGAGACGTTTCCCCTCTAACTCTCTCAGAACGTTCTTGGTTTTTCAGATCAGATTTTCAGTGATCACAGAGAAAATTTTCACTTTTCACCAATGAATATAGAAGCAGCCGTGCACACGCATAGCTTTGGTGAAGCTCAGTTGTTCAGCTGCGGGAACAGGAAGGATGACTTTGAGTAAATAATCTGAATACTTCTTCTTCCACTGCTTGAGTTGAAATTAGCCTCCTGAAATTCAACCAAACATGCATTAAGGACTGTCTAAGCTACATCTACAGTCTCACACACACCAAACATACATGATAAGTTCAGCTCTAATTTGCTGAGCATTCACATTTACAGCTGTTGTCTCATCCTGAAAACTGCTGCACTGAATTAAAAAATATATATATTTTTTATGTTGGCCCCACGAACAGATCATTAGATCACAGTAACTCAGCTGGAGAAGCTGAGGAGAAGAGAACAGAAACAACTCTATGAGGTTTAAATCCTATTTCTGTCCCTCTTTCACTCTCTACTGATGCATGTAAAGTCTCTGCATGACTCACTGGAGATCTCAGTCACACATGACTATCCCTCACAGCTCTGCAGTGGCACTGTGTGCGATGATAACACAGCCAAACCACTTGTTAAGAGCAACAGCCACAGAAACAAAAGCAAGGCTCAATGTCCAGAGTATGTGGAGCTCAAGGAGCCGTTCGAGAGAGTCTTTCCTCTGCAACGTTAATGTTTCAACAAATGGCCCCAGAAGCGTTGAGAGGTCATTAAGAGTGTGACGATTCCATAAATTAATTATCAAAATAGTCCCTTGAAAGTAAGGCTTCACATGGAAATGTTGCACCCTAGAGGCAGAGTGCATTTACTGCAAAATCTGAGAAATTTGGTTTGTTCTTTTCTAGGTAGTAGTTGCTTCGCTGTAGCTTTATGTTGTGAACCTAAACATGAGTGTGCAATCATGTTCAGTTAAGATGAGAAGTGACTGTAGGTTAGGTTAGCGCATACGCCAATGAAAATCACCCACCAGAGTTTCTACAGGTTCTTATGGCTCTGAAATTGTCACTAAAGTTGAACAAGGAGGAATGAAATTACTTCCAAAGTTAGACATTTAATCCTCAAGTTCACAGAAGCCCTACATGGAAAAATAAAATTCAAGCGTGGCTACTTTCCTAAACACATAACACACAAGAGAGTTTTATAAGTTTTAACTTATTATTTTCTGTCATATTGGTCATCAGTGTGTGTCAGAGTGACCTGTCAAACACACACAGAAGAAAGTGAGGTTCTGTTGTGTGTGTGTGTGTGACGTCTGTATGTGCGCGCTGAGAGTCGGCTATATGCTCGCTGTGGGCTCTTCACATCGGCCTGCTGAGTTTGCTCGTCCCTTTGTCACGTCTGAGCTGCTGCTGCTACCATCAGCAGAAACACACACACACACACACACATACACACACAGAAACAGACATATATGGCTCCTCTGTCTGACTTCCTGAGCTGAACAAATCCACTTTGATCAGGAATGTGCTCTCAAACATATTTTTGTTGTGAAGATATTTGGAATATATTCACATGTCTCTCTCTCTCTCTGTCTCTCTTTCTCTCTCTCTCTCTGTTGTGGACACAATAAGGACATAACATGCGCATATGAGCTCACGCACACATATACACAAAAATAGACACACAAATACATACACACACACACACACACACACACACACAATCTGGGCAATGTGCTGACCACAGTAAGCCATTCCTAAATGTTTATTGTTCGGTGCAGCTAGAGGGGAGAGGAGAGTGCATGCACACTCAGTTCTGTACCCACCAGTTGCTCTTTATTCCTTAACAACATAACGGAAAGCACTGTAAAATACTGTATAACACACTTTTTAATTCAGATGTTTGGAATAATTGAAATAAGTAGAGGAAACAATTTTAAAATAGCTCCAAAACTGTTTGTGTTAAAACAAATGTGTGCGTGCTTTGCTTGATGGGAGGAACAGAATGAATCAAGAAAGACTTTGGGTTTCTCTTTTTTTCAACACAGCTGCCACATTATTTTCCCCAGTGTAATAATAATCCATTCAAGCTGTCAATTACAGCTCTTCAGTTGATGCCAAAGTGCCGCCGGTCCTGCCAACATGGCCTTTCAGACGGTGCCACTGACTCCTACTAACCTTCACTGTTGATTTATTCACTTGTTCTAGTTTCCCAAAAATAGCAACAGGTACTTTCATTCACAACTCACATTAAACCACGAAGTGAAAACAGGACAAGCGCAGCAGGCATGTGAAAGATTATACCTCTGTACACCCACCAGACTCTCATGATAGACTGCTGCCATTTGCATTTAAACCCTGCCAGCTTTATGATCAATAAAACAGCCTGATTAAATTGCCACCACAGTTACCGTCTCACTACTTTAAATCCGGCATTAATGTCATGTATCCAGTTTGCCCAGCCGTCATGACACTTGGTATTCAAGTTTCAGTTTTCAGATGAGTCAACACCAGGGCAGAGACCAATCGATTTGAGTCCTGACAAACAAAATGGTCATGACTGATACATATGCTGCACATGTATTAATATGTAGAGAGGCAAACTCCCTCCATACAATGTAATAATTGGAATAATTCAAAGAAGATATGACTTTGATTGTCTAGTCATTAGTTGGTATAGTGTGTGTCTTGATTTGGGGAGGGGGCAAATTGTTCCAAGGGTGCTTGGAAAGTGTCCTTGGAAGAATTTACCAATAAAATAAATACATAAAAAATTTAAATAAATAAAAATGTAAAAAATACTATTTATTTATTTATACTAACATTAATAGGACAACAAAATGCAATAAATCTATACAAACATAATGTTTTTCATTGTCTGAAAACATGCTGTGATCCTTTTGACAGTCTGACACCAGCTTGAATCCTGTAATCACTTCTTGTGTATTTACTTTCAAAACAAGTCAAAGTAGCAAAATACAATAAGTGCAGTATCACACAGACCAGTTTGATAATAGATCTACACACTGGTGGAGAAAGCCACACAGTTACTTATATATATTTTTCCCAAACATATAGATTTACCACAGAGGCATAGGCAACGCAGTATGGCCGTGTGCCCTCTTTGTGTTTGCATGAATCACTGAGTGTGTGTTAACCCCTGTGTAGCTCACACAACAAAACAATGGAGTCAAAAGCAAAGTGCTGACATGAGTCCAGGCGTGCCTGCCCCCCGGCCCCCCGACACCAGTGGGTGTATATATACCCCCATACACACCATCTCTGCAGACCCTTCAGTGGAACACTGCGACACACAGCTCACCAGTTTGGGTAGGTCAAGCGAGTTAAAAATACAGTACAGTCTCCCAATCTATGTACATGACGTAGTAAGGGTCTCTAATGCAATATATCAGCTATCAACAGGAAGTCTTAATTGGTCAAAGGGAGGACAGAATAGCTTGTTCATTACCTTTTCATTTAAGAACAGCAGGTTTATACAAATGAAGAAAAGGAAATCGGAGGCTTCAGGTTATAGGCTTATGTTAGAAAAAAAGCCTTGGAGAAAGATGAAAGGTCACCCAGAGCAGCTGACAGAATAAAGAATAGAATAAGATGGTGTAAAACTATTACACAATATTGTTTTTGAGCATTTTCCTCCATCCCTGCCCTGACTCTGTGTGTATTTCCTCACAGGTATAACTGAAAAAGACAACAAAATGGCTCAGACAAACATGCCCATGGGCCCTTGGAAGGTAAGCGTACTGCGGACATGCTTAACACTACATTACCCATGGCACAGTGGTGTTTACCTTGTTATGTTGTATGTTTTCGGGGCAGACTCTTCATTCACCCTTTTGTGTTTTACAGATCACTGTGTACGATCAGGAGTACTTCCAGGGCAGGCGTATGGAGTTCACTGCCTGTTGCCAGAACATCATGGAGTGTGGGATGGAAAACATTCGCTCCCTGAAGGTCGAGTGTGGCGCGTATGTATCCAGGAGTCTTTATTTCACTTTTGGAAAGGCTAACACTATTTAAAATCTAAACTGGAGAAGCTTGTCTTTATGAGAAACATGAATAGTGTATTGATTTTGTGTTCCCTTGGTTTCTGACTTTATTATTTTTGCTTGCTGCTCACAGCTGGGTGGGCTATGAGCACTCCAGCTTCTGCGGCCAGCAGTTTGTCCTGGAGAAGGGAGACTACCCCCGCTTTGAGGCCTACAGTGGCAGCAACTCCTACCGCATTGAGAGGATGATCTCCTTCAGGCCCATCTGTTGTGCTGTGCGTTTAATATACAACCCAACAAGAGTTTATCACTTTAAGCTGAGTTTCATCTCAGATTGTGCTTTAAGTCCTGTTTTCCTCCTTTGTACAGAACCACAAGGAGTCCCGTATGACCATCTTCGAGATGGAGAACATGATGGGTCGTCAGTTCGAGCTGTGTGATGACTACCCCTCCCTGCAGGCCATGGGCTGGATGAACAACGAGGTTGGATCCATGCACATTCAGAGTGGAGCGTAAGTCCATCGTCCTGTTTGACATACACCAAAACTTTACACACCTTTCGCTGGTGCAAGATATCGGCTACAAACACACACTGGCTGCATAAACAACACAAGAATCCGCTTTTAAGTGTATGTGCTTAATTATCATGTTCTTATTTACTCTTGCAGCTTTGTGTGCTACCAGTACCCTGGATACCGTGGCCACCAGTACATCATGGAGTGTGACTGCCATGGAGGAGAGTACAAGTGTTACCGCGAGTTTGGCTCCCACTCCCAGACTCCCCAGATTCAGTCCATCAGGAGGATCCAGCACTAAGCGGGGAGACACTTCCTTTTACACTTCCTTATCCCCTCCTCCTCCTCCTCTCCCTCCTCCTGCTTTTCCATCCCTCCTTCTCTCCCCACCCCCATCCTCCATCTCCACGGCTCTGTGGGTTCAGCTAGTCTACGCAGGATCCTGAGCTGGAGTTCAGGTGCTTACTGGTGTCTGTTGTTTACAGCACTTTTTTTAAAAAAGAAACATTACAAAAGAAAGGAAGGATGTAAGAAAGACAGGAAATAGGAACAAGAGAATAGAGAGAAAAAGCTGTGTGTGAAAGAGAGGCCTCATCTGGTGAGGTTGGCTGCAGAACGGTTCTCTTTTTCATCTCCACCACTGATGGCATCATCATCATCATCATCGTCATTGTCTTGTACATCAACACAATCACCAGTCTTGCTGTTACTGTGATATCCCTGACTGCCTATGTTCAAGACGATGAATAAAGAGAATGAGCAAAGAAACAGAAAGATTCACAATACGAGTGACATGTACCTCAATCACATTTGTGTCTGTCCTTTCTTGGCTGATATTCTGACACCACCATGAGCAGCAAACAGCTCAGTATGAATCAACCTCTTTAAGCCCCAGTAACCTTTCATGGGTTTATCCAAATCCACAGAATCTAGTTATAATTAAAATTCAAAGTAAACCAGCTGAACAAGCTTAAAACTGATAAATAGCTTAGCCAGTTGCGTTCAAGTGTCTGCAGTTTCCCAAAGCTAGGTTTTAATGGGAAATAAGCTGAGATGAATGAACAAACTAAAAGTAAAAAATTAAAATGAGTCTTGTTGTGTTTTGATGCTGCTTAATAGGTCCACTCCACAAAAAGAAATGTTCTTCTTTACTCCACTTACTTTATGTAACAGCTACAGTCGCTTTACGGTTTAAGATTTCACATTAAAAGCATATGATGAACCTATAAAATGCATTGTTAATGATTAACTATTAGAGCATGTGATGTTGTTCAACACATTCAACACAGTTTATCCATTTTTCAATCATAAAGCACTAAGCCCATTAGGTCCCTGCTATCGTGTTTCCCATTTTAACCCTGTGGATGATAATGAGTAGATTTCCTTCGAAGTCGTTATTTGGTTCAGTCAGCGGTACGGGTGTTACACCTGCCCCCTCTAGAGGACGCTTTGAGTCCATTGAAAATTGCGACAGTTGTTTCTTCTTGACGGCACATGATGACATGTCAACAACAAATATGGCAACCAGCAGCAACTATTGGGAAGGTAATTCGTGCCACGGCGTTTAATTCAAAACAGCTACTTGTACATCTCTTATTGTTCTTCGCCGAGTTAGGTCAAGCGCATTAAGCAAGATCCGTAAGACGTTAATAAACTTTATATCCACGAGAAGACGATACTTTTAGCATGGCTCGTTCTTTGGCTAACCTCTTAGCTTGTTAGCCGCTAACGTCGAACTTGAAAAGTTAGCAGTTGTCAGTTATTACCTGCCTGTTTGCAGAAATAACTGATAAAAGCACCACCAGTCATAGTTTCTCTCTAACGAAGGTCTAGCATCATCACCAGTAAACCAGATGGAATGTGATGTGATTGTTGTGATCCATTTTCTAGCCTTTTAAATTGTGAATAAAAGAAAAAAACTCTCAAAAGCGAGAGTCTCCATTTAGCTACAACATCTTAGCTCAAATAGTATATTTAATGTTTGGCCAAATACTCCTCATGAGCCAACGTCTGTTTTACCATCTTCAAGCCATGTTATGCTTTACTAGTATATCTTATTCTAGCGCCAAATGGCAAAAGTGCAAGCTTGAAGCCACATCTCGGCCAGTTCAACCAGCTGTGTGGGTTGTCTTTCCTCTTTACGTCAGATATGGAATCCATCCGTGTTCGTCTTGGGACTGTTTGTCCTGAATGTTTCTCTTTTTCCGCACTCAGATTTGCGTAAACAGGCCAGACAGTTGGAGAATGAGCTGGACCTGAAGCTGGTCTCCTTCAGTAAGCTGTGCACCAGCTACAGCAGCAGCAGCAGCAGCAGCAGGGACCAGCGGACACGAGAAAGCAGGTCAGCAGCAACGTGGATGTACTCAGTGTACAGTGCATGAGCTCATCTGGCTTACACTTCATCTGAAAACGCATTATTACCTTTGCTGATAGATGATAAACACAGTTTTGTTTTTCACGTTGCTATTGAATAATTGCTGTTACACAGTATTTGAATAAAATGGTATTCTGTGGGGGTTTTTTCAATAGTTGCCCAGCAATGAGGCAACAGAATATCATGACCACAGTGTTAAGCAGTTTGAACTCCAGCCAGCTCTGTTACGACATTTTCATTTTATTTATTTTGTTTTTTATTTTTATTTATTTATTTTGGTGTTGAAATTTCACTTTTCCTGATCAATTGTATGGCACACTTATTATTTTTTGTCTGGCATTCCCTTGCATTATTTATAGTTTGAATAGTATGTTAAGCACATTATATAGTATATAGTTGTGTACTTGAGAGCAAAGTCTAACCGGAGTCAAATTCCTTGTTTGTATACACAAACTTTGCCAATAAAGCTGATTCTGATTCTGATTCTGAATGAAAACAACTGCTTGGACTTGCTTGGACTTGCTTGACCTTGTACGTAAGCATCCCTTTGCTTTCATTCTTAAAACAGGTCGGATTCTGTTGGCTCGTCTCAAGACAATATGCTCGTGGCTATGACTGCTGAGCTGGAGCAGTTATTGGCCAATGTAAGTCAAAGATCATGCCTATATGATAGCCAGTAACTGTAGCTGAATGGGTTTACGGTTCCTTTCCAACATTTTGATGCCAGTGACCACAAAAATACCCCCCAGAGGTCCTGTGTCTCTTCACCACCTGGCAGCACAAGGGGGGCCTACAAAATATTAAGCAGGTGGTTTTAATGTGTTGGCTGATCAGTGTAAATTATAATTGTACATTAAATGAAATTAATATTTTCTGATCTTTCTTTTTACAGCTTTCCACAGTCAATGACAAAATGGCAGAATACACAAACACGCCTGGAGCTTCATCATATAACGCAGCTTTGATGCACACCTTACAGAGACACAGGGACATTTTACAGGTGCATACGATTACTTTACTTTCTTGTAAGACTTGTATTACTTATGCTGTTTGCTGTTTGAGTCTTTTTAAATGTTTTCTTCCGTATTTTGAAGAAGAAACATCTGTGCATTCACATTCTGTCAGTATCTCTGAGCCTTGCTGACTTTGATTTTCTAATATTTTGTCCTGTAGGACTATACCCATGAATTCCACAAAACCAAAAGCAACTTCTTGAGCCTGCGTGAGAGAGAGGACCTGCTAGGCTCTGTTCACAGAGACATTGAGTAAGCATGTTTATACATCTCTTGACAAATAAAGACATTGCATATTTTTAGCAAATGCAGCATTATCTTCTTACAGTTTTCTCAAATTACCAAGATATTGTACTTTGTGTCTCTGTTTCGATGTGTGTAAGTAATGACTACCGATGAAACACTGACAGTGCAAAACACAGATACCAGAGTCCTCTCAAAATCTAAGAAATTTGATCATATAACACCTGCCCTGATGTCTTTGCCTTGGCTCTCATTTGCATTATGTTGTCACAGTCAGTCTTCCTTTCCTTTGCTGTGTACCATTTTATACCATTTCTTCTCTCTGTCCCTTCTTTTCCCTTTGCTTCCTCCACTTTGTCCTCCTCCTCTGTGGACCTTTGCTATGTTATCCTTAACCAGGAGGAGGCAGAAATTTCCAGTTTGTTGCTGAATTCACCCACCCTTTGATAATTTCCATTCCTTCAATCATGTTTCATCCTCTAGTAAGAAGCACCTCCTCTTCTCTTATTAGCCAGTCTCTCTCTCTCTCTCTCTCTCTCTCGCTCTCTCTCAGTGTTTGTATCTCTCTCTTTCTCTGGGGATATCTCTCCTAAGTGCCTTCTACAGTAAATCAAACCGCAAGGCTTTCATTCAGCCAAAGCTGAGGGATAGTGGTTACATCTGGCCATGCCCAATACAGAGAAATGTTTTACCAAGGGAAGAGATAGAGAGCAAGACAGGCAGACAGAAAAGAAAGAGGAAGACCTTGTCCTGATTGGATATTTGGTGATTACAAAAATGATGGGAGTTGATGTAATTATTCTCATAGAGATGAGAGATGTGGAGGAGCAGCAGAAGAGGTAATAGTTGATGAATTGATGACAAGTCCAAACAGCGATGGTGTAAATAAGAGATGGTGTACAGAGTTGTGGGTTAAGCAGAGCTAATCACTTAAAAGCCTTAACGCAGGAAGTACATAATCAGCATCCAGGCATCAGTTAATAGGAGGCAGCCAAATACTCCTTTCAGACCGAAGCAAAGATTGGAGAAAAACTTTGATAGCGACTTCTTCCGTTAGTCAGTTGCAAAGCTGCTTAAGCATAATTATGGTGGGTGTGGTGTTGCTTAAGGTTTTTTATGAAGCAAAACAGAGTGAAGAAGTTAAACTACCTACCAACAAACAGCCAGAGCTCATAGGGAATTCATATATACTTGTACGAAAAGACATGTTATTTTTCTGTTATTGATAAAATCAATAAAATCTAGTATGACAAATTATTTGATTAATTTCTCTGTATTTATGACTTACTGCAAACATGGAAACTATACAACTATCACACCTCTGCAGAGACCCAGGCCCTGTTAACACATTGGCCATGTCCATTGGTGGGATGCTTGTGAGGGAACATGTCCTGGGCCCATCACCAAGGCACAAACAAACATCCACACCTCCACACACTGTATGTAAATACAGTGAAAGTGCAGGTCTTGTCCTTTCCCTGCTTACCTCTGCTCAGCCTGAGTGTTTAGTTGTGTGTAGCTCACACGGACATGCCCGCATGTCCACATCTAAATGTTGGTTGTCAACATGAAACATGTTTGTGTTGCCCTCAGAATGAATTGTAATAACTTGCCTTGACTTGTCATTTCGTGCCCTCATCAGGTCAGAATTTCAGTTTGTCCTCAGCTGTGCATTGTGTTCAGTGCTCCCACATTTCCTGTCGTGATCTCTGCCATCTCAAATGCTGTCTCTCAAATAAAGGCAAAAAATGACAAAAGTGTTTCCTTTGCTGTAGCCTGTTACTATTTGTCAGACCATTTACCCTTCATTTAATCTTTCTCTCTCTTGTATTTTCTTACTCAGGTCCTACAAGAGCAGCTCAGGAGTGAATAACAGACGAACTGAGCTCTTCCTGAAGGAACACGAACATCTCAGAAAGTAAGTCTTTTTAAAAACAACTTAGCACATACAAGCACTGGAATAGAACAGCAGGAGATTTGTATTAGTGTTGTAGCCAAATGGCTAAGGTCTGTGTATGAAATTCCTCCCTGTTTGCTATGTAGTGCACCCTGTTTACTGTTTGCTATGAGTGTGAAGATTATGTTGTGTGATTTGTTATCTGAGTCCATTATGACGATGACTCCCCTGGGATCAGCGTGTGGCACATAGAGAACCAGCAGACTGACAGTAATTTACATGAAATGGTCTACCTGCCAAGCTTGTAATAGTTTCGAAATTTCAGTTAGTTTCAATCTTAGTTTTAACTTTTATGTTACATTTTAATTTGGTTTCATTTTGTCAGAAAGGTTTATTTTTTTGGCTATTTGGTTTTACAGTAATTTTACTTTGTTTTTGTTTGGGTGAGGTGTAGTGTGTCAGAAGTGTTTAGTTACATGTACGAAACATGAATCTGATATGTATTATTGTGATGTGAAATACAAGAGAAAGAGGTCGATGAAGACAGAAAGATTGTGAGTGAATGGTCATCATAAACTGATGTAATAACACAAACATGTACGCACATTAGCATATTGAACATTGTGATATGTGACCAGTAAGTCTGATCTTCCTCCTTACATCAGCTGATGTCACTACAGTTCCCTGAACCAACTAATCCTGTTGTTTCCAACAGCAACAATATTGACGATAGCAATGTTAAACCCGGCTGTGATTCATCCTGTTGAAATGCCAGGTCTGTGAGAGACTGAAAACAGTTAATCACGCTCAGATATGTACTAATGACCTCTGAATATCTGGATATGAGTAATATATCAAATATAAACCACCCACATTTTCCAGCCATATGAGAAATATAACCCAAGCCTCACAGTGTGGGCCTTCCTCCTTTAGATGCATCCTCGTTTGCTCCAGAATCATGAATGTTGCTGATGTCGCCCAGACTAACATTTTCTTCGGTATCACCTGCAGAGGAGTAGACATCAGAGAGGACAATGGGAAAGTTGCACAACACTTAATCGTATAATGAAATCAAAAATTCTTATGCATCAAAATGTGTTAATAATCATTGTGTAACTTAACCTTGTGTAAGTGTTGCCCTCTGAATGGAAACAAATCTGTGGGTGCCTAGAGATTCCTACCCCTAAAAAGTGGTGATCCGACTCCTTTGTGAAGCCGCATAAGAAGGAAAGCAGTTTCATGTAGAAGGGTAGTAATTAAATAAGGAAAAGAGAAGGAACGTAAGGCAGAAGCTGCCTCGCCAGCTCGTGAAGAAAAGGGAGAGAAAGCAGAGGACAGCAGCAGATAGATGGTGGGAGAGGTGGACGAATAGGAGGAAGTATCAAGCGCAGTATTGATTTTTGGTCTCCAGTGGAGTCTGCCAGGATGCACGCAGCTGCCCTTATATGCTTTAGACTGAATGCTTCATTTTTCTGTCCGTCGCTTATCTCAGCAGCCAGCAGCAGCTGATGTAAAGCCCGTCTGTGTGCGTTCATGCTCAGTGTCGTCCATTTAAGTCTGTGTTTTGCACATAAAACAAATAACACACAGATCAGTTTACCGTCTTGGAATTTATATGTCTGTGTGTTCAGAGCACTTATAGAGACTATTGGCCTCTGCTACAATGGGGTCACATTTGACCAATCAGATCCCCCAAAATTCTCCATTAACCAGCACTTTACACTGTCTCGCAGGAATCACAGGAAGTGCTCCTTTTATGACCCAAAGAGCTGTGCGGTTTCACAGCACGAGCGTTCCCCGTATGCGGCACATTTTAGTTTGAAATTATATCAGAAGGTAAAAATGATGAGTGCTGAATGATTGGCTAAATGTCTGAGTAAACGATTTAAATCGTGTTCATCTTTGACTTTTCTTTTTCCCGCTTTTTTATTCACAGCTCAGATAGTCTTATTGACAATGCAATAAGGTAAGCTTTATTGCACCGTTCACTTTCCTCCTCTCTCCTTTTACTGTCACTCACTCAACTCAGTCTCTCTTTCTCACACACACACACACACCATAAGCAAACACAGCTGATTCGAGTCTTTTGAAAACATTCAAACCAACTTAATGTGATGCTCTGAAGACAGATAAATATGTGTCTTTTCCTGCCACTAATCCCTGCTGGTTTTTCTCCCTCCAGTATTGCCATGGCTACCAAAGAGAACATCACATTTCAACGTGGGATGTTGAAGTCCATTCAAACCAGGGTCACAACTTTGGCCAGTATCCTTTTATCATTTTAATCATTTGTTCTTCATCTTCACGTTGTCCCTGTTAGAATTTTAAAATGTCAGGTTTATCATGTACGGTGTATTTGAGCGTATTTGTCTCGGCTGTGCCGAACCGAGCACAGCACATGTGGACAAGGAGCAGGATAACACAGCCTCACTCACAGCGAAAGCTGGTCTGACAGACAGTCGACTGCACCATTAGGCTCCATTTATTCTTTTCCCTGGTTGCGTTACGGGCCCTGCTGATGTGTTTTCCCTGCTGCTTTCTGTCTCTTACTCACTGCAAGGAAAAACTCTTCTTAATTATTTTCCTTCACCACACTTCCCCGCCCCTCAGATCGTTTCCCTGCCATCAACAGCCTCATCCAAAAAATCAATTTGCGGAAGAGGCGGGACTCTTTAATTCTAGGCGGAGTGATTGGCATCTGCACCATACTCCTGTTGCTCTACACTTTCCACTGATGCACTCGTTACTTTTTCGAAGAACAGAAAATATTCACTTTTTTTATGTTTTCATGTGTTCTTTTCTTCTATTGTAATTTACTAAATTAAGGAAAAAAACAAATCACATTTTTAAAAAGTCTTAACGGAAAGTGAAAGGGCTTATTTATTTTCTGAATTCTGACATTTATATATTGCTGCTCCGGTCCTGTTGTAATTTTAACTCTTTATAATGCTATAAAGTAATATTTGACTGGGATTGCTTACGGTTGTTGACATAACTTTTTTATAAAGTATTGGCGGTGCCTGATAAAATAAAGGTGATGAGCTCACTTTCAAGTTCGTCATGCTCATTCAAGTTTATTTCAGACATGCAGAGCTATGGCACAGTAAACCAGTCATACAGTATAAATGTATAAACATCAACATCAGAGTGCCAAGAACAGTGCATACAGGGAGAACAACCCCATTCATATGTTGCAGTATACTGTAAAACCTAATGAGGTGCAGAGATCCAGGCAGGTCACAAGACTCCCCAACAGGAATCTGCTCACTTTATCATAGTAGCACGCAAAGCGGGATATCACAATACAACTGCAGCAGGGCATTGACGTGATAAACGTACAAGAGTTTTTTGTTGTTTTTTTTTAACTTCATGTAAACACTTCGTGGAATCATTTTATACATCTTCTCACAACCACAGCAGTCCCGTGCTGATAAAACAGATAGAGAAACAGGGCAGGCAGTGGCGTCGTTACAGACTAGAGGTGCACTGATGCTTTTTGTTTTTCTCTTATTTTTTTCCACTATTAATTTTATTTTATTCCTTAGTTTTTAGGACATCCTCATGTCTAATGGTGCCATGCCATTTTTTTAATAAGCAGAATGTAGTGCAGTTATGTGTGTGTCAGGCAGGTGTGTGTGTGTGTGAGCTTCAATGCACCGCTAGTTAAGAATGTGCTCTTTGATGGTCCAGAGCTACATCTGTGTGCAGCCTTCATTTTCCTTCCTTTGGTTCCTGAGTTTGTGAGTTTGTGGGGTTGTTGGGCCAGTGAAAGAGAAACGGCCTGCCACTTCTTTACTTTTTCTTTCTTTGTCCGTTGCAGAAAAAGCAGTAAGTTGTATTTTAGAGTCTCTCCAGCTTGTTTTCAACTCATATTTTGTGCTTTTTTCATCTTCGTAACATTAGTTTTCCCTCCACACTCTCTCTCTCTCTCGTCTGTGCAAATCTGAGATCAGGGGAAGTTAAAGGAGACTCCTTCCATCCCTCAGTTCACTGCTGGATCTTTGAGAGACAGAGAAAAGAGAAATTAAGATGTACAGCTTTGCAGTTAGCCCTGTGAGTGCGTTTGTTTTATGTCTTTTTTCCATACCTATTGTTAACACTATGAAGATGATGACAGCCACACCCAGCACCATTGCCAGGCAGCTGAGCAGCATAGACAGACGCCCGTACTTCCTTGCTGCTTCAATATCTCCTGTAAGGAGAACACTCTTGGACTAATGGGAAAGGGAGGGGAAGGAGGGGATCAACAATGAATTATTTAAATCCAGCAGAGGTACCAAAGCACCTGTAGTGTTTGAAAAGACTAGGCTTATATCTGTACTTCTAATACACTCAAGCGTTTGAAGCAGACCGCAATGATAATCTACAATGTGGCAAAGTTAAAGCTGTAAATAAACGCAACTCACCACATGTGCATACCACAAGGCGCAGATGTTGAACGGTGGGGCGGGGCAGAAACAGGACAGCACAGCGAGCCAGAGGTAACTCGGGGGTGCGGACCCGGGCGGCACCGGGGAGGGCAGCGGGCCCAGGCTGAGCCTGGACGAGGACTTGGGTGGGGTCGCCAACTGCCCGGTGGAGCCAGACTTTAGCGGTGATCTGTGTCCGTTCTGGTCCGCGTCCAGGGAGCGGACGCTCCCTCTGATCGTGAGGGAGAAGGAGTCGGACGGTTTGATGTTACTCTGCCCGGTTTTCTCGGTGTTGGCGGTGCTCAGGAGCTTCTCTGTGTCCTGGAAGTCTGTGGGATTGGAAACTTCCCTGTTGCCGAGACCGCTTTTTCCATAGGCAGCGTCAGTGTTGATGGCCATCACTGAAAGATGAGAAATCTCCAAGTCTGATTCTCTGTGTGAGTGCGCCGCTTTGCTTTGGATAGAGATGCTGAAGAGTCTTCCTTCAGATGTTCTCCATTGGGGGACATTAGATTAAATATTATAAATTCAGAGAGCCTAATACTTTCAAGGCAACCTAATTAATTAAGCAGTCTAACTCCATCAAAATGTCTTATTGATGAGCAAGATGTTATTGATGTCTGAGTCCTTCTCGCGTTTAGTTGGCGGTGAGCATCCGGATGCACGCCTTGCCTTATAGCCCCCCCATACACACACACTCACACACTCACTCTCTCTCTCTCACTCACCCCTGTAGTGAGGTATTACCGCACCGTTACATCTCCACGGTACATCCCCAGTAGCGGAGGCCTACTCATGCACCGGGCGAGGCGTGTGACAGTGCAAAAATAACAATTAAACCTCTGCCGAGGTGAACACGCGCGGTGCGTAAAAGCTTTCCATTTACGCACGGGGCCATCAGCTGGATCAGCATGACAGAAAAGTGGAGAGGGCGGAAGGTGGACACTGTGAACCGCAAGCCTCTCAAAGCATGCACGCCCTGCTGATTCAGGTTCTTCTGTAAAGTCATATTCTGCCGTATCACAGCGCCTAACAGGATCCTCACTGTCTGTCTCACGTTTGCAAGCCTCACAAAGTGCACCATTAAACTTTCTCGCCCCTTAAACTTTAATGACACAAAAGGCAAGACTAGTAGTTAAAATTATTGAGTTGAATTAATCTCAATAGGGTATATCCTACAATAAAACGTCTGATACTTCATTTTGCTGATAATCTGACTTACTCCAGCACTGCGCATCAGATAGTACTACAGCATGACGGGTGCTCATGCAGTGATCGTCAGCTACAACTAAAATAAATTTGTGTTGTAGTTTCCTTGAACGCTTAGTGAGTTTTGCAAACGTCCAGGTTAATATTCGTAGTAAAACAAAAATGGGCCGTATGATGAACGAACTGGCTATCGGTTATAAATAACAGGTGGATGTGGACACAGCGATGATATTCAGTTCAATAATAAAACAAAAACTTTACTTATCCCCAGGTGACAAACAGCGGATGCAAACTCTCAATCTCACTGGATGAATCAGGAAACTTGTTTTTAGAGTTAAATGTTATCCTTTGAGATTTTTCCCCACTTTCATCACGTAACGCACTACAGCAACTGCTACTACGCCCTCGGCAGCTGTTTTAACTTCAGTTTTGCAGTTATTATTGTGCCATCTAGTGGTGATTTACGGGAAACTGCACCACCACTTCACTGAATTGCACCCGTCTGTCCTTGTAGTTTCCTAATAATCAGTATAAAAAATATATATTCATGCTGATTTCTCTTAGCAGTACAGAGTAATAAAACTTAATCAAACCTGTAAAGTAAACTACTATCAGTCTTACCAGTCAAAATTACAAGCATTTCATTTGACAAATATGGTGAGTGTGATGTTTTGTAAATTGTTTCGCCAGTTAAACCAGTACAGCTCACAGTGATATTGTTAACCTGCTGCTGAAACAAAGTGTATAAACTGAATGAATACTGGTCAGTTACAAACATTATTTGACCTTCATTATCTCAGTACTCCACTCATGTTGATCATGTTGTGACTTCAGCAGTGAACATGCTGTGAAAGTTTGTCGTTTGTGAAGGACTCTAGAAGAACAGACATTAAATATTTTGTTGGCACTCTGACATCCAACTGGATTCATACATACAGTCCTGACTAAATGTAAGCTTTTTGACTTGTTCATGTGTTGAGTAGCCTACCAGAGAACAAAGGCCATTAGAAAATGAAAAGATAATTTTAATTTACTTTCATCCTCCTTGTTCACCTTTAATGGGATTACCTTGGACACATTTTTCATGGGCCTCTATGTGTGTGTGTGTGTGTGTGTATAGTTACCTCTAGCAAAGAGAGCCTTCACTGTTGGTATGTGTTTTATAGCCCAAGGTGTGCAGTTTTGTCAGTAAACGGTAAACCTTAAAGTTCAGAAAACATTTTGTTCTTTATTGTGAGAAGACACATCATAGACAAAATTAAGGCAGGTTTGTGTGAGGAAAAATACAACATGTGCCACAAAATAGACATTTTGTATTGCCCAGGGTGAAATGTACATTATATGTTATTAGCGTGAGAATATAAATAAAACCTGACAAGCTCAAATCTAATAAGTTTTTAGAGTCCAGTCTGAATACTGAGCGTGTGAAAAACCACTTCCCACCCCCCTGCTTCCTCTTCTTGAGTCATCCGGGGCAGGGCTGACCAGAGCAGTTCTTCAGCTGGCAGCTTTAGCATGTGTACAGGAACATAAAGCTTGCCAGTGAAGAACCGCTGTGTGTCAGCCAATCGGGGCCAAGGGTGAGGGAGAGCTGGGAGTCAGCCAGCGAGCGTGAGAGTTCGGACCAGACGGCCTGCAGTGAGCGACAGCCCGCTGGAGCAGATTTTGTCTCCTTCTCCTTCCTTCACATGCTTTAGGTGTTCCTGCACAAATGAGAAGAAAAGATGGTTTGACTTCCCCTCAAAACTCCCGGCTCCAGTAGCGTGGGTATGACTTTGGCCTGCAGCCAGTCACACACGTACAGTAAGTGGGTGCAGTCGAGCCACAGTGTGTGTGTGTGTGTGTGTGATCAGCTGTGAGTAAGTGGGTGAAATGAGCTGATATGCAAGACTGACTGGGGAACTGCACACAAGATCATGCGTCAGATTACCAGGAGGGATACATGCATCAGCAGCCCAGCGCTGCCTCTGCACGTTACACTGTGCCAGCAAGAGATTCTTAGATATTCTTAGTTATGATGCACAAAATCATAGACCGGCCTCGAGGAAAAAAAAAAAAAAAAAAAAGACAAAACACTTTTTGTCAGTTACCTTGGTTACAAAGCATGAACAAGAGGCGATGAAGAGGAGTAGACATGAAGCAGAGATGTTGGAATCCTTTCAGAAGTCCACAGAAAACTATTTGTTTTTGAAGTCTTCATTAAGGAGAGAAAATATGTAGCTACACCTGATCTATAGATCATCTAGCCCCAATCTGCCTAAATAAAGCTTCACAGCCTGATTTTTTCCTGTTTGTTTTATTAATTACTTTCCCTTTTTCTGAAGGATTTGCCAACCCAGACCTTAAGGTATTGATATTTTTAGAGCAAATGTAGAGAAACAAGTAATAGCTCCCTGTTAACTGCATGTAAAAATATGCAAATCCAGCATGCAAAGTGAGGTTAAACCTGCTGAAAATGTGAAAACAAACTACTTGAAGAGAAACACACGTGAACACTAAAGTATGTCTGCTTTTCTTGCCTTCAAAGAATGTAATCCTGTGGTGATCTTGAGATATTGAGGACATGCTCCACTTCTCTGGTTGACGATGAGTAACACATGCTGTACATTCCTGCAGTAAAGAGAACCAGAATAATCTCAGGTATTAGAGTGTCTAGTAGCCTGTAGTCTGTGCACAGCAGGGGTGGGAGGGGGTCAAGTCACAATGAACAGGACTTATGAAACTTTTTACAGACTCCGCCGTGGGATGGGGGGGATCATGTTGTCTCACACTTAGTTCGGATTTTCCTTCAGGATCAAAATACACAGATTGTACATGGAAAAACACTAAAATTTTCTTCCACCTCTGGACAAATTTATCTACATGACAAATTACCTTTTTTTTTTTCAAAGTGTGTGAGTCAGCACGCAGAGGCCCTGTAGAGGCCTGTTCCAACTTGTGACTGATGTACACTGAAAAAGTACCCATGTTCAAATACACCACTCCTTTTTAACCACTAAACGAAATGTGCCAGTGCTGTGCCAGCTTTGCACTTGTTGCCCGCTAAAATGAATGTATCATAAATCTTCTGGTGTGGTGACTTTTTAGTAGTGATGAAACTGATTACCAGACCCCAAAATGGCAGCTCTCTGGTGGTAATAATTCCAATACTTGCTCTGTTTCACATTTTTGCTGCTTTGCAATGCTGATACAGCTCACATCCACACCCCATCCTTATCTTTTCATAAAGTTTGCTTATGAAACACTGACTGGCACTACAACTTGGCTGGCGTAGCGAGCTGCTTAGTGACGGCTGCTCACCCACTTGAGGTACGGCAAAAAAAGTTTCTCTCCTCCTGGTTTGCTTCCACATTGTATGACCCCCTGCACATGTATTAGTGTCGTGGACTCCACATCAAGAATGCCACAGACACAAAATGGCTTTCCTAGACTCTAAAGTTTTAAAAATATGCAAATTCATAATAAATTATCTTCTGTGCTACTCAAAGTACAACATCACTCTTAAAGATAACTTTTGTGGGAGAGAAAGGATTTTTTGGACTACAGAGAATTTTTAACTGCTGCAGTACTGCTGTTGGCCACCAGGAAACAAAACTAGTGGCATGTTCCAATGCCCATACTGACATACTACCATATTATTTAGCACTGCAGAAAATGACTTAGTATGTCCAGATACATCGTATGTCAAATGCAGTCTGCCAAAACTGACACAATGACCAACTGCATCCGGTGTTATTTTGCAGCATGGGCAATCAAGAGAGCACACACAGATGTGTGTAATTAATACAATTACATCTGGACTGTGTATGAGCAGATGTATGAGCAACGGGGCCAAAGTCTAAGTCACAATATTATCAATAAGTAGCACATTCCACATGTATGAATACATGCAGCAGTGTATACTCTGAAAGGGCAGCTGCAGTATGATCCAAAAGTAAAAAAGATAAATGCATTTTTAAATGCATGCTGTCAGTCTACAGCCATGCTAGTACCTCTGTGAAGCTGTTCTTGAGCTAAATGCTAATGATAGCATGCTAACATGCTAATGTTAAGCAGGTATAATAGGGTTCACACGTGCGAATTCAGGGTATTAGCATCACCTGTTGAGCCAAAACTCGCATCAAAGTCCAGCAAAGTTAAACTCCACATGAAGGGAAGATGCGAAATTGCTCATGGGCTTCTCTAATTCTCCACCGTGTTCACCATTTTAGTTTAGTGTAGCATGCTGCTCCACATTTGCTAAGTAGTGCTCAACGCAAAGTGAAAGCTGAGGCTGCTGAGAAGGTCACTGGTTTTGTAGGTATTTGGTCATAAAACAAAGTGTTTTTCCCCAGATGATGGCGGCAGGTAAAAAGTTCAGAAATCACCAAAGTTATTATGGTTCATCTCGAGGGGTCATGGACTTGATACCAAATTTCAAGGCAATTCATCCAACAGTTGTTGAGATATTACAGGCCGGACCAAAGTGGTGAACTGACGGACTGACATTCCCGTCCCTAGAGGGACACCACCGGCACGACGAAAAAAAATCAAAGTGAACCACCACCGTCCCCCAAGGTCCCCACAGGCCTGCAATCGTGCCAGAGGAGGTCTGAATGGAGTCAGGGAGCAGGACGTACAGTACAGGACCTTGAGCCACACACAGTGCCACTGACGGCCATGACGGGCGACTACGGCTGCAACAACCTCAAACTGAAACTGAATTAGTTATTTGTTCCATAGTGTGACAGTCCCTCCACAAACAGTGACTCTGTATCTTCATGTTCACAATGATGGGCAGTGTTGACTGCTTTGCTGTGTCTGTCTTTCCCATATCTCTTCTTCTTCTTCTTCTTGGTCTTTCCTGACTTGTCTGTCCTCTCCACCCTCTTTCTTGGTCAGATCAGACTGTCCTGCATTCCTGGCATTCCAGCTGCGTATGTTAGAAATTCCATCCAGCTGCTGTGGGCTCGCACAGTCTCTCCTTCTTTTCCATCCCCTTCTCTATCTGCTCGTCTACATCTGGTCTGCACACGACCGACGAGGACAGACGTGGCTTCGCTGTCAGGATCGCCCTCACCTCCGCTCCGCATTTCCCCTTCTTTTGGCTCATGCCTCGCCCTCGTCTTCGTTTGCTTTCTGTCGCGGCCTTATCCGAGCAAGGGAGTCAGACAGAGCCACATGACAGCCAGTGTGGAAGGCCTTGAGACAGGCGTTTATACATGTGGCAACAGTGTAAAAAGAGATAACACACAGCCTAATACACAAAAGACTGAGCTTATCTGGGACTCTGGACGTGCATTCTCTGCCACGGCAGGGAGGGTAAGAAAGAGGAAAGACACACTGGAGTTGAATGGGCAGGATGTGCGTGCCAGAGAGAAATAGCTATGATGGTGTGTAAACAGGAGGGTGTGAATGCCGCATGTTCAATGCAAGGAGGAATTACTGGCACTTTTAACTCTTTGGCAGACTGTCTTATCGAGCTTTAGCTGCAAGTGCAAGAGCCGAGCTTGAATTTATTTACCCACGGAGCTTAAAATTGTGTACGACGGAAAAGATAAAATAATTTTTTAAAAAAAAACAACAACAAACAAACATGAGATGCAAACGGGTACAAACAGCACACTTCAGATGAAGATAGAGACAGACATTACATGGGGAGCACGACGGAGAGACAAACCTCTCTCCATACTACGAGCCCACTCATTTGTCCCTTTCATGTTCTTGGTTGTGGTTCTGTAAGATACCTCAAAAACCGTCTGCAATGAAACTATACGGGAAAAACATATGAAGAATTGCAGAACTGTCGCATGAAACTGCAGGCGTTCGTGCTGCTGCTACAGCTCTGCGAAGGGAAACAACGCAATAATTGAATGTTACATTACATACGTCCATTCAGGTGCATTCCTCGGCTGTGGGAGTGGCCCAGTGGGAGAGTGTTTACTGCCCCAGATTGTAGTCTGTAATATAGACTGATCATTTTAGACTGGGAATGGGGACAAAGACAAGGAAAAGGGCGGTGGCTTTGGCAACATGCTGATCATAGTGCAGAGAGCCTCTCCTTATGCTCTGCCGCTCGCTGCTTGCTGGACTTTAAAGGCTATCTGACTTTAACCCCCGAGATCGCTGCAAACAAAGGGGTTCAGGTTGTCTTGCTTTCTAAGAGGAACAGCTGAATGCCATTCTGAATTCATGACATCCTGGGAGATGGTAATGTGCTGCATGAGGGCTGTAAGCCTGTCCTCAGGCAGTCTGTGCCATTTTGTTTGAAAGAACTGGATCTTTTTTTCCTAAATGAACCTACATAACACATCCCTTCTTGCCCCATCCTCCCCTGACAAGGCACGCAATAGGAATGAAGGGTGTAACCCAAGTTGAGCAAGATGGCTTCACTTCTGCAAATGTAGGCAATAAAAGAGCACTGGGGAGGCTTCTTAGTTTTGCTTGGATGCAGAGCAAATAACGCACGTAGACGAGATGAGTTGCTTTTTAACTGACACCCTGTCATTGCCATGTGATCCTCATTGACGGGGTGGCTTATGTCACGCTCCGGGGTTGCAATGGCACAAATGCAGCTCGTGACACAGCCTATTGCGCATTCCTACCGGTGCACTGAACTCTGGCTGTACAATTATGTAAGACAGGCTCCATCGATGTAACATACACTACAGTAAGCCCCCACCCCCTACAACAACTCATCCCAGAGGGGGAAAAAAAAACTACTTATACATCACTTTGCTTTTGAAATGTTCTGTACTGATGTGAAAGGTGCTAAAGGATTGTTTATAAGAGCTGGAGAGACTTGAGAGCTCAAAGCTAAAGCGAGAGGCCTAAATATTTTGCTATGTCGCCTGCTTTTAAAATCTGTTAGCCATCCTTACAAACGTCTACAGCAATATTGTTGTGTTTATAAACTTACATTTGATTTTAAGAGCCAGATGACTGCTGGTGTCACTGCATTTCTGAGGAATGACTCGCCCCCAGTTATCTTCCTGATTTTCACCTATCCCCTACTTGAGCACAGGCTTTTTCCTTGGCCTGTTATGAACTCAGCAGTTTTTAAAAGGCTCTATGAGTGCTGACACTTCTTGACAAGTTTGGATTACGTAAATGCAGAGGCCTGAGCACAAGTTTCATGGTTTTATAAATGCGGCAGTCATGACTCACGATGGATTTAAATAGAATGTAAAGACAAATCTGTAAATCTTTTAGCACCGATTACATGACGTCTGTGTGCCTTTGCTGGCTTTCCGGTTCCTTCCTGTAAACATTTGGACACAATTCTGACTTTTCAGCACATTTCAAGCAGCCCCTTTAGCTGTTACCAGCCTTTGTAAAATAACTGCATATGCATGTTTCACTTCTAGTCAAGCCTCTGCCGGCACTTACACAGTGTCAATAATCTAAATGTTGATTAAATGTCTGCAGAAGCTGCGAGGTTGTAGTCAGATTTCTAGGGTGCCCATAATTCTAATCAGTTGCCCTGTCAGTGGGCCCGGCCGGACGATATGATCTAAATGACACATACAGGCCTTCAGCCAGAACTCCTTTAACATCAAATCTACATCCTCGACAATCTGACGACGCCAAAAGGTGCAGACACGAGAAATCAAACCCGCGGAGGGTTTTTGTTTTTCCTTTTACTTAAATAAAGTCGAGTTGAGGACGGTTTCCCAGGTTGCCGTTTCCACGTAAACTGGGTCATTAAGCCGCCACGGGCTAAATCAGACTGACAGGAACAAGCCATTTAGCCAGCAGAAACGCACAGACAGCCTCACAGCCAGTAATACGCCCCACCTTGACCACCGGCTGGGTCGCTCCTGCGCGACCAACACATCTGAACGGGTCCAGCGGAGTTCAGGCTGCCTCGCCCACCTCTCGGCGGAGTCCTGGACCTTCAGCAGGGTGTGTCGTTGTCTGTGTATTTGTTTCACATCCGCGATATAAAACGTTTTGACAGCACGTATCTGCTGCTGAGTCTACTTCTCAGCGCAGCGGCAGCAGCAGCAGGAGGACGCAGCGCAGGACTTCAGCCCCTTTTACACAACTCCGGCCCCACTCCCCTCTCCCTCCTTCTCCCTCCTTCTCCCTCTCTCTCTCTCTCTTTCTCACACACACACACACCCAAGTCAGACACGCACCCGGCTTCCCACTCCGATCAGCTGGCAGCGTAATGACGTAGCAGCCACGAGAGGCGGACGTCAGAATCTGCACGGATCTGACGTCTGCGTGTCAGACTAAAAAAGCTTTTCATTAAGGCTGCCACGCTGACTTACTAACAACATGTCTGTTTTATTTTATATCATTATTGGGTGTTAATATTTTTTTTGTCTGATTTAGCTGAGATGTTTTAAGCGTGATTTAACCGTGCAAGTATCGTGGTAACTTTGTTTTTGAAAAGTGCTGTGTTATCGTTATTATTATTATTATTATTATTATTATTATTATTATCATTATTATTAGTTGTTGTTGTTGTTGTTGTAGAGGAAGTATCAAGTAGGCCTATCTTGGAAAATAAGTTTATAAGACAAATATGATAGTGAGGTTTTGAAAAGTATAGCACCACAAACAAACCAAAAATAACTGAGCTATCGATATGAACGACACGTGAAGTTGCAGTTAAGAGTCAGAAAATGGATCTCCAATAGAGCCATGTGGTTGATTAAGTTGTAATTTGTTTGCACATTAAACAAAACACACATTACAGGGTTATAGAGCTTAACCCCTCCCCCCCAAAAAAACAAAAACAGTGTATTCACACACAGACATCACACAAGCATAAATAAATCAATGAAAAGTAAGACTGGATTCTGGATTTTATCAATGAAGAAAACGTATATGCCAGCAATGCACTAAACGTGAGACATGACACAAGAAGAAGTTCAGTTACTTAACATTTGGCTGAAAAGAGTGTCCCAGCTCACTCATTAAAAGGGAGACAATGTCCCTGCTAATGTCCAAGCATTGTCTGTTTATCTGTTACACAGATAAATAATCTAATGCCAGGGACAATCAAGCACATGCACAAGGGGCCCGGGCCCCAGGCGCACCATCAGCACCATAAGCCAGCATCCACTGACAGGGTGAGAGCCCTCAGGTGAGTCTATGTAACTTTTGCTGGAACAAATACAACATTCTTCCTCTTGCAAAAGTTACATCCTCACTTTGGTACACTCACTGTCTGCTGGTCGGGCGTGACAGCAGCCTATGGTGGCGAATGGTGGTTACGTTTACGCGGCTGTCGCTGCAGAACTGCAGTGCTTCATTTAACTTTAGAGTCCATCTCTACATGTGTTTATTTATCTCCAACATGCTAAACCGTAACACAAAAGTAGCACAAAAAAGAAGAGTAATAAAACTAGCAAATTCAGCTATGCAGAGAGAATGTTTTATTTCCTATTTTAAAAGTTACATTGGTACTGTAGTGGCTTTAAGGTGTGTCAAGTTCATTAGATTATTTTGAGGCCTTCTGTGTGTCAAAATCTAATATTGAGGCTTTTGCTGATTCGTGCTTACATATATTCAGAAATCAACATGTTCGATAAATTTTAGCATCCTTATTTTTGCCCTTAGCAGACTGATCTTGTTCTGAAGCCCGAATGATGTTAGCTGTGTTGAACATCTCATGGAAAATGAAAATCATGAACTGAAAACAAGTGAAAAGGTCCAGGGTGAGACTGGTTTTGTTAGGCTTTCGGTTTGTACATGCAAGAAAAGAAAAATCTACAGAAGTTCTGCTGTGTGTTATGACGGCGTGTGAGGGTGCAAACGACCTCCACAGATCTCAGCAGCTCAACGTGAACTTGTTTCAGCGCTGAAAACTGCCACAACAAAGACTGTGAGGCCAGTCCCTTGTTTCCTGTCCCTGTGCCTCACCTGACCCCGTTACTCTGCAGCTTTAAGGTTTCTGCACGTTGAGAAGTTGCTTCCTCACTGTCACCTGACATACTGCGCGCGCGCGCGCACACACACACACACACACACACAGCAAATCCAAACCCGCGGCCTCATTCTCATCCTCATCTCCTTCTTCTGTCCATTTTACGCCAACTTTACGCCAAAACGTATGATTAAACCTTCCTGATTTTGCTACGGCTGTAATCATATTCACAGTATGAGTTACTTAAAAACCACCGGTCTGATTTCAACCACAATAAATCCCTGCTTTCTTTGTGAATTACCACACTTCTCGTGAGAGTTTAGCGACTCTCACGTGCCTTCACTTCTGCGGAAATGTTAATCAGTTGCTCCTGTAACCTTCACTTTCCACTGATTGAGCCACAGTGTCCTTTTTTAGGCATTTGCGGAGGTGCAAGTCATTATGAATCAGCGATTATCATAATAGCGCTAAAGGTGGCTAAATTATAGGATCAGTATTTAAAATAAAGGAAAAGACATTTCATCATATTGGTATGAGTAACTTTGGGCTTTTTATTTTAATGTTTGGGAATCTGTTCTTATGAGCTCACCAGAGTTGATGGCTGTTTGGTTTGGGTTTCATGGACTAATTCAGCCCAGAGACTAAGCTGGGCATTATACTGTATAATATTAGTACGGTTAAACCTCCTTTTGTGGAACATTAACCATGATTGGATTAAAATTTCGAGGATTTGTCTTTGGAGGATAAAAAAAAAAAAGCTGTCGAGCTGTCTTGTGAGCACATGCCGGCGGACTTACTGCAACCCAAAGACCTGTTTATATAATGATGTCCACGCCAGATGGAGAAAGCGTGCGAGTCACAGCTTCCCCCCACCGCCGCCGCCGTGCGTGACTTGCAAGCTCATCAGAACAAAACGTGAGCGGGGGGGGGGGGGCATGGTCCACAACACATAAAAAGTCAGCAAGTCACATGACCCAGCAGAGCAAATAGTGAACTGTGGGTCAAAGGTTGTGTGAAAATGTGTTATGTGTCAGCCATAAATGATCCATTTTGCCTGTACAGGCATGTGAAGTTGGTTTTGGTGGTGTCCTTATCACCTCACAGCCAACACCTTTAAGAAGAGACCCTCTTTAGCGTTGGGGAAAAAAAGCTGTGTCACTCCTGCGTAGATAAGGGTTTATGTGTCGCCTCTGACTCAGCATTATGATTTAGTCTGTCTTTTCTTCCTGTAGTTTTTTTTTTTTTGGCTGGAAGAGCTCTGATAATGTGGAGGAATGCAAAAAGCAGGACGGACTTGTTTGAGCTCAGAGAGTGAGCCTATTCTTAGCAGTGGTGGGTGTACCGTTTAGTGAGGGACAGAAGAAGAACATAGCATCCAGGTTCAGTCACCTATTAGAAGGGCTACAGTGTGTGTTAAACTTCAAGAATGACTAGGCTTCAAAGGGCCAAACTTGTAAACTTAATACATTCAGCACCTGTGTGTGTGTGTGTGTGTGTACATGCATGTGATGTACATACAGTAATGATGAACCAGCAGAGGACTGGTTTCTGTGGGACAGGAATAGGGTGGAAACTCCCCAGGAAATACCACACTGCATGCTGTGGATGTTAGCAGAGGCGACTAATGAAAATCCCCATGCAGAGAATTACAAGGACACGGTTTCACAAACAGTATTTAGTTCCTTACTTCAATTACAAAAAATAATAGTAATAATAATAAACACAACACAGATTTTCATTTTCACTTCACAAATTGTTTCGGTAATGGGGAAGAGAGGTATACAGTATGTGCCTTGACACTGCTTTTAAAGCTGCTGCAATCAGCATTATGTTATTAACTTTTGATCACATGGCTGCTTGCGGAAAGTGTCACTCGTAGTCACAAACCCACAGAGGGTTATCACCCAGCTCTATAGTCAGTTTCAGTTCATTGCTTTGGTTCTTATCTTATTTGTTTTCAGACAAAAAAGCTCTAAAACCCTCTCTGCTCAGCAACAAACATCAGACAGACAAAGTTAGTGGCTAACTGGTGAACACAGGGGAGCACTTAGCAGAAAAAATAATGGGATTTTTTTTCCCCCTCAGATGTTTGAGGAGACCAAAAGAGATGAAAGGAGAATGAATATAGGACTGACAGTAGATCCATGAAGTCTGTTATTGCAGGTTTAAATGTGGTTTAAAGTGAGACTATGGAAATAACAGCTGTCAGTGTGGCCACAAGTGGCATTTATGGAACAATGGTAAATACTAATAAGTAGAGAAGAGTTAAAAAGGTAGCAAACTGACTCTGTAATGTCAGTTATGCCATATTTAACTATAGCCACCATAGCCTACTGGTCATACCAGACCAAGTCGGGTCGAATTGTGGTCTTAAAGCAAATTGTGACTGAAAAGACAAAGCTGGACACTGAACATCAGACGAAAGAGACACACACCTCAGCTCTCAATTGTGACGTTGTTGTATTTCCTTCACGCTGTATGATGGTCCTTTTTTATGCATGTAATTGATCCCTTTGTGTAACCGCAACAAAGTCTTGTCTAAAAATCTAAACCATTGAGTGTACTGAATTTATCTACAATTTTATGTGTATTTCATGAGTTTACATCTTAGCAACTACATCTTTTTTTAAAAAAAAAAATAAAAAATCATTGTGGCTTCAGCTCAAGGCCAGTTCTGACCAACTTACTCAAAGAACTCATCAGTGACTGAAGGACCGTTGCCCACATTTATCCAACGGCTTAAAATAGTCAGGACCAACAGGTCTCACACTGCTCTGGTTTCATCCAGTCTTCATGTGTGCTCGCTTGTGTCGAGATTTGATTTCACTGTGGTGACAGGAAGCATATAGTTGAAATTTTGTTTGCTCAACCGGAGGGCTTTAGGTGTCCGTTGAATTGTCCCAGGCCTAGGTGAACAAGACATCGCTTATTATTGAGCCGTGCTTACAGACTACAGTTGTTTACGTATTTATGTAAAGTTTTAAAAGGTTCTGCAGTCCCACAACAAAAGCAGTTGCTAACTTACAGCAAGCTCACTAGCAAAACAACCTAAAACCACGGGGAAAAACATGGCAATGGAAGGACAAAGGACAGGAGGAGGGGAGAATTCACACCCAGACCAGATGAACACCAACTGAGCAATATTTTGCATCATCATAAGATGCAACATGATTACATTAAAGCCAAAATTAGTGTAAAAAGGTACTTTATATCTACAATGAAGATGAGTTAAGCCTACTACAAGAGACCAGTGACGTCATATTTAGGTCTAATGGCGTTTTTTCGACTGTTGCAGTCCAGACCTCGTGGCGCAACGGTAGCGCGTCTGACTCCAGATCAGAAGGTTGCGTGTTCAAATCACGTCGGGGTCAAACATTTAACTCCTTCCGGTTAGGATAGTGTCCAGATTAGGAGATAGTTAGACGCTGTAACGCTGAGGAAGGAACTTTTTTCGTGTGGGATTATTCTCTTTCCTAAAGGTGCCAAAATATGCATAACCAATATTATATAACCTCTCGTTACCGTAAATCCCTGTCGTCGTTTTTCAGCTGTCTCTACACTTTAAATGAAGAAAGAAGAAATAGCTGCACATATGGCTCATAGCTGCTTACTCAATACTGCCACACACCTGCACGGAGGCTACTGTATACTTCACATTTAGCCTCTATTCATACTGTACATACCTGACCTCTACTGTACACTTTTGTACAGTACTCGTACTGCTGTCCATTTCACCTGTGGCGTATTCATTCATCTACATTACTGTCCACAATCTATCTTGTATAGGCTTTATCGTCTATATTGTATTCATACTACTGTATATAGCTGATTTGTAGTGTATGTACCGCATTCATAATCTACCTCCAGCTGTCCATTCCGTAAGCCTATAGCCTATTACATCTCACAAAAGCCAGGCCACTTATAAAATAAGATAATCCTTTAATAGTCCCACACGCATTGTATATTTTGCCATGTGTAAGCGCAGCATGTTCATCATACTGTTCTTACTGCATGTATCTTAGCGTCTGACCTACTCCTTACGATTGATTATTCTATCTATAATCGCTACAGACTACATGTGTTAGTTTTCTCTGCACTTCACTGCCTTCTGCACCTGTGGTTAGATGCAAAACAAGGCTTACATTTCGTCGTGTTTTGCAAAAAAATTTTAACATACTGACCTCTTGATTTATTCACATTAATAATAATAATAAGAGAGATTTGTAAGACTATTAAGAAGAACGATGCAGGTCCACATGGGACCTTTTTTTATTCCCCAAAGTGAAAAAGCGACAGTTAAACCGCTCGAGGCGTGTCCTGTTGCCATGGAGACGCGTCAGCGGACAGCGAGGTCGTGTAGCGTGATTGTGGAAATTCGCGTCCCGGAAAAAAAAAAGGAAAAAGAAAGAAACACGTACAACAAATCTTCAAAGGTAGCTACACACAGCATCCCGCAGTTTCCACCGTTTTTCTGTGGGTTTTAACGAATTTTAAGCATATAAAAGCAAAGTCGGCTGTCTTGTTTAAGGACCACAGAGCGAAGCAACAGCTGCTGATGAGATTTTCCACGGCCTGTGCTCAAGGTCAGGCTACTTTTTTTGTTTTTAAGTTCAGAGACACGTTAATTTAATAATCTAGTATTCCTTCTGTGGGCTAAGTGAGAGGATTCATGTGAGAAGCATTTTATCCCCAGGCACAGTCGTCTTCAGACTCGGTTAACTCGTTTAGCCTGCGCATGTGTTTTCTGCAGCACTGTGGGCACTAAAGAGGACATCATGCCGGAGGACAGAAACTGTAAGCTGCTCCACTCGTCCAGGAGCTCTGACAAGAAGACGAAGAAGAAAAGAAAGAAAGCCACTGCTTCCGCCACTCCTCCAGAAAACACAGGTAGCTGAACACAGTCAGTTTATTTATATGGTGCTGCCAGTTAGAGTAGGTTAGAGCTACCAGATTAAAGAAATGAGAAATAGTTTGGTGAGAGTATCATCAGTAAGTTGCATTTACAGTTTCAAAGGTAAAAGTACTCAATATGTGGTGAATTCTCCAGTCTGTTTTATATTATATTAAAGCTTTAACTGTGATGCATTAATGTGCAGGGCATAATTGCGATATCTGCACCAGTGCGTCATAGTTTACAAATTCAGTAGGTTTTGTACATGCAGTGTATGTGTAAACACCCAAACTACAGCTTTCAGATAAATGTAGTAGAATATACAGCATAATAACCGCCTCTGAAATGAAGGGAAGCAGAAATCTAAAGCCGTTATCAAACTTCTTCAGTCTTCTGAAATATGAAGGTTTGCTCCATGTTAAATATTATTTTGGTTTTATTTTTATTTTTGACGATTAGTCTGACAAAACACACAGTTTGAAGACATCACCTCAGGCTTTTGTGATGGACATTTTCAAAACTGTTTTGTCATAGAAAAAAGAATCAAAAGATTTATCAATAACAAAAACAATCATTAGACATCAAAAACATCACTGACCTCCAGGACTCTTATTTCCATTCCTACATTTGGGGAAATATTGTAATTTTTTTATCCTTACTTTAGCAGTTAGTCAACCAAGTAAATCTGTACAACTCATAAACATGAAAAAGTTTAAAATACCCAACAGCACCAAGCCAAGTACCACCGGCAAAGTACTGCATCAACAATAACTAACATTCAGAAACGGACCGTTCTTCAAAATGAGTGATTTTACCTTTCAAAGTCTGCATGTTATTGATATGTAAAAGTAAAATCCAGACTTATCATCTCTGTTGGAGTATTTTCACAGTTTTTATATTGTTTGGGTTATTATACAGTATAGTAAAACAGTAAAACAGACCTGCTTACTGTTCCAGCATGCTCATTGACCATTGCATCATAGTCATATTATTATCAGTGATACATTCTTTAAAGTTTTTTGTCTTTGTTAGAAAGGTGATAGATTGGGCAACAATATGCTTTGTCAGTTCAGTATTTAAGGATTCCATGTGGTTGCTTTAAGCTGTAAAAGGGCATATTGGCTCTTTATTCCAATACAAATATGCATAAAGTTGCTTAAAAGCCTTACATTCTTTCTTCAAATGTATGTACTACATGTGGAGACTCCACTGCCCACAACACGACGAGACAAACCAGACTGGAATCTGAAACAATGAAATCCTGATGCATTCCCATCACAAAAATGCAAGATTAAAATCTACACTTGAGACTCAAGGCTTTGTCGCGGTAAAGGAAATTAAATTATTGTTCCACTTTTTTTTATTAAAAGGAGATCCTCTAAAATTCCTGCGTCGCCAACAAACACAGAAAGCCTTCTCATATAAAACTGCCACATAATGAGACGCCTGAAAGTGACAAAATATCCCGCACAGTTCCCTCCAGTCAAGCTGCACATTTGGATCATTTAAAAAACAAGAGCATGAAGCGGCCCTAATGTGTCATCACTTTGGCAGGTCGGAGAAGGTCACTGCAGATGTACTCAATGTAAAGACGAGTATGAGTATTATGTGGTGATGGAAGAGGATTCCCTGCAGGGTTGAACAGGTCATCAGAGAATAGGCCCCCAGTGTCACCTGCCTATTACAGCTCATTACTGTAAACCAAACCATCAGCCCTCCAACTCAGGGGGTCATTAGTAATCTAAACCCTCAGCTTTGTTTGCCAGTATACATGAGCCAATGTGTTTATGTTGCCTCCATCCAGACAAACCTCAGGTTGTATCTTTGCCTCCTGAGACCTTGCCGCGGCCCCCCCAGCTGCCCAAGCTCAGAGGTACCAGTAAGAAGGATGTCGAACGGCTCTCCGGCTGTGGCCGGAGGAGCAAAAAAGACAACCCCAAGGATTCATCGTCCCTGCTGATAGCAACAAATAAAAACACTGCACATGGAGCTCCGGTGCAGGGGTATGTGGACGAGCTCAGCGCCCAGGCCAGAGAGAGCCTGAGGTGGCAGGGAGAGCTGGAGGACCCCCAGGCTGAGGAGAAGAGGCTGGAGCTGTACAGGGCCAACAGGCGACAGCGTTACATCTCTCACAAAGAGGCTCTGTTAAAAGAAGCCCAGTATGCACTGAAACAGACTTTTCTTAAAGAGAGCAAAGAGATAAAAGCTTTGACTGGATGTGACCAGCAGGAGCAAAGATTGAATTAAAGAAGCAAATGTGAGCCTTATGCTGTTAGTCATGTCACACTTCATTTGTTCACAGTTTGAAACAGCGAGGAGCCGTAGGCGCCGTTAAGAAGTTGGGAAAAAAAGAGAGACTGAGCGTGTTGCCAATCCAGTAATGATTTTTCTGTCAGGTACAAAATGTTCATCCACAGACTGCCAGTAGAAGAAGACAGGACTCCTTCCTGCTGAATGGACCTGTTAAAAACTTAATAGAGGATTTGCGCTTTGTTTAACTTGCGCTTCTAAATTATGTAACACTTCCAGAAAAGTTGATCTTTGAGGACTGAAACCCAATCAGGATAATACAGCTTAACCCCCACCTCATATCTGCATGTGCACAGGTCAGTGAGGTAGAGGAGGGTCAAATGAATGGAGGGTGGGTCACATGACTTTTTCAGAATATAGGATAGCAGAAATATCCAGAAAACCCTTCCCCAGAGTGGGTGTGGATTTAATTAAAATTGAAATGTGGCTGTAACAGTGTGCTTGTATGCTGTCACAATATCTAATAAAATGTGGTTAAAAGTGTCCAGCATATTTGCTGATCTATTGTGCAAATCTAGCCTTGGATATGCCCCCCTCCTTTTTCTACTTATTACTCAAGTTTTAATTTTGTTGCCTACTTGGACATAGAGAGATCACTGTGGTTTGTTTTATCCTGGCAAAATAAATCTGTCTTGCTGTCTCTGAACAGAACTAAATGTACAAAGAGGCACTCTCTATTTTGTGGTTTTATTGCGTCATGCTGGCGTTCCTCTTAGAAACACCACCGCTGCTGGACAATAGATGGCAGAAAAGTCCTGAGTGAATCAGATGCTCCAAAACTGAAGAGTTAATGACTGAAGAGACGGTGATGTTGTGCCTGAGATTTCTTTGTTTATGCATGAACAAAGCAAAATACAAGACAAAAACTTCAAATGACAAGTACATCCCTGTTATTCCTCCCTGGGCACCAGAGTTCACTCTGCATTGATAACAAAGCTATGGGGACTGATATTCAGCAGCTCCTTTTTAATCTTACATGAGGCAAAGAACATTTTTCACTTGAGAACAACAGAGAACAAAAGTGATATTTTTCTTACCTCAAGAATTAAAAAATCCTAAATTACTGACTTGTAATGACGTGTTTGGGTGAAAATGCTGTAAATGCAGTTGTCTGAGAGATGTGAGGTTGCAGGAATATCAGGGCAGCCATAGCTGCCTTCTGCCGATAAAATGATTTCATAAGTGGATTCTAAATAATCTGTGACAGTAACATGTTTAATCATATTAAGTAGTAGACAATATTGTTGTTATATTTGTGTAAATAAAGGTATTAATCTCATCTGTTGTTGAGGAACTTGTATACATCAGGTGTTTAATTCGCTCTGTTAGCCAAAAAGTATGAGTTTCCCGGGCACCCACTGGCACCTTTAATCCCAAAACATCATAACTGGCCTTGAAAAGTCTGCCACCCCTGGATACAGTGAACTGAGGCAGCCTGAAGCGAAGAGTAAATGTGGAGGTGGAAAGAGAGTTGGAGAGAGGTAAAGACAGTGATAAACCACCAGAGAGACAGAGAGGAAAACACAGCATTTCTTTTGTGCAGGTTTTGTCCCGCTGCCTTTGTGTGCTGTTTGTCGAAGGCCTATTGTTCCCTGTTGCTGTTGCCTATTTCAGCATCTCTGCTTCAAAGAGCTGAACACTCCCCCTCTGTTCTCCTAATCCTCCCCCTCCAACTCACTCGCTGGACCGCAGTGGCCATTAAGGTCACTTGTGTTTTTCCAGCCGCCCCATCCAAGTCAAAAGCAGCGAACGTTGCCTTTTAAAGATTAACAGCAGAGAACATACTGAGGCATCTTAAACGTGATGTCTCTGGACTGTTACTGAAGTATCTTTTGAAGACATGAAGTCATAAAATTAAAAAAATTAAATCTAATGAAATAATAAAAATATTATAACACAGAAAAAATAAATAAATTAAAAAAAGTCCCAAAAGCTGCATCCATCTGAGGTATCTGTTGTTTTCCTGGTGGAGTCCCCCCTCACGACTGTATTGACATACAGTTTAAATACAATACTTAAAACTGTAAATATAAACTTCACTGTGGATTCTGCCATTTTTGACACCACATGCTAGCCGTCAGTGAAGTCTGTCTCCTCTGAACCAAACATTTTAATCCACGTCTCCAAGCCTTTTGCCCATGATGATATCAGTGGTGACGAAGTAGAGACGGACGACTGAAACTCTGGCTGCATGTCTGCATCGTACAGATGATGAGATGATGTGTTGAGCGGACGAAAGTGTAGATCAGGACAACTGCAGCCAGCTCAGGTCATCTGATCTGTCAGAAAGAGGAAAAAGAACATGTTTTTATATATACCGAATCCCCCAAGATAAGTGTCTTGAATAATTGAATAACCTGCTTCATTTGAAACTGCTTGCAAGTTTTGAACACAACACAGTCACATAATCACTTGTTTATCCTTTTAGCAAACAGCTGCTTATTTACACCCATACACAGATGCGTTTGTGGCCTCCTGATGAATGTCAGTCCAATAATCACTCTCTGTTAGCTGTGGTAGAATATCAGGCTCTTCACATCACACCTCTTTATTATTGAATTCAGGTGTGGTATGGGGCTGTTTTTCAGGGGTGGGACTCGGCCCCTTACTTCCAGTGAGGGGAAATCTCAATGCTTAAACATACCAAGACATTTTGGACAATGCTATGCCCACAACCCCACGGCAACAGCCTGGGGAAGGGCGCTCCTCTGCATGAATGGGTAAACGCCCCCCCAGAGAAACAATCTAAAATCCTGTGGAAAAGCCTTCCCCAGAAGAGTGGAAGTTGCCACAGCCACAAAAGGGGGGATCAACTTCACACCAATGTCCGTGCACTTAGAATGAAATGTCACCAAAGTCCATGCTGGTGTAAAGGTCAAGTTGTTTAATCCTGCTTTAGGAGATTCTAACTCTCTAACTCTAACTCCGACTACAGCCAAACTTCAAAAAACTGATGACGATTTAACCTTTTTGTTTGTAGTAAGTGACAACGCAATAAGTGCACTTTTACTTCTGTATATCAAGACACCAAATGTTTCAGTGGGATATTATAATTGTCTGCATCTACATATCAACATGCTCAATCATTTAGAAGAGAGTGGCATCAAAACATTTGACGTACTCAGCCTCTTTCTTTGTGATGGCTTTTCCTGCTAGGAGCCTCTGAGCTACTGCAGACACTGCTGGGTCGTAGTTTAGGCTGGCTGCCGCTATGACCTCGTCATCCCTACGGGTAAAAAAAAAAAAAAAAAGAAAGAAAAAATGCATGTTTAGACATATATTTATTAAAGGAGTTTGTTTATTTCTGACAGCAGCTGCTTACTTGATGTACAGTGCCAAAAACTTCTTGTCCTCAAGCTTTCCTTTCATTACGATCTCGGTGTATCCTTCCCCATAGCCTGCATACAAACACAATAAAAACACGAGTCAGAATAAACAGTTTGAGTATGTTGAGATTCTTGGGTCATTGTGTGTGTGTTTGCCCACCTGCGTATCGGATGGTTTTACCCAGTTGGACGGTCCAGTAGAAGGGAACTGAGTTGAGTTCAGTTTGTTTATCCAGCATGTTCAGAGCTGCTATCCTCCCTGATATTATAAAAAAATAACATAATGTTGGCTAACCATCTCTTATAACACCTGCAGTTGTTAATAGTCAATAATAACTCATACCAATAAAGATGTTGCTCACTACTAACTCACTACCAACACTTACACAGTAACAATCAACAACACTTATGAACCAGAGGCACAAAACAACAAAAAAAGAGGCTCATGATTTGAATATTTTTCTAACAAATGTTGCGGAGTGAGCAATACAAACAGAAATATTTTCAAAGAACAAAGTAACCCATGGGAAATATACCACAGTGAGGAAGCAGACATTTTATAATACTGGATGTTTTTGTTTTTTGAATACATCACTCTTTACGGAATTTAAAAGTAAAAGGTTCTGTCACTGTTCTTCCAAATAGTCCAAAACATTTTCTGCTGGAGTGAGTAAAGCTCGCCATGTTTGATTTAAAGAAAGTTTTAATTTACCCCGTATTCATAGGAAAACAACAGTTGTCCAACTTAGGACTTGACTAAGGATAGTCAAAATATAAACAGCTTATAATAATTAAACAATTTCAGACACCTATCTGAAGCCGGATTATTTGTTACATTTAAGCCAGTCAGTCAAAGTCTACTTCATTCACCGTGTCAGTACACTACCGTGTGCTTGTGCCATCTGCCAGTGTCCGATGTTGACCAGCCGATTTTTGGCCATCGCCAGGGGGAAGGTGGCCAGGTCGCCTGCACAGAAAACACCAGGGACGTTGGTGTGCATGTACTGCAGGAGGGAGAAAGAGGCAGAAAAATGATGATTGATGATGCAGAAAATAATGATTAATGCAAGGATCTGTCCTTTATTAACCCACATTATGTTTAGGTTCCTGAAAACTGCTAGAAAATATTTAATAATGTCAGAAGCAAAGCAAAACACTAGAAAAAGAATTCAGTGCAAAACACTGATTAATTGTTATGTAAACATATTTTAGTGGGGTCTGTGGGATTCCAATAATCTGTAAGTTAACCCCATTAAAACAAATGGTTTAAGAAGACATGTTGAGAATGAAGGTACAGGTGTCGATAAACTGCAGGTTATTTGCTGACCTTGTCGACTATTACAAAGTTTTTTGAGTCCAGTTGTATTTTGCTGCCCCGTAGAAACTCTGAGTTAGGTTTGACACCTGGTGGAAGAAAGAAAGGGGACCAAAGTCGGATCAGTCGGGACTGTTTATATGCCATTAAGAAACATAACACACACAAAAAAAAACCTTAAAAGAAAGGTTTTAAATTTTGGACATTTAAGGATAAACATGTTTTCTCTGTGTGGTGGAGAGTTAAAAATATAGAAGAAGAAAAGAAAACTGACACTATTCTCACATTTGTCCTGTAAATATGAAGGTACTGTATTGTTGCCACATTCAGTCCAGCATGAATGTAAGGGAAATAAAACGCCAAAAGAATAAAACACAGCTGCATCAGTTATATTAAGAATTAAAAGATGTTGGATGATCACACACATGGGCAAAATGTTTGGTTTGTTTAAAAAAAAAAACGGGTGACAGAAAATAAGTCTACAGTCTCAGAGTCTCTTGTGGTTCGTCTGCCATTCAGATCTGTATTTGGATGTCTTCTTTCATTTTTATGGGGGGATTTGGGCTGAAGGTTTTACCCGACACACCAACACACTACTTGCCTGTCGTTCTGGGTGTCAATCTCCTCTGCAGATTCTCACTTAGTACTTCTTTGCTATGTCTCACAAAACAGTTTTATTATTTAATATGTCATTCCAATGATCTGATGCTCCAAAGATGATGGGAAACTGAAAAATTATTATTTTAACTCAATTATCGGTAACGATCAAATATGGTTACTGAATTAACAGTCTCGTTAGTTTACAATAAAAGCTACTCAGTCTTCCCCATCTTATATGATGTTTCACTGTTTTGACGTGATAATGCTTTACAGGAGCTGTCTGACTGATCATGTGAAGATGTTAAAGAGTAAGAAAAAGTGACTTCTGATATGGATCTTTGTATGAATGTGATCGCAGCAGTGTCAGTACTTACCGATACCAACAATCAAAACATCTGCTGGGATCGCTTTTTCACTTTTAAGCACAACCTCCTTCACCTTGAGGACGAAAGAACAATGAGACTGGAAGAGCTGAGTGTTTATATTTCCCCAAAAAACCTGCCTTTACCGATGTTAAAATTGGTGTGTCTTTTTCCACTTTACCTTGCCATCCACACCCCTGACCTCCGTCACATTATCGTTCATGTAGAATTTCACATTTTTCTCCGACAGCATCTGCAGAAACAACGTTTAAACTACAAGTAAGTGAACTGAGAGGACAAGTCACATGAGGACACATACAGGACTCTCATTCGGTCTCTCTCTCCATTTCTTACCGTCATTGTGGCTTTACCGATTTCAGGACCCAGTGTGTTCTGGTAAGGCATCTCACTGCTGCCGATCACTGTGATACTGGAGGCTTTTCCTATCAGATAAGACGCAATTTCCATGCCTGAAAAAAAAAAAAATATGTTGATGAAGGCGCAGTAGAGAATATCAGAGGCAGAAAATATTCAAATAAAGAACCCAACAAATAACCGTCAGAAAAGGTCAGACAAAATATAACTAAACAGATAAATAAATATTAACATTTTAAAATAGGTACACACCAATCTCATCAGTATATAAGCAGAACAAAAACGGAAATGTTAGCGCATGGTGTATACAGAGAAATAGACACACAACATAACAAGGAGTAGAGGAATAAAACAAATAAAGCTTTCATTTATTTTATGAACTTTTCAGTAGTAAAAGAGGAAAAAAAAATTCTAGTTTTTTCTTCTTTTACCAACTGATGAGAGACTAAAGTATAAAATTTAACTTATACAGTATACAAAACATTGCTTATTTAATTAAAGATTAGTTATCAATGTAATCACTTTTCTTTTGATATTTTTAGTTCATCCCTTTACATCCTGTTGTAGGTTTTGGGTTTCCATACAACTGAAGAATGAAAAACTCTCGAGGTTTTATCTACATTTCACAATCAAATAAATCATTGCTGTTTTTTTTTTCATCTCCAGTCTGTTTTCATTTCCTACACATCATCAGTCCAGATAAATTTTAAAATATGCACACATTTTGCACAGCGCAAGCACAATACCAACAAAAGAGGTTCCAACGAGGACGACGTTGCAGCCCGCACAGGCTGCGTGGATTTGCCGGGCGTCCTCGGGTGTCTCCAACATCTTCACATTGTCCAGCTTCATGCCGGGCACATCCAAACCCTTCGCTCTAAAGGACAAAAATATTTTTTTAACTTGGAGATGTCTTGCAGCGCGTAAATTAATCTTAATGTGCAGGATGGTAGTCATCTTAAGAAAAGAGACTCTGATTTAGCTGCAGCTCAAGGCAAACTTTACTCTTAAACTTAAAATAAAGCTTTCATTGAATATGAACATCATTTATTGTCAGTCTGTCTGTCATCTTTTCTGTATCAGATTTACAGTATATAAGCAGGTGGTAAACATCATATGCAACAAAAATAAAAACAAAAGAAATACAGATAAAGGAATACCATCAATGAAGCCTCATTTCAGCCAGAAGAGATTAATATATTAGCTGAGAGGAAGATGATAAAACCAGAAACTCAACTGTTAGTCTGTTTGTGTATGTTTGGTTATATTTTCTTATTTTCTCACACATTTTACAGTAAGTGTCACCTAACAAGAAAACAGAGTATTCATGATAAAAGTGCAGATCTGAAAATAATGAAAAAAAAAACTGTCATTTTTTTTGCTTCCTCTTGCGGCACTCTGTTAATCTGTGAAAAACTGTGATGCTTTCTGGAGACACCCTTTAAGCGCAAGAAAGGTTCAAAAATTTAATTTACCATCGTCTTAGATTTGAGATGCTTTGGGTAAACGAGGATCTGGCCAGCAGTCATTAAGTGCAGCTGCTGGAAACATAACTGTCCAAAGGCACGAGCCAAGAGCCCCATTTCAGAGCACCAAAGCAAAACTAGAATGTGTATCTTAGAGTTATGGTATCCTATCATTTAGTCTTTTTTTTTTTTTTTTTTTTTTTTTTTTGCACTATAGTGATTTTACCTGTCTTAACTGCATGTCACGTATTGGTGTGTACATTTGCACATTTGAGGGATGAGCGGTGGCTGTCTAAGGCACCAGGAAGTCTTGAGTTTTGGGTGTGTATTTGTATCTGTACCTGCAGCCCGTTGAGAGGAGAAGCTGATCGTAGCTCTGGACTGAACCATCATCAAATGTGACCGTCTTCTTGTCTGTGTCCACTGACAGCACCTGTCAGCACAGTGAGAGTCCACTCAGTTTCACAACATGACTTTTAAAAGAGAAGCTTCATGAATCCATCTACACTCCTGATCAACAGATCCAGTCCAGAGTCCTGAGGAAAATGTACTGCTTGCATTATGCATCAGGAAAAACACAGATCAAACTAGTGTTAAGAGTAGACTAATGTCACAAGTAAGTTGGCAAATTATACAAGAGTGAAGATGTGAATAGACGGGACAAAGAAAATCAACTCACTTCCTTCCTGAGCCACACCTCAATGTCGTACTGATGGAAAAACTCCATCCTCCTCAGCAGAATGCTATCATTCTCCACATTCATTACCTGCAATATGGGTTCAGGGTGTGTGTTCAAGTAAAGGTAGCCATTTAAATGAAAATGCACACACACACATTCATCTCTAATATGTTGCTTTTTGTATCGTGTCATTTACTCTGCAGAACCTTGCTGAGTCGGGTTTTGTCGTAAGGTAAAAGTTCGTCTTTGGAGGCCATGATGATTCTGCCGCCGAAGTTTTCCTGCCGCAGAACCTCTGCGCAGATCAGTGACGCAGCTCCTGCGCTTACAGAAAGTTAGAACACCATCACACACACCGAGAAAACATAATACTGTAGGAAAAACTTTGATTTTACTTATTGTTATTAACCATTAAAAATGACTATAACCAAGACTTGTAAACACTTTAAAAGTAGGACAGAGCTGGTAAACATGCCATAAAGGTATTATTTATATCACAATTCTGCTGAGTAAATGTAAAAGTGATAGTATGACAGCAACAGACATTAATTAACAGATTAATCTCAAATTTCCCAGAGCTGACGTTGCAGGCGTCAACGATTTAAAACAGAGAAAAGCAGCAAATCCTCACATTTGAGAAGATGGAACCCAAAAACATATTTGGTATGATTGCTTCAAAGGTGGCTTAAATGATTATGATATCAACATAATTAGCTGATTACATTTCAGTCAGTTGTCCATGCATTTAAATGAACCAGTTTTTTCACCTTAAGCAACACACACACACACACAGTGGAGGTACAGAGGGGGGTCCACACTCACCTCCACCCAGCAGCAGAATAGTGTGAGTAACTCCTGGCACTGCGCCTCCCATACTCTTTATTCTTTTTTCCTGCCTGAGAGCCTGAACACACCATCATATATAACTTTTTGCGCTTTTCCTGCTATGAGAAGTCAAAATGAAAGCACTTTCTATTTACCACAAAATGAACTTTTTTTTTTATTATTCTAGTTACATCTCCACCTAGCCAAACGTGGGTAGAGAGCAGCAACAGTAATTGAAACCTAGCAAATCTCCAATGCCCATTTTTTTTAAAAATAATTTCAAGATTAAGAATTTAAGATTTTTTAAGTTACTAAACACAGACACAACACACTTCAATAAAACAAACACATTTAGCCATCACAAAGCAGTTACTGCACACCATGTGCCCTTATTCCTACATGGAACAAAGTAAGTTTACAATGATGTGATGAAACAGGAATCACAAAGTAACACAAATCGAATAAGAAAAGTTAACTTACTGACCTTTTTGTTTACAGACACATATACTTTGCTGTTTTGAATTTTGACCTTCAAAAGAGAAAAATATAAATTACAATGACAGCAGATGTCCTCATAGGCTAAACGTCTCTCTGACTGTCTGTCTGGTTTGTACCTTGTGACAAGGTAAACTGTCCATGCCAGGGTATTCCTCCAAATCGCCTGTATGGGCGTTAAAGCAGGCACCATGCCACGGGCAGCGCACTGTGTGGCCTGTAATAACCCCTGAACACACACAAAAACAAAATGCTGTATTTCCATATTAATCACATACTTCACACCGTAACGTGTACTACAACTTTACATTAAAACTGTCATATCTGCCAAAATTATAAAGTCTGACAAGCAAATACAATACAATACGAAATGTATGTGGATGGCTCACACCAATATGGTGGACAAACACGCACGTCACAGGTAAAAATGTAAGGACATGGATCGAAGGGGCGTTAATCCTCTGCTGTGTTCTCAAACTCTTTACCTTTGCTGAGTGGAGCCCCGTAATGTGTACACTGGTTACCAATGGCACTGTATCTGCCCTCACTGCGTGTCAGCAGCACAGTGTGATGTCCCACTTCAACCTCCATCATCCTAACATGGCACACACACACACAGACACACACTACAATGAGCTTAACACCCAAGTGAGGTTCATATTATGCATTATTGCGTTCTTGAAAATGGATTTGTACCATTAGCCAACATTAAGTCCCACGATTGTGGTCCAGACTGAAATATCTTAACAGCTACAAGTGGGATCACCATGAACATAAGCTTTCATGGTCCCCAGGGGGTGAATCCTAGTGTTCTTTTTGCACCATAATCTGGTCAATCATTTATTTGGTCCAGTTCTTTGATTTATGACCAAAATACCTCCAAAACTCCTCATCCTCAGCTGTACTTTATGAATACTGCTAAACAGCAAAAGTTGGGATGATAACACGCTAAACTACTGAACATTGTAGCTACATGCTAACCATCAGCATGCTAACATTTCTGCTGCAGCGTTAACCTCTTGACTGCTTAATCGTTTATAAACCATTCAGGTGTTTTAAAAATATCAGTAAAAGTGTGTACATTAAAACACTTTTTGGATGTCGTGCTGGTTCGTTTATCAGAGGCTACCGTCATTTGTTGTTTAATAGCTTATGAATCATTTGATACGTCAGCGATACGTCCTGTTGAATAAATCAAAACAGGTCTTGGGTTGCCAGGTCGTGAACAAACCCCCTCTCTCCTCCTTACTGTCCATCCTGCAGGTCTGACTCCAGACACACGACCCCGGTCAGCTCCTCTGATGTGTCTTCTGGGTCAGAGTCCGGAAACTCGTGACGGGCTGGACACACACACACACAACTATTTTAAAGGGTTACAATAAAAATAATTAACGCAGGCTAGTTTTATTAATGAGACCTATAATGACACTCAGAGAACATCCAGAGACTAAACTGTTGTGAAATTCGCTGACAGACTGAGAAAGCATCTGATCAATTACTCTAAATAAAAATAATAAATAATAAAAATAATAGACTCACGTGGTTTGGTCCCAGACATGTCTCTTATTCAACCGTAACGCCAAAAAAGATACACAAAACTCCACCAAAAACATTAAAAACACGTTCAGATGCTCCACCTAAAGAAGTTTTTCCGTCTTCACAGTTTGTTTTCTGCTCATCAGCTCAACGATGGGATTGGAGCCCGTATCCACGGCAACCGGTCCATCCCCAACCCTCATCCCTTGATCCTGGGAGGCTGTGACAAGTGGACGACTTGGGGTTCGGTAGAGAGAAAAGGCGAAAAATCAACCAAAAGGTCACCTTTGGGTGTCGGATGAATGAGCAGTTTCGGTGATGTCACTGGCCATGTTCAGCCCCGCTTACTGTTGCAGAGAAAAGCGATGGTGGCCTTTTGTGTTTGCAGTTTAGAGAAGGGCTGACGAGGCAGTCGGCAATGAATGAACGGACAGACGACAAAAGCACAACTTACACAACCAGAGGTAACCTGCTCTATAATGCACACATGGTTTCAAGTATCAAGACTCAACAATGCAAAGCTCAAGGGTTTAAAACGCCACACAGGAGACGCTCTTTCACTCGAGTATATGAATTTGGTTTTTGTACTTAAAAAGTAAGTAGTAGCACAGTGTAGAAATACTCTGTTATAAGTAGTGAAAAACATTTGGCATTAAAATCTATTCAAATTACCAAATGTTAAAGCACTCATTATGTCAGAACTACTGATTCATAGTATGTGATCTACTTTAATGTAGTAGTTGGTGGGGCTAATTTCAGGGATCAACAAGGTTCTATTTTAATAATATAATATAATATTACATCATAATTTGTTGACATTTTTATTGTTAATCTGAATCTGCAAAGTTTTGTGCAACCTGTAACTAACTGGAAACTAAAGTCAGCAAATATATGTAGTAAGAAGGACAATATTTGCTTCTGAGTTGTAGTGGAAATACAAGTATAAACTAGCAGAAAGTGGAAATACTCAAGCAGAGTACATTAAAATTGTAGTGTAAGTGCAGTGCTTGAGTAAATGTGCTTAGTTAGTTTCCCTCCCACTGGTTTTATCCTTTGGCTCTGCTGTACAAACTCTTCTCTCAGGTGATTTCCTGCTTGTCTGTGTGGTTAACTTCATATCAGACAGCTTGTTCCCCCTGTCAGGGCAGAGGAACAGGCCAAAGAGTGAAATTACAGCCCCTCGTGACCTACAGCATGACCAGCTGGCTCAACCTGGGAACAGTAGGTGGCTCAGTGCTTCTCTGCTGTGAGTTTCACAAAGGTCACAAGTGGAAATCCAAACTGCTTCTCGCACAAGACGGTTTCAGCATGTGAGCATGTGAGAGTTCCTGCAAAACGCATTTCAAATGGGAACCTGTGTGTTTGTGTATTTTGAAAATCGCTGAAATCGCAAATCCAAAACAGAAATTTGCATTAAAAAAATCATTGAACTCAACTTAATGTTGGACTAAACAAAATGCGCGAGTCATTTACTCAGTTTCTCAGTGATTTCCTGTCTGGCGTGCAGGTTATTGGTGCTTTGTGTCTTACAGTGTGTTGGCAGCTCCGACTCAATGTACAGTTCACTGCTTCCTGATGATGGGGGACGCTGGGCCTGAGTCTCATCTCCACAATTAGTACGTGCTGTTTTGCAGACCGACTCACAGGACAAATCCTCACCAACCCGCACGATACCAGCAAGGACCACCAGAGGGAGCCAGTGCTGTGTTTCTCCTGGTCAAAAGTGACTCCACTGGTTCAGTCTTCTACCTCAGTCATGCAGCTGAGCAGCGGTTCACGGACTTGAGGACGTCTGTAACTTATTGTGTTTGCTTGTGACTTGAAATGTTTGTCATTATAATGGAAAACAATTCAATTTAATTTAAAACAATTTTCAATGTAACACTGACCATTAAAGAATATATTGTCTGTTTAATTTCAAGTTTTTTGTCAAAGGAATTTTATTATATAGATCTGGCGAAGTATTTATTCAAGTTGTGTTATTCTAAAAAAAATAACTGCAATTTTAAATGTATAAATGCACTGCACATGCTATTAGAAGAATTGTCTGTGAAGCAAAATGACACCTGATTTGTTCTTAATTCTATAATGTTTACAAAAATTTGCAAGTGTGATACATTTTTCATGTTACAACTGCACATTTGTTATTGTCATAGAAACATCTGACGTCACACAGCTGTGGTTCCCTGACGACCAACAGTACAGCAGCGACGGGGAAATGAGGGACAACATGCAACAAGGTCCCTTGTTTATAATAACAGATTCGAGCAGCGTGCAGCAGCTTTTTGCTACATCATGATTGTCTTCCGCTGGAAAAAGTTGACCAGAGTGGGAGCTTTGCAGCCTGTTTTGCTTTTGACTTCTTCTTTGACGCTCGGCAGATGAATTTTCTCTGTCCTGAACTCTCTCTCATTGTAGGGACATTCCTTTAGATGCTCGGACATGGACGGGACATCACGGAAGCACCAAGTGTCCACAGAAGAGAACAAGGTGCTGAACTGCCATACCTGAAGCCACAGAATGAGACAGGTGAGACAGAGAGACAGCTGAACATTCAGCCCTGATTCCAGGGGTGTAATTTCCACTGAGGATGGGGACCAATCTGCTTGTCACTTTTCAAAAGACTTAACCATTTTTTTTTTAAATTTACGGTCAATCTTCAAATAATGATGCTAGAATAGAATTAAATCAAATATTAAATATTTAAAATGTTAGTAAAGGACTATGTTATTTTGTAGTGAAGATGCACAAACAATATGTAGCTGTCATGAAGCATGAGGTCCTAACAGAAGTGTAAGAAGTATTTAGGTCTGTTACTTATGTAAAAGTACTAATACACCTGCAGAGTCATGGGAGGATGAGGAAGGAGTTCATTTTTTGGACACACTGGCTCTTAGCTTACCCTCTGCTGCACTCTCCACTTGGCTCCTCCATGTGAGTAGGTCTTCCTCTCCCAGCGGAGGGTGACCATCCCTCTCTCCTGCAGCAGCGAGGAGCACACCTGCCTCATGAGCCGGGACACCAGAGCCAGCTGAGACAGGGACAGACTATCCAGGAAACTGGCCATGTGGCACAGCACCTCGTAGGGCAGCGAGCTCAGAGAGTCCTCCCCTCCTCCTCCCCGACCTCTTCTCTTCCTCTGAGTGGTGGAGGAGTCTGCTGAGTTCCTGGACGGCTGAGGGGCGTTACCCAGAGAGACGGGGATTGTGGGATGCAGGCTGAAGCAGCCCAGATCCTCACTGAAAGCAGAGTTGAAACTGTGGTTTTTAAAAGTGCATTGCAGTAGATTTTTCCTCCCCTTGCATGACTAATTTACCTGTTAGGGATTAAGGGACTTGTTGAAAGTTATTAGTTTGACTCAGGGATGGTGCTATATTGCCTGCTGTGGAGACTAGTTGGCGTTTTTATTTTAATTTTAATAAACACAATTCATATATTACTTCCTGCTCTTCCCTTCTTGGTTTGGAAGAAGATGATCCTAGCATAGCAGTCGCATGACAATGACGGACTCAGGATGAAGAGTTTAAAAAAAGAATTAAAATTAAAAGAGGATAGTCGGTCAAGCAGTAAGGTTTTTCCTTCTTTCCACATCACCAACAAGGCAACCCGACCACAAGGTCGGTCAGAAATTTGTGTTAATGTAACCATGAGCCATCAGCATCCAGCAGAAATGAGGAGCGGACCACAGAGGACCACATCCTCAGATGTTTTTATTTTTTTCATTTTTCAAACTTCAACTTCACCTGACGTCACTGTGGAGCCACAAAAGGCTTGACATACCATACAAAATCCAGCCATACGGCGCCTTCTTACAGGGCTACGAGGAGGTTTGGCCACGTTTATTTGTGCTTTAGAATGTAAGTGAAACAATCAGAAAATAACTCTGATTTACTGCTTTGTTCACTCTAATGTCACTCCTGCTCTTCATTCACAGGGCAGTGGACATGCCAACATGAATGGTTTGTTTTCAAACCCCAACTAACAATTGCTGAATGTATTAGGCCTTTACAATAACACCATCAGAGGTTATTTATGCCATCAAGTTACACATACATTTAAAAATATAAATAAATTTTTTTGCTGCTGGATTTGTTTAGAATGTTGCATTGTCCTTTATTCCACCCACAACACGTTGCTTCAAAGTCAAATATATATCAGATCAAAGAAGTGGTCGTAGTACCACTAATAAAGATGAACTCATCATCTCACTTGTAGGTGATGTTGGCCTCGTGTGTGGAGGGCTGGAACCTCTTCTGGCTGAAGGTGCACCCCAGATACGCCAGGGGACATCTCTGCTCGAACCATCCGTTCACCCCCATCTGGATGTCGCTGTGGATGTTCCTGCATTTGTAAGGACAAGTGTTGGTTTTACCTCCAGTTAATGCAGGAGAAAAGGAAAAATGGATAAAAATACAAAAGGAAAACCCACTTATAATGTTTTCCATATTCCCTGCGCTGGAAAGTGTGTTCGCAGAGGAAGGTGAAGGCGGAGCTGGCCTTGTGGTGCCGGCTGGTGACGCTCTCCACCTGCAGCTGAAGGTGCAGCTCCAGCGGTTTTGCAGCGGTCAGGTCGGCCAGTGACGTGTTTCTCCGGAAAGGAGCAGACAGGAAGTTGTAGGTCTGTGTGCCCTCATCTTGCAACAGACCATCTGTGCACACGCTCTCTGCGATGAGGTGACCTCTTTGCTCCTTCTCCAGGGAGCACAGCAGAGAAGCCTGAGGAATTATTGAAAATATAATCATGGAGGTATTTAACTAATGTCACGTCACTGAACTCACCAGGACAAGTAATGCAATGTCTCTGAATGCTTTTTTTTCTCATAAAACAAATTCAGTACATGAATTTAGCTTTAAGAGTCAAATGATATGCAATGTGAAAGAGAAATAACTCTTGACCCTGAAGTTTCCCTCAGCTCTACGGACCATTTAAGTCTTTTAGCTGGTGATACATGATAATATCAGCACGTTATCGGTATCATCCAGTAAAAGCTGGACAATGAAGTATCGAGCCTGAAATTAACATCACTGCTGATATGACAGACTGATCATTAATTACCAAATGAAATATGATGGGATGAAAAGGTCGAATCAGAAAAGGAGGCTGCCCTTCTTTGAGCTTCTCATTGGAGTGCTAAACCCAAAATCCACTGATTATATATGTAATATATCTGAAAGGGTAACACATCTTAAATTTCCAAGTCAATAATGTTCATAATATTCACACTTCACATGTGAGCCAAATAAACAAGTAATGCGTGTGTATTTTGACCTTGTTGGAAATTTGAGATGCGTTGTCTTTTCAAGTATTGTTCAGATGAAGGGGTTATGAAGATGAATTTCTCTGTCACCTGAACTTCCTCCCACACTGGCATCTCCTCCAGCGCCACCCCCAGGTCGCTGGTATCCACAGCTTGACATTCCCTCTTGTAGAAACCAGGGTTGCGGATGCGGCCCTGCCTGGCAGAGAAGCTGGTTGGGATTTTAAAGGTCCGCACAGTGATAATCTTCATTGGCTCCACGTGTCCATATTCAAATTTCTTCCGTTTTCCAGTGAGACAGGAGGAGGATGTGGAGGAAGCAGCGCATGTAGTGCTCACCTGCTTGCAGGTGTTTGATGCTGCAGCACCCATGCAGGTGTCAGCTGTATCTTCCTCTGTCAGAGTGCCCAGACTTTTTCCTCTCCCTTTAGCCAGCCTCTGGCCTCTGCCTCGCGCAGCAGCTTCTTCGGTCTCCCTGCAGCCACCCATCTCCATGCTGAACATGCGCTCCCAGGCGTTGTAGTTTTCTAACAGGTCAGGGTTCAAGCCTGTGGCCCTGGCTATAGCTTCTCTCTCCTCCTGGGTTAGCTCTCGCTCATACTGAACTTCAACCTCAACCTCATTTTCATCTTCATCTTCATCTTCACTCTCATCTTCTTTTTTATCAGTGATATGAAAGCCAAACATGTTAAAAGAGTCCCATCTGCGATCGCTGGCTTCCTTTGCAGCTGCCTTTTCTGCTGCCTTTTCTGCTGCCTTTCTCTGCTTCTGTTCCTCCATCCTCCTCTCCTCCTCTCTCCTCTCCTCCTCTTTCTCCTCCTCCTCCACACTCTGGATCAGCTCTGGAAACAGTTTCTTCATCTTCATTGAGTGAAACAGGCGGTCCTGGTCTTTCAAGGCCATGGCCAGATCCAGACAGCCTTTCCGCTCCCTTTCCCTGAGCAGTTTCTCATGCAGCTCTGTATTTGGATGAGAATGGGCGTCGTTGGCCGGCCAGCGGTTCCACTCCATGGAGCAACACACCACGCTGGCCGGACACACCTGGAGGTGAGCTGCCTGCGAGGAGCGGGGCAGGTGGACCGGGCAGCCGTACTCTGCATTGAGGCAGGGCACCCTAACGTTAGGGCAGAGCAGCAGGTGATCCTCCTCCTTGCACAGGTGGAAGAGAGCCCCACAGTGCAGGCGACAGGGGATGAGCGCACAGCACACAGAGACCTCCACCCGAGCCCTGCAGCGCCGACTGTAGCAGGAGTCACAGTGGACATGCTGCCGCACCCTGGAGGCTCGAGAGCGATGGCTCTGATTGGGTTTAGGAAGGAAAAAAGAAAAATGGAGGAGCAGATTGTTTGTGAAAAACAAGAAAAGTTGGTTAATCTGCATTTAGATTTCAAACTTTAAACTTAGTGAAATCATGGAATAATGGCATATACGTATGACCTTTGCATTTCAAATACATTTGCAGGATCTCATATATTTATTAACAGTTCTGTTGCATCACTTAACTTTAACTTTTATTAACCACACTGACCCACAGGTGTATTACTTATCGCAAACTCATGTTTCGTAGCCAAACATTGTACAATTCACCACAAGTCTCGAGGAGATCCGGCAGTTTCTAAGGACACCAAATACATCAGACTGAACTCAAGGAATGTGTGTATAACATAAAAGACATCTACAGTTTGATGTACTGATTCACATCATACAGCTTCAGTCAAAGTACAAACACAACATGCTGTATATGATACTGTTAAACAGGGTATAAAAAGATGATTTTAATAACATTAAAGCTACTTCATGGGATATGAAAGGGAAAACTGAACAACATTCAATCTCACAGTTGCAAAATAAAACCATACCATGCTTCAGATCCTCTTGCAAGTCTTATTTTTTTTTATCTGAAGCTGTAGGTCTGTCCTGCAAACAGAGAGGAAACTATGAATCTCAAAGCACAAAAAAAGCACGTAAAAAAATGCATGTAAACACAAATTAGTAGGATACCAGCAGAGAGTCTGAATTACAAACGTTAGCCTCCTGCTCAGGAAAGAAACACACTTCTCACACTCCGTCTTGTGCTTTAAAGACCAAACTGTCTGTGTGTGTGTGTGCGTCTGTGTCATGTGCATGTGTGTTATTAATAGATCTGAAATGTTACACAGGTGGCCAGAAACATGGTTTGAGTTACAAGCCCCTTCAGTCACTTACATCAGGAAAAATCTCTGTCACCTTCTTCCCTCTGAACAATATTGTGATTCTAACATGCAATATTAATATCTCTGATTGCAACATGCAGAGAGTAAAACATGGCTGAGTCTCATCTAATGTATGTAATATTCAAACAGAGCGTAAGCAAAAACTTTAATTGCAGCCATTCTAACAGGACACAAACCTTTTATTCTGTACTGGTAACAGGTGCTCACACACTCCTCAGAATGAAGAAATTTGGACAGGGTTTGGCTGTAGATGAAATCCACTTCAGCAGAGTGAGGAACTGAAGGAGGAGTTATTTCTCCTGCTGAACCTGCTCGGTGCTTCTTGGCTAATTTTAACCAGCCAGTTCAAAAGACGTAGGGGCCAAAAAGGAACATTACAAAACCAAAGAGAGCAAGCAACACGTCCGTGGAGGCACCTTGGTAAGACCTTTGCAAAGATAACGATTCCAATGTAAATGTGTTTGATAATATCTGTTTATGTTTATATAAACTGCGAGCAGCCCAGTCAAACTGCTGAGACGGGTAATAAAACTGTAGCAGTTAAATGTTTCAGTTGCTCACCTGATTTACTGTTTTCTTGTTGTTGTTTTTTTTTAGGCTTGTAGTTTGCACTTTGAAAGTAAGCTCTTCATTTCACAGCAAGAACATAGAATAAGTCAATTTTAATGCTTTTTTACATGAATGCTTTGGGGCCAAGTGACATTTGTTTTTATGAGACAAAAGCTGTTGCTGCCATGCAAAACCCTTCTCATTCGTGTCTTTACCTGCTGCTGGTCTGTTGTTTGTGTCTGTATTGGTTCCCAAACTGGGGATCGGGTACGGGCCTGATAATGGGCTAAAATAATAATTTGAAATACCTGACCGACGAATCACAAGCAGACATTGCTTTGTTTTCAGCCTGTTATTCACTATTTAGGGCTGAAGTATCAATCCATTGGCCAATTTTCTGTATTTTACTTGCAGGCTTGCAAAAGATCTGATTCAGAGTCTTGTCCACATGGTGAGTCACAAGCTTTTCAGATGCAATTCTTGATGTTGGATTAAAGACTGATCATAATAGAAAGCTGATATCTTTTATACTTAATCACTGCCTGGCCCCCGTCCTGTTTCTTTCACATCTTACCAGAGCCATCGCTCTCGAGCCTCCAGGGTGCGGCAGCATGTCCACTGTGACTCCTGCTACAGTCGGCGCTGCAGGGCTCGGGTGGAGGTCTCTGTGTGCTGTGCGCTCATCCCCTGTCGCCTGCACTGTGGGGCTCTCTTCCACCTGTGCAAGGAGGAGGATCACCTGCTGCTCTGCCCTAACATTAGGGTGCCCTGCCTCAATGCAGAGTATGGCTGCCCGGTCCACCTGCCCCGCTCCTCGCAGGCAGCTCACCTCCAGGTGTGTCCGGCCAGCGTGGTGTGTTGCTCCATGGAGTGGCTCCGCTGGCCAAATGATGAGACAAACCCAAACAGCGATACAGCTCTGCAAGAGGAAGTGATTAAGGAAAATGAGGGACAAGAGGAGCCTCTGGATCTGGCCATGGCCCTGGTGGATCAGTCAGACCTTTACAGCCGCCTGAAAATGAAGCCCCTCTACCCTGAACTGATGGAGGCAGAAGAAGAGGAAATAAAGGATGAGAAGAAAGAGGAGACTGCAATGGGATGCTTTGTCAATGGTGTGGCAAATAATGATAATAATGAAGGTAAATCAGTGCTGAGATAACCACATTTTAAAACATGCAAACATACAAAGTCCATTGTGGGTAACTCTTAGTTAGGAGTCACTTTAAAGACCCCGAAACCCAAAACCATTTTCTCAAACAGCTTCTTACTGTAAGTGAGGTGCTCTTACATTATTGCAAGATTTCCTGACAAAATCAGTTTTGGGTTATTTCACATGAGAGATTTTTGTTTTTGTTTTTCTCTCTGAGCTTTTCTCACTGGTTTGAAGCGAGTGGGGACCGGGAACAATGTGATGTCACATACTTAACGTGCACCAATCAGGACTGAGCAATCAGAATCGGATGACAGTTGGTGGGTTGTTACTGTCCCTGTCAATCATATCTGACTGAACCACACCCACACTGTCCTGATCAAGACAGGGCATTACCTTGGATTTTGAGGGTAGCTTGATAAAAATGTAATTTTATTAAACTTTGATTTTTCTTATGTAATCAGTTTTCAGGGGCTTTAAGAACGCGATGTCTAGGTTTTCCATCTCTGATTTTGAAACGCTGATGAATTATAGTGAGAAAAATGTTTTCATTATACAGTATTCTTTTCATGTAGTATATATAGTTACAACATCATGTAATGATCAACCGTTCAAAGCGCATTTCTGTTCTGTTCTTTCCTAATCTGTTGTATTTATATTTCTTTTCCACCTGAAGAAGACAGCTTTTGTGGTAATAACGCTGTTGGAGCGACTGTACAGAACTCTGTGGACTTGGGCATCTGCAGAGAGAAATACAACATGTCTGAGATGATGTTCGGCATGGAGAGGGGCGGCTGTGCTGCCGCTCAGACAAACCAAGATAATCCCAAAAAGAACCCAAAACCTGATGAGAAGGTGAAAAAAACATCTGCAGATTGCAAGGAAGCAGGAAAAGATGGCACGACTGCAAATAAAAACTGCCCTCCTCCAGACATAAGTAAGACAGGGCTAGCCCCGTGGCAGGAGGGGGTGCTGGACCGTCTGAGGGAGGAGCTCAGCCCGCAGGAGTACAACATGTATGTGGTGCATCACGGCCGCATGCTGGTCAGCTTTGGACAAATCCAGGCCTGTACGCCGAGGGAGAAAGATTTTGTTTATGGCAGCCTGGAGCCTATCCCAGTGCAGACCCTGCGCTCTTTCAAGGTGATGATGTTAAACTTTTTTACTGCAAAACAAAAGTCAGTTATAAGATATCAGTTTGTATGAAGTTTTTTTTTTAATATTATTTATTTATGACTAGATAGACAGATAGGCTTCTGATGTAATTGTAATTTCTTTGATAAGATCCCCGACAGCTATCACTACAGGCGTCGGGTTCATCTGTACGACACGGCTGCCAGGGCTCAGAGTGAGTCTTGCAGCGTGGACACATCGGACCTCGGAGTCAATGAGGAAGACTGGCTCAGTGATGAAGCCGCAGCCACCCTGCTGGGCTACGCCGAGAAGGAGGTCATGGGTCACAAGGTCAGCGTGATACTTATGATGGTATAAATTTGACTGGAGGTAGAGAGATGTGAGGGGAATTCATTAAAGCCACAGGAGACTTTCAGAAATTATCACAAATTATACTTTTTGTATTAACCTTTTACAATGAGGTACACAGAAAACTGAGCAGTTAACAAGTAACAAGAATTAGATTAATTGTAATTGATCTAATTGATGATATGATTATTCATGTATACGGTTTTGCTGTTCATTTGTGTCAGTGCTACACAAATGTTAATTAGTGTGACTATGTTGAGGCAATGGTCATGATATCTAAGATAAACTTTTGTTAGTAATGACAAATGTACATGATTTATGACTCGAAATGGCCTCAAAGATTTGAAAACATTGGTGGGGTCCTTAAACTTAAAACAAATTATGATGACTGGTCCTCCTGTAGATCAGCGAGTCAAAGGCAATCGATGGGCTCTATGTTGACGTGGGAACGCAGACACACTCGTTCAGCACTGCTCCGTTTAAAGGGAAGACCACCCTGGCGGAGGTGATGGTGGGCAGACCACTGAAGCTTCGTCTCCAGCTGCAGGCCGAGAGGGTGAACAGCAGACACAACAGAGCCAGCTCTGTCTTCACCTTCCTCTGTGGTCACGCCTTCCCCCGCAGAGAGTTCGCCACGCATTTCAGGTGCCCTGCTGACCTCCTTACTCATCACGTGTCATTTTCAGCTGTTTGTCTGTCTGATCTCAAATGACTAAAATTAAAATAATACTGGTGATTTGTCAATGAGAACTCGACTTGTGGGGTACCAAATGGATGCAACCAACTGGAAATGTAAACTGGTAGGATGAATAGAGTTCATTTAAAAATGACAAGCAGAAACCAGTTGCCTGTTCACTTGGCTTTTCAATTGTCTACCATCTTGGACCTGAGTGCCTTTTTCACTAGCTGTGGATGTAAATATGTGTGTTTATCCAATTTGCTAACCGTCATATTTTTTTCTAGGAATGTCCACAGTGACATCCAGACGTCTCTGAGTGGATGGTTTGAGCAGAGATGCCCCCTAGCGTATCTAGGATGCACCTACAGCCAGAGGAGGTTTCAGCCCTCCACACATAAAGCCACTGTCTCCTACAAGTGAGCAAAACTCACATTCATCAGTCCAACCATGTGTCTTTTAATCGATTCCACCAAATCCAGACAATCATTCACGCCTACACTCACACCTAGGGTCAACATAGAGTAGCCATTTTTAAGTATCCATTAATAAATATTTAATATTTAATATTTAGCCATATTTAAATTAAGTTTAGAATCTCATCTTGCACTCAGGCTTGGATTTGCATCAGTGAACAAAATCTTTTCTTCCCTGCAGTCAGCAGCTCAGGAGTTTCAACTTGCGGCCGACGCTTGAGGACTCAGTATGTGACGACTCCCAGCAGCCACGAAATTCAGTGGACTCCTCCGCCGCTCAGAGGAAGAGAAGAAGTCGGGCAGGAGGAGGGGAGGACTCTCTGAGCTCGCTGCCCTACGAGGTGCTGTGCCACATGGCAAGTTTCTTGGACAGTCTGTCCCTGTCTCAGCTGGCTCTGGTGTCCCGGCTCATGAGGCAGGTGTGCTCCTCGCTGCTGCAGGAGAGAGGGATGGTCACCCTCCGCTGGGAGAGGAAGACCTACTCACATGGAGGAGCCAAGTGGAGGGCCAAACCTGTGAGACAGTCACACTAAATCTTCCAGTCCATCCATCATTTTAGTGTTTTATAATAACAAATCCTGTCTTACCTGTGATCCATATTTTCCTTTTCTCTCCTGCTGACGCTCCTCCTGTTTGTCTCCAGGTATGGGAGTTTAGTCACCTCTTCTCTGCAGTAGACTCCTGGCATATGGCAGACATCCCTGCTATATCTGCTCATCTAAAAGTCTGTCCCTACTACAAGACCTCTCTGCACAGCGAGGCTGTTCCCCTCCCCGGCATGAGAGAAAAACAAAAAGGCAGCAAGGAGAAGCTTAGCCTCACCAAACATTTCACAGGAAACAGATGGCAACAATGAAAAGAACATTAAATTTTACTTGAAAAGAGTGTATTTGTGTATTATTTACACTGATGGCCAGATTAGACTTCCCAAGTATTGGGAAGTTTCATAACCAGTAATTCACAGTAATACACAATTCAGCTTTTTCTCCTTTGTGATCTACCTAACATTTAGCACTAAGGAAGGCATGACAGCTTTAATTTACTGCAACATGTACTTTATTATGACATGTGATTCTGGAGCACATGAACTCCATGCCTCCACCTCTATTCACTTCACGCATCTCTTAACCTGCCTTTTTAAACCATCTCCTGCCTCACTCGTGAAGAGAGCAGCAGCATGTTTGTGTGAAATACAATAGCAGATTAACATAGATGCTGTTGATATTGTAATGTGACTTGGTTCAGATAAAGACTTGTTGTCGGACTAAAACATTAATCTGTAAATTAGCGTAAAGTGCAAGTGTAAATGAGTTTATCCTGCACTGAAACTTATTGAGTGAACATACTGAACATATAGAGGATGGTTTATGTCACACGGTGAGGAGAAGCAGGAGAAACCTTTTTTAAACAAAACTGCCAAACATTTATTGGTTTTGCGACTCAAAAGTAAAAATATAAAAAAATAAATTGATTTTTCACTATTTTCTGAAAGTTTAAAGAGAAAACATCACTCAAAAAAAAAATAATAATAGTAAGTAATTTTTGTTAGCACATAGACTAAAAATCTTAAAGTGCATCACAGTAAAGACACACACACATATATATATATATATATATATATATATATATATATATATATATGTCACTGTAATAACTTCATAGAGTGTAGTGCGTCATAATTCAATTAAACCACCAACCAGTAAGTAGTCTAACTGGTGTCACCTCGATCGGCTGCAGCATCAAATCAGAATCAGAATTCCTTTATTAATCCCTGGAGGGAAATTCTTGAAAAATGCTATATGATAAGCTAAAGGCATGCTGAGATGCAATGACACCTTTAGCTCACTGTCATCATAGGGAATTGTCCCTTTTCCTTTTGGCACCTGGTACCCTCATTTCCATGGAGCTCCTCCCCCTCCTCTCCCTGCATCGTGGCACTTATCACCCCTCATACCGGCCCGCTTTGTTGTGAGTGCAGCAGAGGCGCAGCAAAGCACGTACAACCAGAAGGTTATGAGGAGGTTATTCCGACTCTTGACTGCTGCAGAATTCATTAACTCTCCGTTAAAAAAACAAAAAACAAAAAAGCGGCTGCAGCACTGAAGGAGCACAACGAGAAACGCTCGCCGTACTGGACGTTTTGCACGGCTCTTTTGTTTTGATCCCCATCTCGGCTGCATCAAGGACAGAGATATCAGGGCGATACGAGGATCCATGAGAGACGCTTTGAATAGGATACCGCTTCAGTATCACGGTAGGCCACGGCGACGAGTGCACAGTTACAGGTAGAGAACAGCGGTGCAGAAATCAGAAAGCTTTCGCAGACAAGGATAAGGGTCTTAATAAAACTGAATGCATTTCGTAAATTAGAGAATTACCTGATAAACCTTTTGATGGTTGCAGAAAAAACACAAAATAAGTCGTTGCAGAGTTAGTGGTGTGATATCACAACAAAATAGAATAATCTTACTACTCACCAGACTAGCTAGTGATTTATATCTGCATTATACTTTGATGAATACACGTGTTGTTATAATATTTTCCATGGTATTGACACTTTTATATCCAAGCACAGTTTTATGTCAGAGCTCATACTGGGACACTGCCGTAATGTAAACACACCGTGTGGGGGACCCCCCCCCCCCTTTTTAAGTCATCCCACTACCAGCATCTGTGTGCAGGATTCAGCCATGGATGCAGGGAGGCTGGAGCAGCAGGTGGCCAGCGTGGACAGAGGCATCGCCTTCCTGAAGCAGGAGCACCTGGCCATGCTGACCGGTCTGCAGCTGGAGATCACACACCTGAAGAGGCGCTGTCATGGTCAGTCTGCTCATGACCTGCTGCTCTCCATCTCTTAACCACCTGACTACCTGTCTGTCACACTGTCTTTATCTTTTATTTCTGTCCGTGTAACTCTTGTGTTTCTCCTCCTCCTGGTTGCAGAGCTAAGCTGTGAGCTGGACTCCAGGTTTCCTGATAGAAACACACAAGGTAAGACAGTACAACTCCTTCTCGAGGGGAAAATGAAATGCTGGAGATGCTGAAATTGTATATTCTTGTAATGGAGAGGAAAGCTTGAAAGCTCTGCAGAGGAGGACTGGAAACTCAGAAGGATCTCATGCCAGAAGGGGGTGCAATGACAAGGCACATGCAACATTATTACAGTAAAGGGAGTGAAGCCTTTTTATATATTTTACTGCATTACTGTGACAGATCCTTTTTAAGACAATGGAAATAGGAGATTTGGAACAAGCCAAAGCTCAGAAATTCCATTCAAATTAAAAATGATTTGTATTAGGAACCTCATTTAAAACATAATTTAAAAAGATGGCAAAGATCATTCTGTGCTCAATTAAGACTTGGTACTGGCTACCAAAGTAGGCAGATATAAAGTTATTCCTGAAGAGCAGTTGTGCAGACGTGTTTGGTGTGATCTGTTCCTGTGTACAGTGACTTCAAAAATCTGTTCTAAAAAAATACTTTGAAGAATTCTGATTTGTTTTGGCTGCCTGAAGGTGATATGTCGAGTTGGCCCTTTAAGGTAGATATTGACTGAGCAAGACTTGTAGACAGAGGACACAGTATCCAACATAACCAGCATGTTTTCTGGCATTGAAACTGCATGTCTTGAAATGTGCTCCTTTTGAATTTGTGGAGCTTTATTATAATGTGTTATGTGGCCATTCTTATGTTGTTAGTAAAAAGGATGCACTGATCCAATATGCCACTGATTCTTACAGATGAAGTATCTGTATGACTTCCATCCAGTTTCTTTGTAAATTACACCAGAAAATTCTTTGTTTTCTGCCGTTGATTATGTTACCTGACATAAAAATCAGCCATGAATTCCACACAGTAAGCTGCACAGATTTGGCACATACCCTGAGATGAGGTGGGAGTGTAAAAAGTTAAATCAGTCCATCTGGACACATCCTGGTATCCTGGTGTATGATTTATTTATTCAGCTAGGTTGCAATGGGTGATAAGTGAAGGTCAAATCAGCATCTACACTATCGTCTGTATCTGTGAAATGTGCACATACACTTCAGTCAATCCTGTATGTATTATTATTATTATGTCTCAGAGGAGGAAGCAGAACTGGCAGCACGATGTGAGGCTACAGAGCATCTCCTACAGGACCGGCAATGCACGATGGTCGCTGTGCGTGGGGAGCTGCGGGCCGGCCGAGCACGGGCATCAGCGCTTGGAAGGAGCCTGAGGGAGGAAGAGCGATGTTTCCTGGAGGAACTGAAACGCCGCAGCCACAAGATCACTCTGCTGAGTCGCGAACTCCAACGGCAAAATGTCATCACGACGAGCCTCTGCCATGAGCTCCACACGGCACGCTTAAAACTGTTCCAACAAAGGCAGAGCACAGAGTCTGCTGCAGAGGCAGACGAGGAACCCAGAGGAAAGGAGGTACAAGAGGGAGAGGAGGAGGAGAATGAGGATGAAGATGACGAAGAGGAGGAAGAGGATGAAGATTATGAAGAGGAGGGCTCGGACTGGCTTCTGTCTCCGCCTCCTCCCGCCTCTCCAAGTCTACCAGAAGATAGACACAGGAGGCGTGTCAGCGTGAGGGAGGAGAGGGTCAGAGCTTGCGTCCCACAGGAGAGAGTGACATCACCGCAGAGGCCACACCCCATGCCCGACCCCGCCCTCTTCTTGGTGCCGCTTCGATATCGCCTCCTTCGCTTGAGCCAACCGCTCAGAACACAGGAGGGAGAGGGGCTGGAGGACGAATGGGAGGACATAGAGGACATCAGGGTACACAGCAGGGTGGACATGGGAGCAGGAGAGGGAGAAACTGCTCTGTGATGAGGATAAACAGACAAAGTTGTCTTCCAGCAGGTTCCCGGCCTCGATCAGTCCGCAGCTGATGCCACTATTCTAGAAACAGCTTACGATGAGAGAGAGATGTAACCTTGTGATTGTCTGTAGATTTCAGGAAGTTAGATATTTAGAGTTAGTTGCACAAGAGTGTGTGTGAGCAAACAAAGACGTACACAAAGACCTATTAACTGAATTTGTCATACTGACGGACATGTGTGGGTCAGAGAAGACTGAATAGTGGGACTGTTTCATATGAATGCCTTTTCAGCTTGCCACTGTTGCTCACGGCTTTTGCCTGTAATTAATAGCCTTGCCTCTGGGTGTATGAACTCTTATGCCACACTGTTCAAAGTGGCAACATGCTTTTTCACTGCACTAGTCGTATTCCAGGTTTGGAAAATCACTCTAGAAGGCTTAGGGAACATTTTGTATGATTTGCACTTTATTAAATTCATGCAATGTGCCTGGTAATGGCAGAGAAGAACCTCTGATGTCATGTTGTTTTTTTGAAATGTGTATTTTTAATAGGTCTTTCTCACAGTCAAAGTATGGAAATCATCAGTAACATTAAGGTTAGCTCTGCTGAAATGAAGCAGCCAGAGTAGCAGGACTGTGAGCTAAATGGAATCCAGCCATCATTCATTTTACCACTTACGCCCATGCTTTTCCTACTGTGACATATTAAAATATCAGCTATGAGACCTACTGCTGTTCAGAAGTGGCACTTACATTAGTGTTGCTCTTTCACAGGTTTCACTATTACTGAAATTGTACAAGAGCTGAAAAAATTAGATATTTAATCAGATTGTCAGTCAACAGAAAATCAAAAAAAGCAAAAGCATTTTGTTTCCAGCTTCTCCTCCGTTTGATTTACTGTAAACTGAGTATTTATGGGGTTGGAATATTGAACACACAAGGCAATTATGTTTTGTAGACCAAATAATTTCTTAATTAGCCAAAATAAGCCCTGTATAAGCCCAATAAGCCCAAACATTCACCACTAATAAATATAACCTAGCATAAACTTATCAAAGTGGTTCATGGCCCACTTTAGGATCTGGAATGTTTTCAGCAGCTCAAAGATACTACAGCATGCCACTTAAAAGCTCGTAAGTCCTACACTGGGTGGCAGTACAACCCAGCCTTGACCAGGACTAAAATATGCTCAGATCCTCCTGCATTTCTGAAGGTGTCAAAGAAGTAAAAAAAAACAAACCAAATCTCCAAGTTTTCTAGGCTTGGTTGAGCAAATTAAATATTCAAAGGGAGAGAGGGTGAAGAGTTCAAAGGACTCTGAGGAGACAGGCAGGAAGGTTGTGATGACTCACTCTGACTGTCCATCTGCTGTCTGAAATAGAGTAGAGAGTTATTTGCAAATGGGAAAATGACATAGGTAGGTTCTGAGCAAGGGTCGTGGCAGGGTCAGCCCAAGGTTCCCAGGACAAAACCACATTGGTGTTTTTGGACTGAGGTAAGAACTGTTTTGTTTTAGGGTCTTGGCTTGTTTGTCTGTTTGTCAGCAGGATTATGGAAAAACTACTGGCCAGAAACTTGGTGGAAGTCATAGAGAAAGTTGTTGTTAAGGAGCACTCAGGGACAGCAGTTTCAATTGTAGCATCCCATAAATATAACAACCCGTTTTTCTCAAACAAAATATATTGGCCTTGGCAGGGGTCTGAGGCCTCTGTTGTTCCTTTAACATTAAACTAAAACTGAACACTGAAATGATGCAGTGAACTAATTAATTGAAATGGGATCTAAATTGAATAACCTGTTACAGTAGATATGTTGCTGCAGTGAAAACCTAAGAAATTAACAATTCTAGATTCATTTCATGATTAAGTTAATGACGATCATGAAGAGACACTGAGTCATTACTACATGCATTTAATAGTAGGGACGACTTGTCTCCTAGCAATCGTCCCATTCTAGAATGTTCCCACAGTTGTCATGGACTCCTGCTCAGAATGTTAATGTCTCTCTGCAGCGCTGCCATGGCAACCAGAGGGCTGTGTTCCAGCTCATGCCTCAAAGTGTGTGAAGAGGACGGAGACAGAAAACTGGAGGGGTGGAGGAGGCGGGGGTAGGCTCGGCAAAATGTGCAGAGGTGCCAGACCTCCTCCTGCTATTTATACTCCTCCTGCATGTGCTCACATTCAAGGTTGATAGAGAGTGCACGGGCTGGTGTGAGTACAGGAAGTTACATCATGAACGGTGGAGAGATTGCCCTCTTCTGGACTTGGATGGGTACTAAGTGTGTGAACGTGCGTGTGCATGTGTGTGTGCGTGTGTGTGTGAATAGAGGGCCTGCATGCTCTCTCACAGCTCCTCTCCACCCATGAAGGGCAGACAAACACATGCACTGACAGGGTTTGTGTGGCGTGGTGTCGCAGCAAGGACAGGAGAGCCTCCTGCACTAGAGGAAAGCCTGGGGAACTCAGCCCTCTGATTTCAGCAGCATGAACAGCAGAGGAATCTAGAGACAGAGACTGGCAGTCTCTCCATCTCTCTGCACTCGCTGGTAGGGCCCATAGATTGGTTACACGAATATGTTACTGATGCTGTTATATTCTGCTGTTGTTTGAGACATGTTCAACATGTTTTTTGCTGCATTTTTGTGTTTTCATTAGCTCGAATAAGGAGTGTTGCATGTAGCTCTGATTAGCTAGAATGTGTTTAGGATATTCTGCTGCTTTTATAGAGTCACATAACTGTAACTTAGAGGTAATATGTAAAATTCTCCTCAGTTTTCCCCATCATTTGTGCTCAAAGCTTCCCACATACTCATCAATCCAGAGTTCATCTGATGAGATTTAGTCATAGAGATCTTCCAGTCCTTTCCACTGTAAGGTGACACCTCTGTAGAAACTATTCATAATCTCACTGTCATCAGCTGTTGTCTAAGGCTCTTAGCTGCTTGCACTGACACATACCACGCAAACAGACACGTGACAATGACAAAGCCTTTTGCAGTTTATACATAGCAGCTTAACTCAAATATGCTCTTAAAAAGTTTTGAGTGAGTTTTACCCGAGAATATTCCCATGAATTACGATCGTTGAGACGCAGTGAAGCCACAATGCACCAACCATATCCTTGAGTACACTTCTACATAACAGAAGGAAGCTGAGAAACCAGTGGTCAGTAAAACAAGATTATTTTTGCTGCTGTTAAAGGAAAACTACAGTTTATATAATCTTGGGTTTTATCTCTCTTTACAAATTTTATGTCTTATATCAGCTCTTATAATATTGTACTCACCAAATACTTTTACAAAGTCTATACTCACATTTCCACATCCTGGTCCAGCTTTGACAGGTTATTATATTTACGGTAACTGAATTGCTGGCTGAAGCTACAAAAATAAAAATCACTTGTAATCAGTCGTAGTTTACCTCAAAGTTTCTCTTAGAAGATTGTAACTGAGCCTGTATTAACACTGTGGTCTTTTCTTCCTTAGGCCACCTGCACAGTTGCATTGCTGTTTTGTGCACAAAGGCATCATGGGAAACATAGTCCAATGCTGTCACACACTGTCAAACTACTTTAAGTGTAAGGATGTACCAGCCCAAGGTGAGCCAGAAATATCACCACTCCTCTCCAGCGAAGAGAGTGAATGTGACTCACCGAGTCTGCCAGACAACTTGGAGGACGATGTGTTGACCGTGTCCACTGGTGTGACAAACCCAACCCTCGAACCTGAACACTTCCTGTTTCCTGACATCATCCTCAGCAGCAACATGGGAGGTGACGTGACTTTGGTGGAGCCGATGGTGTGTCTGCTGGTCTCTGAGGAGGAAGAGGGAGTCAGGGGGGATGAAGGACAAGAGAGGCTCGACAAGGGGAGAAACAGGGGTTTTTCTGAAGTTGAGACACAGACTGAAGTGGAGACACAGATTGGTATGGGAGTGCAGACGCAGACAGAGTCACAGCCACAAAGAGAAATACACATGCGTCATGATGAGGCTCTGGAGAGAGAAGTAAATACACTAACAAATACTGGCACTACAAACAAGATGGTTGTTTGGGAAGAGCATACAGTACTAAAACAGGTGGATGTGCTCTTGGAAGCATCAAGAGATGCACAAACATCACAGGACAGATCCTCAGAAATTGTCGTTAAAGCACCATTGGAGAAACAACAGAAGAAGACAGACTCTGAAACTTGGTCTGACACTGATGATTTTGCTGTGGTAGAGGGGCCACAGAAGGTGGAAAGACAGACAGAGAAAAACAAACTGGCCTTCGAGGGCAAAGACAAAGAATCTAAACAAGAACAACTGAAAGAGAAACACATCCATCAAGAACTTACTGGCATTTTATCAAAGCATACCTCTCTAAAAGAACAAAATACAGAGTTAAAGCAGGAGTCGAACACTGATGAAGAGAATGTCTTCAGGCTGCTACTGAATACAGACTTCGCCTGGACGGAGCAAAACACTCCACCGACGCTCGAGAACATTAAGGACAAAGAACAAAACACTGAATCTGGCTGCACCTTACTGAACCTGATTGAACACAATGTAAATAACATGGATGAAAACACAGTTCCAGTGGATTCACAGAAGAACCTTCAGCTGACAAAATACAACATCAAAAACACCGTAAATATGGAGAAGTCAGAGTCTGGTGAGAGCCTTATAGGCCTACTGCTTAAATTACAATTGGAAATGGAAAATGTTCAATTTCCTTTCATAGTTTCTTTCTTCGGTTTTACATTAAATTATTTTCCTGCATTGTGAGATGATAACAGCTTGTTTTCCTCTGTCCTTTTAGTGTCAATCCTTGGAAGACTTATCTTCCATGTCATATAGCCAGGTTTCATTCTCACCTCCTTATTTCGCCTCTTCTGTTGTCAGCAGCACCTCCACGTCAAACTGAAGAAAGCCCTGAGCACGATCCCTCACAGCAGTCTAATGTTGACAGAAGTGAACAACTTAGCCTCCGAGACGTAGTTGATCTTCAAGAGACGGGCTTTACTGTCAGAATTCAACCTCCTGGAGCAGAAAGTTTTGAGCTTCAGGTTCGGCTTTCCGACTGTCATTATTTTCTTAGATACTTCACTGTATCTATGTGTCTTTCTGAATCCAGAGTCTCTGCCTCCCACCCTCAGGTTTCAGGCCAGCTGTTGGTGGCAGAACTGCACCAGGTGTTGATGGAGCATGAGATCACCTGTCACCGTACATGCTTCTCCCTCCAGCTGGGAGGGACCACATTGGACAGTCTCACAAAGCTGTGCTCCATCCAGGGCATGCAGGACGGAGCGTTGATCAAGGTGGTGGAGGGTAACTGCCTCATCCTTCTCTTTCTTCTTTATGAATTGTCCCTCTGTGATGATTAAGTTTGTTCACTTTTGAGTATAACAGTACAATACAAGCTGACTTCAGTCCAATCTTATGATACTTCATATGGACCAGTAATGTGCTGTCATGGGAAACATGTCGATCTCTTGTCCAATCTGTACAGGACTCACACATGCTCGCTCTTTATGTCTCGAAACCGCACAGACCATCAGGCTGTGCAGACATGTTGAAAATGTCACTTCATGCAAAAAGGTTTAAGACAGAATTCGTGACTCCACAGAACCCACATCGCTACCAGTCAAAAATATGTGTACCTGATTCATCAGTAGAAGCTGCACCTTGTGACAAACTAAATACTTAAATACCGAGTATTGTTCATTTTCCAAGGTACTAGTTTTTTATACTCTTCTGTGAAAAGCAACATAGCAACAAGTTTCCATTCATTGTGTGCACTTGTGTAAGACTGAATAATATTCTACATAAGCATCTTCTCTGGTCTTGCTGCAGAGTCTTACTCGGTGCGCGATGCTCGTCTTCACCTCAAACATGTACGTGATCTTCTCAGAAGCCTTGACCCTGCGGATGCATACAACGGAGTGAACTGCAGCTCACTCTCTTACCTCACATTTTACACCAGAGGGGACAAAGGTAATGTTGTTCCTTCAGAACCTCCTCACATCGGGTTTTGTCTGGGCAGTTTCGTCAGTAATCCTCCATCTTCATCCTTTCAGATAGCGAATGTGTGGGGAGCAGGCGAGCTTCTGAAAAGGAGTCTGTTGACTTCAGACCTCCAGAATACGTCCTTCCTGGATGTAAGGACCGACCACTTGCTCCACTGCAACCCAACAGAGAGGACAGGAAGGTGAGAAATCAGCGCTTGTATGCAGATACTGGTTAGAATGTAGTGGAGTGGTTATTGGTAGTTGGTAGTTATTCAGTTATAGTGAAGTAACAGTGGAATTACTTATGAAAAGTATCACTGCAGCCATTACAGTGTCTGCGGGTCCTGACCATGAGCAGCTGGAACCCCCCTCCGGGAAACAGGAAGATGCATGGGGACTTAATGTACCTCAATGTCCTGACTATGGAAGACAAAGAACTCAACATTACATCCTCTACGCGTGGTTTCTACCTCAACCAGTGAGTGTGAAATTTATCAGCCATTTACACATTTGCTAAGATGTGAAAACTGCTATTAGTAATGCTAGCAGCAATTTCAATGAGTTGGTCGTCCCTCTACTTTTGTCCAAAATGAAATATCTCAACAATGATTGGATGGATTGTACAACCATTAATGATCGGCAGAGGATGAATACTAATGACACCGTGGAAGCCTCTGGCCTTTCCATTGGCACCAATGACATGCCAAGACTTTACTTATCTCATGATATATCTCTTGTTTTCTTTCTTTTTCTTTGTAATCGAGTGGCACAACATTTTGTGCAGATGTTCTTGCTTTCTGGTTGAGGTGTTTGTTGACTTCAAATGATAAACTTACTTCTCCTCAGGCTCCAAAAGCACATAAAAGTAGACGATGTATCCGATATTGACATTACTAGATGAATAGCCGTGAAATCTGGTGCCACCATTCATGTCCCCCACAGGATTATAGTGACTTTGGCAGTCTCTCTTCATGTAACTGTTCATGCTCCAACTGCTCCAGGTCAACGGCCTTCAACTTCAACCCCAAACCTGCAGTTCCAAAAATCCTTTGCCACTCTCTAGTTGAGCTGCTGAGTCAAGTCAGCCCTGCTTTCAGGAAAACCTTCAGTGCCCTGCAGAGGAAGAGGTGAACAAACTGTAATTAAGTTGGAAAATCCATGCTAATATAAGAACATGTAACACTGTTCACGTCAGTCCAGTATTTGAATACAATATGAGGCTTTGTGCTTCTAGAAAATAACACTAAATACTTTAATCTGTATAAAACAGAAATACTGACTACTGACTTCACTCATAGAAAAATGTTGTTCTTTTTGTTTTTGTTTTTTGTCACTTGCTTTAAACCAGAGTCCAGCAACACCCTTATGAGCGGATTGCAACACCTTTTCAGGTGTTTACTTGGATCGCCCATCAGGGAGACCACACCCTGGACTGTGTCAGAGCGGAGGAGACACACACCAGCCGCATGGGCCAGGACGAACACACAGCTGGGCAGGTTGCAGACCTGAAATTTGGAAATGCAGAGAAATATAATGTTGCACTAAAGTATAGAAGTTATGACACATGCTTGTATGTACATGCAAACAAAAACAAAAGTGTCATGGTGCAAGCTGAAAGTGTTGACAATAATGATGATGCTGATATTTATGACCACAGAGTCGGGATTGGAATGAGGAGCTGCAGGGCTGCAGGGAATTCGCCAGGAACTCCCTTCAGGAGCGCCTACACAGAGAGAGGAGCATTTTCAAGGTGTGATCACAGAAGTAATTTCCTCTTCCCGCTCTTGGATTAAAATGTGTTGAGGTGCTGTGTTAACTAAGATCGTTACCCCTCCATCCAGACCAACAGTGACTTTGTTGAAGCTGCAACACGAGGTGCTGTAGCCGTTGTCGACGGTAACGTTGTGCCGTTAAACCCCGGGGAGGTGCCTCATATGCAGATGTTCATCTGGAACAACCTCTTCTTCAGCATGGGCTTTGACATATCCGAGCACTACCGCCCACTAGGGGGCAACGCTGCTGCTCATGCTGCTGCAGTATGTGACCTGAAGGGAACACAGGTAGAGATCCTGACAGGAACACCTGCATTTAAATGTATATTTGGTTCACATTATCATTTTCACTTTCAAAGATCTGTAATCTAATCCTTTCATGTTATTGCCATCAAAACAAGAATATTTGTGTTGCTCTGCTGCAGGCCTATACATCTGTTGATACCGAGGGGCTTCACACACTTGGTATGGCTCTGGTGGACTATCGTGGCATTCGTGTCATTGTTCAGACAATTGTTCCAGGCATACTGGAGAAAAATCAGGAGCAGAGTGTAGTCTATGGCTCTAATGACTATGGAAAAACAGTTTTTACACACCCCAGGTAACACACAAAAAAACAATAAAATGTAATATTTTAGGTATATTGAATTTTATTGAGTTCAAATTCAAATATTGAGGCAACATTTAATTTTCTCTGCACTGCACCAGATTTCTGGAGCTTCTAGATAAAACCAGTAAACCGCTGAGAATCCAGCGTCACCAGGTGCTGGACCACAACAACAGGCCGGTGGAGCTTTGCTCTGGCATCGAGACCAAAGGCATCCTGGGTAATGATGGAAGACCTTACATCTTGGACCTTCTACGGACGTTCCCCCCTGACCTTAACTTCCAGTTTTCAGAGACAGAAGAGAGTAATGAGGTGCCAAAGGAGTGTAAGAGCTTTGGTTACCCACGGCAACATCGTCACAGCCTGGCCAGCCTTAGACCAGAGCTGATAGAGGCCTTCGTCCAGCACAGGTGGGGAAGAGGAGATATGGAACAGCTTTGGACACAAAGAAAGCCACCCGTTAACTATTAAATCAGAAGGATGAACTGAGCTTGTGACGTATCTTATTCCTCTTGTGTCTCCTGTTGCAGGTATGAGCTGTACGTTAAGATGGTGTCCCAGGGACTCGTCCAACTGGAAGACCAGGATAAATCCACAGAGCCAAGTGAAGGGCCGGTCTGTGAGCCGAGAACCGGAGAGGCAGTAACGACTGGTGCTGACACTGGTGAGTAACATCAGCCAGGTGAAGTGAATTGACAAACCTACTGATAAACAAGGAGAAATGAGATGACTGTACAGAGAAACATGCAGTGAGAAGGAAGGTACAAACAGTAATCAGTTATGCATGCATATTACGATGATTATCACCAGGTAATTCCTGAACTTGGAAAACAAACTCATCTCCATCATTAGTAGTTGTTCTTTTACTTTTGTAGATTTTCAAAGAAGAAGTGTGATTATGAATGCTTGTAAGGCTGTCGGATCAGTCAGCGACTCTTCCTTTGACATCTCCTTCAATCCTGATGTTTGCTCTCCAGGTATTGAACACACTTGTGTGTACACACACACACACACGCATGCTTATATGACATTTTTTTAAAAAAATCAGACAGCAACTAAACAGTGAGTCTTTGCTGTAGGTGTTCGTTTCTCCTCTGAGTGTGCAGCTGAGGTTCAGAAGCAGAGGCAGCTGTTATGGGACGCTGCTGCTTTTCTACTGTCCAATCAGATTCCAGCAGTGGTGAGTCGTGTGTGGAGCAATAATCTTCGGGTCTATCATGTGCATGAAATTAAAGATGATCTATAATTATACTGCTGCTCCCTTGTGTGTGTGTGTGTGTGTGTTTGGTAGCTGAGGGACTGTCTCGACCATGCTGCAGTGCCAGTGGATGGAGCGACCCTGACCTCAGCGCTACACCAGCGGGGTGTGAACGTACGATACCTGGGCCACCTGCTGAGGGAGCTGGACAGTGTGGAGGACAGACAGAGACTCAGCCACATACTGGTATGTACTCTATCTAATATTCACCGTACTGCATGTATATAAAGTCATCATAGCTGCCCATTTCTACCTCTCCGGTTAACTTGTACATTGAGAACATTTCCTCCCGATCAAATAACTGATCAAATGTTCCCTCACAGAGAATTTCTATCAGTGAAGTCATCATCAGAAGTGCGAAACACGTCTTCAGGGCCTATCTACAGGTGAGGTGTTCAAATAATGTTGACGAGTAGAATTTGAGAATAAATTTTGCAGTTCAGCGTGACTTTTCTAATATGAACGTTAATCCTATTTTGTCCCCAGGATGTGGAACCTGCAGCGTTCTCCGCTGCTGTCAGTCACTTCCTAAACTGCCTCCTGAGTTCCTCCTCCTGTTTCCCAGACTCCTGCTCAGATGAGCTACTCTCTCGTCGCAGGAGCCGACGTCGCCGGAGCCACGGGAGTCGTGTTGCCTTGTTGACGGACAGTGTGTGGGCTAGACTGACCCCTGGGGAGCTGTGGGACAGGATCAGGACTGAGGCTGGAGATTATTACCACTACAAAATAGACAGGTGTGTGTGTCTGTGTGTGCGTGTCTGTGGCTCTATATGTGCAACAGGATTTTAAACTGTCTTCCTCTCTGTTCAGTGAAAGCATAGATGAAGTAATAGAGAGGCACGGTCTTCAGAAGAGCTCCCTCCTGAGAGAGATTGCCATCAAGATGGGCATCCAGGTCAGTCATCCACCATGTATCTCGTTTACCCATGAGCTCATATAAATAGATTCTGCTTTATTCAAGAAAGATGTTACAAGCTCACAGAAAAAAAGAAATGTATGCTCATGTTTGATGCTTAACAATACAGATTTCTGATTACATAACTTGAGACTTAACAATATGCTACAGGATTTTTGGTTGCTAAAAACTGAAATTATCTCCAGCACTGACTTGGAACTGCCAAAGTGCAAATAATCCAGTGCAGCTTCCTTTTCTCTGTATTCAGATGCAGCTGAGGGAGTATGCATTTGAGTCTCGACACAGGCCGGTTTTTGGCGAGGAAGATGTTATCAATATGTTCCCTGTGGTCAAACATCTGAAACTTACAGGAACTGATGCCACGCGGCTTGTGCAGCAAGCACAGGTGGCAGTGCAGCAGGGTGAGCAACACAGACACAAATACGAAACAATTACAGCTGCATGTAACACAGTCAATATGTTTGCATTTAGGGTAGCATGGTCGCCCCACTTAGGTGCTTAAAGTGACTGACTGTGACCTGGAGGAACAAGACATTACATTTACCAGCTACACAGACACAGTATGGGATGTGTTAGAAAAATGTTTCCTTATATCCTTACTACATACACAGTATCACATCATTCATTACATATTACATGGCAAAAATGTTGCAGAATTAAAATGGTCACACATCTGGTATTATTGGTGCCTTTAAATTGAACTTATGAGGGGGTATTTTTGATGTATAAAGTAAAGCTCACTATTCAAATTCAAAGTGGTTGAAGGCTGTAGAGCGCTACTTTTAAACAACTGGGAGTCAATGTCAAGTTTAAAAAATCTATCTATCTATCTATCTATCATCCTTCCTATCCTATCCTATCCTATCACCAACCTTTCAAGGTGCTTATGGAAATGCGGGTTTATTATTATGATACCCTTGAAAATATAAGGATGACTTTAACATGTTAGGTTGGGTGTTTTCAAATGGACTCTTCTTGTGCACACAGTAAACACAACTCCACTTGAGGGCACCACAAGATTAAATGAACTCAGTCACTCAGGGCATATACACAAATAGTTAAAGTCACGTATGTACTCGGTCATGTATTCAGCACTGATTTGCTGAGATTTGATAGGTGATATCATTTAGTGGATTAGAGTCACCATCTGGATGTGAAGAGCACATGTTAATTAATTATTTTTTCTACATTTGAGACTCATCAGCAGTGTTTTGTATTTGCTTCCAGGACATCTCAAAGATGGCTACGAAATGATCAGCCAGGCCCTCGTTCTGTTCAGCAGTGTATGTGGGGTCCTACATGAGGATGTGTGCATGTGCCTGCGTCTCCTTGGACGGCTCAGCTACATCTTGGGGGACTATGCAGATGTACGCAGATTCATTTATACCGTTACCATTTACCTGTCCAGGTTCCAGACTTCTGAATCATCACAGACAGAAATATAAACATTTGTGAGTTTCCATAAAGTGAGTTTCCCTCACTTCCCCGTGTCACATAGGCCCTCAGTCACCAGGAGAAGGCTGTTATGAGCAGTGAGCGAGTGCAGGGTATAGACCACCCACAGACCATACAAGACTATGTAAGTTCTCATCAATTCACAGACAGATTGTTGGACCATAAGTTAAATGTATTCATATTATATGTCTTCACATGGAAGTAATTTCCTGTCTGTGATTCAGACTCACCTGGCTCTGTACTGCTTTGCTGGAGGCCAGCTTTTGACCTCACTGCAGCTGCTGTATCGTGCTCGGTACCTGACCCTGCTTGTGACTGGAGAAGACCATCCACAAGTTGCACTGCTAGATGTAAGTGAGACGTTATGCCTTTCTGTGTTCAATGTTCGATGAGGACCATATGTGAATAAAACGTACATACACAAAGTCCAGGTAGATAAGGAACTGGGTAATGCAAACAGGCAACTTGATAGCTTGCCGCATCACAATAAAACACTGTACTCAACCACAAGATACTTTATCACCTGTCCTCACCTGTGAACATTCAGGGAAGGCTTCTACATAAAGTCACTTTCACTTTTAGAAGGTATAACTGCATCTTGTTATGCTCTGCTGTCTCAGAGTATGCTGGGTCTAGTGCTTCATGGACTGATGGAGTATGAGCTTTCCCTGAAGTACCTACAGAATGCTTTAAATTCAACCTCAAAATACCACGGTGCCACATCCCTGAAACTTGCACACTGGTAAGACACTTTGTTGTCATGTTCCTCACTTTTCTCAGAAGCAAGACAAAAAACACAGACTGCATTGAAGTAACGAGAAAATGATGGAAATGCTTTTTTCTCTACCTCTGTGCATCTCCATCTCTGTCTCCTGCGCAGTCATCATCTGCTCGCCACTGTGTATGAGAGCAAAGGAGAGTTTCGATCCGCCCTGCAACATGAGAAAGAGGCTTATTCAATATATAAGAACCAGGTGTGTTTTTAAATGTTAGAGTACCTTGTTTGATGGTATTATGTTTATGCTATATGCTCTCATTTCAAACAAGAGACTTTTCACATTTCACACATGAAGGTTGGTGAGGACCACGACAGTACGAAAGAAAGCTCAGAGTACCTGAGGAGTCTCACCCAGCAGGCCGTGATCCTTCAGAAAGCCATCAACCAAATCTACAGTAACACACCCAGTGCCTGCATTCCACCTCCAAAGGTTTGTTCACCTTTGTAAATACCTGAATATATATACATGCAAGCATTTCTGATTGTGTGATACTTTATCTCACCTGTGTTTCTCTCTAGTTTTCCACACCAAGCCTTCCCACAATCCTTCAGCAGCTCAACCTGATATATGGCATCATTCTCATTCCCCTCAGGTGAACACTGAAACAGTCCCACTTCAAGAAATAAAAAATAACTAAAGTAATGTTAAACTAATAAATTACATAAACTAAAGTAGTGGTTGCTACTCTCATCTCTTCTGATGATTGTTCTGTGATTATGATTCCCTCACATGTATGTTTTTTTTCCCTTTAGTGCAAAGGAAATTGCAGAAGTAAGGACAGAGTTGCAAGGAAAGGTTCAAGTGGACAAGCTGGAAAAAAAGACCTGAAACTTAGAAACAGTGTGGACACGCACATAGAATATTTGTGTTTTCAGTCAGACTTCTGAACTGCAATGGCAAATAAAAGCTGAGCAAATTGCTGGTTTTATTGTTAGTGTTGTCCTATTCTGGACAACAATGCAAGTAACAAACAGGTCCAGCCCTCTCCTTGTGGAACAGGACTTTGCTCTGCTGTTGGACGTTGAAGACCGGACGTTGAAGCAGGCTTTATCTAATGCAGGGCTACCTGCAGACGTGATGTAGGGATCCATAAATGAACTCTGCAGGCTATAACTTTGAAGGCAAATATGTATGACTCTTTTGTCAGACAAATGCAGGAACCCTACATATTAAATAAAGTGTATACTAATTATACTGCTATATGAATGGAAAGGGACATTGTGTTTAGATCTACTTCTACTGACAAAAAGAAATAAAGCAACAGTGTTATAAGAGTCCAGATTTCTTAGATTTTGAAAGATTGTGCTGTAGTCTTGCAATCCCCTTTGTGTCCACTGGGTTTCACACTTGTGCCATAAAACTTCTCAGAGCGTGAATGTCTCTGTCTATATGCAGAACATGTAAACATAGTACAGTATACGGTCTGTGGCTGTATACAGAGAATCATTTTCATGATTGTTTTGGATGTGTACTAGCATTCCATTATAATTTAATCCACGTTATATGGATGAATATCCAGGTGACTGTTGGGAAACCATAACCATCTGAGCATCTTATGTCTTCATTGTACACTAACAACTCAGATTAGAGACTCACTAAAACTGAAATGAAGACATTAGGGTTTGTTATAAAATTATATTTTACAAAGATGATCAACCGACACCAAATCAGTGACTGACTGTGAGATCACTTTCATTTCAGGTAATAACTGCTATTTCATTGTATAAGTATAGAATTATGATTTCATTTGATTCTGTTATGGAGTGGATGAATGATTTTTTTAAATAATAAACATTAACATATGGAACTTAAAGTGATGGTGTGTTTCCCCTTTAATTCAAAGAGCGTAAGATATCCACGCCGCGCGCTTCCGCTCACCTCCAACGTGCGCGCGGCCGATATCCAACCGCGACCGTTAGCTGGGGCCGGGCAAATGCGGTGGTACCAAAGAGGAGAAAAAATCTGACCGACCGTGCCGGTGATGTGAAAAGTCACAATACCACAGCAAAATCAGGGTATCCCATCGCATGCTTAGACCTTTCAAGGGGATATGAGAATGACCCCTTTTCAGAGGGTAAGTTAGTAGTTTTTACACGCGTCCGTGTTTTTGTTTTGGCACTTAAAAATACTTGTTATTTTTGACGACGAATTACCTGCAGTGTCTGCGCTTTCCCGTTCCGATCTCAAAATGGCGGAGAGGCCGAAAGCTAAGCTAAGTGGCAAAGTTGGCATTCACAAGAGCATCGATTCAGAGACTGGGTGTGAAAATAATACCAAGGTGATGATATTCAACTATGCAGAATGTGATTGCGCTCTTAAAACCAGTTATGTGTTTCTCGGTCAATGTGTGATTGGTGTCGAGACACTTGTTGTGAACATTTGGCTAACGTTAGCTACGTCTATTTATGGGCGTTCTGCTGGGAACAGCTAACGTGGTACGTTAGCCCGGCTAAGCTAACTTAGATGCTGTCATCTAGCTGCCATATTTTTTACAGCCGGGTGCAAATATTCTGATGTTGCTAGCAAATACACTAATCAAATGCTAAATTTGAAACATTGACAAAGTTTGGTATGGACATATTTAAATTATGTGAGTCTGTAACAACTAAATAGTGTTGTACTGGTAAATATCAGCTAATAACTCCGTTAATCAAACTTGGTTTAAGTTACATATCCTATTCGACTTACATATTTTAACACCGAAGTAATGTTTTATTTTCAACAAGTGACTGTGCTGCTTAGGTACTTGTTGGCGGCCGTTGAATGTTTTCCTTTGGTGACTGTGTGTTAGTGTAATCTAGCCTGCTCAAACTGACAGCTTCAGTTAACGTCTGCGTTATCGCGCTAAGCTAACGTTAGCTGCAAAGGGCGTTGCTGAGCCATTGCTGCAACTTTGCCCTTGTGGGCATCGAATCTTGGAAAGACGTCACCCAATCTAGATATTGGACTCAGAACCGTTTCTCCAAAAACGCACAGCAGTCTAATTATTTTTGATGTTTTCATACATACTGCAAGCTTCCTAAATATAATCTATCACGGTTTGAGGAATCACGGTTAGGGTGGAGACTAGAAAAAGGGCCAGTACGAAATATACCAGTTCTTGAGATCTACAGGATTGTCGCGTGAGCTGAATTTTACTAGCCAACTGAACAGTCAGAAATTGTCCAGTAGCTTTCACTGCAAAGCATTAAATATTACAGTGCCTGTCTGGTTGTAGAATAGGCTGTGGACCTATTTAAATATGCTCAATTTTTCAAAGCACTCCAGCATCTCAACATTTTACCTGTGCTGTGTTTTCTAAAATAATAAGATGTTTTTGAAAGTGCAGTGAAGGTTTTAGTTCTGCTATATTTATGCCTGCATCTCCACTTATTCTTTTTCCTATCAATATGAGAAGAACTAAATGATGACTGCTGGAATTGATGGCATGTGCAGTATGTTTTAGATAATGGTTGAGTAACTTTTGAGCTTAGAGTGCTATTGTGGGACGTTAGACTAATATCACAATAAATCCTGAGACACCTTATTGGTTCAAGAAAATGTATTGAAGTACTGCGGGGCTAAGAAACTAAAACATTTGTTTTGATGTCTGATTTGTAATCAAACATGGCCTTGTGGTTCATTTGTGCCAGTAGGGACTTGTTTAGCTTGAAGGTCACCCATAAGGAGGGGCATTGTAGAACAGCTTCAGATAATCAACACACAATGACTGAAAACTTGATATGCAGCCTGAACTAATGCTGGTGGCTGGTTTAATTGCTGTTTTGTCAGTTTTACAGCGATTGTCTCTTCAAAATTCAGTGCTTCTTTGTGTAATTGTTTGTTGTGTTAAAATAACATTGAATTTGACGAAAAATATTTAGTATAGAACAACTTATAGACAAATTTTCTTAATCAACATTACATTTTCACGTTAATTTCTACATAGTTTTAGAGTGGTGCTTTTATACCAGAATTGATAACTGTTGTTCATTTGGTAAAGACTTGGTCACATCAGTGTACTGTTTGCATGACTGAACATGCCACTGTGACCAAGACAAATTTTTAGGGCTCTGAGAAAACCAGATGAGGCATGATTGACGTCACTCCTTGTTATTGTAGCCTAATGGGAGCTTAAATTCATGTAATCTGTTCACCTTTTTAGATTTTACATTTTAAACCAGACAAGACAATATGTTTTGGTAAAATTTTGTAGTTCTTGAGAGAGAGCAGAGAGGATGCAGAGACTCAACCACCACTTAGTGACGTCCCAGTTTTCTTCAGTGGCAGGTAAATTAAATTTGGATGTCATGCTGCCCGTGCTCTCAATTGTCTGCACACTACGCATGTAGTCAGTCACATATTGAGGTGAGATTGTTTTTCCATCTAAAATGCATTATTACTACTCAAATGTGATTTTTTTTTTTCCTCAATTTTTTAAAGGAAAGGCTTTCTATTACAATTCATACCAGGGATGTCCTGGTCAAGTTTTGTGGCCCTTAAGCAGCTAGAATGTACATTTTGATTAATAGTGGAAGACAGAGATGAGGCACAGCAGTTTAATGCTCCTCGTTTTGCTAAACACCCCAAAGGTCATACACACTTGGAAATGATTGCACCAGAGCTTGTTTGGCCTGTTATCAAGCTACTCACACAATTAACTTTAGGTAGTGACGATGAATGCGATCCGGCCATAAAAAGAGAAGCTGCTACCTGAATGTTTTTACACCGATGCTTGTGGAGAGATAACAGATTTGCCGCTGTCGATCATTGGTGCAGTCGAATGATTTATCACATTCAAACTTCAGTATATTAACATGTATTCATTTTCTTCACACAACCCATTAAATAAATCAGCATTTTCCGTTTTTAGCAATTTGCAACTTGTACTCTTTGGTTTTGCTTAATGATTTGGCTTTTTTTTTGTTTTTTTTACTTCAGTTTCTTGTTATTTGTCAGCTCACATATATACTGATAACGTAATGTCTGAAATTAGCTCGTATCGGCTGATACATCTCTAATTTATACACTTTGAGAGTTTAAACAGGAGGTTGTTTGATGATAGAGGCCAGGGTTTTGCGTCAGCGTATTGCCATCTTGAAGGGATTGTCAAAATGAGCCGTGATTGTGGAGTGCAGCCCACTGAGTCAAGCTAAGGGGTGAATGAGCTGATGGTTTGAGATCATCATAGAGCTTCTACTTTTCAGGTGATTTATTGAGATTGTGATATAAATGTCCTCTTACTTAGCAGTGTTTCCTATAGAGTTTCGTTGGGATGGCCATCCAGGTACATTAATGGCCACCAAAGATCGGTGCCAGATGGATCACCAAAGAATATTTGGCAATCTGTTTTTATTTTCTTTTTTCTTTTTGTCCGACACCATCCACAATTGATGAAGTAGACAATCTCCTGTCATTCTACCCCTCCCATCTACTGAGTATTGACAGTCATGTTCTGCAGAGACAGGGAGAGAGAGAAGTTCTTGGGTATTAAATGCACTGATTGATGTGTGACCTCTCCTGTTTAAGCTTGTAAGTACACTTGCTTGGAAGTGCAAGTGTGCTTGCAATGTCATTTGGTACCAGGTTGCTTTTAATCATTTTGCTATGTCACGAACAAGAAGCCTCCTCCACGTGCTCCTCAGCCACTAATGAAGAAAGTCAAGAGAAAAGAGAAAGACAGTCAAGTCAAGTCAAAGACACTGACTGAGATAAACAGAAAGAGGTGGGGTGGGGAAAGCTGCTCTGTGGGCAGTCAGAGACCAGAGGTGTAGAAGCCTGTGTCTGGGGAAAGAGACGTGAGTAAACCATAAAATTAGGTGGACAGTTGCTGTGTTATGCAGCATCATTGCAATACATTTTGTGTAATCTGTAATGCAAAGGAATTAACAAATACCTTGTTAAAAAAATGTTTGCAGGATTCTTTAGGCAAACAAATTAAGAAAACTAAAAAGTGTAACAGAAAATTGATTTAATTAAGGAACAGTATCTCCAGAAATTTTGAATGTTTTTTGTGTTTTATAGATGGCTGTTTTGTCCAAATGGATTTAATAGTATCCATCATCTGTGTTTTGTGTAGTGTATCTGCAATGCACAGATTTAGATTTAGTCACAGCCTGGATGTTGGTACCATGTTGCCAGTGTTCATTCTAGGCAGCTTCCTGTTCCCCTTGTTCTGTTTTACTACAAATACTACACATATGATTGAGTAGTAACTAAGCAATTTCCCCTAGGGATCAATAAAGTATTTCTGATTCTGATTCAGGTTTTACAGCAGTGTTTCTCTTAAAAGTTTGTCAGGCCCGATGTTATGCTCCCAATAACAGATGAGATGTGTGTGTTGGTATATTGATGCAATCCACTTCGATCAATGTGCCAATTTGTATTTATGTTCAAATTTTGTTCACTCATTACATCCAAAAATATCACAAGGAGAGGATGATTTAATGAGATGTATTCATTGCATGAATATGTATGTATTTATTTACTGCATAATACTGTGTAACTGTATGATATCAGTCATTCATCAATAGCACAAAAATACAGTATAAGCTAATCACTTTTCCATTTGTGATATGCTCAACCAATTGCAGCTTACCATGGGTAGTCTGGTACAACTTAGGGCTATATTTGGGGCCCCTTCAACCACTCTGGGCCCAAGCCACATTGTTGATGTGTGCCTTTATTTTGTATCCTGGAGCTGGAGTCTTGTAAGCAAGTCTTGACTTTACTCGAGTCCCTCACTTTTGCCCCTCTGACTTTTTTCTCATTTGCCTGTCTCACTTGTCCCACTTGTGCCCTTTTTCCCATCTTTATTTTTGCTTGGCTGTGGAGTTTTGGAGAAAAACATTAATGTATTTGGTAGTGGTTGTCTGTCCCCTGCATTCGAGCCTTTTATCTTCACTGGCAGCACCATTCTCATGTTAGTTGACATTTATTCCATGTGCTTGTGCTCCATAGTCACTTACAGACTCTGACAGCAGTGGCACCCACATCATGTCAAGAGTTTTCCAGGCAGTGACACAGGAATTGACTCAGGTTTCAGAACAGTACCACAAAGAGGCTTTCACATACACAAGTAATTGATTTTCAAATCAAAGGATTTTTGGTTTTAAGGTTTTTTCATTTTAACTTGGTAGAGGTTCCCGTTGGCTTGCCAGGCTTGTTCAGTTAAAGGGGAAACACTGATTATATGTGTTGGTGCGGTGGGTTGTGTGCGTGGTCGTGTATGTGTATCGCTGTATTGTTAGGTCCAAGTCATCTACCATCTGTATCTTGCTTGAATCTCTAATTTCATCGCTATGGCTTTTGTCCCTGTCGACAGTCTGTGTATTTTTGTGTACTTTCTGTCATATGTCCTTGGCAAAAGAATGCTGAGTTTGTGGAGGAACAATGACTTGTGTGATCATTTTTACAGGCCCCTACTGGCATTTCCAGAAAATGACTCTTTGTTCTACTTTACTGTTTACAGACATTTAAATTCAAATGATGTATTCATGTACTGCAGCTGGAAAATATCTTTTCCCCTCTGTTCGCTTTCAAAGTAAGCCTGATCATGTTGTCCCAGGGGTAGGAGGTGGTCAGTTCAGCACCTTGCTCAGGGATACCTACGGTACTTTTAGAAAAACCCTTCAGCTGGGCGTTTAAAAAAATTTGTTTTGGACCCTTGACCTGACCACATGTAGTATTCACAGACAGAGTGGGGAGGAGCAAAGTCGTCACTCCAAATGCAAGTGGAACCATGTTATAATGCCAAGTGTGAAGATACAATACTTTTTATGGGTGCAAATAAGCAATCAATGCATTTTAGGGCTGAAGTGGACTTAGCGCTCAGATGATCGCACAGGTTGTAAACAAACCACTCTACATCATTTCCTTTGATAAGCCTGACACATAGACAGGACCTTGAACTCTTCTTTATTTATGACTGTCTTTGTTCCGCTATTTAATGCTAAGACTACAAAACTGTACATTTGCCTTTCACTGATAATTGGAGGACTCTTGCAGGTCTTAAAAATATTTTTTAACTGACTGAAACTAGACGCCATAGTGTCATTAGTTTATTTTGCATATCAATTTATGTATGTATTCCCTTAAAACATTTCCATCAAATACAGTTGCCGGTGAAGCTCAGGAGTCTCGGGCGGGTACAGAAGACACAGAGATCGCCTTAGTTATGTAATAGTTTAGAGGTTGGTCTCTTTGGTCAAATTTTTGAGACATGCTGTGGGTGCTGCTCAGCTAAAATCACTAGATCTCTCCTGTCACCTCAGCACTCATCATTTTTGCAGGGAGGAAAAAGGGGTTCATTCTAGGACGCTTCTGGCCAAATGTTTTGTTGTCGTCTGCTGCTTCGATGATTTCACTGAAAGAAATGCTCCAGTGCTCATCTGTGAAGTAAAAAAATATATGCAGAATGTTAGAAGTATCATTCAATTATTTATTTTCTTGAAGTAGTTTTTTTTGTGTTTAGAAGCAGTAGCTGGCAGCAGACAGTGAAACTGACAAGAACGCTGCACCAGACAATAATGCACGCAAGGGTGGCTTGCCTTGAAAGTCCTCCCTCTGTGTCTGGGGTTAATCGCGTTAGCTGCTGTCCAGTCCCATCTTTACATTGCACTGTCAGCTGTATGGAGGACTTGTAGTCTCTATCACTCAGAAACACACACACAGAGTATATAGACTTCAGGTTGTCTGGTCTAGCCGCTAAGCAGCTTAGTGCTATTGTGGCTCCAGGTACCAGCAGTGTTGAAGCTCAGGAAGTGAACGTTCTTATTAGCTTCACAATCTCTGAGTGTCATGTTTTGATAAGTCAGTTTGTGCTGTTGATCTGTGCTCTTTTACTGGGATGGTTACGTGCCCTAGAACTCAAATTTAAAACCAAAATTAATGCAAGTATGTCTTACACTCCCATGAAATAATAATGACTTCCTGTCATTAATTAATTTAATATTGTACTGTAAGGTTTTGTATCACTTCACTTCTTTGTTTTACTTAAAGAAGGTAGATAAGAAATCTTGTTATAGAACCAATTTGTGCAGATGCCTAATTTTTCCTATTTTTCCTCTCTCTGTTCATCAGGTGATGGGCACATCTGATCAGTGAGTGAGATTTGGACCACCGAGAATACTTGTGGAGCCTTGTTCCAGCAGTTGATTGACAGCAGCATTTCCAGTTTACCTCCCTCTGCGTGGCACTCTTCTCGCCACCTCTGAGTCTCCGAAGGAAGAACATCACTGAGGGATCGGACCTCCCCAACACACACTTTCCTGCCAGACTCTCCCAGCATATCACCCTCACCTCCCCAAGAGGGAGAGAACAGCAGCCACCATGGTGCTGTCACAGAGACAAAGAGATGAACTGTGAGTGCCTGGATGTAAATATGTGGGTGTGTAGGCTCATTAGACATGTAAGCAAGAACAGACATGTAGACTAACATGTCATAAGGAGGAACACTTTCATCTGAGTGCACACATGTAGCCTTTGTAGCATTACCTCTTAAATTTGACCACAAGGCTCAAATGTACATTACTTGTTTTCCTCTCTTGATAGAAAGCTGTTTGTTAGTCATCCAGAAGAGGTTAATGTAGATGTTGTAAGAAAATGCATTCCGTTACAAAAATTTATAATCATGGAGAAAATGTGAAGAGATCTAAGCTTCAAGGTGCCTCACTTGATAGCTGCTTAGTGAATATTTCATAACCCACATGACAGGAGCAAAGAAGTGAGGGGGGATGGGGATGGAGGAGGAACTTAACAAAATGATTGCTGGTTATTGTGACCAGCACTGTGCTGTGACATCTGCTCCCCAGTCCACGCAGCACAAAACAGGAGATGTTTTATTTTCTAAGTTACTGTCCTCAGTCATGAAAATCTGGACTGTTTAAGTTCTTATGAGTTTAAAATACAATTTGATTGGAAGATTATGTAGAAATCCTCCTACAAGTAATGGCTTAATGTTTAAGTATACATACAATTGAATTACGGTTACAGTTGTCAGTGGCTCAAAGTAACGCTGAAACTACAGCTGAAATTTAGCACCGATACTCATGAAATATTCGCCTTTCTTCTCATAAAAAATCTGGTCTTCTTATTTATATAACAGTGTGTGTGTGTGATTGTGTATTTGTGTGTTAAAGGTTGCATTTCCATGTGCTTGTGGTTGCCCAGTCCGTGTGCCATCCATGCTTCGTGTTCTCTCTTTGTGGCGAGTCTCAGGTTTCCATAGCAGCTAAAACATAGTTTCCCAGTGATCTGGTCCTTATGTTTTGTTTTCTTCACTGAAGGATTGTAATTTCTTAGGGCACACATTCAGTTGTGCTGACATTTAAGGTGGAACTGTGAAACTTAAATCCCATTGCTCCTATTTGTTAGACAGGGTGTGGTCTCCTTTCTTTTAAGGAGGAACCATTATTTCTCTTAAGGTGGATATTTAATACATGACCACCTCTTTTTGAATTTTTTTGACAGGTACTTAATTTAGCAGAATTTTGGGCAGATCCGCGGGTTATGTGTGCTAGAATGATTGAGGACCTAATCTGTAATTAGTGATAAATTAATTGCTAGGACCTGAAAAATCTGATTAATTAATTAATTTATTCTCTATTCTCTCTCCCCAGAAACCGAGCTATAGCAGACTATCTCCGTTCCAATGGATACGAGGAGGCCTATTCCACCTTCAAGAAAGAAGCAGAACTAGATATGGTAAGGAGAGACAGGTGCACAAAAATGTCAAAACAAATGACGAAAACTTCTGAGTGTTTGCCTTTTCTCCATTCATAGAATGAAGAGGTAGATAAAAAGTATGCTGGGCTTTTGGAAAAGAAATGGACTTCAGTCATCAGATTACAGAAGAAGGTAAGGAATGTTTCTGTTCTAGTAGACAGAGTACTTTAAAATTGCCTTAGATATTGGGTGCATGCTGGACATTTCACATATGTAAGACAGACCAGACTTTTTTGGTTATTGGCTTGTTTTTTTTTTTTTTACTTAGATTTAGTCTAATCTAAATCTAAGCATTTGCTGATAACTGACTCTTCTGACTCACCATTCTGCCACAGGTGATGGAGTTGGAGTCGAAGTTGAATGAAGCAAAGGAGGAGATGACACACGGAGGATCTGTAGGTCAGAAGAGGGACCCCAAGGAGTGGATCCCCCGCCCCCCAGAGAGATACGCCCTGAGTGGGCACCGCGCCCCGGTCACGCGTGTTATATTCCACCCTGTCTTCTCTGTCATGGTCACAGCCTCTGAGGATGCTACCATCAAGGTGCTTGTGTGTGTGTGTGTTTAGAACTAGGGCTTACACTTTGAGCTGCCAGTCCATTAGGTTCAGCTGGCTACAAGTTGATATTTAGTTTTTGTTGAGTGTGTCTACCCACCATATGTCTGTGGGGAAAGACAAAAACACCACTGAAACACTATTTAATCTGATGCAATAAAATCCACTTCACTACAGAGTCCAGAATGCCCATGGAGTTAAATCAATATATTTCTGACACAGTTTCAAGTAACACTGGAGTGTGTGTGTTAGATTGTATTACATTTAACCCAGTAAACCTGCATTACAGCTGGCGACTGTACAAATGTATCACAGTACACTGGGAGAAATGGTATTGATAAATTGCATATTTTGAAATGTTTAACTTTTTTTGAGTCTTCTAAAGTGAGTAAAATGTGTCTCCAGCAGAAATATTAAAGCACAGTGATGGCTGTGTGCAGCAGCATTCATAACAAAATCGTGAGTGTTGCAGCACACCACACTGTAGCCTCTGCAGCCCTGACCCTTCAGATCAAAGCTGTACTGCAGATCTGTGTCTGTTCTCCCTTTTTATCCTCTGTGCTTCTGCTTCGACGTGCTTTTCCCCCTCCACCTCCTCCCTTTATCCTGCCTTCCTCCCTCCCTGCTTCCCTTCACTCTTTTTTTCTGCTTTGTCACTGCGCATCTGTGTGGAGATCGGCTGATGCTCATGTTGTCAGAGGCAACGCTCCCAGAGCGCAGCACCTTGGGAAATAGGCAAATCTGTTTCTCTTTCAACCCATCCCCCCTTTTCAGCCTTTTTATTCAATAAACAGTTAAACACTGTCAGCACATTGTTTCATTTATACAGCTTTATTGTAGTTATAAGGATATCCTCAACAAGTTAAACAGTCCGGCCCAGTGTCTACTTGCACTGTTTTCTGCATTTAAATTGGAGTTAATGTCAAAACATGTCATCCAATCTACAGCCCATCCTACATGTTAAAAATACAATTTTTGAGCTCTAAAATCTTGACCCACTGCTGACTTTCCATTCCTCTGATCACTTTGTTGTGAAGCCACTAGACTTAAATTGGACCAACGTGTGATATTTCTTCGTGACGTTTTATTTTTAGGGAAGGTATACATCTCTGTCTGATATTTAGGGAGGGTGAGACTGAAGTGCATCAATGACTGACTACTGCTGTTTGTGTGTCTGTTTTTAGGTGTGGGACTATGAAGCAGGGGACTTTGAGCGAACCCTGAAGGGCCACACAGACTCTGTGCAGGACATCTCCTTTGACCAGACAGGAAAGCTGCTGGCCTCATGTTCAGCTGACATGAGCATCAAGCTTTGGGACTTTCAGGGGTTTGAGTGCATCCGAACAATGCATGGTGAGCGATATTTACAGATTTACAAACGGTTAGAGTACAGGAACACCTGTTACAAATAAGTACTAGATGGAAGCAGATCAGTCGCAGAACTTAACTCCTGACTGTGTTGTCCAGGCCACGATCACAATGTGTCATCTGTAGCCATCATGCCAAATGGTGACCACATAGTGTCTGCCTCCAGAGACAAGACCATCAAGATGTGGGAGGTAGCCACAGGGTAAGTGCGGGGGGAGCCTCGTTTCAGCACTCACTACCATCTCTTACTGAGACTTAGATTGATGTAATTTTCCGTTTTGTGCATAACCTTTTTTCCCATATCCCAGTACCATATCATTATTGCTCCTTTATTCATGATTATATTGCATTAGTTTTTGATTAATATCTCCACTTACAGGTACTGCGTGAAGACATTTGCAGGCCACAGGGAGTGGGTGAGGATGGTGCGTCCCAACCAGGATGGCTCATTGATCGCCAGCTGCTCCAATGATCAGACGGTGCGCGTCTGGGTGGTCGCTTCGAAGGAGTGCAAAGCCGAGTTGCGGGAGCATGAACATGTGGTAGAGTGTATCGCCTGGGCCCCTGACAGTGCTCACCCCACCATCCTGGAGGCCACAGGCTCAGAGGTGTGTACAGCTGCTGCAGGATTTGTCATTTACCTATAGAGGATGTTTGTGCGTGTTTGGTTCAGCTGCAAGGTTACCCACAATTGATGATAGTAAAGACAAACCATGTGCACTGAAATAATGACTCCTATCTGGCTGTTGGTTGAGTGATTAGATGACCGGTTTAAAAGCTAATGTGGATATCATTAATGTTTTAAGAATTTAATAGCTCAAAATAAATTTTGAAATGATACCTAACTGCACTGAAGTTGCCCTGTAGCCAGCCACTGTTTAATACATCTTCCCCCTGTTTCTCTGTTTTGCAGAGCAAGAAGAGTGGAAAACCTGGGCCCTTCCTTCTCTCTGGATCCAGAGATAAAACAATTAAGATGTGGGATGTCAGCATTGGCATCTGCCTTATGACTCTGGTGAGTACTCTAAGCACTGGCTGACTATGACTCTTACTGCTTCTGACTGAGGGGAGTGGTAGGTAATCAGATGTGTTTCTTCAGGTGGGACACGACAACTGGGTGCGTGGGGTGTTGTTCCACCCTGGAGGAAGATTCATAGTGAGCTGTGCTGATGACAAAACCCTTAGGATCTGGGACTACAAGAATAAACGCTGCATGAAGACCCTGTGTGCCCATGAACACTTTGTTACCTCTCTGGGTAAGACACACTTATTACGGGAATTAATTTTACATCTCGTGCACCTCAAATATCTAACATTAACCTGTACTTAACCACTAATAAAACAGAACCTAAGCCTTAGCTGAAATGCTCACTTTTTACATACTCGTTTCAGCCTCGTGAAATGTTTAAACTGTTGAGTTTGTCTTGAATGCAGCAAAACAAATGTTTACCTCTCTTGCAGATTTCCACAAGACTGCTCCCTACGTGGTGACGGGCAGTGTCGATCAAACAGTCAAAGTCTGGGAGTGCCGCTGAGACTGCCTCCATCTCTCCATCCCTGTTCTGCTCCCCTCTTCCTAACTCCAAAAACAGCCCTGAATCCCCACCTTACAACAACCCCGCTCCTGCACCTCAGCCCTTTCTCTTGTGTCCTGACTACCAGCCCAGCCCCTCATCTCTCGCACTCCAAACCATAGCTGACCATGGCGCTTTACCTTCTCGCCATCCTCTCCCTCCCCTCGCTCCCCTCTCCTCCCCTCCTCCCCTACATCGGTCCAGCCCTATTAAGATGACTATCGTCCTTTTATGTAAATTATTCTGGATGTAGGGTACGCTTAATAAATGTCACGCAATCTCTGACACATAAACACACTCAAAAGATAAGAAGTATTCCTTGCATGGTGAATCAAACAAAAAAAATTGTATACTGTTAAATTTGCCGAATTTGCATACTGTTGTCAAGACTTCCTGTCGGATCAAAGGGTAACATATCCTTGTGTGCTGGCGCAGGTGGATTTCGGTTAACTGACTGACCGCACCCCTTGTTGAGGGGGTTTAGGTTTTGTTTTGTTCTACTCCATGCTTCCATTGTTGTGGCCTGTCACTGCGCGGATGGTGGGAGGAAAGTAAGCGTAAAAGAAAGAGAACGAGTGAAAAGCTGTCCCGGAGAGGATGATAACCAGTTGAAGAAAAAAATGAAGCAGGATGCAGCTCCTTAGTTGAATCACGAGTTTCTGTGGGCGACTGCACATGTACGTGTGTGCATACATCGTGTGTGTGTGTATGTTTGTATAATATGACGGGAACCTCTCCATCGTCTCTGCTCTGATGGTCAGAGGAGAGACGGGCAAAGTTTCTCACCCACTGTGTTCATTCATGCTACTTCATCTCTTTTAACAAACTTGCTTTCTAGTAGACACTCACAGGACCTTAATGATCCCTAAGCTGCTCAGAGCACAGGCACACGCCCCATAGCAAAAGTGTGTTTAACAGAGGAAAAAGTCTGCTCACCTTTTATGAGGTTTGTGTGTGTGTGTGTACGTCGGCCCAGAGAATCGCCCAGTGCCCTCTCTCTCGCTAACTCTGCCTTGTTAACCCACTGAGGGCTCCCTCACGGGATATTCATTCTGCTTTCTGTGGTTTCACTGCTCTCTTCACACACACACATACACATACACTCACAAATGCACATACACGCACAGTAAAAATTGTGTATCAATATATCTGGATGTCATTGTTTGCAACATAATGAAATAAAATTCTGTAAATATAAGTTACCTGTTTGTGTGCTTTCTTTTGAGGAATGGAGCTTGAAACGAGATGATGGGGGGAAAGAAAGCCTCTGGGAAACAGTTTCATAGTGAGGTCAGATGTGTTGAACTTTGTCCATCCTGAACAGCCTTATTTCGATTTAGGTTGGCATAGTAGGAAATTCTCTTGACTTGTACTGAAATTGGCAATATTTAGACTCCATTCTTACAAGGTTTTCTGGAAATTTTTCATATTTCATATATTCTCAATCATTTAATCTGTCTAACTCTGGCTGTTGTGCGCTGTGGCAGTTGAAAATTTGGGCATTTTGAAATACTATTAGTTCAACTATCAGTTTGTGAAATGGAGATCAGTGACCCACAAAATGAGTGGCCCACAAAATTAAGTGCTAAGATGTTCTTTTGAAAAATGGGTTCATACCATCATAAGAATAAAGAGCTTCCGGGAATAAAAGGGGTCATGAGATTAAAAACTGGAAAACTGCTGCACTAGACAGCAAGTATTATTTATGTATAACCAACTACCAGGCTCTGGCGCACTGATTTAAGGGATGCTACTGCAAGGCCTCTTAGCATTTTTAGCCACCTGCTAGCTGAGCAAAGGTCAGAGTGTGGACGCAGTTATTGATGCATGCAGAAGAGGAACAGATCTTTTTTTGTTGTTGTTTGTTTTTTGAGATGGAAACGGTGTAGCACTGATACTTGTATAATAACATCTGACATTTATTCCTCGGGTTCAGCCCAGTTGCTTACACTGCAGGCTCACACTGGAGAGGCAGAGGCATCAGGAGGCAGCAGGCACAGTTCAGGCCCCCCTGATCAATTATGTACGGTGCCCCAGCCTACCTCAAACAGACACACACACAGCAGTTACTCTGTCGCTGTTGCCAGGATACCAAATGTGCGCACACCACACCTTGCTCTGTCCTGCAGGTCCGTGAGGGTGGAGTAAAGCGTAAAATGCAGATGGAAACGAAGGGGAAAGTTCTCACACCACCAGGTTCAACTGAGGGACAGCGACAATGGGGTCACGGTATGGTTTGCGCTGAAGCTGGTGAGCTTACACGTGTGCAAGTGCCTTCATCTGGGACTTAATGAAAGGATAATAAACCTGTCTCGGTCTGAAACTCCTGTTCCTCAGCGGAGGCACCGGAGTAGAAACATTGGCCTACATCCGCCCGTCACCACGCTCTCCTTCCTTGCACTCACTTTTTTTTTTTTTTCCTCCCCCTCATGCGAGCTCAAAGCATCATAACAGGACAGAAGAAGCTCACTTTCTCATTTATACCGCTTCTAGGTCAGGTCATCACAGAGGAGGTATGAACCACCACTGATGATGTGTTGAGAATTTCAAGGTCAGTGTAGGCTACACACCAACACCTGCCTCTGTCAGGTGCAGCAGCATTGATTCTCCCACAGAGGATTGTAACCTACAGTCCTAAGCAGCAGGCTGGCCTGTCTTTATGCAGGAAGACATTGACAAGAAGAGAGAGCTGCAGGGTCTGTATTAATATATAGGTTTGTGTGTCACCCCGGTATAGCTTACGTGTGTTCCGCTAGTTTACGTGACCGACGTACTAATCCCATCATAGCCCAACGATGAGTAGGTCTGGAGCAGTTTTGGACGAGGTATGTTCCAGGATGCGGCGCCCTCTAGTGGTAACACACACACATGGAGAGGTTCAATGTCCCTATAAGGCAAAAAAGCAGCGGCACTGTGAGCAGTGGTCACATGGATATCACGGAAAAGCGTAATAAACCTGAACATGTTGTCGCTCTATGGAGGCAGCAGAGGAGAAACGTGAAAGTGAAATTGTTTTTTAATATTCATTGTGTCTGCATAATGACAGTGAGACAGGTGACATTGTTAACTTTCCACCTTAGGGAACTGTCTAACAATTAATGATGGTGACAATACATCGCACTGTCATTCTCTTGACATCCTTGACATGAATTTAAATTTTGAGTGGCAAGTATAAGATTATAATTGGGTTTGGAGTTATGGAAATATGTTTTGATTCGGAATTAAACTTTTGATCCTCCCTGGTTTGTATGTGAGAAATGTCCCCTATTTTGTGCATTCATCTCATACAACCCAAGCAACAAATCTACAAGTTCTTAGTTTGGCCAATTAATTCTGTCCTTCTCGTCCCCTTGTGTCCATGATGCCACACACTCCTTGCTTGGTCCATTTCATTTCTCTTTAATATCCAGTAGTGATGCAGCGCTTCTAACTGGGTCAGCCCGTCCCTGCCTCACATCCGTCCCACCCTCCTCATCTCTCCATTTCACCCCCTCCTCCGCCTCCCCTTTTTCCTCTGTATGTGCATCCCTATAGAGATTTTTTTCATGCAGCTCATGTGCTTACCATGTGCAGCAGCTCTCTCCTCCCTGTTCTCTCCCTCCTCCCACTTTCTACCCGATTCATTTTCTGATATACATGCTCTCATGGGTGTCTCAGCCTGTTGCAAAATGCCCCCACCTTCGACCCTCCATCCACCCCCTCTCCCTCTCTCTATCTCTCATACACACACATACACACACAAACACACTGTCTCTTGCATTTGTTTCTGATCATTTTGCATTGCAGTTTTTTTCAATCCATAATGGTGTTAGTAGGTTTGTATGTGCAGGCAGGACACATGGCATGGCGAAGGCAGCTCTTATGTACTTCTGAGCTGCTGTTTTGATTGGCTCAGACAGCCAGACCCTGTTATGCGGTGGAGGATGTATACGACAGAGCGGTGTCCAATCAAAGACTGTTACTATGCAGCCACATACACGCTACATGCATCTCTATGCAGTGTATAGAAAAACACACCCTTGTAATGTAAACCATTAATATATCATAACACCAAGATAAGATTTATTTTTCACCTGAGGTAAATGTATTGCATAAACCAGCACTGCTGTTTCATTACATGTTAAATATCATCACATAACGTCATGCAGCACATCCATCATTACACAACACTCACAGTATACCATACTCAATATCCAGCATCAGAAGCAGTGCACCATACCACGTGGAAATAATGAATGGAGACAGAGAAAGAGAAAATCCTTGAGATGCAGCAAATCGCAAAGATTTTTCAGCTTGAGATACAGAAATAGTGGGTGAGAGATGACAAATCTGGAAAAGAGATGCAGTGAACTGGCAGGAAGGGAACTTGAAATAAAAAATTTGACATTCAAACAATCACTACACAGCATGAATGCTGTAACATACCAACAAATTCAGCTTTTCTTATGTTAATAAATTGATTTTTGGTTGCCTCTCTATCATTCTTTGTTTGCTAACAATATTTGAGAATAGTTGTTATAACATATATCTACCTTTATTTTGTAAATTACAGTAGCCTATGTGTTGATCTTCATATTAAAAGAAACACATGAAAAGACACCAGTTTAAAGGTAAGGGTGCAATATCTATGGTATAAAATAGATCATACATGAATTTAGGTGAATTCTTATGAGCCTTAAACATAAACCTACTGAATAATAATAATAATAAATCTAGTTTTGGTCAGCTGCTTCTCCTATTCACCCCCATACACTAGTAAACCCCGCCCATTGGCCTCTGATTGACAGCTCTGATCTCGAGACAGCAGGGTGGCCAGTCACGCTCTCGCCATGCAAATGAGCCGCGCTCGGGCCGGGCGGGTGCCCATGTGGACCAGCACCATGCCTTGTTGTTCTGAGCGCTGATTGGCTCGCTGGCGCCTGATTGTTCTTCATGCGCTGCGGGCCAACAGCAGGAACCAAAACATGGAGGACGATTGACGTCAACGGGACTTCCCTGTCGCGAAGCACACGGAACTAAGCGAGTAGACTGAAATTCTCTTTTTGTTTCCGGTAGCTTTAAAACACAGAGGTTACGATAGATGAAATCGCAGTTTTGTGAGTAGAGAGAGCTAGCGTTTACCGAGACCGACAACGCGGAGTAGGAGGGCGTGATGCGTTCGCCGGGCTTTGTCAGAGGCCGTAGTAACAGGGCGGGGCAGGAATCCGAGAGGGGCGGGTCTTAACGAGAACACGACTCGCCTTGTTGTGTGTATTCCCGTGCTCGCATCGCCATCTTGTTGCAATCCTATTTTTACGTATCCGAGGATCTACTTTCCGTTCGGCCGGATTAAAAATCGTCCCACTGCCTTCAGGAGAAACGCAGGGGACGAAGAGCTCGGGCGTGCAGGTGTTAACAGTGCACACGGCGCTTCCTACCGGGACACTACCTACCCAACGGTCTTTTTCCTCCTTCCGTCCCGGGCCACCGGGTCGCCTGCCGTGAGGGTTTACGCGCAATGAGCATCGATACACTTTTGGAGGCGGCCAGATATCTGGAATGGCAAGCCCAGCAACAACAGATCACACGTGGTAAGTCGAACAGCAGACTGGCGAGTCGTGCTGAACGTACATGACACCAAATAACAGTGCGTGCTTCACCCTAAACTGCCTTTGGGGGACCGAAGCCCGTAACTCCCAGCCATAGCTGGACTTGCTTTTTTAACCGACCCGCCTGTGGTGAACGGAAGCGTTTGTAGTTTTTTTTCTTGGTCGCCCGGGTTCATGCCAAAATAGGGACCAAAGTCACTACAACCTATCTGCAATTCCGCAGTGGCTCATTATTGCACGCAGTTGTCTCCCCCCAATGCGGAAACGGTCAAAGTTGTTTTGCGAACTACTTTGCGCGCTCTTGGCGTGTGTGTGTGTGTGTGTGTGTGTGACAGTTTCAACACTCAAGTGACTCACCGTACGCGCGCGCGTGTGAGTGAGAGAGAGAGAGAGAGCGAGACATGGCAGGGGAGTTCCTGTCAATAACCGTGGTCCATTTATGTATAGTATCTTTGTTATGAAGCGGTTAGCTGTGGACTGTGCACTTTATGCAATATTTATACATGTAAAAGCTCAAACACAATTTAAATGTTGTGTTAAAATTGGCGTTCAAAGTGTGTTATTTTCAAGAGAGTTTCACAGATATCCTGTTATAAAAGAGCACCCCCCCACCGAATCGATTTGCCCCAGTTTTTTGTCCGTCGAGCACCGGCAGGGCGGTGGCGAGCAGAGGCTGCTCTTTACATAATACCCTGACATTGCTCAGCTATCTCATGACACACACAGGGGCGGGGCCTCACGCGCTCACACCGTCCCCAACAGTATATCTGCGCGCGCTAGCGTATAACATGTTTGTTTGTGTCCCTCGTGTTGATTTGAAACCGATGTGTAGTCAATCGAAGTAATGATCATGGACAGTAAAACTAGACGGGGGGTCTGCTTTTTGTGTTTCTCCCCTCTGATGACGTGTCAGACAAATCAACCCCCTCCCCCTCGCATAACTTACCCTACCGCGTGCTAGGATCCGCCCACCACGACCACGTGCACCCCCCCCCCCTCCTGATACACGCCTACGCGCACGCGCGTGCGCACACGCGCACACACACACAGTCACTCTCATCCCCGCCCTTCCCATTCAGAGTACTGACAGTGGCGGGTCAGACACAGGGGGAGAGAGGGAGAGAAAGGGGGGTAAGTAGGGCAGCGTCTCGGCTCACCCCCCACCCCAGCCCAGCCTCTTTCAATGCAGAAGTTATGTAATTTACGTTTGCGTGCATTTGACAATCTGGAGCATGGTGCGAGTGGATTGTACTACAAAAGCTAGAAAGAACAGCCTACTCTCAGCTAACATCGACCTCTGTGTCTGCTGGACTGTAGTTTATACCTCTGCTATATCTCCTTGGAATTTGCCCTTATTTCTTATTGTAGATCTGTTTTTTTTATAGCTTTCAGTACTTTCAACACTATCAAATGCAAATAATGCCTAAAATGCGATACTGAAAAAGTATCAAAGTATTGATATTTTGACAACCTTTGGTGTTCCTCTGTTATACATTATTGGAGAACAAACATCATAATTGTAAAGCAGACACTAACTTAGTTATAAGCTTCTGTGAGATTAAGTGATGCATAGTGTTTAGTGATCCAACTCCAATACATATTGAGTTTGCTTGGTTATCAATAAAGATGCAAATCCTCACACAAACAACAGAATAATCATTCTTTCTTGGAAGAATTACTGAAACAACTGATTATTCAAACTGTTGTTTTGTTTTCTAGTGAATAATTTCAGTTCTAGCTGCAATAAGCTCTCATCCATCTCTTCTTAAAACCAAACACAGTGCTCACAAGAAGGTGGAGCATCCTTGTATGTCTTAGCATGAATAACGTGAAAACATGAATTATTGGGAGCGAACAGGCAGGACTCCGAGGTAGCACGATTAACAGTGTATTGACTTGGATGTTGTTGAAGCCCAAGAAAGTACAATTTCCAAAGTGCAGAATAATAATGTCGTTCTGCATATCATCACGACGAGCACATTGAACTGGACAGGCCTTCTCCATGATGAACTATTGCCCCAGATGAGAGGAAGCTGCGTCATTAGGAGTTTGCATTTTCATGCAAAGAAGCTGTAAAAATGTGTTACTTAACACCCAGCCAGCCAGGCATGTTGGCATGTGGTGTTCCTGTGTAGTTTGATAATGGTGGTGATGGCTGGGCTGTGTGTGTTGGCATTGTGCAGGTTTGAGGAATCCCTGGGATCTTCTGTGTCTAATTCTGCTGTTTCCATGGTAACCGAGGGCTTTCCACATCGCTTTGAGTCTGCCTGCTACGGTGTGCAGTAACTACTCACTCATACCATGTGTGTGTGTGTGTGTGTGCGCGCGCCTCTGCATACTCCACACGAGCACAGCGTGGGAACATTCCCATCCTACCATGTGATTTTCTTTTTTTAAATCTATATTTTGACCTTTTTTCTCTTTTTTTTTTTTTTTTTTTTTTTCAACAAGTCTTGTTTTTCCATCCTTGTGCCAACCATAGTTGACCCAGCAGAGTGGCTCCTTTACAGTCCACTGCTGTTGGTCAGACTGCCCTGACGTGGCCCAGGCGTATGAGCATGCTCAGAGCTGGAACGGTCCAATCACAGGACAGACGGAGGGGTGTTCTCTCCGGTCAGGAGGACAGGGATGCAGACAGTTTCTGTGGTTGTTTCTCCCTCCAGATGATCTGATTCCCCGATGACATCATTCCTTGTTTGTGTTTGTGTGGCGTCCGAAGTGGCATCCAATCTGTCAAAGTTATCTGTATCACAACAATGAAAACAGCAAAGACTGGCTGAAGGCAAGACTGTCATTTATTGGATGATGGTAGTAATAAAGTAGTTCGAAGTAATTAATGATGTTTAAACTCGACGTAGCTCATGGTCTACATTCAGGATGGACACGTGTTTGTCTATACATGAATGTTGTCATGTACTCTACGTTATGGCATGAAGGACAGATGTACACTAGAAATAATCCATCGTGATTTGTTTTTCTTAAATCTGAACTGAGGGCTGTTCTTCCCGTGTTCTGTTTATCTGTACAGTTTACCCTCCTGTTTGCCTTCTCCTACGTCTTATCTTTCTAACTTGTTAGTCCTCATTTCCCATCGCTCACTCCTTTGTGCATCTTCCTTCCTCTCTTCTTACAGAGGAAGAGCAACGCAAGGAGAAGGAGCTCATCAATAGGGAGGCAGAGTCGAGGCATGTGGAACTTGTGACCTCGCTGTCTCCGCCAGTCAGAGCCAACCACATCACTTGGGGAGATGATACTCAACGTCAACAGCTACATCCACCTCCCGCTCCTCCTCCCCCCTCTCTCCCACCTCCACAAGTTCCCATCGCTGTCATCCCAATGGTCCCGGTTGTCACTGCGACGCCCTCGGTCCCGCCTCTCCCACTCACAACCCCGATTGCTGCGGCAGCAACGACGCTCAACAGCTCTCAGCCAGCCAAGAACGCCTCCTCCTCTCCAAAGCAGCAGCCGGCCTCTCCTCACCTGTTGTGCGCCCCCCAGATGAAGGTAGACACCAGTCAGCAGCTGGTTGGCACAAAGCCCAGCCAGCCACAGCCTCAGGTTCAGATTCAGTACCCACCCTCCATCAGCACTAATGGCTCTGGCTCCCAGCATGCACTGGTCCCCCATCAAGCTACACCCACATCTCAGCCACGGCCTAATGGAGTGACGATGGAGGACATGAGGGGGATGGAAGGGAAGAGGAGACCAGGAGGGTCAGTTTATGTGTATATGTGTGTGCGTCTGTTTATTTATAGTGCAGATTGTTTTATGGTTGTATTTTATAATTTATTTTTTGTTTCCAGAGCCGGGACCAGAGAGGTGCACAATAAACTGGAGAAGAACAGGTTAGTCATAATAAGGTGAACTTCTTTTTGTTGCCGTTAGTATTTAAGGATAGCAAAACAGCCGATTTCCTTAGCCTGACTGCCATATACAGGTGTTCTTGTGTTTATTAAGTGTGTTTATGAAAGGGCTCAAAAGCAAATGCCAAAGATCGTGGCATTTCCTGTACAAACCATGAAATCCTTTTCAGGCATGTAGAGTTAAGAGGACTCTTTAAATGACAACAACTCAAGCAAATTATTAGCTTAACAGCAAATAGTAAATATTCTCCAAGATACATGCAAAGTGTGACTCTTTCTTGTTTCTTACTTTTGGATCTCCAGGCGAGCGCACCTCAAGGAGTGTTTTGAGACGCTGAAGAAGAACGTCCCAAATGTTGACGAGAAGAAAACCTCCAACCTCAGCGTTCTCCGCAGTGCTTTGCGTTACATACAGGTAAATGTTTGAAGATGTTCTCAGCTTTCCCAGCATGGTGAAACTGCAAGCTTTTACATCTCGGTGTGGTCTGACGTGGTCTACTGCTCGCTTCTTGCTTTTCATTGTCTTTGGTTTTGAATTGATTGGTTCAGTTCTGGGAAGAGCACAGGCTTTGGTCATTTGTAATTAATATATAATGCCCTGTTTTTTTTTTCATAGCCATTAAGCTTTTGGTTGGTTTGTCCCTTGTGACTATGATATGGCATCCAAACAAATACTGGCGAAGCAGCCTATGAGAGTCTTTATTATGTACTGTCCATTATAGTAAGTTTCCTTTTCTTGAGAACATTGCATTTCAAGTGTTTCGGTGAGATTCTTATCTAGTAGAATTGTTGTGTAACGTCCTGTTGTCATGCAGTATGAAATAGACGCGGAATTGTTTGTCCCAAGAACTAAGTGACCGGAAAGGATTAGAGTAACATTTTTGTGGCGAAAGTTTTGTAGCATATTGTAGTTGTGTAGAGGAGGCTACTAATATTGCATTGCTGAGGTTGGTGTGGGGGAGGGACCTGGAACGCCTCGAAGAGATGAGTTTTCAGTTTACAAAAGTAGACGAGGGAGGATTTCTGCACTGTGGCCTGGAGCTAGATGCAGCGATTCTCACTTTTTTTTGTGGACTAGAGCCTCCATGATATTGAGTTCAATGGAATATGCAATGGGGAGTCAGTGGAAGGAGCTAAATTAGGCCATGAGATGGAAGAGCCTGTTCAAAACAAGACTTGCTGCAAGATCTTGGGCCAGCCTTCAGGGAACACAACAAAGGGATTTTAGGCAGTCTTTGACAGGATACCGTGATGCTTTGATATGCTGGTGCTGGTGAGGAAAGTCGTACTGCAGGCCTGACGTTTTCATGTTTTAAAATTAAGGTTTAGAGAACAGCTCTTTTGATTTGCCACCCACCCAGCCGTCAGATGATACGGCTAATATATGGAAAATCACATGTAAAGTGAGAACACTTACCGGTATGTTAACCTTAATGAACTGTTTCACTCCTGTGCATCAGTAAAAACCCCAACTAAGATGCCTTTTTTGTTTGTGTAAAATTAACTTGGAATATTTAATTTGGACGGCAGCATATTTCCCAATGAGAAAGGCCGTCTCACATGGCTACACTGTTCCTCAGCCTTAGAAAGCTGAATATCCAGCCACCACCCTGTATATTTGCTCCTGTTTTGGCACCTTCCCCTCTGATGTATAACATAATCATCAGTTCTTTATTGTAGATGTTCAGCCCCCTCCCCCTTTCCCCACCTCCTCTGTTGATGCCTCTCCTTATGTGAACTCCAGTCTCTCTCCCTCTCCCAGAGCCATGTGAGATCTGAGCACATGGCTAGCGCAAGCCTGTTGACGTCACCGAAGCTCACCCGCTTCGTTAGATTGCAGAGGCTGCTTCAGGTACCGCTTGCACTAATAGGGTGGCACAGCAGTGTTTCCATGATTGTAACGGTGGAACCGGCGCAGATTTTCTTTGTCTTTTAACCCCTGTCTGACTCAACCTTTTCTTCCCTTCATCTGTGTGTTGTCCTGCATCTCCCTGCTGTCTCTGGTGTTCAGAACACTTGGTAACCATGGCGACGGACGGCAGGTGGCCAGGGTTTTCCTTCATGTTTGCCTGAGTGTGTGTGTGTGTGTGTGTGTGTGTAAATCAGATTCTGCTATACTGGTCTTTTTGTCGACAGTCATGGATGATGGAGCACTGAAGTGAGCTTTCAGGACTCGAAGCGTTTCAGTTCACCCCCCGTCTTATTGTGCTTGTCCTCATATCAACCTGGTGAAGGTCAGACATTTACACAGGTGCACAGGTGATTAAGGCAGAGACCCCTGTCAGGACACAATATCATCAGCGCTTGAATCATTTTCACCTTTTTATATTAAGAGGATGCGTTGAAAGGGAAAGCGTAGATGAAGTGGGGGTGGGGGGTGTCGAGGGAGCAATGGATGGGGGAGTGGAAGAAGAGGGAGCGTAGGATTGGGGGGGTGATTTGCTCGACTGGCAAACATCCAGTCACATCACTCCTCACATGTAAATACCCCTGTGCTTCACCCAATTAGATGCTTATGTTTTTTTCACAAGCAGCAGCCAATTCCTCACAGATGAGGTTGCCAGGGAAACTGCTATGGGTGACAGCTGTTTCCTTGGTGATTTGCTGCAGGCTAATGGTGTCTCGGTTTGTATGGGAAGACCTTGAAATGATGTTCATGGGCGTACACGCTCTCATACATAAGCAGTTGTAGTTCATCTGTGGCCAGCTTGAGCAAGATTATGTTAAGAGAGAATATCTGTTGGCTTCGAATGTGTGTCAGTGGTGTCACACTGAGTCTTGTAAAGGGACTGTCTCCAGTGAGTCTGCTCATGCAGCAGACACACGATACATGTTACTGTCAGACATGAAACGGCAAACGTAAATCAGCTGGAATAACTTTTATTATAACAACAGATGTTAAGACTGTTAAAGTGTACTTATTGGAAATCTATGAGCTGAAATTGCTGTAATTTCCAGAAGCGGCTCCTGTTTACTAAAAACTACCCTTACAGTTATGTGAAAAAGGCTGCGTGTGGAAGCACAGCAGGGGGCTGTTCCGAGAAATGCTGAGCTGTTATAAGATTGCAGTTCACCAGGTCTGGACTGGTAGCTATTAAAGCAACGAGGGCTATGAATTAAGATGGGAACGGTGAGAAAAGTGGACATGTGAGTGAGGCCATCACATGTCTGCAGAGAGTAAGCATTGTCCTGTAGTAGGATCAGAAGGATTTCAGGAATTGCCGAATAGTCATGTCTACTGAATATTCTTTTTCAGTAATGTGATGAAATAACAGGTGCACACATAAAACGTTTCACTGGTTTACCAGCCTAATCCCTTAGAGCCTTGCTTTCCACCTCTCCATCCTCTGCCCTCCTCTTCCCAACATTTTCTTCCAGTGACCCCCCCCAATTCCTCCCTCGTAATCTGTGTTAATATCCTTAGTCCGTCGTAGTATTTGGTGTTCATGCGTCAGCTGACCCACACAGAAACTGGGTCAGAGAGACTGCATGGTGGGGCTGGAGAAGCTGTGCTTCTGTGCTTTCTCTCTTTATCTTTCTTTTTCTTTCTTTTAGTGTCTCCTGCCATGTTTTTCTTTATCATTTCATTTGTAAATCTACAAACACACTCACAGTGCCGTGCTGGGAATGATTACTTTTGTTTAGCCATGTGTGACTAATGTTCAGGCATCAGTAATCCACAGACAGGAGACCTGGTGATGAACTTGGGTGATAGGTGTAAATAAAACATGGCAGGAAGTGTTCTCCTACTCGAACCCCATTGTCTTGAAAAAAAAAAAAACCAAACAAACAAACATGATGGCCAGGAAACAGGACGAGCTTAAGCAGATGACGCCAACAGAAGCAGTATGGACATGCTTGAACTTGCGTACACGTTTCCCTGCTGGTGTTTGAAACTGACCTGGCAAAACTGTGCTACAGGATTGTGCAAGCTGGGAGAAATGTGGGAGTGGCAAGACTGCAAAGAGAAAGTTGGTCCGAATCCCTGTTTCTGTTGCGGTGCCAGTTCTCTGAACATTAAAACTAATCCTGGCTTCATATAACGTACATAAAGTATTTCTCAATTTGTGGCCTTATGAGAGACAGAACAAAGTTTTTTGTCTCTACTGTCCTGTTTTTATATTTTATTACCCTGTTCCCTGTTTTGTGATGTACTGCTGTTTGGATTGTTAATTTACTGTTTGTACTGTGAACTATTAATGAAACCTCAACACTTCCTCCATCTGTTTCATATTAAAACTTTTCCTGATCTTAAAGTGCATAAGAACTAATGAAGTGAGTGTGGGTAGTATTTTTGTTGAAAAGAGAAACTTTATGGAATTTACTGATGGAACTCAATAGTAGGCAGAATTTCCATGATAATGTGATCCATTGTAATATATATTTTCCTTTTTGTGTGTTTTCTGACCTGCATTTATTCATACAGACTACCACCTCAGCTGAATACATGCTTTACTTTGAGAATCGACAGCACATTTGTCAACCATGTGCCTTTCACCTCTTCTTAATCAAAGCTTAATCAGAGTTTTAAAGAGTTCTTACATGTACTAGTGAGCCTCATCTACTCTGCTGTCTTGTCTCCCCTGCAAGACTCTGAAGAGGAAGGAGAAGGAGTACGAGCATGAGATGGAGCGTCTGGCCAGAGAGAAGATCGCTACGCAGCAGCGGTTGGCCGAGCTCAAGAATGAGCTCAGCCAGTGTATGGATGTCATCGAGATCGACCGAGTTCTCCGACAGACCATCCAGCCAGAGGACGACCAGGCCTCCACGTCCACTGCCTCAGGTACAGGGATGAGATGTGGCAACTCTCAGGCATACATTAGATGTTAGTTTCACACCTGACACTGTTGCACAGATAAAACTTTTTATAGTAAGCAGTGATTAGTTTGCATTTCAATGCATGAACTTTGCATAACATTAATGTGCATATGCACGGCTCTGTGTCTTGAGTTGCATCACAATGTCTAACATTTTTCCTCTCTGATCTACAGAAGGAGAAGACAACTTTGAGCAGGACATCGATGATGATGTCCCTACTCCTGTTTCTGCTCCCACATCCCTCCCCAAACCAACACCTGCCATCTTACAAGCCCAGCCGCTCCTCCCTTCTCACCTGTCAATCCAGCACACTGCCCTGCCGCTCTCTGGTGTCCTGACTACACCCTCCCCCTCTGCTCCCCTTCCCCCTCAAGCCATCGCCCCTGCTCCGGCCCCATGTCCACCCCCACCACTGCAGGCTCATCCTATTCAACCCCCGGCAGTGCAGGTCCAGCCTACTGTCATCGCTCACGCCGCCGTCTCCCACGCTTCAGTCATCCAGGCTGTCAATCACAGCCTGCCAGCCAATCACAAGCACCTGACGCACATCGCCCCGTCACCTGGCCCCACTTCCTCTACCCCTCAGCCAATTGCGGCGGCTCCAGCTGCGACCGCCACTCACCAGCAGATAGCTGCCCAGCCCATCGGACACATCACCGTCCACCCGGTGGCTCACCTGGGAGGTCCCCTACCATCCCACCTCCCGACTCTCTACCCCCAGGGCGTATCTGTGTCCCAGCCCACCATGGTGGGCCACATCACTCACACCTTTACCCATCACACGCTGCCGCACGTCCAGGCCAATCATCAAGCTAACACTAACGGAGCCCAGGTGAACAGCGCAGCTGTGATGAGCCAGGGGAGCCCATCACTGGGAAAACCTACAGCAGTGCTGGCCCCCCACCCACAGCTGGTTGGACAGGCTGCCGTCCTCAACCCTGTCACTATGGTTACAGTCCCAACCTTCCCTGTCAGCACACTCAAACTGGCCTGATAGAGTAAAGAAAAGATGAGGGGAAAAACATTCAGAACTTTTGTTGCACTCCTATCAGTAATCAAAAGCGGAGAATCTCTGACAGACACATGAAAATTTGCAACTCTCATACAACTCATCAACAGTTTTTATGGACAACTTATGATGAATATCTCCAGAGATATCTTGGTCACAACTCGTATGGGAACAGTAATATTAAAGCAGAGTCAGTGGGTCAGGCCATTGTTTTTGAAAATAAGACTTTGACATTTGTCTGCGCTACAAGGACAGGAACTCTGTTTTATCTTCCTTCCTTCCTTCCTTCCTTCCTTCCTTCCTTCCTTCCTTTACAACCAGAAGCACTAACATAATAAGCTCAGTTCACACTCAGGCATCAAGGATTTACCTTAACTCTTCACTCACTCATTGAGGGGAAACGCATGAGAGAATGCTGTTGCCATGGTGATACAGTATGTGCCCATTTTGTATTCATATATCGGTGATGTCTTGTGGGACGTGCTAGTGGATTAATGTTACTGATGTGTTTGAGAGCAGGAGGACACCCAGGGCTTTGATCAAGTGTGAAGCAAAGCATTGTCACTGACACAGTTCTTCACTTTATGTCAGTATGTTATATTGCTTCTAGTTTCTTTTCCACTTTGCTTTTGTTCCTTGATCCTGGCTCAAAACGTGCTCCATGAAATGACTGCTTGGCCCTCTCCTTCTTCCTTCCAAATGAAGGTTCCTCACCGCTGCACTTGCCACCAAACACTTTGCAAACTTTTTAAGAAAAGAATGAAGAATGAACTAATAAAACAGGATCCAGTCTGCACTTAAAAAGACTGAAAAAGGGCAAAGAAACAATTACTGGCCTTGTGGAGAAGTTATTTATAGAGACAACATGGACTTTACCTGTTGGTTATTGCACAAAGATTTCCTTGTTGGAAGCCGCTAAAATACAGATTAACAATTAGAGCAACATGTTAGAGCTCAGCAGTCAGAAAGTCCTGAAACAGACAGTAAACAAAGTTAGGATTGGAAATTTGGAAAAGTGTGATTTTTGAGATTCAATTTGAAAAAACAAATTCATGCAGTTAGTTAAATGTTTATCAATGATCGTAACAATGAGTTTTGTCATGATTACCAGTCTCTCAGTGAAAAGCTTGGTCAAGGTTAAATGTTAGCTCTCTCTCCTCTAGAGAACTCTTATGTTAAAGGTTCTTGAGCTGTCAGAATGATTTGATTCTGGTTATGGACAAGATAATTTCACTGTGAGAAATCAAAAGATTTGTCATTTGAGTGCATTATTCCCTTTAAGTCTTTGTACCTGCTGGTGATTTTTGAGGCAAAAAAAAGCTCAGGAAACCAGCCAGGACCTCAAAGTCAAGACCATGTTTTCCAACCTGTCATAGGCTATTTGGACAGTAGTGTAGTTCATGCTGAACAACGATCTACGTGGAAAGATGCGTGTGTATCCCAGATGCATAAATTTAAGTTCAAAGACAGATGATGACGACATGCCATACAGCCATTGGCTTACTGCTCTCAAAACACAGACAGGTTTCCTGGCGTTGCTGTCAGACGACAAGCTTTCGTCCTCTTCATGCTGATGCAACAGCTCCCTCTGCTGCTTCATTCCAGACCTCATACTGATGTTACTCACACAACACTGCGGAGCACAACACAAACTTCCTGCACACACGTTCAAAATTTGTGAAAACATTGAGAGAGACGCCTTGACTGTAAAAGCTCATTCTTGAAAACAAAATTTCAACTCAAGAAAAAATAATCCAAATTTTTTAGTTTTATACAGCATTAAATCACATGCAGTATGGATCTGGGGTCATGTGACAAATTTCAACCACTGAGAAGACTGTGAGGTGGGGATGGAAGCCACAGAAAAACAATTTTGAGAAGTTTGGATGCGGCACAGAAAAAAAAATGGACAGGAAGAAGTATTGTTCAAGCTTGGGATCAGTTCATATTTTATTGCAGTTTTTTAAAAAAATAATTTGGCAACGACATCACAGATTTTTTTTTTCCTCTTCCCAGTGATGTCGAACAAACAAGCAGTATCCAACACCCAAGCTAAAATCCTCTGCTCCAGTTCAGAAAATGAGTTTCTTTTTTTTCTTTCATTTCAGAATGGAAATTTTGTTGTGATGCCCACTTTCCCTTGTGTGTGTGTGTGTGTGTGTGTGTTTGTATTTGTCTTCTGTGTGTCTTTATGTGCACATACTCGAATCATTCATGGCTTCACAGCACTCTTGCCAGTCTATACATGTCACGCCATAAAATCTCCCGTTAGTGTATGTGTAGTCAGTGTTGCGTGGATCTGCTCCTCACCTCTTCTGCTGTTTCTGTATGTCATGTCTTTATATGTGACTGTATTCAGTATGTTTTATATTCTGTACTATAGTTAATCCTACTGTATCTGTAGCATGGCTCTGTTTTTTGTTATAAAGTTTACCCTGTGCATGATGGAGTGTGTGTGTGCGTGTGTGTGTGTGGCAAGCGAGCTATTTTTTACACAGAGTTGATCTATGGTATGAGCCTGTTTGGGTGCTATCGTGTGTGTGCCTATACTCAGTTTTCCTGAACACTGTGACAACTCTGGCAAGACACGTACGCATTGAGCGAATCGAAGAGACAAAAATTTACTGTCCTAATTGTTTCCTATGTTTTTCTTTTTTTTTTTTTTTTTTTTTGGTAAGTTTTCCATTTTGTGAGACGGACTGCAACATGGAGTGGAAAAAGTTAAAAAAAAAGAAAAAAGTAGTTGCTCTTTTCTTGATAACACAATAATGTCTAATATTCAATTTGAGTTTTGTAATATTTGTATGTACGTATGAAAGTTTTGTAAATTTGTGATCGTATGCACGTTTTGGCATATGAGTGTATGTATCAAATTTTAATATGCTTGTTTCTTTTTGGTTTTGTTTTGCATGTAGATTGCTGTTTAGTTTCTTTTGTTTAAGAGTTTTGTTTTTCTGTTTTAGTTTTTGGGACCATGTACAATACTGTATAACGTGGGCAGGATCTTGGACCTCATGCTACATTGATATTATATATGAATATAAAAACATGTTTTCCCTATGGAGAAAGTTTTAAGTTATATATCGCCTGTACACTTTGGGCTGCCTTTTAGATCTAACTGTCCACTGTTTAAGATAACTGATGATAATGGATACAACATATTAATGATGAAGAATTATGCTGATAAAATAATAAAGATTCTTAATAAATCTTATTACATTTACAACACATGTTGCTCCTGTGTTTAATGATCTTGTGTAAAAATAAGACATAAATTGCAGTTAAAAAGCTTTTTTTATTAACATGTTTTCTCAGATGTCTTCCTGAAACAGCAAAATTGAGGATTAGACATACAAAAAAGAAAAAAAAATTCAACTTCAAAGTATTAAAACATGAAAAATGTCGTTTATACATTGAAATACCAAAGTTAATGTTATTAAATGACCCCTAGGTGGCAGTGTTGTATCGCTATGAAGGTTACTAATCGAGGAGACGTCCTGGAACACATCAATGAAGCAAGAAAATAAAATTTTAGCACCACCACAACTGGCTGTAAGCTAGTGTGACCTGCTGAAGTCTTGAATGCAACACCATAGTGATGCATGGGTTGACCTATAACTGGGGGTTGGGCGAATTCAGCTTACGAGAAATCACAGAATTGGGCAGGCAAAACAGAATTCCGAATAACTGAATAAAATCCTCCAGAATGACCCTGAAACACCATGTGCACCTTCTCTGCCTGTATCTCTGTCTCTCAAACACACACATTGTTTGTTCAAGAGGCAGAATGAGAAAGCGAGAGGCAGTTCATGTTTAATACTGATGGTGAGGAAAGAGAAAAAGAAAAAAAGACAATGAAAGTGCTCCACTGATTCCTGCAGCAGGATCAGCAACCGTGAAGAGCAGCACGAGTGTCGTTGACAGCGCTGGAATGTGCTTCTCCTGGCTGCACGACGGCAAATGTCTTCTGTACTATACTACAGAGTTTCAGTGTTAACTTCATGTCTTTATTTCTTTTGTCATTTTGAGTTGGCCTTCTGACAAGAGCTGGATTAGCCAATCAGCTTATTTGATGCTCTGTCTCCCAAAATCTGGGCAACGTACATAAACCCATAGTAAGGCCTCCTTAGAGATCCTTAGAGATCCTTAGAGACATCTTTAGAGAACCATGATCCCAGCCTTGCTAACCCTGGAGAAAAAAAACATGTAAGGGACTGAATGCAATGTGGCAGACTTCCTTTTAACACAAGGCCTCCTCTGTCTTCCTGGTCCCTCTTTGTTTTCCTCATCTCCCATGGAATTATTGGAGAATCAGCAGCCACTTCTCTGACCGTGTTGCATTTGTTCCTGAATCCTCTCCAGCACCTCCTGCATCCTCCGCAGCTACAGAGGGGGAATACATGAATTAGCAGTGATTACCTTTGTAACTGAGTATCTGAATGAGAAAGGCAGCAAGAGAGACATACCTCTTCGTCTTTCTCAAAGATGAGCCTTTCTCTCTCGGTGTCTACAGCGGCTAGCGGCAGAGGAAGATCTCCCTCGCTGACCGCTTGATGCTTCTCAAGCAAACTAAAACCCATATTCACACCCACAAACACAAATAGAAAAGCAACATCTGTGTGAGTATATGTCTCAGCGAGACTGCAAGAGGTGTCGAACCACGTGTCAAAGTGCATCCTGACTCTACCCACCTGCGCTTCCTCTCCTGCACCACCATGCGCGTCATCTTGTGGATGCACTCGGCCCTGTAGTTTTCATAGTGCGTCTCCTGCGTCACTTCCTTCAGGTCCTGCATGTGCGTCCTCACCAGCATGTTCCTCAGCAGCAGGAAGTCAGAGTGAACCGGGTCCTCCACTGAACAATGCAACGACAACATGTTACTGGATCCGACTGTGGTTTTTGTTTCTGTGCTAAAAACAGATACATTTATTGAAAAACTATCTAGCTACTGTCTACTAAATTGTCCATATTTGATCCAATATATAAGCACCAACCAAGTAAAAAATTGCTTAAGCCAAAGTAATACCTTCTACCACACCCCAGGGATAAGCACGACCCCTGAACCTGCGACCTTTACTCTCCACTTGAACGTTACTCCCAATTACTGCAAATGGGATGCTGTTCTATAGAGAAGCAAAAAACAATAAAACTGTCAATCTTGACAAGATGGCACATTTTGCCCTTAAGAAGTGAATCAGTCATCTCACCAACCTTGAGCATCTGGTCCTGTTTATTAAAGTCTTCGTCCTCATCTGAATCATACTCGGGGAACTGGTAGATGTTGATCCCAAATTGCTTGATCTCCTCTCTGATCTACAGCACATGAACACGTGGAAATGACAATGCAGTTTTTTCAATACCCGCTACACTGGTGACATTTCCATTTGCCTCAGCTGTACTTTGTGTTTAGTGCTTATTAGTACACTACACTGAAAGAGATTAAACCTGCTCAACATAAACATGTTAGCACGCTCACGTTAAGCATCCAGCTCAAACCACTCTGCCGAAGTACAGTCTCACTGGTATGCTACCATGGCTGTAGACTCTTAAAACTGTATGGAAGTGCAATACCAATCACTGAAGTACTATTGTGTGTATTAGATACCTGACCGCCAGTGGTGTCTGGGTGTGTGTGTGTGTGTGTGAGTTTATGATCTCATACCTTCATCTTCTTTCTGCGGACCTCTGCTTGTGTCAGGCTGTCCGCTTTGGCCAATACGGGAACTATGTTGACTTTTTCATGCAAGGCCTTCATACACTCCACATCCAGAGGTCGAAGACTGGTGGAAGAAAAAACACACATGTACGCACGAGTCAATGCACACACAGCAACTTTTAGGTGAGGTTGTTGCAGTACTGCAGTACTGTTGTGCTGGTTTAGCTTCATGTGCAGGACTAAAACATGTTGTCGGCCTACCCATGACTGAATGGAGAGATGAAGTAGAGGCAACAGTGGACTCTGTTGTCCTGGATGTTCCTTCTGTTCAGTCCGCTCTCATCTCTGAAGTACTGTTCAAACTGCTGGTCGATGTAGTCTTCTATCGGCTTCCAGCTGATGAAACACATAACATCTCTGTGAGTAAAACAAAAACCCTGCTGGAGAAGTGACTGTTTATAATGCGAACTATTTCAAAATAAAAGCGTATTCAGTACGATTGTGATGCCATGAGTTGAATTTTGGTTTGAGACTCTGGAGCCTGCCACTGCTCCAAATTTCAACCAGGTAATTCATATATGAGGTCGATAACCTCACCATTCTGCATTGTTGACGGCGTCTCCGAAGCCTGGTGTGTCTATGATGGTGAGCCTCAGTTTGATTCCCTTCTCCTCGATGCTCACTGTGTGTCTGACGATGTCGACTGTTTGACTGATTCGCTCTGCAGACACACACACACACACACGTACAAAGCAACAATTTCTACACAGGCCACAAAATAACAGCATGTTCAAACACATAACAAGAGTGTTCCTACTTTATTTAAATGGAGCACACATGCAAATAAAAAATAAAGCTAATCTCACCTTGTGCATTCGGAACCTTCCTGTCTTTGTAGAGATCAGTGAGGAACAAACTGTTGATTAATGTGGATTTACCAAGGCCAGACTCCCCTACAGAGACACAGAGTAAGACTCTCCAACCCTCTTGAACAAGCCTGAATAAATTATCACATTCAACTATGCAACATTTATATTTCTTAGTATAATACAACACATACAGTCACTTAACCTTAAACAAAAAAGAAAGTTTTTCACATTCTCCTTAATCCTGCCTGCAGTCCTTATGACAGCCTCAATAAATAGAATATAACTTATACTACTTAGCAGCTATATGGAAGGACTCACCTGCCACCATAAGTGTAAATGTGAAGCCTTTCTTCACTGTCTTTCTATGAACCTGGTTGGGCAATGTGGCAAATCCCACATACTCTTTGTCCTGATCCTGCAGACAAGACAAACATAACATGCGTGTATGTACACCCTCTCCACTGCATCCACACACAAATGAAAGCACATAGAAACACACCTCTGGAGAGTCATAGGGGTCAAAACGACACCAGGGGCTCTGTGGACGTGAGGATGGGCTGGACGGACAGTCCATAGACACCTGAGAGACGAGCTGTCTCAGTGGCTGGAGCTGAAACTCTGCGTCTGGTCTCACACGATTTGATCTGGGAGGGACAGTCGGAGAACCAACGGAGTGGCAGGGGATGTGACGTGGTGGAGGGGGAGTCCCAGGAAGGCTGGGCAGTCTCCCGTTAGGTGTTGTCCAAGCTCCCTCTGCCTCATGGTTGACTGGTGCCTGGTGGCCTGGTATCTGATGCAGTTCGCCAGGCTGAGAAAGAGGGGGGAGATCCCTCATTGCAAAAGGAAAATGACTGTCCTCCGGGTCCTCGATGGACAGACTTGACAGCTAGGATGGGAAACAGCAGAGTTACACATGGTTTTATATGGACAATTAAAAGTCTAAATAACTCACTTTTAATCACAACTACAAAGGAAGTGATCTCTCTTTTCCTGTTGACTTATCTGCTTGGAATTCTAAATATTTGAGGACCGACATTTACAAAAAATAAAAAGATGGAAAAACATGGTTATTAAAAAAATGAAAACAGGACTAAAAGTAATATCAAATGTTTGAAAAGAAAAGTTTGAATTTCACTTGTCATTCACTATTTTCAAATTATCAGCTGAAGATGAACACACCTTAAGAGAATTGTCCTGAAATTCACTACAATGTCATCTCTAAGTGTCATGTTTGCAGTCATGCAAGACACTAGAGAGGGACTGGCAAGCAGAAGAAATATCAAAGCCTGCTGTAGCAACACCTCTGACCGCAAGACCCAGAATTACTTTTACTGTGGAGTCCAAACTGAAAGACAGACACAAAGCTGACAAGGGCGCAAGAACTTAAGACCTCCAGCTAATCATCTGAAAACCACTGGGCGGGGTTTCCTCTTTTATAATCAGTTACAATAGATTATTATTCCACGTGGGACACTAAAAGAAAAATCAAGATTTTGGCAATTCCCCTTCGATTTTGAGTCATTTTCCACATAGCTGTTTGGGTATGTAATATATTTATGTATCTTCGCACTGATATTGAACATAAATTGTCGACGGACAAACAGCCAGCTGACTAACTGGTTGCCACAGCCAGGGCATGACGTGATGAGCCTTCAGTGTCTTTTGTTGTAGTGGAGGACTACTCCCTTTCTTCCCTGATTAGGCCTGACCTGTGATCCCATTATACCATTACAGAGGCCTTCATCCATCTGTCCATGCAGGGTGACGACACGAACAACAGACAGCCTGGAGTTGGAGGTTGGTAAAACCTGTGGTCCAACTGTTCATGCTAATTAGACTGAAGTAATTTTTTATCATCTTATATAGCTTATGCACACATAACTAGTGGTTTTGGTCGCCACACAGGTAATTTCCCCAGTGACTCTACTCACTATCACAAAGAGTTGAGACAGACATGCTGCCACACTTTCTGTACAGGGCACACATTTCATCGGTCTCACACAGAGCCCACTGACTTGGTCTGAAGACAGCAGAACAGCCCAGTGCTGCTGTCCTGATCAGGATTCGTCTGGCGTCCCTGTACCTGTCAACTCTCATTACCCACAAAGCTTTGCAGCAGGCTTAACCCAGCTTGTAATGCTCTCACAGGATGGGGAGGGGGTCGGAGATTTAACTCTTTAATCACACACACAGACACAAACAAGCTATAAACACTATCATTAAACAGAAGTCTACAAACGTGTCCTACCTCCTTTTCTGAGAAAGTTGCAGCTTTTTTTCACAAGAGGACAGCATATATAAATATGGGGAAAAAGTATCATTTGTATAAAAGAAAACACACATGCAGAAAAACATGTTGTATAAAGAAAATGATAGTACTATTACTAGGTAGTCTGTGGTCTGGTAGTGGTCTTTACAGTGTTTCACACACATGTTCAGGTCTATACAGGTAGACAAGTAAACAAGGTGCAAAAATGTCATCATGTGTAACAAGAATACAAGAGCTACACATAAATATATCCCTGTTGCACGATTTATAAGCTGCTGTAGTGAATTTCCCATGAGCCGAGCAATACATTGCAAATCTATCTATTGTTTCAGTTAATTTCCACACAGTGCGGCCTAACAGAGTTTAAATGCTGGTGTTCAGTGTTGCAGACATACCTTTCTTATTGGTGCGGAACCTGACCGGAGAAGACATGTGGTCCATGATGCTTCTCACACTGACCCCAGACCAGAGGCAGAAAAACGATAAACCACAACGTTACGGATGCCAAGAGAGCAAACTATACAAGAACTGCTAAAATGTGACGACGGCATATGGTGTGCGTGTGGCTCCATGCGTTAGACTGAACTCCAGACCGCTCAGTCTTGCCGCTCTGAGGCGGTTTTAAGTACAGCAGAGTGCAAGAAGATAGAAACCAGGTAGGGTGATATTCCCTCATACAGCTCAGTGACCAGTGCAAGATGACATCATTAAAACAATAGTTACTATTACCAAAGATTATAATTAAAACAAACAAAAACTACTGTTACTGCAATTTCATGATCATGTGAAGGTGAGGCGACGCTCATGGTAAACTTTAGCTAATTTGTGCCTCTCCTGTAGGTGAGGTTAGCTCTGTTCACGGCTGTCTCTTAGCCATTGTAGCAGATGCATGGACATTTTGAAAACCAATTGGTCTTCATTCTCTGAGCATTTTCTGTTGTCAAACCTGAATGCAGTATGAAAACACTCCTGATAAGTCGCAAGTCTCACCTTGCGTTGCTCTAAGTGAAAGCAGAAACTCCAACAATTAGTCTCATAGTCAAAAACAAATAGTCCACACAAACTTTGTCAGTCTCTCCACTGTCCACCCCACTTCTTCACACACTAAAATACGGCCACATGCACGATGTCTTCCACGCAGCCTGTTAAATTTGTAACATGAAATGCATAACAACTCTTAAAAAAAGGCAGGACTGTGGCAACACTAACCAGGACATCTTCCTAGGACCTGTGTATGTAGTGACTGGAAATATGAATATTTGCTATACACTGACAACACAGATGGACGACTGAGGTGTGTATGGTGAAGTCGTGAGTTTTAAGAGTTAATGTAGTTAGCTAACGGTAGCTCGCGTCACATTTTAATACACTGTATTCCTCAAGCTTGTAGCTGGGGGCTACTTAAACTACGTTAACTTAAGCTAGGTTAGCTTAAGTAGCTAGGTTAACTTAAGCTAGGTTACCGTTGGTGGCCGCTGTTTTGTATAGCAACATTTTTTCCGTGTATATAATGACTAATGAATCTGTATTGACACATATAACAGAAAAAAACGTTAATTGTGGTTCCCTTGTAAATTGGGCGATTATAGTTAAGCTAATAGTGTCTTCAACGTTAGCTGTGTTACGTTAAAGACAATAGAGGCTCAAATAGCTAACTCGTTGATTACTGCGCCATTTACTTTGATACTTTTTTTTCCAGGTTCACCTGTCAAGCCTTCAGGAGGTGTGTGCTTGATGGTTTTTGCATAGTTTTTTCTGGTAAGTATTTTAAGTTTAATGATGTACTTTTTTCGGTACTCAAGTGGAAGTAAATTTTACTCAGGTACATTAAAAAGCAAGACATTTAATGCTAATAGTGATGACACATTGATTTTTATTTCGCTTTATTAAGTTAACTATTGGTTCATGTTGCAGTTGTAGTTGTATGTGTTCACAGCTGTGTTGGTTGCGGTCTGAAAGTTTTCAACAGAAAATATACAGTGTAAGGCATTTAGATAAATAATTGATCTATGCAATGTAGCTTAAAGTGTAAAGTGCCATGTGTTTCACAGCTTCTGCACAAAGTCAATACCAGAGCCCAAACAATAAGCTGGAAGGCCAATTTTAGCTTATTATAGATATATTAGTATCATGTCATATGTGGACTGATAAGCCATGTTTAGGGTAGTTTAGTAACAGTATCCTTATACAGTCTGTTCACCAGAGATCACTGACAGATTTTGAGAAATTTAAGGAATCAGCAGGAGTCAGGTAAGGAATGGGTATCTTATCAGCTGAATCCAGTATCGGTCAGGTTTTATTTTTATGATTTCTATGTAGGTTGTCCATGCTATAGTCCTCCACATACAGCTTCGCAACTCTTTCAGTACTCTCCCCAATTGTTTGAGAAGGCACAAATGTTTTCAAGTCTTTTTATTCCCCAAAACTGGTTTTTTTAGATGTGATCTGTTTTGGCCATTCAATTAAGCAGTCACAGAAAAGAGCTGTTCTCTGCCGATCTGTCCCACAGCACTCTGCTTGTCCTTCTGAGCCTGTTGGATCGACCTAGCAGTGAGTTGTTGACCTGGGGTCCAGATGGCTCATGCTGGGTTTTTGGTTGTCCTGAGGGATTATTTTGTTTGTAGGTTTCAGATCCATTCTTGCCAGAGTCTGTACTCAAAGACCTGCAACACTTCTGGCTCTTGTCTTGGGAGTATTCATTACATTCTTGACTGAGATGGTCATGCTCAGTCCTCATGTCATGGTTATCAGGCATATGTTGCTGTTCGTCCAAATGGCTTTCAGGTGTGCTGATTTGATCTTGGCTCTGAGTGAAGTGATTAGGCTCAGTGTGGTTATTTGCACTGTGTGAACGTCGCTTGGGGTTGGGACTCTGTCTTTGCGGCTCTGAACACTGGTTTTGTACATGAGGTTCAAGGGTCTTGTCCTGATTGGGAAAGTGGTTTTGCTGGTTGTGAACCTGCCAGAAGGCTCTGCAGAGCTGCTCTAACTCAGAGAGTAGAGGGAGACCGATGTCCAGGTGCATCAGGAGGTTCTCAAGCCACTCCTCCAGCTTTGAAAAGGTGGGACTGAAAGAGTCAAAGACCAAGAGTTGTGATGAGAGGTTGTTATTGCAGCAGTGCATTGACTGAATATTTAGTAGGCTATTTGTCACTAGTTTGTTAGTTTGTTTGTGTAATGTATTACTTGGTGCAGTTTTAGCTGTATGTGTTAAAAGCTGTATCTGTGCTTATAGCTCTGTTATGATACCTACTTTGTACATCAACTATTAACTACATTATCTATCTGTCCAACATTATACTACCACAGCACTACACAGCACATACACCATCAGGTGGAACTGATAGCACTGATGGACACCATATTATACAAACACACTTAAATTTTAACCAGTGATGGCATGGCCTATGATTGTTTTGTTGACAGAAACTGAACTGAAATTATCTGACTAATTAAAGTCTGTTTTGCAGCAAAATATAAAATGGATTGTTTTTTTAAGTATAGCACATATTTTGCTTTACAGAAATATAGGTTTGCATTTGTGTTGGATTTGTGTAGCTGTACCGTTTATCAGGGTCCATGTCACAGCAGAGGACAGCCAGTGGCAGGAAGGCCAAGGGGCACTGTGGAGGGTGGTGCTGCTGCAGGAAACCAGCTACATTTAGCCCAAAGTCATTTGCCCGAGGAAGGTAGTCAGGGTCGGCACTCACTCTACCTATTATCTGAAGAGCGTCAGCGAAACATATTGAGACACATACTTAATGTAGGAGCCAAATTGGTTATTTTCTTTGTTCACAAGTGTTGTATGCATTTCTGCCAGTAGGTGGCAGTATCTTGATTAGGCCATGGTTTGTATCTATATAGGGAGGTGGGTTAATCAGGGTAGTGGTGCACGCTGGGGAATCCACACAGTTTTTGACCGTGCCATGGTGTTACTTCTCAGGTCAGAATAATTGTTATGGTTAAAGTGAGTACCTTTGAGTTGACTGTATATAGACTAAATAAACCTGAAGTACAATCAGCAGTGTTTTGGACATTGGCTGTGTTATGCATTTACACCTGCATACACCTACACAGGCACGCGTACAAGCCAGTCAAACAACCAGCGTGCGCGGATAGTGACAAAGGGCCACTATATTAGTCAAAAACTAGGTTCCCATCGGACTCGTTGGGAAAGCAACAATCGGCCTTGTGGTTCCTGTCGGCCTTCGCTGGGTCTGGAAAGCGGCCCGTACCGCATGGCGCCTGGAGGAGGTGATCGTGGGAGGACGATCGAAAGGAGCTGCTGTTGCTGCTGGGTCTTGGCGTGAGGTGGAGTTCGGCTACGGAGGGCCGCAGCGATTCCGACGGAATTCGGCGGTAGTTGGAGGAACGGCCGCAGCGGATCGGCGGACACCGGAGCCAGGCGAGGCAGCGGAGCATCGGATCAGCTGATCACCGCATAGCGCCCAGCTCACTGATGCCGAGGTATGAGTAGCGCTACAATAATGGCCATTGGACCTGTGTGCACACAATTAAGGGGCATAATTCCAATGCATTGGTGGCCTAATTGAATACGTGATCGACTTTGTGTTAACTTTGTGGTTGTTGCGAACTGTGGAGCGACTGAAACATGGAAACCGGAAGCGGACGAAAAGTTATAATGACTGAAAAGGCGCTTGCTGATAAGCTTTTAAGGTTGCAAGCGGAACGAAAGGCAAAGCTGAACAAAGCCGCCAATATACGAAACTTAATGAAAGATCTCATCGTAAAGGGTGATAAAACAATGGTTTGTGATGCTTTGAATGAATTAAGGGTGGTGTGTGATGATGCAAAATGTATCCATAAACAGCTGTTGGGTTTAATGCCAAGTGATGAACAAGAAAAACATGAAATATGGTTTAAAGCAAAATTTCTGTCTTTAAATGAATGTTTTCATGATGCAGAAATGTGGGTTTCAAACTTGGAAGGTAATATACAAGAAAATGTTGGTGTTACAAACAATGAGGTTGGTATCAATCAAAATGTCACAAGCAGTGAAAACAATGCACATGCAACTGGGCTGGTGGTGGATGACATTGGCCCAGATGATAGCATTTCTAATGTGGAAAGCAAACCTTCAAGTAAAGGAAGTAGAGCCAGTGGAGGATCAAGCACTGCTTCAGCACGCATAAAGGCTGAAGCAGAAAGAGCTGCTCTTATTGCCCGTGCTTCAGCTCTTAAGGAAAGACACGCATTGGAGGAGCAGGAGCAACAACTGAGGAGGAAACGAGAACAACTGGACTTGGAAGTGGAAATAGCTGCAACAAATGCTAAGTTGGCAGTATTGCAATCCTCTAGTGTGGGAAGTGCTGGTTCAGGATCCAAAAATGCAACGGGCTCTTACCTGGAAAATAAAGGGAAAAATGGGTCTGTGGTTGTGTTAAATTCTTTGGCAAATGAATATCAGTCTGGATTGTGGAAGTCGATGCAACAACAGTGTTCAGTAAATCCAAATAAACCACTGGATGTGCGACCAAAGGAACGTGGCTCAAGTTTTAAAACGGATTCTGAACGTCACTACAATATGCATGACCACCAGAAAAGCATGGGAAATTCACACCAACTTAAAGGTCAAATGACAACTTCTCAATTAAACAAGGAAATCCGTCAACCCCAAATCACTCATCAATTCACTCATCCTTGCATAAATCAAATTGCATCTGAGGACATACTTACCATCATGCACAGACAAAATGAAATAACAGCTGCTTTGGTGCAACAGCAAACTGCAAGATCTCTGCCGCCGAGAGACATTCCCATATTCGAAGGGAACCCTTTGCAATACAGAGCATTCATTAAAGCATTCGAGCAAGGAGTGGAGAATAAAGCAGAAGCAGCAGATTGTCTTTTCTATCTGGAGCAATTTACCAGAGGACAGCCACAACAACTGGTACGTAGCTGCCAGCACTTGGCTCCTGATCGCGGCTATGCAGTGGCTAAGGACCTACTGCAGGAGCATTTTGGAAATCAATATAAAATTGCTAATGCTTATATGAAAAAGGTTCTAGCCTGGCAGTCCATAAAGGGTGAAGATGTTAAAGCACTCCAAGCATATTCTTTGTTTCTGCGTGGCTGCTGTAATGTAATGGAGGAATTGGAGTATATGCAAGAGTTGGATATGCCTGCAAATATGAGAGCCATTCTTGCAAAGCTGCCATACAAATTGAGGGAACAATGGAGATCCATCGCTTATGGAATCATGGAACAGACACAGCAGAGAGCTCACTTTGCAGACTTGGTTGTATTTGTGGAGCGTCATGTTAAAATCCTTTCTGATCCTCTGTTCGGTGACATCCAAGATCCTGTATCTGGTGCGGCTGGCACAAAGACTGTCACCCAGTTTAAGTCTTATCCTGGAAACAGGGTGAAAGGAAATATTGTTGCCACCACTGTAACATCTACAACCCTGTCAGAAAGGGAGGAGGAGCCACCAGCAGAGCTTGGAAAGTCAGTTAAAGCAGGATGCCTTTGCTGTTCATACAGTCACACATTGGAGGAGTGTAAACAGTTTAATGAGAAAAGACACAAGGAGAAAATTCAACTTCTGAAGGAAAAGGGAGTTTGCTTTGCATGCTTATGTGATGGTCACATGAGTCGGGAATGCGAGAGGCGCTTGACATGCAAAGTCTGTGGTCAAACTCATCCCACTGTGCTGCACATTAGTAGACAACCACCTGCTCCAGAGCAAAAGAAACAACCAGCTTCACAACAGCTAAAGGGCCCACTGAGTAAACAACCAGCTTGTTTCCAAACATGTGGGCATACAGGGGCCGGTAAGGATGACTGTGTTCTCCCAATTCTTCCTGTAAGAGTGAAGTCTGTAAAAGGATGTGACATCATACAAACATATGCATTTCTGGACCCTGGTAGCTCTGCCACGTTCTGCTCTGAAGATCTAATGCAGAGGCTGAATATTACAGGCAGAAGAACCAGTGTTTTGTTGAACACAATGGGCCAGGAGACTGTTGTTCCATCTTATTCCATCACTGGTTTGGAGGTGGCTGGATTAGAGGGCAATGACTTTTATAGTCTTCCAGAGGTCTTGAGCCAAAGGAAAATGCCAGTCACCACTAATAATATAGTAACAACTGAGGAACTGGATAAATGGCCTTACTTGTCGGACGTTCACATCCCACACATAAAGGCAAATGTTGATTTGTTGATAGGAATCAACGCTCCCAAATTGCTGGAACCATGGGAGGTCATCAACAGCCACGGGAATGGCCCGTACGCTATTAAAACTGTGTTGGGATGGGTAGTTAATGGTCCACTGAATGGAAGCAGTGGTGCCTTGGAGACAGAGTTTCCCTCTGCCACAGTGAACAGGATCTCTGTGAGGAAGTTGGAGGAAATGCTCACCAGTCAGTACATGCATGACTTCAATGAAGAAGATGATGATGATTCCAAGGAGGAGTCTGAAGAGGAGGCTCCCCCACCAAAAAAGACCCCGGCTAAAGCAAAGGCAGCCCCTGCAAAGGCTGAGGAGTTGGAGGAAGAGGACGACGACGATGATGATGAGGATGAGGAGTCTGAAGAGGAGGCTCCCCCACCAAAGAAAGCAGCCAAGCCTGCCGCTAAACCTGCTGACAAGGCCGCAGTGAAAGCTCAGCCTGCAAAGGAGTCATCTGATGATGAGGAGGACTTAGAGGAAGAAGCCCCACCTCCCAAGAAGGCTGCTCCATCTAAACCACCTACAAAGGCCAAGGCTGCCAAAGAGGAGTCTGAAGATGATGATGACGACGACCTTGAACCTCTTACACCCAATCATATTCTCCTCCTAAAGGGCAAACCTGCTGTACCACCTGGACTGTTTGTGAAGCAAGATCTGTATGTCAAGCGACGGTGGAGACAGGTCCAATACCTCTCAGAAATGGAACCAGAGGAAAAGAAGTTTTGTTGCTGGGGACATCGTCCTAGTGGTGGACTTGACGGCTCCTCGAGGCTCTTGGCTGCTCTTTAAAGCCTGTGATGATTAATTGGTTTATGCACTAATAGGATATGGTGTGTGTACATGTATCACTCAAGAACATTTGGCTCCTTTTGTTTTTGTTTGTTGAATTGTTATGCTTACACACCATTAACAATTAGGGGCCGGTGTGTAGGAGCCAAATTGGTTATTTTCTTTGTTCACAAGTGTTGTATGCATTTCTGCCAGTAGGTGGCAGTATCTTGATTAGGCCATGGTTTGTATCTATATAGGGAGGTGGGTTAATCAGGGTAGTGGTGCACGCTGGGGAATCCACACAGTTTTTGACCGTGCCATGGTGTTACTTCTCAGGTCAGAATAATTGTTATGGTTAAAGTGAGTACCTTTGAGTTGACTGTATATAGACTAAATAAACCTGAAGTACAATCAGCAGTGTTTTGGACATTGGCTGTGTTATGCATTTACACCTGCATACACCTACACAGGCACGCGTACAAGCCAGTCAAACAACCAGCGTGCGCGGATAGTGACAAAGGGCCACTATACTTAATTTATAAAAAGTATGAATAATATAGGTTTGTTACTTGACTGACATTACTGACATTTACGCAACATTTTAAGTAGGGAATTTTTCCATCACACCACATCAATTTAATTCAAGTGCTTAATATTTTCAGGAATATTTTACTATTCTTACCTCACATATCATGATACCAAAGGAAAAGATGTCCACCCGTTCGTCATAGCTTTTCCCTTAGAGGTGCATAGGAAAGATTAGAAAATGTGAGCCACATCTTCTCTGTCCTGTACTGACCCATGCTGGAGATGATTCAGAGAACTTGTAGTGCAGAACTTTGCGTACTAACCGTGGATCATCTCAGGGGCCATCCAGTAGGGATTTCCTACCACAGTGTACCGCTTTTTCCGATCAGGCTTGCGGAGCTCTGACAGTGGCCCTTTTACAGGCCGTTCAAGAGAGGATGTTCTGCCCCGAACCCTCTCCTCCATTACCAGCCTGGCTAGTCCAAAATCTGCCACCACCACAGACTGATTCTACACAGAAAGAAATGTTAAGAATATTTCAAGAAAGAGTTATACTTAAGGTTTTGTGGTAATTATTTTGGTCTGTTTTTGTTAAAAGCACTTTGTGTAGCATTTGTGTTTCTCAAAATACAGATCGCATTTCCCATAAACCTAAAGGCATCTTCAGCAGCCTTGAAGGGGAAATGCAACAAGGAAATGCGAACATTAAGTTAAAACTATGTGGTTAGAAGAGTTCAATCATTTGATTTGCAGTGAAGTTTTAGTTTTATAACTTGATGTATTGAAATATGTATCTAAATACAGAGGCTGCTCTTATTGCAAAATTTTGAATTTATTTAATTTTTTGCTTTCAACAACTTTAACAAAAATCTTCTGTGTACATTTAATATCTAAGAAGTACAAGTCAAACATTAATACTCAGAGAATTATAATTATAAGATAATAAGAATTATAATGGATTGCATTTTGGCTAAGTATCTATCTGTTTTGTACATTGGTTTTTGAAAGTTAAGAAGAACATGAAAAACATGAAAAATTGAAAAAAATGACAGACTTATCAAATATAATGCTACTATTGTTTGTTCACAGTAATTTCATGATATTCTGAATCTGAAAAACAGTGCAACGCAGTGGAGGAAACATCACTTTTTTTTTGTCTGCGTATTCTACACTGAAGGTATCTAATATTTGCTTGTGTGTGATGGAACTACTTGTTTACCTCTCTGACCAGGCAGTTGTGTGAGTTTAGATCTCGATGGATAACATTCATGGAGTGTAGATAAGCCTTAGAAGGAGAAAGGTTATATACATTAGGGAAAGGTAGTATCAGATTTTGGATATTAATCCTTTATTTTTTGAAAGGCTTACCATTCCAGCTGCAATGTCTTTGGCATAACCCACTCTTATATTCCAGGGAAAGTCCTTGTCCTGCAAGATTGTAGACAAGAAGATTGTGTCCAATGTACTGCGTGTGTGTACTCTTCACAGTACTCATGGAGGTACATAAAAACCCATTTTAACTTACCATTTTTGAGATGGTCTCCCTGAGAGTTCCTCCTTGGATGTATTCAGAGACAAAGTTTATCCTTTTGTCTTTATAGAACAAGCCAATGAACTTTAAAACATTGGGATGATCTAGGCAGCGCATCACCTTCACCTGCATAAATTGGGAGGAAATGTGTTAAAACAAATGTCTCACGTCACTGTAGCAACATGAAAATGGTTAGCTTGCGACCCAGGACCTGCCTTTATTCTGTAAGATGGATTTAAAACAGTGCTAAAGAACTTTCCTTATCAAGTCCAGCTTTCGCACCAACTTAGTGAGGTGCTCCCACCTTCCTTAAGCCTTTTAGAACCCTTTAATATGTACTATGGCTTTTGTATCCCTGTAATAGTCTCCTAAAAAAAGTGACAACCAGCAGGGTTGTAGATGTTAACTTGCTGAGGTTAAGCTCTTGCCACATAATTTAAGAGGTCTTTCCTTTTCTGATGACCACTTACCTCCTTTAAGAAAGTCTTCTGTGTCTCTTCATCAAACCTTATCAACTCTTTCATCACCATCACTTCCCCTGTCTCCTGATGTGTTACCTTACAACAACAAGTTGGTCACAAAGTCACGATTAAAAGGCATGAACTGACAACAAAGTCCACCATAATAATGCAGTGATGAACAGTGTTTCTGCAGTACCTTAACAGCCTGTCCAAAGAAGCCCTTTCCAAGCACTTCTCCATGGATAAGGTCTGAAGGTCTGAAGATGCGATGGGTTCGATCTCCTGAGTCCACCCGAAGAGACTCTGAGCGAACCATGTCTCTCCTCTGAGATAAAAGTGACAGTGCTCGAGGAGACAGAGGACACTTATCTATACTACAGCTGCGCCTTCCAAAAAGAAAAGAAAGACTCAGATGAAGAGAAAGATGGGAATAATGAATCAAAGAAAGCCTGGAATTAACACTTACAGAATGTGCCTAGATCGCATTCCCGTGGTTCCTTGGTGCTGAGGTGGTGAGACGCTCATCCTGATTGATTCATCTGTCTCTTCCCCTGGACTTGGCTCCTCCTCCAGACTTGGGAGTTTGTGGGTCGAGGTAAGTTTCTCACGGACACATGGGCCAGGACAGCTGGTGTCGTTCTGGGTACTGTTTGTGTTAAGGGGGTCATGAGGAGACTGCGGGTTGTGTTCAATGGTCAGCTGCAGTGGTTTGCTTGTGTCCTGGATCACACAGGTTATCTACAAGAAAGGATATGGTGCTGATCTTAAGTTTTTCTGTCAAGTATTTCTTTGTGGATGCTATGAAGTGAATCTATTTCTTATTTAGTTTTGTCATTATTATTGAAACAGTGAGTGGTTTAAGGCCTACCTCTTCTGGGGAAATGTTGCGAACGGGTATGCCGTTAACCTCTAGTATTCGGTCACCATTGTGTACAGAAGGGAGCAGGTCATGGTTGAGGACAGATGTGTCTAACCTGAGGGATAATGACAATGAGAGAAAGTTGATCTAAGACAGAAAATGAACCGGTGGTGTGGGACTAGTTTTTGGGTTTAGGTTGAGTTAAGCACAAATTCAAAGATACTCACCCTGTGATAGTCACAACATGGCCTTTCTCTTGACTGAGATCAGTGTCTATGGTCAGGCCTCGTTGGCTGCCTGCTTGGGGAGGGAAAGACACCAGTGCCACCATGTGGGGACTCTTGGTGAGTGGACAAGCTGAGCTCACAGTTGATACTACACCCTGGAAAAAGCAGTGGCCACTGCAGAATAGACAAATCAGGAGACAGATGAAAGGACACTCATCAGACTCAGAAATTATACCTTCTCCATTTTGTTTATTCTTTTGAATTTATTAATTTATTAGCATCCCACGTGCAGTCATATAGACAACTTGCTTATTGTTTTTTCCTTTCAGCTAGTCTTACCAGTAGAGTTTGGAGCGGTCGACAAGCATGTAGGTGTCTCCATCTCCAATGAAAATTTCACAGCTCACACATGTGAAGCATTCTGGGTGGTACTTCTGCTCTCCAGCAACCTGTTTATACAGGGGTATAGGGAGGCAGTGTGACAAAAAATTCAGAGACCAAGGGAATATTGTTTTCTTTTTTTTTTGGTTTTTTTTTTTTGCAAGATGACATTTGGCGTGGTCAGACTTAAGGAACCTTTCTTACATAAAGGCCTTGTGATGTCAGGATGTTTTCAGAGGATATCCTCTGGTTTGGGAATTGAAAGAAAAGAGCATTTACTTTCCTACCAGGAGGAAACAAAGAGGCAGGAAGGCCTTGAATGTCTGAATATGTGGCATAGCTGAGACTTAGTATTTCTTGTTGCTTTATTTAATTGTGAAGAGATTGTTGCCATAGTCAGTTTGAACAAATGGTGGCTTTGAACTATCAATTAAGTAGCTATTTTTAAACAAGCATACAAACTAATGTCAATTAGTTTGCTTCTGCCTGGGTTTTTGAAAGCAAATGTGCAGAAGAAGAGAAAGGAGGATTGTCTGCTAAGGCGACTTTGGCTTGGGACTGTTAGTTAAGTATGATGTTGTGAATAATTATAATGAAATGTTAGTCAACATCACATAATAAAACCACTGGGGAAGAACTTATCAGGAAACTCTGTGTCACAGTCCAGAAAAGCATCTAAAGTAAAGCTTGCACAGATAAAAAGTGTTTGGCAAGGAACAGTTGTACAGTTAAGTTGCAGCGTTTCCTGAGTGGCAGTTTAATCAAACTATCATGACTTGACTTTTATTGCACAGGCCTCATTTTAGGTATCATTGTTGGACAGTTTCTTTACTTTTTTGAGTGATTATCATCATACCATAATGAGTCCTGTTGCGATGGTCTCCTTGCAGCCATGGCAGTGCTCTCCATAACGGGCCCAGTAGTGCTTCTTACAGTAGAGCTGACCCTCTCTTTCATAGTACCAGTGAGACAGGATACAGCCACATTCACAACACCTAGAGAAAAGAGGAAGGAGGGACAGGAAGGATTGCGAAACAAGAAGATGGCAGAAAGATGAAAGAAGAGAAGATGCGGGTTTAGGTTTAGATTTAGGCTGTAAGCTGATAGATACTTCAACAATGTGTTTGAGAAAAGTAATCTGAGCCGAGTCAGTGATGAAACACATGGGGTTTGCGAGGAAAGTTGACCTGCTAGATCGTCACACACGGGATCGGGTAGAACACTTCCAGGTCAGTTGGACCATAAAATATCGTCTTCAGTTCAGCCGAGTAGTATTGGGTGTCCCTGATACCTAAATCCTTTCCACTCTGGATATGTTTCACTCTGTATGATGCTTTTCACGTGACAAAGTTGAGACCAAGACTTCAAGCTGCTGGTGCTTCTCCATCCCTGGAGGAAATACATTCATCTTCACTGCAGGGGTGGTGCTCAATTGATGCATTGTGGATCTTGAACTGCTGATGTCACTATGACTGGGAGCACATTTAAACTAATATAGATTCTTACAAAAGGATTACTTATGTAAGGTCACTGGTCAGTCATGTGTCTTCACAAATACACTGTAAATTACGCTAGTGTTAGTTTCCAGTGAACACACCCACTCAAAGATTGCAAAAGAGAACAAAACAAAGTGCCAAAATTACAACAGATACCCCTTAAAAAACTTGTTCCTGAAATACAGTGCAGCAAGTTTACTTTCAGTATTTTAAATTTGCAAACAGAAACTATCAATGGTGTCCTGGCTTGGACAGAATGTAGATAGAATAATACCAGCAACAATAACCTGCTTCCTTATCTCTCCAGCACTACAACCAGAATGGGAGGTGACTTCCTGGACAGAGTAGAGCTCCATATTTCCTGTAAATGTCATGCTTTTCTTACAATAGGAAATGAAAGGTTGCCTTATTTTCAAAAAGAAGTAGTTGAGGAGGGAAAGACTAACCTTTCCTCTCATGTAAGACAGTGTTCTCCCTAGATTTATGGAAGTCTAACTTGCCCAAGGCGGGGTGGAATCTACCTGAATCTCTCAATCTGGGCTACTATTATTACCATATCCATGTACAGAAAGTTGGAAAAGTTTGAGCATGTAATAATAAATAAACAACACCCAAAACCATTCAAGACAAAACTTGCTAAAGACGTCCACTGGGCGCTAGCTACAACCATTACATCTCTCTGCATTGATTTTAATTTAATTTGGTGATTTGGCGTAGGTGCTGCACCTAATCTTTATAGTGTTGGGGGAAACCTTGTAAGAAGCACTTAATGATGGCATTTCAGTGTGATCAGTCATTGTTTTATTTTATTGAAGCATTAGGAAAATAATTAACTGTGCCATCAGTGCAGTTTTAGAGTTTGTAACAGACGTCGTCTATGCCTGCCAGAGGTTGCTTCAGTGTTACCAGAATGACTATGTCAACCCGTTCCTCTTTTTCTTTCGTTTATACCAAAGAGATTTTGCTGCTGTTGGTTATTTAAAACATCCCATTTCCTGTTTGAGTCTCAGAGTAGAAAATGCAAATTCCCTCATGAACTGTAGGATTTGTATAGCTGTAGTAATGAAGTTCTACATTCACTGCAGCTTATGTTAAGTAGGACTCTAGTAAAGTAAATACGTTTACTTACAGTAGTCTGTTTCCTTACAGATACTAACTGTACTGCTGGGGCACTATGGAAAGTACTGTGAGAGATCTATTAGATATGGCTGTCTTTTCTTACTGAGGAAATAATTAAGTAATAAAATCATCAAACAGCTGCAGGTTTATTTTAGACCTCCTGTCTTTGTTATTGAGCTGCCGGCAGCGGATGTGGACCTTTCCAGCTCCACATCTGCAATTTCTCCTAAACATCTGGTCACAAGAAGACCCTGGAGTCAGCCCAGACATATATCCAGAGAATTTATCCGCTCTCTGTTTCCTACTGCTACACATCTCCTTGCTTCACTGTTTTTCTTCCTGAAAGTATTACTGTTCCTGCCTCTGACATATGTCTGTATCTTAGTCTTTGTTTTAGGCATTTATGACCCTTCTCTCTGTTCTTAGATCTTTTGGGACCTGCGGACACATCAGCACCTGCTATACATAAACATGTTGTGATTTTCGGACGTTAACCCGGGTCAAATGTTAAGAATCTGATGACGTACTCATCTGCCATGGCTTCCTCTCTGCTGTGTGTCTGTTGCCCCACTGAATTTCCAATTTTAAAAACAGCAGTTCTTAAAAGTGTTTGATCTAGTTACATTGTGTACGGTCTTACGGGGATATCGTCTCACCGGTGTTATGTCTGAAGTATGAGTGTGCAGAATTTGTAGTTTATTCTGTTTGTATGTTTTGATATAGACCTGAGGAAGAGCAGTTGTTGATTGGCTAAGACAGTTGAGAATCCAAAAAACAACAAAAACCCCCCCCCTTAATTTATGGATTGTCCTGTAGTCTGCCTGGACACCTGGCTAGACAACAACTTTACCTATTCTTATCACAGGTTCATAAACTACTATACATGTGCTCATAGCTGATATGAAAGTTGAGAGGGTTTGATTACTCATGTGTCGTTCGTCGCGACAGAGTTCTGTTTGAGGAAGTATTGCAGGCGTTGAAGCGCAATTTCTCCTATCACTTTCATTCTTTATTTCATACTTTTTTTCCCTTTCTCTCACTTTGACATACACATTTCACCAGTTCACTTACCTTCCTTTCATTCCTCTCCGAAACCTTTGGTCCCGTCGTGACATTCTGCCCCCTCAGTTCACCGATAAGATAACCGTCACTCAGAAACAGTCCTCCCACTTAAGAAAGAAGATTATTAGCTGAATGTGTTCATGAGTGGATCTTTGCATGTATTCTGCTATGACTGCCAGCAGGCGTTGTCTTTCTCGCTCTCTCTCTCAGGCTTCCTGTGCATATGAGTTCTCTCTCTAATGTGCACAGTAGCTGTGTGAGAAAATACCCTGACCCACTGACACCAGCTGGCCAGTCTCCCTCTGCTGGTTGCTGAGAAACAGACCAATCCCAGTATGGAAGTTCTGCTCTCTTGTGCCTCTCCTGTTACTTACAGCATGTAGACTTCTGCAATATACGGTTACACTCCTCTGCAGAGTCCACGCAGTGTGGCAGAGCTAATCTCACAGTCTAAAATGTGAATCTACATAGGTGTGTTTCTATGAGTTAACATATGTGTGTGTGGTGTGTGTGAGAGTGTTGAAATGAGCTCTGTTCCCATCAGCACAGACATAATCTCCTTATGAATGCCCCAATTACTGCACTGTCCTGACCCCACAGTAAAGCCCTCTATTCATCACACACAACAAACAAAGAGGGAGAATTCAGTTAAAGCAGGGAGAGTGGGGAAAAGCTCAGATTTGGGAGAAGAAAGCCACTGATACAATTCAATATGAAGTTTGAATAGTTCAGATTATCCGTGTGAGTGCAGCTCTGCTGCTTATTTTGCTTGAAGACTGTGAATTTCTTTTAGTGTATATGATATTGTTTTGTTTCAAAGTACATTTTAAACCGTTGGTCCACTTTATAGATTCAGGCCATACTTCATAATAGCACCGTGCCATTTCTGCAGATGCATTTTCATTGCACAGTGGTTTTGCAAATTGAAGAGCAGACACGTGTGTATGTGTATGTGGTTACAAAATTATAAAACTTGAAAATTTTTCTGATGTGACAACTTTTATTGTTCTTTATGAGTGCTTCTGTCGAACAGTTCTGCGCCCCCCTCAGAGTTGTTGACCCCCTATGAGCCAGCTTGCAGCCTGAGATCCTTGGGTGGGTCCCTTTTGGTTGTTCCTCAGTCAAGGTTAAAGACTAATGGTGACCAGACTTTTGCTGTCAGAGCTCCTTGACTTTGGAGCGACCTCTCTGAAGAGATAAGACTCGCAAGATCAGTGAGCTCTTTTAAATCACTTCTTAAAACCCACTTTTATGAACGCGCTTTTACATTAAATCGTCTTTTAATGTCTTTTAACTGTCCCATTTTTCGCAGTTATTGTTGATTAATTTTCTATATTCTTTTACTTTGCTCGTCTGTTGCGTCTGAATGGAAGTTTTGTTTTTAACTGGTTGTCAAGCACCTTGGGAACCTGGCTCTTAAAAAAAGTTATTATTATTATTGTTGTTTGTCCTCACTGGTTTTAGGACTGATTGATTGAGTCGATGCTTCACATCTGCCTCTGTACATAATGTTCTTTTGTTATGAACTGTGCAGTATAATACACTGTAGTGTGTACTTGGTCAGTATTTGCAGAGTTTCAGTGTGAGTCACCAAAAACCTGACTGCTGCTCTAATCTTAGTAGGCTCAGGCAGTAGTTTGTTTCCTTTCTCTCATTTCAGCCAAAGCTGTGGTTGTCAGAACGGCGCAACAGTTTAACACACTGAAAGCAGCATCTGTCTCTGAATGTGTAGCTTCCTTCCCTTGCCTCGTGCCAAAAACCTTCATTATGGTTTCACAAATTCTACATGTGGAACATCGTCTTTAAAATAACAATAACCTGACACAGCTGTTATTGGTCATTTTTTAATTTTAAAGAGCAATGTCTGAAAGTGTACAAAAGTGCATCATTTTCTTGATAGGCCACATAAAGCACATGTTAAACTGCTCAATAGAGACAGAAGCATAAGCTCAGATGCAAGATGAAACTCATTTTTTACATTTTTTATCCAAATGACATCGCAGATTACACTGTGATTCTGCACACATGCAAGGACAATGTAGAAAACAAAACACTTATCTTTAGCATAGTAGTACACAAGTTTAAAAACTGTTAAAACTCAAACACAAACAAAATAACTCAAATATTTAATGCTGCGTTAATGCACTTGAATTCATAAAATGAGACTGAGGATAAATAGTTGAGCTTTTTCTGCTTTTTGTCAGCATAATTTAAAAAGACTAGCAATCGTGAACAAATTTCCTACAGTGTTAAAGGAGGTACATCCAAAAAAAAGAAAAACACAGTAATCAATGCTCCTCAGATGTCATTTAAAAGCACTATCATGTATTCATATTACCTCACATTTAGTTTGAATGCTTTCCACAACAGCAAATGTAAAAGCCAAACCTAAGCCACACCATAATATCATAACAATACATCATTCTGGTAATGAAAAAATAAGCATGTTAACCAAAAGTTCACACCAATACCAATTACTGTGTTGCAGCTGTAAGACAGTGCCTATAATGTTGTGAATGGAATGGAAGAATCTCACAGCTGTGGACCTTCAGCCTCCATTTGTTGATACTGCTGAGACCTGAGCACAGTTTAAATGAGCAAAGGCTGCTTCTCGAGGACCAGATAAAGACCAGTCAAAACACCACACCATCAAAAAAATTCCACTTGGAGTTCCTTTTGTCTGCGGTTCCCCCAGAATAGCATTCGTGTGCTTCGTTGTCTGTACAGATTGCTGGACATAATATCCAACTGTTTGCACTGATGTAAAAGCTAAATTAATAAAATAAAACAGTAATTAATAAAACAGTAGATTAATAAAACAAACATTACACTCTGCAGACCTAAGGTATAATCCAATGGACTGGATTAAAATGTGGCCTTTGAGAGTAAAAAAAACAAACAAACATTGTGTCAGCATGCAGACAGGTCTGAAGGAGCTGCCCTGAGGGTGTCCTTGGTATCAGTCTTCACCCAGAGGATTCATGGTGATACTTGCACAGGAACACAACAACAGAAATAAACAAAAAAGTGTATTATAGTACAGCTTGGCCTCACAATTTAAAAAGACCTCTTAAATCTATATTTCAGTGATTCTCAGCCTGGTAGTCAGGATCACAGGGAGATTCAGGGGTGAAAATGTTATTTTAACAAATGTTTCCCCATGTTGTCTTAATCTAACGCGCTTTTCTTGTAAAACGGTGAATATTTTCATTTAACCAAAGTCACGTCACCGAATTATCCATAAAACAACATGACAAGGATATATTTTACCACTCTGTGTATCAGACTGCAACAGAGGCATCACCTTGTTTTAAGGAATCATCTCTAACAGGCCCAGAACCACTGCTCTTTTTGAAAGAAATGATTGTGTGAAATTAATATGTGGAATGTGTTGAGGCTTTAGCTTCTATGGCAGGTAAGACATTTACAATCTGGGATCATTCGATAGCACCACTGTTGTTTTAATGAGGTCACTTCCTGTTTGTTGGTCTCTCACTTCCTCCTTCGGCCACAGTATTTACCCTGACAGCCAGCACCTAAACAGCAGAACAGAAATGATTATTCTTCAGCTGGCAAACAACATACGTGTAGTATGGGTAAAAATGACACTGTGAAGCATGTTAAGCTAGTTCAACTTGAAAACCAGATATCTTTAATCTCCTTGATTAACTGAATAATTTGAAGTTGTAATGTAAAATAATACGTTTTTAAAACTACAAAAAACTTAAGAAGCTCAGTCAAAGTGACTGTTTCAGTTAAGACAGTCCGTTTTCCATTTAAGACTGTGTGACACTCATTAAACATGCTACTTATGTGAAAAATATCTTTGTAACAGAATTAATTCAGATCAAAGCATGGTTTTCTTTAAACAATAAGGAAGAAGACTTAGTCAGTGCTCAGTAGAAGATTAAAGAGATTAAAAGATGCAGCTTGAATTTGGAGGAACTCATTAAGGGCTCTTGAATGGTTCTGAAATCCAGTTGCTCAACGTAACTTTTGTGGATAACTGGATTTCCCGAAATTCTAGTATAGTGGTTTACAATACAGATGAGGTTTATTGTAACGTATTTTATAATGAGTACCCTATGTTTTTTACCTCTGTATCCCCCGCCTCCTAGTATGGCCTGCATGGCTGCATATTTGGCTGCCTTCTGTGCTTTGGCTAAAGGGCGTAAAAGTGAAAGGTTAGATTTATTTTGCTGATATGTGCTCTTTACAATAACACCCAGCGCTAGCAATTATAAAAGCATACACAGCTGAATTTCTTTGCAAGACAAAAACATCCCTTGTGTGTATTGTATCTATGTATTGGTGGTGGACATCTGTGTTAGGACACTGAAACATGTTTCTGCCAGAGGACACAGTGAGTTTTCTTACATTTTTGTCCGGCCCCTGTATATCCTAGAGAACAATAAAAGGAAAGACAGTCACAATGAACAATAGATAACCTTTACAATGGTCTCATGTACCCAATATGCTATCTCTGCAATGACATGAAAATTGAAATATGCCAAAACAAATATTCATAGTGTAAGGTCTGACATTTGGGATTAAAGCTTTCCTTTTTTCCTTTCCTACTATTATTTATCAAAATTTTGAATCTATTATTTAGCATTTTTAAATTTTTAGAGAGTGCATTTTGAGTATCATAAAGAGAGAAAGTTTAAGTGTCTTAAAGTGAATCTATCTTACCTGAATAGCCTCCACCAGCGATGCTGCCATAGCCAGGCCCGACACCCCCTGCTGGAAGAATGGACACATTACAGCCTGAATCACTTGGACAGCAGAGAGGTAAGATGTTTATTGTGCAGTGAATCGAATTTTATGAATGCAAATGTTTTCAAATCTCAAAATGTAAAAATCTGACACACACTCACATTATTGTTCTATATTGTATTGGTAATCCATTTAAACTGACCTGGTAAACCACCAGTTCCACCTCCTACTCCCTGTCCTGTTCCTGCAGCACCCCCTGGCCCTCCAGTTCCTCCTGCTATGCTACCTGGACAGGTAAGTTAGTATAGATGTGCGTAAATGAGCATTTAAAATCCTCAAGGAAATGCGCATGATACACAGTGAACCATTGGACTGTAAATGTTCTGCCATAGCTCAAGTATGTTAGATTTTAGTCACTGTTTTCCAGAAGAAGCTTAAAGTTGAAGAAGCTCACCTGGACCTCCAGTGATACCTCCTGTTCCTGCACCAGGAAACACTCCTACTCCACCACCTGATGAACACAGATGGGGTTGAAGTAAATATCTCAAAATGTTAAGAAATTTGACATGTAGTAAATGGGAAACCATTCTCACAAATGAATAAACAAAAAGATGGAGACCAGTTCGCTGTCCAGTTTTATCATGGGGACAAAGCTTTTTATTTTTGTTTATAAGTTTATTTCATTTTGTTGTGTAAACATGTTTATCATGCAGTATATTGTGGACACGTCACAATCGTTTTACTATGTTGTTAATGAATGCATTAAATGTCCTTCAAATGTCCAACACTGACCTTTATTTTTGAAGCCAATGCTTTATTCTTGGGATAGACAAATGTAAATTCCCAACAACTAGTCGAATCTTTTATTGTATTCAAGGGTGAAATTTAATTTATGAAAGTAGACCTACAGTAGCTGCATATTAACTCTGTTCTGGCCTTGCAGAGTTACTAGGACTTTCGCTACACTGATTAAGAAGCTTAAACATTCATTGTTGTCTTCATTAAGACTATGGAGTCATTTAATTATTTTTTTCTGTATCACCAATCAGAATCAGAATCAAAATTCCTTTATTTATCCCTGAGGGGAAATTCTTTAATTCATTGACTTCTTCAAGTCACGTATACAGTAATTTTACAGTCTACTGTGGCACCACTCAAATCTCATTAACAACAAAATCTCATGCCCAGTGTCCAGCAACAATACAGACTTTCATCAGTTACTATCACAACTTTTTAATGATATATTTATGTCCATCAGTTGAGAATTTTACCTGGTCTGTAGCCAGTTCCACCGAGGGACGAGCCATAACCTGATTTAGGAGGCTTCCTGCTCCCAAGTGTCTGTCCACCAGGTCCAACACCCCCTGGCCCAGTTCCAGCACCTCCTGGGCCATAGCCACCAGTTCCAGCACCTCCTGGACCATAACCACCAGGTCCAGCACCTCCTGGGCCATAGCCACCAGTTCCCACCCCTCCTGGGCCATAGCCACCAGGTCCAGCACCTCCTGGCCCATAGCCACCAGTCCCCACCCCTCCTGGGCCATAGCCACCAGGTCCAGCACCTCCTGGCCCATAGCCACCAGTCCCCACCCCTCCTGGGCCATAGCCACCAGGTCCAGCACCTCCAGGTCCATAGCCACCAGTTCCAGCACCTCCTGGGCCATAGCCACCAAGTCCAGCACCTCCAGCCCCTGCTCCAACTCGGCCAGGACCACCTCCTGTGCCTCTTAATACTCCTGCTGGAAAACAGATCTAAATATATAAGCATGACTATGTACCACGTAAATGTATAAAAAGATATTTACCATCCTGTAATCCTAACCGAAACTTTACCTGATCCGTATCCAGCTCCTCCATAACCTGGAAAAAAATGAGAAAGAGTACAGTCAAACGATGTTCTGCCAGTTACTTTCCTCCACAATAAAATTATATTTCTCAGTCAGTGCAATGAATTTTTGGACACCAGCTGACACTTTGTTTTTTGTGTTTGACAGTTCAGTTTGTATAATAATTACGTACCAGATTTAGATGGTTTTCTTTTTCCTAATCCTTGGCCCCCCGTTCCAATGCCACCTGTTCCTATGCCAGCACCACCTGGTCGTGTCCCAGCTCCACCTGGTCCAAAACCTCCTGTTCCTGTGCCAGCACCACCTGGTCCAAAACCACCTTGTCCTGTACCAGCGCCACCTGGTCCAAAACTACCTGGTCCTGTCCCAGCGCCACCTGGTCCGAAACCACCTGGTCCTGTGCCAGCACCACCTGGTCCAAAGCCTCCTGTTCCTGTGCCAGCACCACCTGGTCCAAAACCACCTTGTCCTGTACCAGCGCCACCTGGTCCAAAACTACCTGGTCCTGTCCCAGCGCCACCTGGTCCGAAACCACCGGGTCCTGTACCTGCACCACCTGGTCCAAAGCCTCCCGTTCCTGTGCCAGCACCACCTGGTCCAGTGCCCCCAGGTCCGTATCTGCCAGGTCCAGTCCCTGTTCCACCAGGTCCAACCCCTACACCTAGGAAACAGGCATAGGTGGAGCTGGTGATTTACTAGGTATTTTTAAGCTCTGCTTGGTTTTATACCTTTTATATCATATACGAAGACGTAGAGATGAACACTGAATCTGTTAAAAGTTGTTAAAGATGTTTAAGTGATAGAATGAAGATATTTCTCACCTTGTCCATAGCCACCTCCACCCAGTGAGGATGATCCATAGCCTGTCAGGAAGAGGGAAAACAGCCTGAATCATACTAAAAAAGAATAAATTGTTAAATTTCATTCCCAGTGTTAAAATACATGACTGCTATACCTGATTTGGGGGGCTTTCTTGTCCCCAGTCCTTGACTTCCAGGAGTATAAACACCAGGAGCGACACCTGCTCCACCAGGTCCATAGCTGCCTGGTCCTGGGCCAACATCACCTGGCCCAAAACCACCTGGCCTGGTACCAACACCACCTAGTCCTGTGTTGATAGTACTGGGCCCATATCCCCCTGGTCCAGTGCCACCAGGCCCATAACTTCCAGCACCACCAGGACCTCCAGGACCAAAGCCACCTGGTCCAAAACCTCCTGGACCAGTACCAATTCCACCTGGTCCAAAACCTCCTGGACCAGTACCAATTCCACCTGGTCCAGTTCCATAGACACCAGGCCCAACCCCAGTACCACCAGCTCCTGGTCCATAACCTAGAAACAAATTGATTCGGTTTCACTTTTCTGCATAAATTTATCTGTATGTTTACAGTGTATATCTGTCAGTTTTTATCCTACTTTTTGGTGGTTTGCCGACACCCAGTCCTGTACCAGTGCCATACCTTTGACCTGGATAACAGAAAAAAACACTTATTGTATTTAGATAAATAAAATATGTGTTTTTCATATAAAATGTGTTAAACTTAAGAATTAAAATTGAGTTTATTTTCAGAGATGTCAACTTACCACCAGGACCTACACCACCACCACCATATCCCGCCAGTCCACCACTGACTCCACCAGGGCCTGCACCTATGCCTCCTCCTACACCTCCACCTACACCCCCAGTTCCAACACCTCCAGCTCCGAGGGTCCCAACACCCCCAGGACCACCACCGGTGCCTCTGCTTCCAGTCTGGCCTTCATAGCCTCCAGGTCCAGTTCCATATCCGCCAGGTCCAGCACCATAGCCACCCAGGCCAGCCCCGTATCCTCCAGGTCCCACACCATAACCTCCTGGACGCAAACCATAGCCACCAGGACCAGCTCCATAGCCTCCAGGTCCAATCCCACCCTGGCCTCCTGCTCCAAGAGTCCCATATACTGATAGAAAGATAAAAACATTACATGCATCATACAGCATCTTTCATTTTTCAGTGCAAAAAAAGATGTTAAAGAGAGGAGATTATGGCTGACAGTTTATTGAACCTTTGCCTGGTTTTCCTGCTCCCAGTCCTACTCCAGCTCCAGTTGGGTAGCGTATGCCTGACAGGAAAAAGACATATAAGGAATACTGTCTGGGTATGTTTCAGTCATCTGTCTGCTCTAACTTAGATAATGATAGTCATAATTAGCATACCTCCACCTGGCAAAACACCGGCTCCACCAACACCGTAGCCTATGATATGTGAAACGTTTAAATAAGAAATCTTTTTCTTTTATTGTTATATACATGTTGATTTGGGATGAATACACAAGGATGTCAGAGATTAAAACATGGTAGCAACTCACTTTTTCCAGGTTTTAAGGCTCCTGTTCCTACTCCCCCAGGCCCACCAGCCCCAGGTATCAATCCTGTTCCACCAGCACTGCCTCCAACTCCTCCTGTACCTCCTCCAGCTGTGCCAGGACCACCTCCAACTCCTCCTGGACCTCCTCCAACTGCTCCAGGACCGCCTCCAACTCCTCCTGGACCTCCTCCAACTGCCCCAGGACCACCAAGTCCGCCACTGATACCTCCTGTGACAGTCCCATCAGGTCCGTACACTAGATTTAAAAAATAGACAGATTAAATATATAAAGGTTCTTCAGTGAGTACAGATGATCTATGATCTTACATTTTGTTGTTACAGTCTGCGTTTGTCCTACATGGTGGTAGACATATAATGGAGTGTACGTTCTGATGGCAAAATGGCACCTTTGGGCGGTTTTGGTGTTCCTCCTAGTCCACCAGCTGCACCTCCTGGTCTAACTCCAGTCCCAGAAGCAGGACTGTCTCCTCTAGCCACTCCTGTTACACCACCTGAAACACCTCCTGCTCCTCCTGTACTGGTAGGAAGCCCTCCGACTCCTCCTACACCTGTGCCTCCTGTACCACCTCTCTCTCCATCAGGACCTCCTTCTCCATCTCCTTCACCTGGCGTGTCACCTCTGGGGACACCTGCAGACACCATGAAAGGACGCCAGATTGGTGTTTTAGCATAGGACTAAAGCTGGAACCAAGATCTAGGTCACTAATCCCCAAACCTCTTACATCCAAACCAACATTAGAGAAAAGAAACCCGGTGCATGCCCATTATTCTTTATCCAGATCCCAGTCAGCTTCCAAAGTGATTGCTTGTCTGGCTGGGGTCCACACAAAAACAATAACAAGCCTGGTGAGAACACTCTCCAGTATTAAACCTTTGTCACATTTTTCTACATCGTTCTAATCGTTTCTGGAAGTACTGGTTTCAGACTGGTGTAAGCTTTGAAAAATGGGTCCTTAAAGGGAGAGAAGGCAACATTAAATTCTTGTTTTGAATGTACAATAGATTTTGGTAGGTGGCTGATGATTACCATTCATTGGAGCTCAAATGGCATGTTGTCTTTTCCCATTGATAATAGGTAAGGACTGTAAGTAGGTCATTCAGAAAGTTGAATTTTAAATCTTTTAAGAGTAAATTAAATTGTATTTATTTCACCTGGGGGTTTTAGAGGCTTGGCTCCAGGCAGTGTCCCACTTGAGAGATCACCTCCAGAACCTGCAAAATGAAATTTAAGAGAAGTCAGAGAATACTTTATCTGTTATAGGATAACGCTTGTCCCAGCTGTTTGAAACAAAAGTAGAAATACTGGTAAGAGAAATCCTGAAAACATTATGATGGAGGTTTACGTACCACTTGGTTGTACAGCCCCACCACCGACTGCAGTGACAGAAATACAGATTATCTTGGGCAGTTATCGGTCAGAAACAAAATATTTTTCAAAACTAAATGCTCTTTAAATTTATTTGTAGCCAGCTTCAGTCATTAGCTAGTGTCAGTCTGCCATACAGCATTCAGTGGTGCCAGTTTTGTGATAGGAAGTGCAAGAAAAACACTCACTCTCGTGTGCAGGTAAACCAGTGACAGCTGTGAAAGCGTTCAAGTGCAGAAATATTGTGATCTACATAATATTAAAAGCATTTGTGATGCATTCAAAGCATCTTTATCATATTAGGCAGTTTTTATGTGTAAATTATTCCTGTGTAATTTCAAATCTCATGGCTTTTTACTGTAGAATAAGCTTCATTCACCTCTATTCACAGATAACACCTCAGTGCTCAAAATACTTCATGTCAACTCACCAGGGGTTGTTCTCGTAGAACCTGTAGGAGATGAGAGCAAATGTGTAAGTCTTTTTCTTTCCTAATATACAGGAAACAAGTAAATTTGCTGATCCCTTTTAGATGTTGCATGCAGGACTTGGGCCAATTAGAGACATGGTTCAGTATCAGAATTCTAGCCATAGTGTGGATGTTATGGCCTTTCAGTGTCAAAGCCAACCAGTTAACAGTAAGGCATATTTAAATTCAACGAATACATTTTTCAGAGACATTCAAATTTGTTCAAATCTGTGTCATAGTAAATTTATTTAAGATTTGATGACATCTGTTGCCGAACTGCTGAAAAGAGTTTTGAAATAGTCCTGGTCCCTAGGGAAAAATATGTTTTCTTTTACATCTCAAAATCCAGGCCTATGTGAGTGGAAACATAATGCGCTTTTTAAATGGCCACATGATGGCACTGTCCACTTCACAATCAAAAAGACATTGCTCCTTAAACAGCTTTGCTTCAAAAGGTAATCTGCATAAAGGCAAGCAAAGAAAGAGAGAAAGATTACAGGGTGAAAACATTACCTCCTTTGCGTAAGTCTTAGAGTGAGTGACATAGCCAGAGATATACTCTGACAGAAATGAATTTACATGCAGTACTTGCAGGCAAACATGCCAAAGTTTTGGCACTGACCTGGAACTTCTGTCCCGTTGAATCCTGTTCAGTAAAAATAATTTACAAAACATAAAAGTGTGAAGATAACACAGCTGAGACAACTGTTAGATGATTAAATATAGAGATTGAATACAGCAGAGTATTTCCCAATGTAACAGAGTGCAGAATGAATTATTAACATCTGAGCTTGTATTAATTCATTTTTGACTTTGTAGCATAGATTACCAAAATACCTGGTCTTGCTCCAATGATTGGGATTCCTGTTCCACCCAGGCTATCTCCATCACCTCCTGCACCCACAGGTCTACCAGCTACACTAGCGCCTCCTGTTTTAATATAGTGGTAACAGGATATACAGTGCAAAGTAAACAAGTGTTTATACATGAATAAAAACAACAAGTGTATCACTTCTCAGGTGGTACTACTTTTAAAATTTAGTGTTTTGTTCCTTTTTTTTCACAGGTGTTTACCATGTGGGCCATCTTCTGTGGTTATCAGATTCATGCATCCTTGGACCTGTATTTAAATGTTCGTGTTGTTTGTGATAATTGTTACCATCTTTGCAAAAAAAAAAACAAAAAAAAACAACAAAACATCTGTGCAGTTTAAAGCTAAGAAGGGACTTTTTCTCAAGAATCCAGCAAGTTTAAACGGACCTTCTCCTCCAGAACTTCCAGACCCCTCTATCACACTGCCATCACCTGCAATAAGAGCAAAGTATTAAAAGGACTGCTATTCGAAAATAGAGCTGCATGCTGTACATTGGCAGCTTAAAAAAACTCTGTATGCAGCTTTATCATGTTCTAAACAAATATGAGGTGTGCCAAAAACATCTGAAATCCTGAAATAGTAATGCTAAATCAAATACAGGGCCTTTGGATAAGTGTGTGAAATGATGGCAAAATCCTTTTCAGGTAAGCTAGTTTACTCTTTTTCTTCCTCTATTCTGTCACCTACAACACTGTCTTTTCCATCTCTGCACAGAGTATTTTATATTAAAACTAACATACTGGAGACATGTTTTCAACAACCTACTGTATGTGCTAACACTGTACAGATACCTTCTGATGCTGGAGCTGGTGTAACTCCTGTGGGTCCAAATCCTCCTCCTGATCCAGCAGACATAGATGTACACATAGATTATCTAATTAATAATTTGCTGTCCCCGAAATGTGTATTCTTAATCCTCAAAACAGTAGCTTACCCATGGGTCCAGCTGTTGCACTTGCACTGCTGCCAGTGCTGGTGCCATTTACTAAAACACCTGTGCTGGTCCCTGTCCCAGGTCCTGCAGTCCCTGCTCCCACCCCAGGTATAACACCACCAGGTTTTCCTGCAGTTTATAAAAGAAATGATCTTGTGAATTCAAAAGAGATGCTTTTTTTCAGGTCCAACAAACATTTGATATACACATAATTCCAGCTTATGCAGAATTTTGTAAAACGACAGTGCTTACCGTACTTAGCAGCTTTAGATCCAGCTGTGCCGTAGCCTGAAAGTCGCAACAAATGATATGGTTATTAGTATCAACTATGTTAAATGTAATAAAAAGACTGATAAGAGATAAACCGTTAAAGGTGGCCAGTAGAGTTACTGACAAGTGCTTGTAAGAAAATCAACTTTTTCTGATTGAGATTGCACTGACAAAACTGTACACTACTCTACAGAGACTACTTTAAATCAGCCCAGACCTCCTATGCCAGGTCCAAGGCCTCCTGGTCCATAACCACCTAAAATGACACAAGATAAGAGAGTATAGGAAACTCCATCAGGAGGATTTCAAAAGTGTATCATTGACAAAATACTGGCAACAGAAAAAAAATAATAAATGCTAACAGGAGAAAAATAAGAATCACTCATCACCTCGTCCTGCTGCGCCTCCAAGTACCCCACCAGCACCTGTTGCACCTTGACCTACACCAGAACCATGAAATTAATCAAAAATTAAAATTGACTTTAACTGGAATTTGGATCAAACATCCATCATCAGAAACAAAATGTGCACATTTTAATACCATATTTAGCAGGTTTTGATCCAGCTCCATAGCCTGTAAATGACAGAATGAATTAAGTTCAGGCATTCCAGCAAGCTTAATTGGGTGAAATTGATTTTGGACAAAATTGAAAACTGCTTCACTGAACCTGTTCCATATCCAGCCCCTGGTCCTGCACCATAGCCTCCACCTGGTCCATAACCAATTCCAGGTCCATATCCCCCAGGACCATATCCTGTTCCTCCCGGAAGCCCTAGAGTAAAGCAAATGAGTGAGGATTTTTGGCTTTAATAAAGACTTAAAAAATAAGGGAATGAGTGGTTCATGTGTGCAATATGTTTATGAATTGGTTTCTGTTTTACTCATAGAGTTTCTGAGGAACTGTGGGAATATTGTTCTACCTCCAGCACTGCCTGGTCCAAAACCACCTGGTCCAACTCCCATTACAACACCAGAACCAGGTATCCCACCAGTCCCCAGTCCTGCTCCAGGTCCACCACCAGTTGTTATTCCAACACCTCTTCCTGGGAGCCCTCCTCCTACTCCAAGCCCAGAGCTAGGCCCAGCTCCACCACCAAGTCCTCCTGCACCCAGGGCACCTCCAGCGCCTCCAGACAGGCCTGCTGAGAGCAGCATTTTATCAGAAAACATGAATATGTACTGCCCGCAATACTCCACAAACAAAAGGCCATCCTCATGGTGGACATTCAAACATGTTATATTGGATTATAGTATTCATCTAATAGTATTTCTTTTTAAGTTTCTCACCATATTTGCGGGCTTTGGCACCAGCATAACCTGCAAAATGCAGACACATCAACATCTTTTAAGAACACTGTACTAGCCAATGGATGTTTATAAATTCAGACATGTTTCCTTATTTAAATATATATATATATATATATATATATATACATATATAAATATAAATATACATATAAATATATGTATCTTTCACTCTACCTCCTGGTCCATAGCCAGCTCCACCAGGTCCAACTCCTGCACCTGGTCCATAGCTTGTACCAGCACCACCAGGTCCAACTCCTGCACCTGGCCCATACCCTGTACCAGCACCACCCGGTCCAATTCCACTTGGTCCATAGCCAGTACCAGCACCGCCAGGTCCAACTCCACCTGGTCCGTAACCTGTACCAGCACCACCAGGTCCAACTCCACCTGGTCCATAACCAGTACCAACACCACCAGGTCCAACTCCACCTGGTCCGTAACCTGTACCAGCACCGCCTGGTCCAATTCCACCTGGTCCGTAGCCAGCACCACCAGGTCCAACTCCTACACCTGGTCCGTAGCCTGTTCCAGCACCACCAGGTCCAACTCCTGCACCTGGTCCATAGCCTGTGCCAGCACCACCTGGTCCAATTCCACCTGGTCCGTAGCCAGTACCAGCACCAGCACCACCAGGTCCGATTCCACCTGGTCCATAGCCTGTTCCAGCACCACCAGGTCCAACTCCTATGCCTGGTCCATAGCCTGTACCAGCACCACCAGGCCTGACTCCAGTACTTGGTCCTGTACCTCCAAGTGCTCCACTTAACATGCCTGTAGGAAGCACAACAGTCATGTTTTATTTATTCTGTAAGTTTTTGTTAAATACAACTATACAATAATGACATAGTTACTATATTATACTATTAGTATCTATAATATAGATTCTGCTCTTACCATATTTGCGGGCTTTGGCACTGGCATCATACCCTGAAAGTAATTTAATAGTAATATAGTAGTATATAGCAATAATATGATAGTGATATAGTAGTCATTGCTAATGGAAGACTGTATTCTAACTTTATTCTGTTTCTTTAGCTATTGCTGTTGCATGATACCAGGCTGTTTTGTAAGACCTAAATAATTACCTCCAGGTGCTGTTCCTGCTCCTCCTAATCCAGTACCAGTCCCACCAGGTCCATACCCAGTTCTACCTGGCCCATAACCTGCTCCTCCAGGGCCTGTGCCAGCACCACCTGGACCAAAACCAACACCAGAACCAGGTCCCACTTCTGTCCCAATGCCAGCTCCTCCACCTGGTCCTCCCCTTCCAAGGCCTCCAGCTACACCTGTGCCTGCACCACCCGGCTGACCTGGAGAAATTAAAGGCATTTGAGCTTGTCTCAGCTGTAGACTAAAGTAGTTTGTTAAATGCACACACTTGATATTTATCATGTTGTTTTGGCTTTTACATGAAATGTCAAAGTATTTATCAACATGTGTGTGCTGGGGTTGAGTCAGGACCATAACCTGTGACACAAAGGATTGTCTAGGTAGACAGTTACTGAAACACAAAATCATGTGCAGTCTTAAAATTAAATTGTTGGTGTATTTGTTGGAAATATTCCAAAAATTATAAATTACAGGAGATTCAGAGACAGAGATATTCTTTAATAGGCGCATTCTGCACCTTGTTCTTCCCTAACAGACCTGAAAGAGGTGCACTGTCCACCAAGATTTACCTAATCCAGGCCCACTTCCTGTTCCAAATCCAGGTATGAGTCCCGTTCCAGTTCCACCTCCTAATCCAGGTGTGAGTCCTGTTCCAACTCCACCTCCTAATCCAGGTGTGAGTCCTGTTCCAACTCCACCTCCTAATCCAGGTGAGATCCCAGTTCCTCCTGTTCCCCCAACCCCCAAAGCACCTCCTTGACCAAGTGCACCTCCTGCAGCCCCAGCTCCACCTGATTGAAGAAAATAAGAGGTGAGCTAACAAAAATGGCAGTACAGAGGAACACCTGCATGCAAGTATCTTTACCGTATTTAGCTGCAGCTTTGGCTGGATTCTTCTTCGATTTGCCTGTCCCTGTCATTGAAAGAAGAAATTATTTTCTATTGATTGGAATTTCTTCCTTCACATTTATCATTATTGTCATGTATTTATGCAGATGCACAGTTTATGGAACTTATGTTCCCGTATACCTGATTTTGGTGATATAAGAGGGTAACCACGGAAAACGCCAGGCAGCTGCTGTCCACGACCATCTACAGTGAGAAATACATTACAGAGGGGCTGATCCTGTAGAATACTAAACGTTAGCCTGCGATGACATTTTTAATTGTTATATTTAAAATATTTTAATATTAAAAAACACAGGGATGCATGAAAAATCATTGCTTATCATTTTGGGACTTAGGACACCTACTGACTGCTCCTCCTGGTCCAACTCCTCCCTGGCCGAGAACTCCAGATCCTGTGAAGAACAACGTGAAAGTTCTTATTTTTAGGCATGTGTGCCACACCAAGATGTGATTTTCCAAGATTCATCACCACATTGACACACCAGTCTGAGGCCCAAGTCCAGCTCCTGTGGCCACACCAGGGAGAACACCACGGCCACCAAAACCTTGTCAGGGAAGATGAGAAGACAGAGAGATGACACAGCTGTTACAGCTTCTTCTGCAAAAATGTTGTACTGTTAAAACATATTTTTTATATGTTTATTATATATTTTTTGTGTTACAACATACCTTGACCTGGTACAAATCCACCTTGATAGAGTCCAGGTATCCCAACTCCTGTGTGACAGCATATGTGTTTCTGGTTAATCATGAGCTTTGTACTGAAAAGATGTACATCTTTTAGTAACAAAGTGGCTGTCTTTTTTTGGAATTTACCTGGAACTTGTTTTGATGCTTTAGCGCTACTCTTTCTTCCAGTTCCTCCCCCAGTGGTACCAGTCTGTGGCAGCACTGGAAGTGAAACAGGAATAAAGAATAAAATAAAAAGACAAAATACAACTTTTAGAACTGTCAAAACACAACAGCATATTTTAAAATTGTTATTTTGAAACTTAATGTAACTGAATGAACATTTAATACTTGAAATAATTTGTGAGCTTTTCATGAGAAATAACATATATTTCTTTTTTTCATTTGACTGTATAATACATATACACAATGTGTACTGTACATCATATTATCTACCTCCTCCTGGCGTGGCAACTCCACCCGGCCCAACTCCCCCTGCTCCTCCAGGCCCGACTCCTGCACCACCAGGTCCAAATCCTGTTCCTCCGGGCCCAACTCCTGCACCACCAGGTCCAAATCCTGTTCCACTAGGCCCAACTCCTGCACCACCAGGCCCAAATCCTGTTCCTCCAGGCCCAATCCCTGCACCACCAGGCCCTAATCCTGTTCCACTAGGCCCAACTCCTGCACCACCAAGTCCAAATCCTGTTCCACTAGGCCCAACTCCAGCACCAGCAGGTCCAAATCCTGTTCCACTAGGCCCAACTCCTGTTCCTCCAGGCCCAAACCCTGTACCACCAGGCCCAACCCCTGCACCACCAGGTCCAAATCTGGCACCAGTAGGCCCAAATCCGGCACCTCCAGGGCCAACCCCTGCACCACCAGGCCCAAATCCGGCACCACCAGGCCCAAATCCAGCACCGCCAGGACCAAATCTCGCACCACCAGGTCCATAACCAGTTCCTCCAAGTGATATTCCCGCCCCACCTAAGAGTGTTTTTGAAAAATTACAAAACTCAATCAAGTGATTCAACTGTGTAATGTTCATTAGTAAATAGGAAATACCTGTTTTAGGAGGTTTGGGACCAGTTCCACCAGTTCCTGGGTATTGACCAGCACCACCTGGTCCATAACCTCCATAACCACCTGGGTCAGGAAAGAGGTTTGTTCAATACACATATATTCTTCAAGGTAAGCAATATAGCTAAAGAAGAAGATATGAAGAAGAGAAACTTCTTTTTTTGCCAAACTGTTGGTTGTTTCATAGGAGGTCTGTGGCAGCTTGACAAATTCATTTATACAGCTTTGTTTATTCATGGTTACACTGGTATGGCTAAATCAGTTAATAATTGGAACTGACTGTTTAGTGATTCTCAGTAAAGCAGACCTATCCATTTAAATCAGTCACTGGGTTTCATGTAAAGATACAGGTGCAGACAAATGAAAGCCACTGACCTCCAGGTATGTATCCTGGTCCAACTCCAAGCCCTCCAGCTCCCTGACCTGTGCCAGTTCCAACTCCTCCTGCTCCAAGCGTTCCTCCACCTAAACCCCCTGCTCCAAGGCCTAACGAGCAGATAAATGAAAAGCAAGTACTTAGTACTTCCTATACTTGCTCTTGTGATTACAATGCACTACATCATACATTAAATGAATTCAGTGTGTCCCTCTGCAACTCCACCCTTTTGTAATGTTATACATGTATGATGGCTGCACGAGAGAAACCTCACAAGGATTAGCTTGTTCTCTGGAAAGGTTTTGAAGATTTGTTTGAAGTGTGCGTGTTTGACTTTTTGAATTTCATACAGGATTTGATTGTAGACGGGTCAGTAACAGTTACAAGGCTGCAGATTGGGAACTGAAACCTGGACGAGGGGGATGACTGAAAAACCATCAAGACAAAGGCCATAACCAAGACTCCTTTCTTATCTTTTTTCTATGACACACACCTCTGCCACATGAAACTGAATTTGATTAAGTTCTCTCATTCTCTGTCAAAGTAGAGCTGGTACACATCGTGCTTCACATTAAAATACAAGATTTGAGACAAGGTCAGTTTTACTTCTCCCTCTCTCTAGAGATGTCTTCATTATAAGCAGGTCACTGTGTTTCTGTTTTAGTTTGTAATATTTTTTGTTGAGGTTACAGCGCAGTGTTTACAAAATCATGTTTCCTGTTGTTTGTCCAGGTGCACCAGGATGTTTGTGTCTTACTCCTCAGGGTGGAACAGGGTAACACAAACAAATGTTGTGTGCATTATTGTGTAGCGTCGATGAAAAAAATGTGTTTGGCCAAGTATGCTACACTTTTTGGTAAACTGGAAAGTGTGACATGTGAGTAGTCTTTTTCCTGTGCTTACAAGGACATACATTCTACTCACCAACATAATGGGTGGAATTGAAAAGGTTCCAAAAAAACCGAGGCTTAACCTCTTAAGAATCGTTTGGATATTATCAGCAACATTCCTCGTGCTGCACAGGGAACTTGCATGTTTGAGGGATGAAAAACAGAGAGGCCTGAAATTCCAAAGCAAATCAGTCTTTCTGACTGACGTGATGACTTCCGTCCTTTATCAGGGAACTGCCATGCCTAATGCATTAGCCTTTCTCACTGTGTGTGTGTGTGTGTGCGCATGAGGGTGGGTGGCCCCTCAACAATAGCTTATAAGCTTGAGGTAATGAGGAAATGAAATAATGGTACATGTATGCAGTCCTTATCCTGCTGCATTGAATTGACCAAAGGAACAATATTTACAGTACAGGGGCTGACTGCTGATCCATGTGTGCAGAGTAAAGAACTTCCACTTATTGTGAAAGTCACATGATGCAAGTAAACATAACTGGCCATCTGTAGGTAATGGACGTATTTTATTAGTACAATGGTATCTTCAAAGGGTGATGTTAAATTTTAACCTGAGTATCTCATTTGAATGTGAGAGGAAAGTATGTGCTCGTTTTTGTGCCTAATGAGGATGATATTTTGTTATACATTTTATTTTAATGTCTTTTCCAACAGCTGTTGTGCACAAGGAAGACAAACTACATGCCTTGGCCACCCAGACTGGTGTGTCCTGGTCCAAAACCACCTGGACCAACTCCTCCAGGCCCAGTTCCATAGCCTCCAGGTCCAAGACCACCTGGTCCAAAACCACCTGACCCGACTCCACCTGGTCCCAGTCCTGCTCCAAACCCTCCTGTTGCACCTCCATGACTACCGTAGCCTCCTCCTGGGTACAAAAAAACCTTTAGTCTCGCAGGCCTTGTGTAAACAACTAGATATATAATTACTAGTAATTAACCCTCCTGTTTAAAGACTTAAAATTTCTCAATTTTTTTGAGATTCTCTAAAACATAGTCAGTGCAGATAGGACTGGAAGTCATACCTGTTTTTGGAGGCTTTCCACCTGGAAGCAGAAGTCAATCATTACAATTAAATCAAGAAAAGCACAGCAGACTTTTCCTCTACAGATGATGGAATAAGCAGATAATGAGGATGTCATCCAGCTGTATTCGTCTTACCAGCCCCAACACCACCAGGTACGACTCCCACTCCACCACTGCCAGGGCCAAAAGTGCTGGGCCTGAAACCTCCTGGTCCTACTCCTCCCGGTCCAACTCCTCCTGGTCCGACTCCTCCTGGTCCTACTCCCCCTGGTCCAACTCCTCCAGGGCCAACTCCTCCCAGTCCTTGGCCACCATAGCCCCCAGAGGAATGCAGTCATTGGGAAATTGTGAGATAAACCAGATATGATTAAAGAAAGCAGAAGTAACAGCATGTTACACACACATTTATGGCTAGATTTGCTTCTTGTGGTCTTCTTCTTTGCCTGGGTTGTAACCTGGAAATCCTAACTAATATCCTTTGAACAAATTAAAATACGACCAAAACTACATCTGAGAGCTGATATCTGTATGTTACTTGAAATAATATGATTAATGTAAATATTATAATTAACCATGTCTGTCCTCATATTCATAACTTTAAGAGTCATAATCAGTCATAGTGTTTCAGTGTCAGTGTCAAACCGAACAGAAAACACAAATACCACCCACCTCCACCTGCTCCTGGTCCAAAGCCTCCTAAACCAGTTCCAGCTCCTCCTGCTCCTGGTCCTGGTCCAACTCCTCTACCAGGCTGAAATCCAGTCCCGGCTCCTCCAGGGCCAAATCCTGTTCCAGCCCCACCTGCTCCAGGTCCTGCACCAGCTCCTATGTCGGCTCCAGCTCCTGCTGCCCCACCAGCAGGTATATATACACCTGATAGACAGCAACATACGACTTCGTAAGGGTTTCAAGTTATAATTAGCTTTTCTGTTCAAGTACAAATATCGCTGTTATCAAAAAAAAAAAAAAAAAACAACCATAAAAATAATAAATATAAGAGCCAGTGAGTTTGGATCAGCTGTGTAAACACAACAGTTTAATAGTGAAAGCTGTTTTCATTGTTTTGGACTCCAACAGATGACAGAATTTGTGGAATTTATGAATCATCGCTCATCACATCACAGGGCTAATGAGGCATGATTTTATCCTCCCCAGCATTTAGTGAAACCAATTTAATTTAATATTAAGGATCACATTTAAGAAATAAAATGAGCTGCTGCACAAGCAGAGAGATAAAAAGGTGTGTGTGTGGATATATATGTGCGCTTGTGTATAGTGATTATCAACCCTGTGCTCTGTGTCTTGAGTATCTGTGTAGCTGATAACATACAGCCCTTCATCCAAAAGGCATACATCTTTGGTCATAATTCTCACACTTTTCTGCACCTACGCTCAGTTTCACAAATCACAACAGCCCAAAATAGAAACACACAGAGAGTGAACAACTATAAAAGGAAAGGTTTTTTTAAGTTCCTACAGTCCAGATGTGAAAAGAAGAGGTCTGTAGGGATTCCTAAAGAATGTGAGTTACTGATCTCACAGTAATGCCATGTACAGCGCATTAACAGCACGCAGTAAATAACTTACACGTTCAGTCATTGAGCACGGCCCGCTGGATTCTGCTGGACAGAAACAACCCCCCCCCACGCAAAAAACTTTTGTTGTTTTTGGGAGAATTTCTTTGTGAAATCAAACACTGGAGATTTGTTACAGTAAGATATGAAATAAAACTGCAGATGGGCTTGGCAGTGAATTCAAATAAAGATATTTTTCATTTGACATGTGGAGATTCTTCCGAGTTCACTGTTTTTCTACAGTGACTTTAATAATTCAGCACTGAATGTATAGCGTTGAGCTCATTTTATTACTCTGTCCATCACACTTTAACGACTATTGTCACACCACTGCTGTGGCATTAGAGATAGCAGTCTGTTTTTTGGTCTGTCAGTTGCTTTAGACTGAAATACCTCCACTCTATTGGATGGATTGCCATGAAATTATTTACGGACATTAACGACCACGCAATGAATGCTACTGATTTTGTGATCCTGAACTTTTCTTCTTGCGCCACCAGCAGGCCAAAATCTTCTAGTTTAGTGAAATATGTCAACATTTGGAGGATCAATTGGCACAAATTTTGGTAAAGCCATTCACAGTTTCAAGTGTTTGAGACTGACCTATTACATTATGACACAATTCATGGTTTTAGCGAATTATTTCACTTTTCATCAAACGCCACCATCAGAGGATAAGCGGAATCTCTTTTCATCTGCCAGATCAGAGCCTAAACAGACAAGACCACGAGGTGTGATGTGGAGAGATGCGGTCTGGAACACACTGTTATAATTAAAGCTTTTAATAAGGTGCAGCACCTTATTAAACCCCTCATGTCCAGACATTGTGCCTCAAGTGGAAGAAGAGCTGAAAAATACACCTGGGCTTTGTGAAGTCACAAAGAATAAGACATGTTATTATACTGTGGTTTGTGTAAGGGCAGTTGTTCTTATTTAGCATGTTTGCATTAAGAAGTGCTTCTGTCCAGAAAAACATCTGGGAATTCAGTACTATGTGGCTATCTGTGTGTCTTTAAGAAAAATATGCGTGTGGTAAGTTAATGTCAATTGAATCATTCAGCAAGAATTTGTTTACTACTAAGAATAAAAAATGACTCTACTATGAGAGGAGCTGGTAAAAACTAAAAACGGTAAAGAGAGTCCAACACAAGGTCAGTGTAGTATCCTCCACAGTCAAGTCAACTTAATCTGAATGGAGGACTAGAGAGGAGTTTGACCTTTGCTTGAGATATTCTTCTTCTCAGTCTTTACCTCACAGCTGTCTGTCATGATCACTTACAAGGCTGCAGAAAGCACTGACTAATGTCAGAAAGCACTGACATTAATCAGTGCTTTCTTTTTTCCTCAGTAAAACTGCACTGAAATAAGATTAAATCTTTGACAGATCTTGCAGTGTGCATTCTAGGAATTATTCTGCAGTTACTAATCATCATCACCATCAATGCTCTGCAGCAGCTAGTTTTTACTGGAGTCTTAGACATCCTCACTATTGTTATCATCATCATTATCATCATTACCTGATTTGACACTGCTTACATCACAAATCTAATAGAAAATACACTGAAGAGGACCTGAGTTCATGCATATCTCTCCAGTCAACACTGTTACATAAACTTCATGTGACACCTGATCCACAGGTGCTGCACTGCTGAGCGCCTCACACATGCAGTAAAGGGGACCCACCTCCTTGCAGTGAGGGTTTCCACAGAGCCAGGAGAAGGACTCCATGCAGGTACGCGGCCACCGTCCCTCTCGCCATTTCGCTCCCAAATGTCCCTCTCCTCTCCCAAGCTCCAGGTTTTATCCCCAGCAAGCCTATCAGGGCTCGACAAGGCCTTCAGAAAGAAGGAGGGAAAATGAGTGAGAGCAGAAAAAAAGGGGGACAGGATGCAAGACAGGACACTGTGTAATTGGCTAAGAGACACAGAGATAGACAAGGAAAGAGGGGGAGAGAAAACCCACTGGATCTCCTCATTAAATCAAATGGGTTGTTCTAACCCCCCAGTGATTGTTGGGCTGCATTTATTTGGTTCCTTACTGCCAAAAGGAGGGAGTGTGAGGGATGGGTGGGGGGCCTGAGAGAGAGAGAATATGTATGAGAGGCAAGAGAGTCTGTGAATTGTAAAAATTGGGGCTCCCTGCATTTTGCTCTTTCCAGACACCTCAGAAAGCAAAAGGAACTGTGCCAAAAGTTCCTTGTGGATTTCAAAACAGTCATGTCTCAGTGGAGGAGAAACACTGACTGAACTGATTTAATAAAGCATATATCATTACTCTACGCTATCCATTTGTGACATGTAGCTTAAAAAGATGTCTGGATTACTGACATAAATGCCCATTGGTATGGTTTGGTTTAGTTGAGTTTTAGACATCTGTATTTTACAAAACATCTTTTGGTAATACAAAAATCAAAAGAGCAAAAAAGGATTACATCATCATAAATACAGCTATATTCTTTGAAATAACATTTTTATGTGGGCAAGTTTCAAATGAAATCCTCAGTGAAAAGCACTGCTACATGTCTACAGTTTATTTTTATTCTTTTCTCATCTCACAGGCTTCCTCCAAGTAACCGACTAATTTAAATGATTCATACTTAAGCAGCCGACTCTGTTCATGTTACGAGAAAACTCATAATAACACAAATATTGTGACAGACTGACATGTAGCTTAGAGACATAAACATTATAGTTGTATAATGTTCAGCCCGTTGTCTGAAATGTGTGTGTGTGTGTGTGTGTGGGTGGGTGGAGGCAGTTTGGCAAGTGATCGCACATCAGAGCTCGTTGCCAAAGAAGTTATGTCAATGGAAATAAAACCTGAAATGTAAACCTGTTCTCCCGTCAAGCAAAAGAGAACCTGAAACAAGTGAATGCCTGTGATGTTAAAGTCAGATCACAGCATCTTCTGTGAGAGGTGCAGACACTGCACAAGACCTACAGGACAGACTGGAAAGGAAAGGATGATAAATAAGGAGCAAAGAACAGGGGGAAAACACAGTAGAAATAATGTAATGCACCTTCCTCTTAGCATGCTAAAGAGTCACATCATCTTTACAAGGTGTCATCAGAGGCCTCACCTGCCCAATGAGTCACCTCTGGACAATTACCTCTGGACTTTTATCCACAGAGCCTTGTGGTTTTTTCCTCACCACCTTTTTGTCCACTGGGGTCCCAGCTGCAGTGGAGACACACCAGTCAGCATACCTGGAAACAATCAGTGTTTTTATTTCAACCAGTGGTATCGCTTGGGTTTTTCTCCTTGTTTGGGCTGGCCGATCCTGTCCCAGCTCCTGAGGGTCAATGTCTGAGTCTGGCAAGATTATGAAACATTTTCTTTGTCTGGAGGTAATGGACCAGGAAAGAGATGAAATCCGTGATCAACAGTAATGACAGCTGAACATAGATGGACTGAGGTTGGGAAAAACACGTGAATCCTGTCACAGAGAGTGCTTTGCTCATCCTTTGGCAGAATAATGTAGTTTCAGAGTTGATAAGTGGCCATAAGAGGAGGACATGAATATAAGTTCTTTATCTGAATCCAAATCATCTGTAGCCCCATGACCCTGTGGCTCATGGATACCTGAATAAGAAACCAGGGCCTCTAGGATAGAAGTGTTCAGTACAAGTGGTGTCATTATCAAGCCTAGTTGCAATGCAGTTTTTGAGTCTTGGATGAAATGATAAGTAATTTCTAACAAGTGACTGACTGGACCAGGAGCAGAGGCTGATGTGAGTTACACCAGTCTGGAATGTGGTAAATGTTTCTGAGATGTGATCATGCAGAAACCTTTGGCTCTGAGTTCTGTCCAAAATGACTCAATTAGAAACAGTGTATTGTATATTTGTATTTCTGCATGAGTGTGTGCTGCACTGCTGTGTTTTGCATGTACATTTATGTGTGTGTGTGTGTTATAGACAAAAAGGGGAGAGAGGCAGTGCTACCTGAGCACCCATAATTGGTCTTAAAGTGTAGTTTTATTGCTCTGTTTTCAAACCTGGTATGCTTTGTGTTCAGCTTTGATGGAACTACATAGTTATGCAGTGAAATAACTCTTGGGCAAGAAGATTGAAGAATGAAGGGGAAAATTGAAAACTATACACTCACAGCCATATACATTTTGTTATTTTATGGTCATTAATACAGGTGTCACGACTAAAGAAAAAAAGTGATTTGTCAGACACCAGAGACGTAATTCTCAAATATTTAAACTTATGAATTACCGCAATTTATAATCTGTGTAAGTACGCTCAGAAAAGCAATATGTCATTGTGGCATATCAGATTTAATTAATATTTTTTAGCCATAAATTTGACATGACTACCCAAAACTCCACCATCTTTTTCTCAACTTCAGTCTGGCTTTCATCTTTTGTAATAGTTTAAAAGCTGAAACACTTGATTCATTGATTTAATTGGCAGGAATGTAAAATCCCAGATCCGTCCGTCAGTCTGTAAAACGAAAGTAATAGAGTGAGATCGAATGAACGCCCAACAGTGGAAAAGTCAGAATCACAACCAGAATGTTGTACAGTTTGTTTGTACAAGAAGAAAATCAAACCTGTTTGTTTATCCTGAGTACAACTTTTCACTACGGTTAAATTCTCAATTGTGACGTAATCACACTTGCACCTGGACAAGTAAACACAGAGAGAAACATTAACAAACGTGTGCATGGTAATGCGGTTTCCCGTCCAAAATTCAGAGGCGTGCAAGTCTAGTAAAAGGAAGACTATTTAACTGTAAATGTGAGCTTATTAAACCTGTTCATCATCCTACATTCTTCCAAATGCATGCTGGGATACGCTTATGCCTCCCCTGACTGAGCTATGAGTGTAGCAGGAGGATGGGAGAGTGCCTTCACATTAGACAATTTGCTGTTTCAAAAATGGCAGCTGACTTTCTAACAGACAGCCGTTTATATTCTCAAAGTCAAACATGTCTTGCTCAAAAAACACAGCAATGACCAAAACAAAGCCACGACAACCATAACAGTCTTTAATGTAGTACAACACGGTGCTGGAGACAGTGACAAAAAAAATTAAGCTTTTAAAACTGCCTTGTTCTTCTTTTGATCCCAGAGTCTGTTACCTTTAAAAGGTGAATGAAGAGTCTGCTCAAAAATCTGCATTTCAAAACTCATCACATACACAAGAACACACAGCACAGAAAAAGATAAAATACCTTGCACTGGAAACAGATGTCAGATCTGTGCTATTTATGTGATTTATGTGAGACTTTGCTTGGCTTCATGCATTTAGTCATGGGCTACACATGTAGGATACAGCAAAAATGATGGCATAGTAAGAGCAAGACAGCAGATGTTTTCAGTTAAGAAAAGTGAGAATACGCTCGAAGACCTCAAATGGAAGAACTGATTTCTGCTTCTTCTGCCTCCTCTGGTTTAACTTCAGTACAAAGTCTGGGAAGAGAGTTAAAATGCATTGTCATTATTATTATTATTATATCAAATTCTATTATACTGTAGTTTTACTGTAGACATGACATCATGTTGTCTGCATTTGGCCAGTTGTCCAGAAGACCTAAAAATGGGCATAGAAATGCAGGGTCTATTTCCAGTATTTTTTTAAAACAAAGTTAAGGTGTTATTCTTCAAGTGAATATGGCCATCAGAGTGGTAATGTGTGTAAATAGTGTGATTCATATACACTTTTGCGGTCACCACTACACACACACACACACACACACAGACACACACACACACACACACATACACATACACATGCGCACGCATGCTCGCACACACACACACAGTCTTGTTTCCATCACTTTTGGGGACATAACATAGGCATACTTCTGTCCCCATAAGTAAGGTGGGTCCTCACAATGTGACTGTGTAAACAGATTTTTGTCCCCACACCTGCAGGAATATGCTTACACACAAACACAGTCTCTCTTATCCACCTGCTGTCCACTTCACACATCCATTCACACAACCTGCAGTGCCATGTGCCCTCATATTTGCCCGCTCAGAGAAGCGTGCTGGTGTTACAAATAAAGTAGCTGCTTGAGTCGTGCCTGTTTTGAGTTTACCTAACGTCTACCTACCGTTTACCTAACGTCTGCTGCCTATATATGGACGTGTGTGTGCTGGAGGACTGCTCACCCCACCACACTGGTAATTTACCCCTCTGACAGAGGGAGAGAAATGTGGACGATAGAGACGGGAAAAGGAGGTAAAAAGCAGAGGAGAAAATGGTTTAGACAGAAAAAAGGCTTGAGCCAGACAGACAGAAAAACAGACAGACATGCACACTCAGACATGCACTCGTTTGATTTGATAAACTGGCAGGAGTGCTGGTAAATATCAGGCTAAAGGTCTGGGTAGGATCCACTTGTACTACTTATCTGTGCCAAAGTATTACATCTGCAAATCCGCAGGCCAGGAGCCAACCAAACACATACCTCTTAAAAATGAGTTACCATGGAAATAATTCATCTTAAACTTCCCAGTGGGATGCAGTCAGGTGCACGATGGGTCCAAGTGGGAATCATTTGTCTCTGTGTGAAAACATCACATCAGGAATTGTTAGCTGTACTCAGCGGCACCTCAGTGACCATAGTGTTGCATTATCACTGATAACGTCTGACATGTTGAAAAGAGGTTTGGCAACGGTAGGCGTATGGTAATTGTTGTATAGATTAAATCAAACCTGTACAATATACAATGTACGATCTATGAAAAATTTAAAATTGTTGCATATGGTTTATTTCACAGTGTTAAAATGGTTTGGAGCTGCTTTGGTACCAGGCAGACTATGTCAATACAATATTACAGTGAACTGACCCTGGACTTTCCCTGAATAATTTAATATCATCTGTTGTAAGATCTTGCGAAACAGCCACAGTCTTTGTGACCGTATTTCACAAGTTGTGTTGAGCCCAGAATGTCTTGTGTGGTTTATGGTGCAAAAGTCTTGTAACCTATTTGCTCATATTACATGCTAGTGTAGTTTGTCCTGCATGACAAAACTGGTCTGTATTTGCAGCCTGTTGTAGTCAACTCATGGACACATTGTGACATATTGTGCAGTCTGTTGTTTCAGTGTGAATATGTGCTGTAGCTTGCATTTGAAGTCTGGATTCTTGCTTTTTACAATTTGTTGTTTTTTTTTTTTTTTTTGCATTGATGCAAGTGTGTTTTCTGTTTTCAGTATAAGTGACCAGTCAGTGTGGATGGCACCAGGTGGCTTACATGAGGAACTAATTAAGACACCAAACTATCAACAGCATTCTTCTTCTTGTAGTGTTGCTGTTTGTCAGATGTTTTGCTTGTTTTTCCTGGGGCACAAACCGACTAGTAACTTTTTCATTAGTATGTGAAAAAGTCCTTTTTTTGAAACATCAGTTTCATAGCACTAGAAGAGGTGAATGCTCTTTAGCTAGCGATAAAGGCACCTGCACACAACAGAGAACTGGATTCAGGATGCTTGTAGGGCACTTCAGGGCATCTTTTACTGATGAACAATCCTATAGATAACATTATGCTGCCCTTGTGAAAGCTTGAGGATGCAGTGACACATTATAGGCTACACTCCTGCCCAGGACAGCAGACGGGTCCCCAGTGACAGGGTCTGACAAAGATGTATCGGCAATGACTTCCATTGGGAGAAAACCACCGTTAACAGAGAAAAAAGTCATTTGGAGGCGTGTCCCACTTAATAGTGGTTCCCCATGTGGGAGCTTATTTAAACTGAAGACAGTAAGCATTTGCCTAAGTGGCTTAATTAAGTCGTTGAGATAGAATTACATCATGATAGCATGGGAACACTTACAAATCCCCAAAAGTGTTCTCTCCTCTTGCTTTCACACAGATACACACAGACAAAGGACAGCACACAAATATTTGTACGCACACACGAACAGATAAAGGCAATTGCTCGCACAGGTTTTATATCACAAAATGCAGCTGAGGAGTGTGACAGCATATGAGTTATGCAGTATGATGTTGCCTGTTACTAGCAGGCCCCTTCCCATGACTCATAACGACCCTCAGCTAGGAGGGGGTGGAGAGGTGGGGGCTTCTCTTCCCCGCAAGGCTGAAACATTACGAAAAGAGCAGCGCCTTGCACAAACACTACAGTACAGTAACATACAGCGAAGGCCATCCATCAGTGTGCAGTGAGGGAAAAAAGAGAGACTGAAAGACATGAGAGATAGAGGAAAAAGTTGGGTTAGGAGGTCATGCAGAGGAGAGTGAGAGGCCTGAGAGGTTAGAGCACTTTGTGTGTGTGTCTGTGTGTTAGGGATCAGGGTCTTGTGTCGACTGTTAATACTTGAGCTCGCCAAAGTGAGATTCAGGAAGTGATTGTGCAGGAGTGTTAGAGTTACACATGATATGCAGGAAGGCTGTGAACTCAGCATAAATCAGAAGGTGATTTCTCTGTGATGATAGAGATATGATTTCAAATACAAGAACATGAAAACGATACGATGTTATTTCCTCCCACGTTTCTTCACGCAAGTCAGCGATGGTGTGTGTGTGTGTCGCTCAGATGTTTTGTGTTGCACTTTCTTTAGGCAGACTGATGTAAGTGGAATGATGAGGTCAACACTTCACTTCATGCCAGACGTCCTCTGACATGTCACACATACACAAACACACACGCCCCACATAATGTAAACCCCACATATTCATAGAACACTTATGAAACTAATATGTGTTTGCACATGCAGAAGCATGATTTTATAAGTACTGCACATACTAAATAGATTTTTTGCAGTACATTTCTTGTCATTTCATGAACTGGCGGGGTTTCAAAATGCATCTCATAATAGACAAAAGACACTTTATGTAATCAGTGATGTTGGAAACACATTTAGAAAGTATAGCTGCATATGTCTACCATTATTATAATTATGTTTCAAGCGAGTATTTTTTAGGTTTTTCTATGTGTTTTTAGGGCTCACTCTGATGAAACTAAAAAAATTTAATGTGTTTATTATTTATTATTTAGCAATACATCTTCTTCACTTTTTAAACTCTTGCCTTTTCCTTTTTCCCTGTTTCACTACATGCACTGCCAGACGTAGACATACATCCAGTGCCAGGACTGTAATCCATCCAGAGTCATGCATGGGTCAGGCCTAGCAGACATTAAGTTCCAACCGATCAAAATGTAACGCCACATCTCAGCAACAGGAACCCCCAACGTGCAGTCTGAGGTCATTCAGCTCCCCATTTAGCGAGGATCACCCAACCCAAGGACCCCGATGATGAGTTCGTCTCTGTCATCACCACAGCATCAGCATCGAGGCAACCAGATGGAAGCAATTTGGACGAGGAAATCATCTCATTCTCCTGCCGACATCATCAGAGGGGGGCCAGTAGACAGCAGGCTCGTCTGTGTGCTGAAACCCCAACAAAACCTCTGCTGATGCAGTTCCCATCCATCCATAATCTTGTGGAGTTGCTCCGTGATTGGTCACCATCTCAGAGGTGATGATGAGTTGCAGTCTCATGGCTTTGTTTAGGCCTGTAATGACAGCCTTCGGTCAGCGAGTGTGCATGTGTCTATTTTGTGTGAGTTTGCAGTGTGTGAGTGCTTGTAGCTAAGAACATTTACACACCAGGCATGTTTGAAACAGTTTTAGTTTCTCATTTCAGCTCTCTACGTCTGGTCTGGTGCTAAAAATGCCAATCAGTCTGTATCAATGGCACATGGGTCTTGGTCCTTTTCTAAATGAACTGTGATGCGGTTCACAGGTATTGAGAACATAATAGTACCAGCTACAGGAAATTGCCCTCACATGCACTATTTTATAGGCATGAGAAGGGAGACATTTGATAGTCAGTTATTACTCATGCTGGAAATTCTAATGTAAAAATGATTCATGATGCTCATATGCAACTTTTCATTCAACTTCAAGGGCTTGAACACCAAGGACTGCTGCAAGATGACAGGTTACCGGCATGCTGTCCAGAAAGTGAACATGTACTGTAAGTCCAGTTTTGTTTGTAGTCTATGTTTTGCTTGTCATTACACATTGAGGGCTTGAACTATATGCAGAGTTTCCATGCAGGTCTGTGGGCACAGAAAACAAACTGTAAGTGTGAGTGCACTTTTTCAATGAGAGGATATGCAGTGATGGTGTCTGAAGACCCTGCAGGAATAGACTGATCTTGTATCGTTAGTAGTGAGGCAGTTAGATGTTGGCCAGTCTAATGAAGAGCTCACTTTGAGCTCTCATCACCTCTACCATGAACCTCAGCTTCTTCTTTCTTTAATCAATTGTTGTTTTTTCACAGTATTGAGGTTAAATGCATGTATGTCACGAACAGCAATCATAAGTTAGATCTCATATATTTCATAAGTTAATAGTCTGTTATGACACATACTATGCAGGTGCATACAGGCTGCAGAAGAGATACTATTTAAAATAGCATGTAGCTAACATCCATCATGCCAGTAAATACCCAGAAGTTTTATTAAGTGGCTTAGACCACTTACCATACATATCATTGGACAAATACACAGATCAGCCACCAACAGGTGAAGTGAATAACATTTATCAGCTGTTTACAGTGCAGCGCACTGCTGTGAAGCCTTGGTGTCTGACAATCATGTGAATGTTCACCCACCTAAACACTGCATACCAAATGCAATGTGGACTCAAACACTAACCAAGTGGCCTGCAAGTGTCAGCTCCTTATCGCCATGATTAATGTCGTCTGAATGCCACCTCTGCAGTGGACAGGTGGTAGAACCTTTGGGTCCGTCTCCCGCAGTGTCTCACCATGTCATATCCAATGAGCCAAAACTGAAAAGGATAGATAGATAGGAAAGAAAAGGATAGCATCATTAAATATAACATAATTTTAGATTTATTTGTATTCTTAATCTTTACAGTGATCTTTTATTCATTTTACTCCTCTGCACATTGATGCAGAAGATGTCAGAATATTAAAATCTCTTTATTTAGATAAATGCTGATATTTTTGGTTGAAGTCTCAAAAGCTATGCTGTCAGCAGCAGCTGTGCTTCATGTTCATGTTGAATTACCACATAACACCGTGTGAAGCTCACAACATATTGTGGTTAATCTGCTTTGTGACATGGAGCGAGTATCTTGTTACAATGTATTTAATGTCCCTCCTGAGATCCCTGACTAGTGAGTGCTGTTGCTGAGCTCTTTTTTCTGATGTAGCTTGTTCATGCTTGACATGTGTTATCGTGTACTCCTGAACCTTTCCCCTGGCCATCTACAATGACTTTTTGCAGGGTTTTTGTATTTGCATGCACGATTAAGACTGCAGTTTAAGTAGATTTGCTTAATTGAGTGAAATAAGTATAGCTTTACATACCTACCCAGCAGACTAACTGAATTACAATAAAAGTGACTTAAATGGAAATGTTTTTAAAGCTCCATTCCCTAACGTTTTTTGGGGTTGCCCCCCTTACAGGCTGCACAACATCAGTATCTACGTGTTTGAGCCAGACAGTGTCTCTCTGTTGCTGTGAAAGGATGTTTAAGACAGAAGTAAAGTTTGCTTGTGTGTGAGACAATAACACCACTGACCTGTGCAATGACTAAGCCAGTAAAACTACAGTAATTACAGCCATTACTGCGAGTGTGCAGAGCAGAGGGTGTAGTGTTGTCTACAGTGTCAGGTTTTCTGAAGAATTTGCCAACAACATGAGAGGAAGCATTGGAAAAAAAAAAGAGAAATTGGCTTCCGAAATGTCAGAGAAACAATCACGTAAGCGAGTGAAGGCATAAATGAAGAGCGATTGCTAAGACCTAACAGAAAAGAAACAAACACAACACAGGAACTTTGGAATGAAGGGATGGAAGTTATAATATGAATCTGTTCATATCTGTGCCTCCGTTAGTGTACATGGAATATGTTTAAATGTGGAAAAGTCTCACCTACTCACTTAGTGTTTAAACTAATCTTTAACAGTTAAAGGCTGGTTGGTGTTGGTATTTAAAGAACAAATAAATTTGAGCAACATATCTTCCTTGCAGATATAAACAGACAATCAGGTAAAAAATACAAAGGAATTTCAACTCGTTATGCTGTTACTCTTCAAAAGTCAAGAAAGTTTGTCTTTTACCCAGGGGGCCAGTAAAAGCAAAGGCAGCCATGAAACTAATGATGTCATTAAAAAAAGTGGGTTAAATTTGTGTTTGCCAGAGTAGATTCATAGCTTGTCAGATGACTTAATGTAGCAATTACAATTATCTCCCTCCAGTCTGATAGTCTGAGCCTCACATGAGACTGAGAGCATAAAATCACTTGTCCTCTCCGCATTGATGTGTGTGTGCACGTGTGTGTGTGGTTGTAAAGACTGTGATCTTCACGTCCAAAATGCAACAGGAGAATTTAATCACTTTGCAGAGACAGAGAGAAGGAAAGCCAGCGATTTAAAGAGTAAAAGATTGAGTGGAGTGTTGCCACTCAAGCCTTTTGGCAGCAGGATTTATGAGCTTTGCTTGTGGCACATACCTGTCCTCTCCTCCTGACCATACATAGAGTCAGGCACAATCAGGCAGCCATGATATAAACACTGAGTTGAGACATTTTGGCAGCTGAAACTGTGACCTAAATGCTGAAACTATGAGCAGTGCTGATGGTTGTTTCTTCGAAGCAAGAGAGAAAATAAAACTAATGAAGTTACTGTAGTCTTTTTATAGACTATCTGAACAGTCTGGTCGGCTGTGCCATTAATCATAGATGGTGTCACAATGCCTTCACTGGCTGGAAACTTAAGTTTGATGTACAGTATTATAGGTTGGTTTGAGGTGATTCTGATGCGGCCATGGAGATGCTTTCCTATTACTGCTGTTATCGTTTGGTCTCCTAGAGACACTTGAGTATTTTTTTGGCTGTGTCAGATAGATTCAAAAATGAGCTTTGATGATCTGTTAAAATTTTGGAGGATTCAGCTGTAAACATCACAGAGTGGAGAGTGGAGTAAAGTCACATTTACAAATAGCAACAGTCATGGCTCAAACATACTGGACCAGGACCAGGAGCAGGAGCAGGAGCTGCACCCAGATTGCACGCTATTTTGAGTATGTTTTTCCTTTATAACAGTCCTGCAAATATATATCCTACTGTCATGGAGGTTATAATGTTCAGTTTTGGCTGAGACTGTTTTACACAGTCCTTGGAATATCACAATTATTGGAAACACCTACAATTACTGAGTTATTGGAGCAATTGTATGTTGTCATCTGATGTAGGAGCAGTTTACTTTCAGGTATATTTTCTTTTTTGTACAAAATAATGCAATAGTTCAAATAGTCCTGGTATACAGCCTGTCAGAACTGTTGGGATTAGTTGGGATTACACTGGACTAATGTCACTTCACAGTATGGAATTATGATACACACATATGCTGCACACATGGCTGGCTGGTGTGATCTCTTCGCAACTTGAAGCATATTTAAACCATGTTTGCTGTAAGGTGGCACAGTGCAGTGGTTAGCACTGGCCTCTCACAGCAAGAGGGTTCCAGGTTCGAGTCCAGGTGTGAGCTTTTCTGTGCGGAGTGTGCATGTTCTCCCTATGCCATTTGTTTTCTCCAAGTACTCCGGTTTCCCTCCCACAGTCCGAAAAACGTGCGCATTAGTGTGTGTGTATGTAAGCTTGTGAATAAAGCTGTTTTGCAGAAGAAATCAGATGTAATATTTTCTCACTGGCTTTGTTAAAATCCATTTAAATCCATCTTTGTGATATAAAAATTTAGAAAATGAAACACTTGCCTAACATGAGAGGCAGTTTTTCACATTTTGATATTCTGGCCAAAAGATTTCAGAGTATATTATCTGGAGCAATCCACTGTACAGTGGGTGGAAAATATCTACAAAGCTCAATATGATGTAGCTGTTGCCCCTTAATTAAAACTTTTCCGAAGCAGTCATTGCTTGTTCAGTTCGAAAATTTACTCATATTTACTCCATGAGTTTGTTGAAGAGGGCAGTGAAGACCTGAAGGTGTCTTTTCATCATGTGTTCAGAGATAGAGCTCAATTATCTGCAGAGGTTCTCAGCAGACTCAAGGCAAAATCATGACCTCACTGCATTGTGGGAAATGTCCTTGGTGTTCTACCTCCATCACTGTTTAACTCAATCATGTTTTTTCTCTGTTGAGATTCACTTGAATTGTGTCTGGGATTCCCATTGACTCCTGAAGGAACACTCCCCTCAATCCTTTGAGTGTCAAATACCCAATCAGTGGAAAAGGTGACCCTAAAGTTTCAAAGATGACTCTAAAGTTACAGCATTTTGCAAAATTCAGATTTACAGTAAAAAAAAAAAAAAAAGTACCAAAACAAGCTCAGAAACTTCTAAAACTGATTTCTACAGCATAACTCACTTTTGTTCAAAGGGTTACAAAAATACAAAGAAATATTTCAACCAGCCTCAGCTGTTTTTATAATAGCAATGTGACAAACAACAGTGTGAAAGGGTTTCTTGAAGTGATGACCTTGCAGAGAATTAACAACTGAATCAGCAGCTCACCCTCGGCTTTACAGAGTCTTACAGTTGGTCTCAGCCCATTGTTTACCTGTCTGGCTGGCAACTTTAGTGTTTCAGTTCACTCTCACGTAGCATTTTCATGGCATCCTATATTGCAGGTAGATGTTTTCAAGCAAAATATGCTAAAAATGTTCACATATATACCTAGTTTAATGGCTCCAGGTGAAACCGATGATGAGGTACGCCTGGAATTCAGCCTCTGTGACGTTCATGGTACACTGTATCAGAGTTTGAATGAGGTCTGCGGTAATTTTTAAAGTCTTTGTGTTGTATTGTTATTTTGTTCTTTAACTGTGTGTATGGGAAGTGCTTTGTGATTCATCCACCAGTGTTCACACTGTTTGTACTATGCAAAGACATAACATAGATTGCCGGGGAAAAAGACTTCATAAACCCAATCAAATTGTTCAGCTATGAGTTATGAATTGTAAATATGAACCATATTGCCGGCACGACATCTTATATCAGAGGGATTTATGATGACATGCCTGCTTCACATGCTCGGAGGTATGACATACAGCTCAAAGTACCTCATGTGTATCTCATGTGTTTCTGCCACAGGTATTGACAGGGATATCACCTACGTCAAACTACAGGGTCCCATTATGAAGCCTGGACAGGACCAAGTGTTCGACGCTCCATTTAGAGGGAGTATTCGCTTACAACACGCACTGAACAAGGTCAGAGGGGTGGCGATGGAGACAGGAAGAGATGATGTCACTGCCCGGGGAATATATCTCTGAACCCCTCGCAACTTGGATATTTAATTTACAGCACATTAGCCAAAGTGAGACCATATTGTTACCTCTGACCTACTTTAATGTTTAATGTATGTTTGTGGTAGAACATGTGGCACTGAACATGACTCTGGTGCCGCTACATGCAGGGTGACATAACTCTGCTGCCTTCATGTCACACCTTCTACTCAACACCAATTTGTTAGCACTGGTGTATACTGCATATGAAACATGCTTTATGTTGACTCAGAGTTTAGGCCCCACAGAAACAGTTCAGGCCAAAAATTTAAGGCTTGAGATAGCAGAAATGATACTACTATAACAGTAAAAAAAAAAAAGTAGCTTTTTTGCCTTTATTTAATATAGGACAGTAGATATGTGACAGGAAATGATGGGAAACAGAGGATGGCTGACATGACTGAACATGATCAGCATCCTAAAGGGGAGGGAGCTCCAGTGAAAAATCAAATTTGTTATTCTAACAGACAAAATTTCAGATTCATGGCCGAAAAGGAATCTACTTTTGGTATTTTTGTGCCTTTCGTTGGACAACTTAATGTGTAGATATCGACAGGGCAGAAGCCAGCGATGTCATCAAAACAGTGAGGCAGGAGGAGCATCTGGTCATGTGACACTCTTACAGATACATAAGCAATCCCTGCGCACAGATTTATGCAACTTTTCTCTTTCTCAGCTGACCCCGTGGGGCTTTGCAATATATTGAACTCCAAGCATTCAGGGGTGTCAGTGCCTCTCCCATCATTGTCAGTGCCTCTCCCATCATTGCAGGGACTACATTAGAGAGATAGACAGAGAAATAGGGAGCGTTATTCTTCTCTCAGCATGAGATCCAGAAAATCTGTATTTTGGCAAATTATGATCTATGCCCCTCTCCCTGAAGACCCACAACTTCATGTTGATGTAATAGCTTCATGACTGTCGGGGCACAGATGGGGGCCTGTGCACACCAGCATAAACAGAGCACAGTGACACATTCACCTCACATTCATTTGCATGCAAAAATATGGAATAAACAGTCTCTTCTAATTACTAACATAAGCCGTGACAACAAATGTTGTTTGAGGTAGGAGAGTGAGAACATACTTCAACTGTACTTTGTAATGCTCTGTATGACAGGCCAAGGAAAAGACAGGTTGTTGTGCGTAGTGACAAGGAGTGGCGCTCAGTTAAAATTCTCACCTCAGACTCAATCAAATACTTTTATATAAGGAAGAACTTAATAACTGCGTGTACTGAATGTAGTTAGGTAACTGAGGACAGACTGTGACTGAGTGAAACTAAGTTGAATCAATATATAATATTAGATATAAAAATGCAGATGCTGGTATTTAATTCACTAAAATTCGAACTTCTGCCGTCAAGCAGAGATGTACAGGACCCCACAGGAGTTGTAAGCTCACTTCTTTATAACTTGACACATCCAGACTTTTTCATTTAGCAAATTTGTGGTGTTCAGGCTCAACTGACATTGACCCATGTGACATCACTTGAGGCAGTTTATCAGATTTCACATAGGTCCAATTGCCAAGCAGAAACAGGGCCTAGCACAGGGATATGCTGTGAACTGTAGAGAGCATAAAGGGTTCAGAACAACAGCAACCTGTACCTCAAGCTTAGCAAACATGTTAGTTTAGCTGTGTAGTTTTGTAAACTTTCTGTCCGGACGGCTTGCCACGTGCCACTGCTTGTGTCAAAGATGAATCATCGGTAGCCGAGGTTAAACCAACACTTAAACTGTTATGAGTAGAACAAAGGATGAGAAAAAGTGCAGATAGTCAGAGACAGACGGGGCCTCGAGGATAACATCTCTGTCTAATCATAACCAGCTCTGTTTGAATTTTGGCTGCAGCCCAAAAGGGGAACACTTTCATTAACCCTACAGTCAATCCACCGCGAAAACAAACACATTAGCCTGCCATTCGATGACGCACTGCCCTTTCACACCGACCACAAATGTTAGCGCTGCCAAGTTTTTTCCTGTCCACCGTGCCTCACCCTTCCTCGGTTCTTGCTGCCACCATGGTGGTATCTCACATTCAACTTTTAACCCTTAGTGCTGGAAACTGAATGAGCCAGAAACTTACTGACCTTATTGTTTCCACAGGTGCGGGCTATGTATTAAAAATGTTTTTGTGTACATTTTTTTTTTTTACGATGGCAAGACCTCAGTCCTGCTGGCACCTCATATCATAGACATAATGAGTGATTTTTTAAATTATTGAGTCCTGTAGACATCTGATTATCCAATAATGAGGCAAACAGATTACTCTTTATGGTCAATACCAGGGGTAAATACCTCATTATTAATCCTCAACAATATCTAAATATGAATGTCTTAGACAAACCTGATGCTGATTTAGATTCAGGTTTTTCTAGATGTCCAGCCATGTTGAGGGTTTTTGTCCTTAGGTGCCTACCAGGTTCACCTTCCTTGAGTTTCTGCACTGGAATTAGCCTGTAACACTAAAGGCCTCAGTGTACTTAAAACAAAGTATTGTCTCTCTAATGGTGTCTGAAAACTACTTTCTAACAGGTTCAAACTTCTCACTCAAGCTCACAAAACTACTACCATCTCTTTTGTGTGTACTGAATATTGGGATATTGTGACCTTTCTATAAACTCTGAAAACAACAAACGGTCTCTCGGAGCCTAGTCTTCCCAGTCGTTCCACAACACAATCCCTCAACTTTTCCCAGCTTTAGAACGACCCCATGCACAAGTCCTATGGGATGGCTTTAATTCAGTGATAGGCTCAGTCAAAGCCATGCACAAACACAATAGTCTAATCTACTGAAAAATGTCTGGAGACTAATAACATACACAAAAGGATGTAAGCCAACATTAATCTAGCATGGTAATCTGAAAATATAAAACTCTGTGATTAAGAGGTCACTACGTTATCATAGAAAACATGCATGTGTAATCACAGTCTATGTGTTATCAGGCCCCTGTCTTATGTCGCGGCAGTCATGTTTTCACATGTTTCAGAGCCGATAACCCAACATTTCAGCCCTGTCATATATGAAAACACTGGCTGCATTTGCAATCAGGTCTGTATGTGATTATCTTAAGGTAAATATTGTAATATGGTCATTGATTCAATGTGATCTGCACTTGTAGACTTACCCACAGATTTGATAAGACATAGAACTTATAGTAGAGCTGTTTCTGTGCTTTTTTATACATTGTGAGGGTGTAATGAAACAGGCTTTCTACTCTTTAGTCACATATCTAAATGTTATATGATGATGAAGCAGCAACTCTGTTCTGTTGAACTGTGCTCAGCATCAGTTTAGCCTCACGTTATTTGCCAGACGACTCGTTCAACGGAGAGCACTATGAAAACAGTTGGTATTATGTGAATTGTCTCAGTGTTCTTGTATGAAGGAGACTAAAGTTGTCTAATGCTGTAATTCTGGCAGAGGTATACTAATGCTGCACTGCCTTAAATGGGAAACAGAGACCCAGACCTGTGCTTTACTACAACATGGCTCTGATTAGGACCAGATTGGTCTGTCTGTGGTTGGTTCTGAGCCACAACCAATTCCTACTGAGGGACAAGGCTGTTAACGCAGGCATACGAATGCATCTGTGTTAATCTTTCCCTTCTTTCAACCCCTTTTAGACAACTCTGGCATAAAGAACACATTGTCAAAGACGGCACAAGAATTGTTGAAGGAATGACAATATTCCATATAGATATCAAAATGCATTTTTCAATGTTTGTATCTATTATCTCAGTATCATGAGTTGTCTTCTTACAATGTTTGGTTAGAAAACAAAAGGTATTTTTTTAAAGATGGATGAAACTGGATTATTATTTTGTTGCAAATATTATTATCTCAAGATAAGAACGGGAAAATTGTTTCAGTGATCTTACTGATACTTTTGGCTTTAGGGAGGGCCTTTGTTGATGGTCTGCAATGAAATTTTCTTCAGATGTTCATGGTCCCCAGAAGATGAATCCTACTGACTTTGGTGATCCACAGACTTTTCATCTTGAGCAATCATCAGATCAACATTTAAATTAGTCCAATTCTTCCTTAATTTACATGTGAAACTGATGACATCCCTCCCTTCAGCTGTACTTTGTGTTTACTGTTAGCCGGTAAAGATTAGCGTGCTAACACGTTGATGTCTCATCTACAGTCATTTCACACCAGTTAAACTTTTTGTCATCGGGTGGTGGGTGGAGAACCATCTGCAGTTCAATGTCCTTCTCTTCTCTTATCCTCTGTTCACTTTGTGTTCAGGAAGTGATGGTCCTCTGCTACCATCTTGTGGGGAAATGAAAATTTTATTTTCTTTTGGGAGAAACTGGGGAAGCAAAACACAAAATTCTAGCTTAGCTAACACATTGATATTAACCACTTAGGCCAGTAGCTGGTACTACTACTACTTCCCCCCTTTAAGGGAGTGGTAGGTAACATAGGTTTTGTACTTCATTAATGTTGTTTAGTTGGTGTTAAACGCAGCTTTACACTTACACAATTTTTTGTACTTGTTGAGAGAAAAAAAACAATGGAGTCTTCTATTTGCTTGGATGTAATTGCAGTTTTAAATTATAACTTTTTTCACCCAACATATTTACATAGGTTAACCTACAGTATATTGCCTGGCTTTGATTTCACAGATCAAACAAAATTTTTCTACATGAGACAATTTTTTAGCTCCTGGAACTTGTTTCATGTAAGAACCAACAATGTAATTGCAAACCATCAACTGCGGATGTTGCAAACTAAAAATATATACTATATACTATCGTATAAACATGCGAACATGCTGATATTTCTATATCATAATGCTATAACTCAAGTTAAAAATACAAGTAATCAATAATTTTATATAAAACGAAAGCATTCTAATTAAACAATCGGCTCCACACAGTATGTTCCTCTTTACTAGCCGTAGTTTACGTCATCAAAACAAGCCGAGCCGAGCAGCATGGAGCTTCATTGCTGAGGATTGACCTTCTAAAATTACGCCTTTTAAGTGGTGTCGGTGAGTTTGTTCTTCACACCCTACCCCTCAATATTATCGTGTGTTAATGTCAAGTAAAGTCGGTGTTGTCTGTAATTCCTACCATTCACTGAATTCGGTGATGAAGTTAACACTGACGTTAGCTGCAACAAAGCTAAGTGTCGGCCCAGTTTGTCTTCTCATGTCCTACTTTTATAATCTAAATTTGCAAAGGTAAAGGCAATGTAATCTTTAATGCACAAATTTGGATTGTATATTGATTGAATATCGATTATGTCATATAATCGGAGCAAAATGTTAAGAAGTTTTATGATTTATGGCACAAATTGGCGGCTAACTGTAGGACCATTTTGCTACTGTTGGTTAAACAAAAAACGCAAATATGAGAGTGAAATAGGGGCTGGTTATTATCAAATCTTGAAAGTTAGTTTACAAAAGAGAAAATAAGCCTTCGGCTGATCACTACGTGTCAAGTAATGGCTGGGCATAAATGAGTTTTCATGTTTTCTTTGTCTTTTGCAAGGTTTTGGTGGAGCTTTTCAGAATGTCGGGTAGACATGTATCAGTCCATGCGAAATGGGTCATCGGCAGAGTAATCGGAACCAAGATGCACAAAACTGCAAAAGTGCGAGTCACGAGGCTGGTGATGGATCCTTACCTGCTCAAGGTAAGCCTTTAACGTCAGTTTGGTCATTTCTTAACGCCAGTATGATACCTGAGTTTTGGTACCAGTGCCAAAACGATCCTTTTTTCAGTGCCTTAGATCGAGAAATAAAGATGTGATTTCCAATAGAGCAATCATTTTTTTTCATTTAGCAAAACATTGGAACTTCTGTGTATTATAATGTTCTAACACAAGTTGCTGAAGATATCAAAAATCTGACATTAAGAAATGAAGAAGATTCACAGTAACATGGGGATATAGTATGAATGTACATCTTGAATTTCCCTCGGGATCAATAAAGTATCTATCTATCTATACATTATGTTTGGCTGTTAAAATATTTAGGAGTGCTGATTATCTGGAGATTTATTGGTGCCCGTAGCTGCACGTCACAACCATCGTGACAGCTACAGATACCATTACTTTTACTTGAAAACAAGTTTCCCCATTTTATGTATTAACATTTTAAGGCTTATTCCTTAAAGCTTCACACATATGGTCAGTTTCTTATTGTGTTTTTTTCTTACTTATAAATTGAATACATTAGGTTGTTAACTGTTGGGATTTTGTAAAACCTCATGTCCAGAAAAGTTGGGATGCTTTGTGAAAGGTAAATGAAAACATAATGAAATCATCTGCAAACAGTTTGTGCTTACCAACAACAGTTTTACAAAGTATGCCTGAGTTCAGGTAGGGATATTCTTTATTAGAAAAGTGTGTGTTTATTTGCCCACTTTACACAATTCTGACTTGAAAATTCTACACTTAATAAATGACTAGTTTCGTGTAATACCTCAATGTGTAAACAAGTGTTACTCAGTTTCAGACTAATGAGTTATGTTGATGAGACAAATGTTGTCTTTTTGTCCCTATAGTATTACAACAAGAGGAAGACCTACTTTGCCCATGATGCTTTACAACAGTGCACTGTGGGTGATATCGTCCTTCTCAAGGCTCTGCCTGAGGCCAGATCCAAACATGTGAAGCATGAACTGTCTGAGATAGTGTATAAAGTTGGTCGGGTGGTTGACCCACTCACGGAAAAAAGAGTTGCAGGACCTGAGTTTTTGGAGCCTCTGACTGACCTTCCACTCGACCTGCAAGAGCATACGTCATTATCAGAAAAACTGCAGGCACTCAACATCTCTGCTGCGTCCACTAAATCTGATACTCCGTTACCTCAAACTCCCACTTCATGAATGAAAGCCACATTCTTTGGTGCAGTACTGTTAGCTGAAATGTCACTCTGCGCTTATGTTTCTGTTTCACATGTTAATGTAAATGTGTAAATGATAATCAGTGCGTTAATTCATGTGGAGAGTCGAAATACATTTACACCCTGCCACCTGCTCAGGTGGTTTTAAATTTAAGAAGAAATTTATAATAAAATGACTAGCTGAGAAGCTGTGGTGTCATTCACAAACATGCATACGTGATTCCCATATCTGTTTACTCTTAAACCAAAATCTATGTTTGCAGGACATTACAGTGTCTTTTATTTTATTTATTTATTTATTTATTTTTTAAAAAAGTCTGGTTCGGATGTATATGCAAATTATTTTTAATCAATATAAGTCATCAGCACATTTTTTCCGTTGTGTTGATATTAAGAAGATTTATTCCTTATTAAGTCTGCTTCAATTCACCAACTTTGGATAAACACGAGTCTGTCGTTTTATTCGATTCGTTGAAATGCACGCGTGTACAATAGTGCACATTTTACTGAATGAAAATAATAGTATTTTCGTCAGACTTTTATTTTAAGGACCGTGTGACATATTCTGAATGAAACAACTTATGAATCAAAAGTAATTGGAAGAAGAGATAAACAACAACAAGAGTATCTTCAACTCTGCACAATGGATCAAATGTGCGGGTGGGAAATCAAAACTATGGCTGCTGTAAATTCAACCAGTCCTTGTGGATTATCCTGGGTATCAATTTAACCACACAACGTGAACTGACTAAAGTTAACACGTAAGTAAGTAACGTCAGCTGCACCAGGAACAGCCCGGACTGCGGCTGTTGCTGTGTGTAACAACCTCAACTGACAACAGCTTTCGGGGGAAAGATGGCGACCCGAGTCCTTCAAAGAGTGGGCAAAGGCCTTAAACAGACGACAAATGGACTTCAGACGAATGGACAGGTCACGGTTGTTGTAAGGTTAGAGTTTTACGCATTGAGTTTTCCGTTGCAGATGTACAGATGCTCTCTAATTTATGTTTAGCTTCAACGGAGTTGACACCAATGACAAATTCCTGTGTGCTAGGTGGCTAAGCTAACGCTAACGTAGCGACGTTGGCTACGTTCACAGCTTGGTGTAACGTAACTAGCATTAGCTCCCTAGCTCTAAACTTGCTAACTTTCTGCTAATGCTAGTTATTACCCTCCCGAGTAACGGTGGGGTAGCAACTTGTGTTAGTACTCATCGTTACTTACTTCATAATTTTGTGCGTTACAGTTAACTAAATGCATAAATAATACAAAATGCACAGCAGACTTTATGTCAGTCCCAAACTGTATTCAACTTCAAGGTCAAAATGCAGTGAATTGCAGCACAGCAGTAACGTGACTTGTGTTGATGAGTGGATGACAGTTTTTTGCTGCGTCAAATCAGCGTCCTAAACCGAGCTGAGATGTGGAAACAAAAAGTTTACAACTGAAATGCTGCGTGAAGTTTAGCTAAAATGTAACAGCTCTGAATGCACTGGGGAAAGTAATAGCATTGTCTGCATCAGCTGGCAAACTGATAAACAACTAACAATATCCAGTGTCCAAAAACATGGACTATTTCTTGTCACTCTTATATTAGGCTTATTTAAGACGACATACTGCTCCTGCTCAAGGCCACTTAGGAGTCTACGTAGACTAATCCTCTGGTTATGTGCAGTATGTACAGCTTACAGCCTTCTCTATTGCTGGCCCGGAACTGTACAATCTCGGCACTGAATGGGTTGGATAGTTTAAAAAGCTTTGTATTAAGTTCTTAGTTTGTTCCAGCTGTCATTGAATAGTATACAATGCAACCTTGTGCATTTGCACTGACGTCAGTATTATTAAGTGGCACAGGGCTAGGAAGTTTTATTTATATTGTACATTTTATTACAAACTCTGTGCCTCTATAGCCCAACTGACTGGATTTTTTAAGACTGATATTGCTAAGGACATTGGAGAGTCCTCGGCAATATGTTGGCCACTGTAGTGTTGTTAACATATCTGTTGAATTTGCTAATAAAGAACTGTGACCAACACATGCCAATGACTGCTTCAGTGTGATTGTTGTATACATGATGAGGATGAAAATCATATAGAGAATAAGTGAAAGCACCCTCACAAAAGCAGGTGAGGGTAATAAACCACCAACTGATGACCTGAGATGTCTGACTGACCTACATTCAGTGCAAAGGCCACAAGTGTACTGAGGAGCAAAACCTTTAAGTGCCTTAAAGACTTACTGAATTACAGTAGAGTACAGGTAGCATAACTGTATGCTGCACATTGGTCCACTTTTCTGTTGTTGTTAGTTTCTTATATTTTTCATTGGGTTGCAGGAGAACTGCTGATAGTATCCAACCTTTGTGTTTTATTTTACCACAGGAGCCTCTCAGCTTTCCGTGAAGACAGCTGGTTCAAGTCCCTATTTGTTAGAAAGGTCGACCCCAGAAAGGACGCTCACTCTCATCTGCTCGCCAAGAAGGAAGACAACAATCTGTACAAAATACAGTGTATGTGTTGTTTGTGACTTGCTGTGAGTGGTATGAGGTTAATATGTTTTCCTCTTGAATGATATTCAGAAAACCGTTGTATGTTCCACTTATGTTTTGTTGTTTTCCTGCAGTTCACAATGTCAAGCCTGAGTGCCTTGATGCTTACAATGAACTTTGGTAAGATGTTCCTTAATTGACTTCATTGCGATTCAGCGCTGTTTTTGTAAACAGTGCAAATCTTTTGCTCTTATACACATTTGTGTTGTGTTGTGCTGTGTGTCCTTTAGTGAGGATGTCTTGTCTTCCATTCACACTGACCCTGAATACCCTTGTGAGCTTGTGGGAACCTGGAACACATGGTACGGAGAGCAGGATCAAGCAGGTAAAAGCATGATCCATGGCTGAAGGTTACAGTACACGAGTGCAAGTGATAAACCTGTATTTCACTGATTGGTTGACGGCTCATTCAATCAGGTATTCTAAATAGAAGATAAACTTCCCTTTCAAGACAGAAAGCATTAATTAAAAACACAGACAAGATAGTAGAGCTCAAAGGATGGATCAACAGATAAGCAATGAACAGAAGAATGAACAGTTCCAAATGTGAGGGTTTTTTGCCTCTTTTTCTTCTGTATCTTCTGTATATGTTACTGTTTTGCTGAATATAATATATACATTATTTTAATATTAAATAAAGTTTTAAAGTTGGACTGCATTGAAATACTTGATTACACTCAGAAATAAATGTTCTGTTTTGTTGTGATTTGGAGCTATATAAATGAACTAAATTGAACTGAACTGAAATAAGTTATCTTGAAAAATACAGTTTCTTTCCTCCACCGCAACACAAACCAGTGCTTTGGCAGCTTTTATATTTTAGTTAATTATAGCCCTGACTCCATTGCACTTTTCTTGGCTGCTGTCCATTTGCCCTTGCGGTGACATTTATCGTTCCTCACTTGTAATCTGCGTCTCATGTTTCAGCACAGTAATACTGGCAGCCCCAGTAAATATAATATAAAGCTCTGGATCAACAAAACACTTTCACAACGTACGCACTGGGAAACAGAATTCGTTACTCAGCTGAGAGTTTACTGAGAGTACTGTAACTTTAGCAGTTTTCACATTGGATTTCTGTATTCCACACATGGGCAAAGTTCAGCCCCAATCCATTCCCCCAAAACTTCAATTAAAGATAGCAACTGTTAATCAAGCTTGAGGCAAATGACTACAGTGAGTTTGTATTGCTGTTTAACTTGATACCAGCAGAGGGCGCTGGCTGCATTTAGATTAGGCTAAAAGGCACCAAGTTGAGTTGCCTCTCCTGTCAATGTCACAAACTTGATGTGGGAAATAGAAGAAGTCCTGAAACGGTGTTCCAGTTTTGTTGACAGGGAGAATACTTTTTTAGTTAGTAAAGTTAAATTAGCTACGCACAAGCTGGCAAACCAGAGAAAGCCTTTCTCTGATGGTGAATTTTTGAAAGTCTTCATGGTAGAGGCAGCTGGCATACTAAGATAAATATTTAAACTGCAGGTGTATTATTAAAAGACAGACACACTGAGATATATTTGAGAGCTGCGTTATTTTTGGCTCTTCTGCTCCTTCTATTCTAGTTCACCTGTGGAGATATCGGGGAGGATACCCAGCTCTCACCGAAGTCATGAACAAACTCAGGCAGAATAAGGTAACGGGTGCTCAGATTAGCTCAGTTTACTGGCAGTATGTGACCTGTAGGTGGTGCACCCCTCAAATTTGATCCACAGACCATTTTTCCACGCGTGTGTTTCACCGTCTTTATCTGTGTTTTTTGTTTTGTGTGAATGGCTGATGTGATTGTAATTTGTTGCAATTATCTTTAAATGTTGCTTACAGAAATACAGTTTTAGACTGTAAATAGCAGCAGTGCAATGATTGGATCCAATCCTGCCTTACCCAGACTGTGTATTTGTGCTTAATCTTCAGAAGTGGGGGAGTTTTTATATGGAAGAATTTCTGCACATCTTCCAACACAATATATTTGATAATGCAAGAGGTGATTTGCTGTGTACAGACTTAAATTATCTCAACTGATGTGTGCAATCAGTCTAGTTGAATGCATAATCTTGATTGATCCTACTCATCTCAAGGAAATTCAATCGAGCGCAACTGGACTTAGTTATTTGTCTTTCAATGACCTGGATGAATGAGAATATTCACAGGCTTATTGATCCTACTATCTGACTAGACTTTTAATATTTTTAATATTTTGGAGTTTGTGAGTAATGTGTTACTGTTGTTTGTCGTTACTGTAGAGGTTTATGGACTACAGGAACGAGAGAGGGAAGATGCTGCTGTCTCGAAGGAACCAGCTGCTTCTGGAGTTCAGTTTCTGGAACGAACCTGTCCCTCGTTCGGGACCAAACATCTATGAGCTCCGATCATACCAGCTCCGGGTAACTGAGTCTTTTGCGTAGTAAATTCATATTGATGCAGTGAACAGTCTGAACAACTTGTTTTATACATCTCTCCCCTTTTTACATTCTTATTTCAGCCAGGGACGATGATCGAGTGGGGAAATTACTGGTAATGCATATCTTACTGTTTCTCCTTTTCTTTTATTTACATTTGATAGTCAATTTGAGAAGCATGTAAGCTTTCTCTTTGTACTTCTGTTATTATGATGTTTCTTTGAAAATTCTCTCACTTCTGTTTTATTGGTTTTTCCAGATTGTGGCAGATGAATATGAGTCAGTGGTACTTTTTGTCTACACATGCTGAGCATGAATCCTAAAGCACGGCCAGATATATTACACATAATTTGAAGCATAATTGATCTATTTACCCTACATTTAATACATTACATCTGCATGTACACATCAGACTAAATTGATAAAGATTGGGAAATTTGCCTGTCAGTGTATTAAAACCAAACACGCTGAGAGGATTAAAACAATTCTGAAGTTGTCACATCAAAATTTGATGTTTCGATTTGAAACGAATCACTGCAATATCTGTGGATTTCGGTTTCGGATGAAAACCTACAAATTGGTGGTTTAATCAGTGCAACCCATCAAGACAGAGCCTTTAGTTTTTTTCCCTCCCGGGTCACCTAACGCTTGTGTGCTCTGCAGGGCGCGTGCAATTGAGATTCGCCAGCAGAACCAGGAGGCGGTGGGAGGCTTTTTCTCACAGATTGGAAGTCTGTACACAGTTCACCACTTATGGGGTGAGCAGTGTTTCCAAGTTTAATGAACTGTGCAGCTTTACGTTAACAAATGCATCACTTTTTTGAAAACAATTACGCAGAATGTCTTAAGAAAATAGTTACCAGTTTACTTCACCCATCTTTGATGTCCTCTCAATATTTTCTTTAAAATTAGTGTTCGCATTAGCATTTTCCTCAAGAGTAGAGGCTGAATTGAATTGTGAATTTGGGTGAACTCTGTATAACCATTTTAAGTAATATTTTTTTTAAATATATCTCAGCTTACAAAGACCTTCAATCCAGAGAAGACACCAGAAATGCAGCCTGGCAACGTGATGGCTGGGACGAGATAGTCTATTACACAGGTTAGTCTGCAATCCCGTATCTCCTGTCTTTACTTTTCTGACAGCCCTGGATGACATTATCAACTTTTATCAACCTATGTTATCCATATTGTAAGGAAAAACTGTACGCACATGCATTGTTTGAGTCCAGTCAGTGGAACATTTTTGTATGTGCGGGTGTACAAACATACAGCATGACACAGAAATCCAAGACTGTTGTTTCTTCCCTCTTCCACAGTCCCTCTTATTCAGCACATGGAATCTAGAATAATGATTCCCATGAAGACCTCGCCACTGAAGTAACCCCAAACACTGGGGAAAGCTCTCAACAGACACTCCATCTGTCACACCAATCTGTAGAGAGCGTAACCAGCCATCGGAGTGCGCACTGCCAGGGATATCTGCATAACATCAACGTGCTCTTTCAGTTTTTTGTTTCTTTTTTTTTTTCTTTTACTCCTGTTTTCTGCATCGACCTAGAATGTCTTATTTCAGATGATGAGGTTACAATGATCACAGAACTGTATCTTTTACAGCAATTACTTTGTTACTGATCCGTTAACGCGCCGTGTGTAGGCAAACTAATTTGACACACTCCTACTTTTCACTTTTCATCATTTAAAGGGTCAGATTTTAAATGGCTTGTCTTATTTTTTTATGATGAGATTAAAACGATCTCATCAGTGTTTCGGTGTAGAGACACCTGGATGAAATGGGGCTTAAAATCTCATATGGTCTTTTCATAACAAAAAGAAATGTTATAAAAGAAAACTTAACGTGACATATAAGCCCTTTTGTACTAGCATAATAAAAATAAAAGTGTATGTCACAACAAAAAACACAACATCCAGAGCTGATTATCATTGAGAGTTGGAGAAGCTTCTTTAAATATTACAGGTGATGCTCAGTTTTACAAAGACACTGTAGCTTTATGTTCAGTTAATCAGGTACACACTCTCAACAGAAAATGTGACTTTATGTTTACACGGCTTTGATCCAGTCAACTGGTTTTGATGAGTACCCGTAGTTTGTTTCATGATCAGTAGGTTGGATGAAAGATATTTTTAACGACACTGTTACGAAGATGCGCAAAGAAGTGACGTTCGCAAACACCACAGTGTGTCAGACAAGTGAGAACAGGAAGTCAGACTTTAGTTTTAGAACAGAGTCGTTTTTATTCCTGCTGGATTTGTGTGGGTGAAGGTGTACTGAAAGTCTCGATGAAGTCGTTCTCCCCGTTTGTGTCTGCTCTGTTAAATTGACCACATCTCTTTGATAACTTCAACATCCTGACACTTCTAGCTCCTCTCGTTTTGCTGAGGTGGGCGAAATGATTCAAATGATTAAAAATTATGTTTGATTTCAACCCAACTAATTGGTATCTACACACTGCTGTACACTGACTGGTTTGGCCTATCTCTGCATTAAGCCATTGATGCCAGTTGGGTGACTGTGTGCTTTGACTGAGATTGTTTTTTTGTTTTTGTTTTTTTTTTCAATGATCAGATTGTAGATAAATGTAGTGCACTTATTGACTGGGCCAGAGGTGATGGTCAGTCCTGTCTGTAAATGAAGTGGGGTATTCCAAACTGTCTTGTGTTGATAATCAAGTGGGAAAGAAAGGAGTAACATCTCAATGTGGTAAATGTGAATTGCAGTGCTTTAAGAAGACTAGTTGTACATATTGAATTAAAGTTCTGATGAAAATGGAAAAACAAAGTCTTCGACTCGTTTTTATCATGTATTATTGGTGCTGGTTCTGTATTGCTCATCAGTCCATCCAAGGCAGAAATATATGCTTGTTTCTTGTGCTGGACTGAAGAAAAATGTGTGTCTCCGCATACTTAATTGCATTGGTATAAAATATCACACACTAAACATGAAGACAGAACATAGGAAGAAGAACTCTTTTCTAGCGACATTCTTCTGATTTAAAAATAGTAAGACACGAATTGCAAATCTTTGTACATCCATAGTGCTGTATTTTCATACTAGACACTATCAAAGGAGACGTAACTGTAGCAGTCGGCGCGTCGTCCAGGGTGTGACTTCTGCTGCCTTCTGTGCATGTCGGAAACCTCAAACTCCTTAAGCGTAAATGAACCGCTCAAAGGAGGTGATCATGCTCACGCCCTAGATGAAAGTCCCAGAAAGCTTCATTTGTCACTATTGCGTTAGAGTAGGTTAATGTAAAAAAATAGCCGTTGGATTATTATAAATTTGTCCCGAAATATAATGTGCAGACTCTCTTCTACCCGTAGAAATTGATTAGAAACAAACAAGCTAATTAAAGAAATTTAGTGTGCACTTTTAGTGTATCTGTAGATCTGAAACGTGTGTGCTTTAAAATAATGAGAAATGAAATTCTTGTCTCACTTTTTTTTATTATAAGTTTTTACTGAGATTTCAATACACATCTATATTTTGGGAGAGCCGAGTCTCTTCCATACTTCCAACACTGGGTGCAATGTCTCACGCGATTCATTTTGTGCTAATGAAAAAAGGGGTGCTGGAGGCTTTCTAAATTCAGAATATCCGAGCTTGGTCTGTTTCTGCGAATGCAACACGAGAACACGTGTTGGAGCCTTCTGGAAACCGACTCTCCTTTCGAGCCCGACCACTACAGACTTACTACCGGCGGCACTCTTTACTTTTACTTCGCTGGTTGTGCTGCTTCGCCATGGCTGCAGTGAAAGCTCTGAACCCAAAAGCAGAGGTAGCCAGGGCCCAGGCTGCTCTGGCTGTTAACATCAGTGCCGCCCGTGGGCTTCAGGATGTGCTGAGAACTAACCTGGGACCGAAGGGGACCATGAAAATGTGAGTGCCGTCAGAGCCCTTTGTGCAGCACGCGTGCTAAGCTAACTTTGCTAAGTTGCTAACGTTAGCTGTAATTCATCGGCAGACTGCTTGCGCAGGTAGCAATATAGTCATTCTCCCATCACATTGTTCTGCGATTATCAGAAAACTGGAAAGCCCTTTCTATATAATCCTTCTGTTTCATAAAATGCTAATTCACAGTGTAGGCCTCCCTTTGCTGAACGTATAACGGATTTTCCGGCGCACGTTGCGCTGCCCAGTCATCGTCACGATCCGTTTTGACAACCACTGAGCTAACGTTAGCATGTTAGCCTCCACCCCTATAGTATATCACTCTAACGTTCGTTATCGTTAGACCGTTATGGATCGATCATTAGAGCCAATACCCGTTAGGACACAGAAACACAAAGGTTGTGTTAACGTAGCTTTATCGTGAACTGATGAGACTAATGAACAAATGAATGACTGGATCACTGGTAACCAAGTTTACGGTAGTTACTGTTCTGCGTCAGGAGGATTATGTTAGGAAGTTCAGGCAGACCGCTAACTGTATAATCTCGGTCAGGGGGCCGACTGTTGGTATAGTATATTGTCGTTTACGGATAAAGTATGACTGACTGGAAACTTTAACGTTTCTCGACTGACTGTTACTATTCAACAGTGTATAACCCGGTAGCAGTGAACCGCCCTTTGCTTTGCCCAGTTAGCATTAACCGTTCCTTATCTGGTGTGGGTCCGCAGGCTGGTGTCTGGTGCAGGAGACATAAAGCTAACCAAAGATGGCAACGTCTTGTTACATGAGATGGTAAGGAAGTACTGAGCTGTGAAATGGCACTTTTTCTGTTCTGCTGGCTTGTCCTTGTTGTACAGCTTTTTTCATTGTTAAAGTGACCACACCCCTAATTTATGTGGCTGTCATGTAAAGTAGTGTTATGTGTCTGAAGCACTTCTGACAGCTGAATCTTGTTTGCTCATTAAGAGAAAGAGATCTTGACATTCTTGGGTTGTGTATAATTTAAGCAAAATTATGACAAAAAGAAATGCTATCAGCATGAAATCTTTATCTCACATAATGAACATGCTAACATTTATTTCTTGATGATTCATGATGTCATAGTTTATTTTGTTCAGGGGGTTTTCTTTGTTGTACAGCAAGAACATGTTGTCCTTTAGGGCTCACACAAATAGTCAGCTAATAAGTTGATGCACATAAAATAGAGAAAAAGAAATAACATGTACACATTATTATGGTCTAGCCTCTTAAGTGCTGTTTCTTTTCCACATAATGTAGTAACCTTCAGGTTCTCTAAAAGTAACTTCAGTACCTTTGGATTCAGATATAAAGATATTTGATGATTTTTTTTTTCGACATTTTATGGACCAAACCAGACAGCAGTTATTAAAAAAAAATAATAATAATCAGCAGATTATGCGATAAGGAAAAATCTTTTCTCTTCTTGTTCTTTGACAGCAAATTCAACACCCGACAGCATCACTCATTGCAAAGGTTGCCACGGCGCAGGATGACATCACAGGAGATGGAACCACCTCTAACGTCCTCATCATCGGAGAGCTGCTGAAGCAGGCTGACCTCTACGTGTCTGAAGTAAAAGAGACAAGCTTTTCTGGTTGTTCAAGAGTCATTAATGTAATGGATGTTTAGGTTTTTTTGTTGTTGTTGTTGTTTTTAATAACTCTTTCATTTCCTGCTGCAGGGTCTTCATCCAAGAATTGTTGCTGAGGGCTTTGAGGCGGCGAAAGAGAAAGCCTTGGCTACTTTGGAGGAGGTGAAGTTGACTCAAGAAATGGACAGAGAGACCCTCATCAACGTAGCACGCACCTCCCTCAGGACCAAGGTCCACAAAGAACTGGCAGACCTGCTCACTGAGGTGAGACATGAGGGAACAGAGCTCAGTGTATGAGAGCCCCGAGGTTCAGCATTCGACCTAAGGCTCCAAACAGTCGTCCTTTTCTTGGTTATTGTTTGCCTGAGTAGACAAGTTTATCCCTTTTGTCTGTAAAATGTCACATAATGACAAATGTCCCTCATGAGCTACCATAGCCTTAAGTGATATCTTACTTTAATCAGTTGGATAACCCCAGACAACAAGTTCTTTGTGTTTGTGAAGATGTTACTACTATTTTTAATACTTTTCAACACTGTACAACATATTGTATTTCTATTGAGGAACTAACGGCTTTTAGCACTATACATCAAGGTATTGATATTAGCCAACAGTTGCTGTTTGCAGATAGTTAGAAAGTGCAGAAGTGTAATTTTTCTACTCTTAAAAGTCCTTTGGCTGGGGACCCTCTAAAAACACCAAAGCATGTGCTGCTGTGTCCTGCAAAACCTGCTCCCACCTGGATGAAACACCAAGTTCTTTTTTTCCTGTCATTTCAGTGGTTGATATGATGTGTTTGTCTGCAGGCTGTAGTAGATGCTGTCCTGGCCATCGCTAAACCCAATGAGCCCATCGACCTGTACATGGTGGAGATCATGGAGATGAAGCATAAGACTGACTGCGACACACAGTGAGTCTTAGTAAAAAATGCTCCCCTTTGCTGATAGTTGGTTATAGTGCAGCAGGGGTGTATAGGGGCTCCACACATCTGAGGGTTGCACCTTTTTTTCCTTTCTTTGTCAGACTGATCAGAGGTTTGGTGTTGGACCACGGTGCCAGACACCCAGACATGAAGAAGAGGGTGGAGGAGGCCTACATACTGACCTGCAATGTCTCTTTGGAGTACGAAAAGACGGAGGTCAACTCTGGCTTCTTCTACAAGAGTGCCGAGGAGAGGGAGAAGCTTGTGGCTGCAGAAAGGAAGTTCATTGAGGAACGTGTGCAGAAGATCATCGCCTTGAAGAACAAAGTCTGTCCCAGCGGAGAGAAGGGTTTTGTCGTCATTAACCAGAAGGTATGCTTGAAGAAGGTTCATGCAGTATTGGTGTTAACTTTTCAAGGTTACGACAGAAATACTTCTTTAAAAATTCTCTGAACATATTAAACACAATTAACACATAATTATTCTGTGAGGGTTTTCTCCAAATCAGTTTACCTTTCAATTTACATGGCTTTAATAGTTGAGGCTCGATGACGTACAATAGTTGAATAAGTCAAACCTAATTTTAAATCAGCTTCCTATTAATCCTGGTAGTAATTATTTTCACCAAGTCCCAGGTCATATAATTTGAGTATTTTATGATTCTAATTACATGCACAGTGAACACCCAAGGATGCTAATGTGGCTCCCCCTGGTCTCTTGTATCTGTGCTACAGTAAATCTGACCTGTACCTCTGCATTAGGAGAGTCACTTCCTCCCCTACATGTATTCAGCAGATCAGAATAAACTTCCATCACTGGAGTTGACACAGCAGTGAATTATTCCTTGAGTTGATGATGGATGAAAGTTTATTATTTTCTGTGTGTTGTTTAGGGTATTGACCCCTTGTCCCTGGATGCCCTCGCCAAAGCAGGTATTGTAGCCCTGCGCAGGGCAAAGAGGAGGAACATGGAGAGGTAATAAAGTAAAACATTTTGCTTATTATTTGTAAGTAGTCTTTTCTGTATAATGAAACTGTCGTAGATTTACATGGGAATAAAAGTTTTATTTACTGCATTTTTTATGGAAAAGGAAGAACAAAAACTAGCCCAAAGGGGCTGGAGATAATTAATCTAAAATGTTAAAATTCAGTGAAAAGGTAAATTAAAATAAAACCTCTCAGTATAAAGTAGACACATCTCACAAAACAAGCTAATTAGAAAGTATGAGTTTTATAAGTTGCTGTAAGCAACTTTTTTCCAACATAATTATTGAATTGTTTACTACAAATGCGTCACAGAGCTCGTCCTTCATGAGCATTTTAGTTTGCTTGGCCACAAGGGGGCGCCCTTCAGCCTGCCAAACATGCAGAGCAGCCACATCAGGCCAGTGAACCATCCTTTTATACTGGATGTTATATGAATATAAAAACCTTGTGTCAAAGGTCCTCAGATTCGCTCCACCAAAACCCATGACCGGAAATTCCTCAAACTTTTGGGTACATTAGATTCAATCATTTCTCTTGGTTATTTCCTAAAAATAACAACTGAAATTGTTGGCAGTTTATCTGTTGTTTTGTTTTTTGTAAAATGCAGTTGCCATTTGCACAGCGAACACCCAGGGATGCTAACATGGCTCTCCCTGGTCTCTCATGGCTGTGCTACAGTGACTCTGGTCTTTTCCTCTGCATTAAGAGAGTTTTAGTCTCTCCTACATGTATTCAGCTGATCAGAACACACTCCTCTGTGTGTGTGTGTGTAAATCTAAGATGGTGGTGCTGCAGTTTAACAAACAGGCAGTCAACTCTCCTGTATGATTAAATGTATTTTATGTTCATGCTTTTTGTTCGGTGAAGCTCCCAGCTGTTTGATCATCACAAATCACATCAAAGACCTGAATTACACGTACGTTTTGTTCCCTGGGCAGGCTCACCCTCGCATGTGGGGGCATCGCCATGAATTCGGTTGATGACCTCACACCTGAGTGCTTGGGACATGCTGGGTTGGTTTATGAGCACACATTGGTGAGTATTTATCCTTTTAGCTTTTCTGGGTGTGGAAAAAAAAAGAGTAAAATTTAAGCCATTTCCTTCCTTTTAAGTGTCAGGGGATGTTGGCTGTCACAATTTGTGTTTAAAATGCTTTGGCCGAGTTGTTAATTATTCCTCATTCTGTTTGCAGGGAGAGGAGAAGTACACATTCATTGAGAAGTGTGGAAACCCTCGTTCAGTCACCCTGCTGGTGAAGGGACCCAACAAACACACCCTCACACAGATCAAAGACGCTGTAAGGGATGGTTTGCGTGCTGTCAAGAATGCCATAGAAGACGGTAAGGAAATAAGCAACTCTTAAGGCCAGAAAGTTTTACTACACGTTTATGAAATTTCATGTTTTATGCAAAAGTGATTTCATCCTGAAGTTCTGTTACGTTTTTGCCACCTGGGTGCAGTTCAACGTATTGTTCAGTTTTCCTTATTTAAATTAAGTTTAGCGCTAAATTACAAGGTTTTGTTTTAAGTAGTTGATCCTCTTAATGCAGTTACACATTCACTCTTTCACACACTTCACACTAAAATCTTTCTTTTTGTGAAGGTGTTACTTGCACAGCGAACACCCAGGGATGCTAACATGGCCCTCCCTGGTCTCTCATGTCTGTGCTACAGTGACTCTGGTCTTTTCCTCTGCATTAAGAGAGTATTGGTCTCTCCTACATGTATTCAGCTGATCAGAACAAACCCTGCAAAGTTTTTATCGGAGCCAACACACTGTTCTTGTCTTATTAAACTGAGACAGTCAAACTTGTGTGTTTTCTGAGTTTCTTCATCTTTGTCTCTTCAGGTAGTGTCGTGCCTGGTGCTGGTGCGTTCGAGGTGGCTGTGGCAGACGCTCTGGTAAAACACAAGCCCAATGTCAAAGGCAGAGCCCAGCTGGGAGTCCAGGCCTTTGCAGATGCTCTCCTTATCATCCCCAAGGTGAACCTGAAGAGTGGAAAACTCTCGCTTCAGTATTGTTCTGCTGATAGTAGCTCTGTTCATCCTACCCACATTTATCAGATAGGAAAACTGGTTCTGCTGATTTGTTATGTGATCACTGGTATGGTATCAGCCTCTGTTGATTTCAATTATGCATGTTCCTTTGTAGGTTTTGGCCCAGAACTCTGGCTATGACCCACAGGAGACCCTTCTGAAGCTGCAGATGGAGTACAAGGAGTCCGGTCAGCTAGTTGGAGTGGATCTGAGCACAGGTCAGAAACGCAGCGTTAATGGGAGATTGTGCTGCACAGTATAGTTCATCTACAAGGCAACAGAATATGTGTTTTGTGTTTTTCAAAAGCAGATATTGATGATATAAGAACACAATGAATTTTGAAGCGCTTTCATTATCAAGTTGAGGTCAAAATTTGTAGAAAAATCCTGAGAATTTAAGCATTTTGAAAACTCAGCATCAAGCACATGTTGACTATTATACAGATGTCAAACAGTAATAAAGTGTTCAAGTATCAAACTCTCAGAAAACAGATTTACAAACCTCTCAGAGTATTATTGTATGTTATGTTGGGGTTTTTTTGGTTTGTTTGTTTGAACTTACATCTTTTTGTTGTTCAGGTGAACCCATGGTGGCAGGAGAGGCAGGCGTATGGGATAATTACAGCGTTAAGAAACAACTTCTCCATTCATGGTGAGATTACACCTTTCTAAACTGCACAAGACCAATGGAATATTTGAAAATATTTTGGTGCATTGTTTCTTCAATCTCTTATGTTGGTCTTTATTCCTTCACAGCACGGTGATCGCCAGCAACATCTTGTTGGTGGATGAGATCATGCGAGCTGGAATGTCCTCTCTGAAAGGTTAAAAGTCAGCTAAAGAAGCTGCAGCTGTTGTTATACTCACAGGGATAGTTGTTTACCTTAACGGTTCAGTCAACGTGTTCCCAGTCTTGGAACTCTGAAGCACCCCAGTCTGATGGACAGCCTGCTGTCAGCATCACAGCGTCTTTCGGAAACCATTGTCATGCTAGTCATGGTTTTTTTTTCTTGCATTTGTCATTGCCCCCCCTCTGATTGGTTTATTTATGAGATTTTTGTTAAAAGCACTGACCTCTGCCACTCAGTTTCGTTTGTACCCATTAAAGGTTCTCTTCGCTCTTGAGAGATTTGGTTGTGTTTTGTCTTTGCTTGAAAAAAAAAAAAAAATCTCCTTATTCTTGGAAGAGTGTATGAATGTTATTAAAAGTGATGATGGAATGTACACTTATCAGCTTCAACATTAAAACCACCTGCTTGGTGTTTTGTAGGCCCCCCTTATGCTGCCAAAATATATCTGAGGTGTCAGAAGAAGGGACACGGCACCTCTGAGGGTATTTTGTGGTCACCAACGTTGCAGTGTCGGACCTTTTGGGTCCTGTGCATTGTGGGTGGGAAGGTGCATTCGGCTTATTCTGGTGCATCCCACAGATTATCAGTCAGGTTGGAATCTGGGGAGTCTGCAGGCCGTTGTTGTGGTTCTTGAGGCATTCCTGAGCTGTTTTTGAAATGTGATGGGCTACGCTGTCCAGCTGCTGCTGTGGGAAAAAGTTGTTGTCAAGGAGGGAACCTTTATTTGGTCTGCCATGCTTAGGTGGGTGGTGTGTGTGTGTTAAAGAACATCCACACCATTGCCAGAGCCCAAGCTTTCCCACAACATTTGCAGAACATTGTATTACAAACATATGATATTCACTCCACCTGTCAGTGATATTAAAGTTGTGGCATTTTTTCTGTTGTTTCTAGTCCACTGCATTTCAAAATGAAGCTAAAATACATGATGTAGCGGTGCAGATTTTACATCCAAACAAAAGCTATAAGCCTATAAAGTGTGTAGTTATCAGTTGTACATCTGATAAGCGACAACTATAATACTGCATGATTACAAGTTTTAAATATTTCTTCTGCAAGTGCTCTTAATGACCATGAACTAAAAACTGTCCCAGTGACTGTATGAAAGTACTGGATGTTCCTTGATCTAAAGTCAATTTAAGGCTTTAATATTGCGTAGGTCCCCCTTTGACGCCAAAACAGCCCTGACCCGTTGAGGCATGGACTCCACTAGACCTCTGAAGGTGTGCTGTGGTATCTGGCACCAAGCCGTCAGCAGTCGGTCCTGTAAGTCCTGCAAAGTGCGAGGTGGTGCCTCCAGGGATTGTGCTTGTTTTTCCAGCACATCCCACAGATGCTCGATTGGATTGAGATCTGGAGAATTTGGAGGCCAAGTCAACACGTCGAACTCGTTGTTGTGTTCCTCAAACCACTCCTGAACTACTTTTGCAGTGCGGCAGGGCGCATTGTCCTGCTGAAAGAGGCCACTGCCATCTGGGAATACCGTTTCCATGAAGGGGTGTACATGGTCAGCAACAATATTTAGGTAGGAGGTACAAGTCAAACCGGCATCCACATGAATGGCAGGACCCAAGGTTTCCCAACAGAACATTGCCCAAAGCATCACACTATCTCCACCGGCTTGCTCTGTTCCCACAGTGGATCCTGGTGTCTTGTCTTTCCCAAGTAAGCGGCGCACACACACCCGGCCATCCGCATGATCTAAGAGAAAACGTGACTGATCAGACCAGGCCACTTTCTTCCATTGCTCCGTGGTCCAGTTTTCATGCTCACGTGCCCATTGTAGGCGCTTCTGGTGGTGGACACGGGTCGGCATGGGCACCCTGACCAGTGTGCGTCTGCGCATCCCCATACGCAACAAACTGCGATGCACTGTGTGCTCTGACACCTTTCTGTCGGAACCAGCATTGACCTTTTCAGCAATCTGAGCTACAGTAGCACTTCTATTGGATCGGATAAGACGGGCCAGCCTTCGTTCCCCCCGTGCATCAATAAGCCTTGGTCGCCCATGACCCTGTCTGCGGTTCACCAGTTTTCCTTCCTTGGACCACTTTTGGTAGGTCTTGACCACTGCAGTCCGGGAACATCCCACAAGAGCTGCAGTTTTGGAGAGGCTGTAACCAAGTCGTCTAGCCATCACAATTCGGCCCTTGTCAAAGTCGCTCAGATCCTTACGCTTGCCCATTTTTTCACTGCAGTCAAGCCAACCTCCACTTCGAAAAGCATAGCCAAAATGGCCCCGCGTTGTTTTCCAGTGCGTGTATGTACGAGATATTAGGGTAATACAGTCAGAACTGATTTCACAATAAAAGCAATAATTCTGACAACTAGCATTTCAAAATTAAAGTCCTCTAAAATCTCATATCAATTATTTTTCTTCTAATTTCAGGCTGGTATTTAAAGAAAACTTCCTGTTTCCACAAACCAATTTCATCAGATTATGTTACATCAGAACTTCCTGTTACTGTTTGTTTTATTTGTATATTTATATATTTTTTAAACTTTATCTATTTATGTTTGTGTATTATTGAGTGATTGGGTGAAAAACTGAATTAATGGACTAACTGGTTATTATGCTAATGCATCGTATTTGGGGGGGATTTTATTGTGATTTTCGAAGTGAACTGGTTTGACTGCAGTTATCTTTTTCTCCCAACACATTAACTTCAAGGAGAAAATGTTTACTTGATACCTATTATATCCCACCATATATATATCCCACTGCCAGTTATCATTGTAAAGCGACAATCCGTGTTATTCACTTCACCTGTCAGTGGTCATAATGTTTTGGCTGATAGGTGTATAATATAACGTATTTGTATACATAAAATCAAATTAACGCCTGTGGGTATACGTTTTTAATAAAGTGGAACTCTTTATATCACACGGAACTAGTTTGTCGACGAACTCGTTTCCGTTGCGACGGTGAAATATGTCCGAGAGAGAAAATGTTAGCATTGGATTGAAGTTTGGAAGTTATGCTACTAGTTAACTCTTAACCTTGTATTTGCATATGCAACTATATACCCGAGTAAAAGCGAATTTATGTCAGCTAAAATTATCTTGACAAACATGAACGTTAGAGTGACGTCCTGGATGTTTACTGTGTGCTTGCTGGCAGTTGCAGGTAAGAAATCACACCTTTGAATTTCTGAACACACCAGAATGTGTTGTGTCAGTGTCAGCATGATCGAGACAAGTTTCCTCCTGACACACCTGCAGCAGATGAAATGCTGAATATACCAGGAGGAAAGATGTTAATGGGAACCAGTGCAGCTGATGGGAAAGATGGAGAGTCGCCCACCAAGGACGTTGAACTGAAGCCTTTTAAAATAGACAAATACCCGGTCACAAATGCCGATTTCAGGTATTAAATCTTCCGATATGGGAGAACCAATATTAGAGTTTTTGATAGTTAGTTGAATATAATATATTAAAGTGTCTGATTTGGTATTTATTCATCACAGAGACTTTGTGAGAGCACAGAAGTACAAAACTGAGGCTGAGACGTTTGGATGGAGTTTTGTGTTTCAAGACTTTGTGTCAGATGAGCTGAAGAGCAAAGTCACGCAGAGGATTGAGGTACTTGCCCTTACTTGAGTACTTGTACTTGAGTTGCTCCATTTTATGATACTTTATACCTCTTCTCCCCTACATTTCAGAGGGGAAATATAAATGTTTTACCAGCTGCAACTAGGGCTGATTGATCTGGACAGAAATAATATCATTATCTATTTCATTGCTGTGGCAATTTAATCATGATCCACACTCTATACTGTAACATCTTTTCACAGCTTTGAAATACTCTGTGGACCACAACCAGAATTCAACTAAGCCCATGAATTAAATTAAATAACTTTTACTTTTGCCTAATTTTCACATCTTTCTCACCCAGTCTGCTCCTTGGTGGTTACCTGTGGAACGAGTGTTTTGGAGACAGGTGAGGTCTTTGTTTTGTTATTTCTTTCATTGCCTCCCAGCATTCCTTCATTGCCTGCCTTTCACTCCTTTGACCCTCCACTGCTCAGCCCGCAGGACCTGGTTCAGGCATTCGGGAGCGCCTGGACTTCCCAGTGGTTCAGGTGAGCTGGAACGATGCTCAGGCCTTCTGCCGGTGGAAGGACAAGCGTCTGCCCACTGAGGAGGAGTGGGAGTGGGCTGCACGTGGGGGCCTGCAAGGTACACACTTTATACTCTGAAAGCGTAGAATGTACTTTATACTCTGTGCTGCCATAATAGAGTTTTGTTCCTATTTGAAAGATTGGTTGGGTTGCTGTCCTCTTATCTCTTTTGCGTGTTGTGTTCCAGGTCGGACTTATCCGTGGGGAAACAAATTCCAGGCCAACAGAAGCAACCTGTGGCAGGTAAGCCTACAACAGTAATGCATACTGTAGTAGCATTAGCACAGTATATTATCCTCACAGGATGTTTAAGTGAGGGATTCACAGATATATTTATGAATTAATTATGTGGGATGCGGTATATACACCGATCAGTCACAGCATTAATCATCTGTTTGCAATGCAGTGTTTTGCGGGGGAGCCTTTGTTTGTGGCAATCATATGAATGTTCTTTGACACACACCACCCACCGAAACATTATGGACCAAATACGCCCCCCCCCCCCCCCATGACAATGGATCATGTTTTATAACTGTTTTTTCTGTATTTCTGTAGGGATTGTTTCCAGATAGAGACACTGCAGAAGATGGTTACCATGGAGTCTCTCCTGTCACAGCGTTCCCTCCCCAGAACAGTTATGGTAATTGTCCCTTATTTAAAGTAAAAAACAGAAAAAAGAGGTGATATAAGATTAGAAACGGAGATGTAATTAGTTAAAAACATTAGACAGAAAAGGATGTTACAGACATTTATTAAAACCAGTCTAACGTAGATTGCTTTACTTCGTCATCTGATAAGTCTGATGATTCTCACTGTGCGCTTCGTAATATTAAAAGGAATGATGTTGATTCTTCCCACAGGACTCTACGACATGATGGGAAACACATGGGAATGGACATCCACGCCCTTTCCAGGAGCACAACCAATGTATGTGCTGCGTGGTGCCTCCTGGATTGACACAGTGGATGGTTCAGCTAATCATAAGGCACGAATCACAACCAGGTGAGTTGTTAAAAAAAAGAGAGAGAGAGAAGAAATGCAACTGTACTACAGTCCGAGCTGACTGATACTGTGTCCTGCAGGATGGGAAACACTCCTGACTCGGCTTCTGATAACCTGGGATTCAGGTGTGCTGCCAGTGATGGACAGAAACAAGGGAAGAAAAAAGACAAAACTGAACTTTAGCAGCAAACAGGAAGTCAAAAATATTAAGTGAAAGACAGTAATGTTCATTCGAACAAGTGGTAAGTCAAGTTATTAATGGATCTGACGACTCTGAAGTTAGTGAAGAACAAGAAAAAATAAGGGACCAATTAAATATTAATGACTAACATTGAATATTAATATGATTGTGCTGACAGGAAGGTGAGAGCGTCGCAACAAAATATTTCTCCTGTGGAGAACTTTGTTTTTAATGAATTTAAAGAATCAACACAATAATATTAGCACCTAACATTCCAGAAATAAATAATTTTCCCAAAAAAAGGTTCCTTGTTGCTGTTTTTCCATAATATAGTTCACACCCCAAAACAATGAAAGTCTCCCGTCCATAACTTTACAGGCATGACTTGAAGAAATGGGACACTCTGTCAGCATTGGTCGTCCTCGTGCTACATACTGGGATCCAGCTTTTGTTGTGGTTTTTATGTGACTGGAGAGTAAATCGGTCCTTTGGTTTAGTCACGGCCTCCCATAATCCTGTCTTTGTCTTTCTGTTTAGTTTCTCATCACGAGTGGCTGGCTGAGTGTTTGTTCGGACCGATTCTGTTGGCCACCGCAGATAAGAAGTTTTATAACCAATCCAGTCTTGTTAAAGTACAAACGAACTGTATAAAGGCAAGCCTTGTGTCTTTTCTCCAGAAATATATATTATGTAAGTGGAGTAAAATGTGTTTTCATGTTTTAATTACCAAATATTTATTCAAAGCATAATTAGAGATGGCAGTTTAGGTTTTGTAACACACAGTAAGTGGACAGTGTTATAAATTGTAAATGGGCAAGCTGGGACTTTGAGATGCAGTCTTTTGAAAAAGGGAAAATTATGCACAACTGCTTTACATTCGACTCGTTTCTGTTTTTAGCTTGTCATTAACATATCTGAACATCACCTCATTTTCACTAAACACCTCCACAGTACATGTTTGAAGCCCGTGCAGTGTTTCCTATGAAACTCATCCCCTTATTTTGCTCTAGAGATGTAGTTCATATGATAATAGCACAATACTAATCTAATTTGTTCAATACCTAGAAAACCTTAAGCTTTCAAAACAACATTTTCCTTCTTCTGTAGAAAATAAACAAATTGTTGTTTTTATACTTTCAATAGATCCTTGTGTGGAAGACAAAGGAAAGCCACAGTCAGCCAGTCAGTGAGATTTACAGGTGCTGGGAATTTTGTTTCCTTTGGACGTATAGCTTTCCTGTAAAGACTACCTACCTGAATGGTTTCATATGAGAGCAGTGACCTACTTCCTGCAAGAGTGTGCAGAGTGTGCAAAGTATGCAGCACAACAAATTCAGTCCACAGCTTCAAGAGTTATCAGGTATAAAGCTGGCAGAGCATCAAGAGGTCCTCTGGAATAAGGAAATTACGAGGAACAAGCTGTTACTGAAAGTCTCAACTCACACCTGCCTGAAAATAATCAGATCCAGGTCCTGCTTGTGCTGCCTGCAACACAAACATATCGCCATGTATTCACTAATAAGGAAGATATGATGTGTCACTGACTCATCGTGTGTATGTGGGAGGTTTGTCACCAAAAATTACCCTCTTAACATAACTGCATGACTAAATCTGGTGATTTCCCTAAAACAGTTCAGATCGCAGGATTTGACTGTGCAAGTTTTTTGCTGATCAGATAAGGAGAGAAGATAGTGTTGAACTTAACTACAAATTTAAGGTGCTTGTACCTTACTCAAGTATTTGCAACTTTTGTGCAGTTTTATACTTTTACACCCCACCACCTCTGAGGCAAATAGTGTACTTTCTATTCCACCACTACGTTTATTTGACAGCTGTAGTTACTTTTCCCTCACTGTGCGATGAAAACAATTCATCTCCATATTTGGTGAGTTTTCAATGTGACTTCTGTTGATAAACTGGAGGCTGAAAAGCCGCCTTCTTGCCCTCTTTGGCTTCCGTACAGCATGTGAATACCTCTTTCACTCCTGAGAATCGCGGTGCCTTTAATTCTTGCACTTGCCACCGCGTCCAGCCCTCAGCTCTTTGTGCGTGAGCGGTTTAAATCAGGTGTCGTGCGTCAAGCCTGAATAATGTGAGTCCAAAAAAATAAAAAAAATCCCTCCTCCCTTTGTTCCCCTGCAGTGGTTGTCGCCGTGTGTTTGCGCGTCATGTGTTTGTGTAATGACTGGAAAGAAGGAAGAAAACCCAGACGGGCCACATGCGGCCACAGCTTCGGTGACATCACATCATGTCAAGTCACGTCCCCTGCGAGGACGCACAGGAAAAACTCGTTTGGAGACATTCTGTTTGTCATCCTCCCTCCTGCTTGTTTTTCTGTCTTCCTCTTGCTCTTTCATGCTTTCAAAGAACCAAGCCGAATCTTCAGGTGGTTTAACCGATTCTGCCTCTGCCAACCTCTGATTATGGACTACACTCAGTCCTTCTCGGCCCTCAATGAGAGGCTGAGACCCAGAATCAACGCCTCCAGTGAAAGGCTCTACTCCACCCTGAACAGGCTGGAGGGCAGACAGTGGAGTTCACTCAGGAGCTCACACTCATCGTGCCGACCTTCAGTCCTGCCAGCAGAACAAGAACCCAAAGTCTCCGTGACTGTAACAGAACCAGAGGATCCCGAGGAGCCTGAAGATGATGCAGAGCAGGAGGATTCGGATCACCTGGAAGAAGGACAAAGTGCTGGTCCGCTGAACTCGTGCCTCGTCGCGGGACTCAATTTAAAAGATGTCGGTGAGGACGAGCTGGCTAACGAGGACGGCAGCGCCTCACCGTCTGTGGAGAAGGACACCCCAGGTGAGTCCTCGCAGCCAGCAGCCGCTGAAGGTGGGAGCCCCTTCCAGAGGAGCTACGTGGACGGGACTTTACCAGACCTGATCAGGAGCGGCAGGGCGCTCGGCAGACGCCGGACGCTGGGACATGTCTCAGACACGGTGGGATAACACTCTGTATATGTCTGTCTGTTTAGACTGAGACAGAGTTGGTGAAACAGGCTTGTCAAACAGTATGGACATGTTAGAGAGGAGACGTGTGTCTGCGGTCTGTCACTCAGGAGCAAAGCTGTCCCTCAGCATAATGAATCATGATCAAAACCAGTCTGGGTGCAGTGAACCTCAGCTTCTGGGTGAACATCTTGATTTTGCATGAGGGCTTGATTTGTAGCTGTGAGTGTAAAGATGGAAACAATGTCTGCAGAGAATACTTTGTACCTCATACTTCATGTTAATCATTCCTCAAGTTATCACCGCACGTCTTTTGAGGGTGTTTCTGTGAATGAGCTCATTTGTACATATTTACACGGTTCGTAAGTGTTGACTGAATAACATCCCGGCTGGTAAAACTGGATTTCTTGTCTGCGATTTCACACAAGGATCAAGATTAGAAGTTTCTGTTTACGTTAGGTAAAAATGTCATGAGGTTGCACATTCTGTGTGCTGGACTACAGTCATCTACACAGCAAACAAGTGGTTGTTCAAATGCACTGATGGGATATTTACTGTTTACAGCTTAAAGAAGTGCGCAGAGAGGTGGAGCTGTCTCGGAGACGAAGCATCAAGCTTAAGGCCCAGGTGGACAAACTGCAGGAGAGCAGAGAGGGACTGGGATGGAGCCAGCACAGAGAGAGGGTAAAGGTCACCCAGGCACAGCACCAGGACAAGGTGTGCTTCTGCACAACTCTGCAGGATTGTCATGCTTTGTTTCTCTATATTCCAGGTCACAGAGGAGGTTCTGTCCGTTTTGAGGCTCCTGCGCCCGCTGACCGAGCCAGAGTCCAGCCCACCTGAACCCTCTCCTGGGGACAACCAACTGGACGATGCCCTGGCGCAGCTGCAGGCTGTGGCCCGTACACTGGCAATCAGCCACACCAAAGAGGTAAAGGCGACACCTGCGCTCACATAAACCTTCTGACCCTGATCACACCCCCGCAATCTCAATATGAGTTTGTTTTAGTGGGCATGTTACCTGGAAGAATGTTTGCTTTCCACATAAGAGTTGAAATAAAGCTAAGGCGGCTAACCCTGTACACGTTAACACAAGAGACCTGCCTTCTCCTGCAAATGATAAGAGACTCACTTATATATTTTCTGGGAATGCAGCAAGGAATTCATGTTGTCAAAGGCAGTCGACGCTGAGGCCTGCACAGAGGTACACTTGCCTCGTGAATCATCCTCTTTCATTGTTTCCCTGGCAGACCATTAGGTGTTAAAGCTCAGCTATGTGGCCTGACAAGTTTACAAATGACACTTATCGGTGATCTGAGTATTCTGGTATGTCAGAGAAAGTCACAAGGTGTGTGACTGACGACGGGGACGAGACCAGAATCCTGTCAGAAGTCAGATTTAACAAAAAAAAAGAGTGAAGCATGTGACATAAAGCATAACCTGCCTCTCCTGCTCGTTCATCCAAAAGGTCAAAGCCGGAAAAGGGCCAGAGGAGAGCGCTATTCTCCAGCAGGCGCTGTACGACAGAGACGAGGCCATAGAGAAGTGAGTGCGCACAGTCACGCTCACCTCTGCTCTAAATGACGAATGAATCAAGATTTAAATGGGGAAAAAAAAATAGGAAGCTGAAAGACGTGCGTCTATTTTGAGGAACGTGTCATTCTTTTTGTTCTCGCCGCGCAGGAAGAAGGCGATGGAGGCCGAGCTGCTGCGGAGTAAAACCGAGATGATGTCGCTGAACAACCAGCTGCTGGAGGCTGTGCAGAAACGTCTTGAGCTGTCACTGGAGCTCGAGGCCTGGAAGGTAAACCTGAGACGTGTTTAATGTTTAACAGAGATAAAACAATAGTGAATAAAGTGAAAAAGGGAAGGCTGTGAATTAAAATAGAAATGAAAATATGGATTCAAACTGAGCAAAAATGGAGTGGGTGGGAAAATTTAAACACGCGTGACTTAGTCTAAGAAGTCGAGAAGAATTAGGACAGAAACTGCACACACCGAGACACACAAAAAAACACACCTAATTAGTGTTGTGTACACACGTGTACTTTCATAGCACAGAATGTGTTCAGTCATAAAAGATCCAATTAAAAATCACACATACTACACTCACCAGCTGGTATCCTGCTGAGCACCTGGCTGCCTGCAGCCTCAAACTGCACTTTACGAATGTTGTTTACTGGTGAGAGCAGCAGTTTGCTTCAGCTGTACGCACAAAATCCACACTGATTTCACCTAAAGTCCTGTTAAGTGTTTTATGTTTGCATGCTTTAGAGTCCCAGTGACTTTTTTTGGTGTGTGTGATTAACAATAAAATGTTCAGATCTTATGAGACTGCACATTTGCAGAAAGTGTTGGCCATTTAGAGCTAAAATATTGTCAGCTTTACTGCTACAACGTTTATATTGCTGAAACCTCCTCTGAATACGATTCTCATCTTAAATATTACTTCTTACATACTTCTGGTGGGTATACGTGTATACTAGAGTGTGAGGACTGATGAGACAACTTATTTTCTCGGAAAATAATTTTCAAAGTTTACCTGCAATGTCTCATTGAAGTGTGAAAAAATGTTAAAAAGCTGGATTCATTATGTTTAAAGCCCTCTTCAGCCCCATTTCTCTGGAGATTTGTCTTAGCTGTATTTTATTTCTAGTTAAGTTTTCAGACCCTTTTGTCTCTGTAGCTTCATACTTTCTTTCAGTCATACAATGGTCACAATTTCTTTTTTCTTTGTAGACGGTCTGTTGTTTTGTTGAATTCCTTAGAGGCTGCTTAGACCGTGGGGGTCGATCTCATGTTTCACTTTTAAGTATTTCCTTTGCGTCATCCCCTCAGTATCCCTGAACTGGTACCATTTGTTTCACCAATACTAAAGAGCTAAATCATAAAGCTGGTGATTTGGTGTAATCTAAAATAAACCATAATAAATAATAACTTTCATAATAGTAAGAGGTAACACTTGACCACTAATCTCCATAATATTGTTCAATAATATCCATATTGTGTGTTTCTCATAACTGAATACTGATCCTATTGGCTAGTTGACTGTGGTGTGAGACAATTAAGCCCTGAAACGGTGATTCACTGTGCACACTAAACCCATCATTTGTGGCTATTTTTAAATTAATTTTGCAATAGATGACAGAAATACATATTTGGATTAAGTAAAAACTAAATGATGCTCTCTTAACCTTTTAAAAAAAAGAAAAAAACTCCCTCTCTGTATTAAAACAATCATCATCCCTCCCATCCTTTTCTGGCCACCCGTCCCCTTCTGTATTACTGTGAGAGCAGCCCTGTCAAAGCTCAGTGTTTTCTTTTTAAGTCCCTATTTGTTCTGCTCTGATGACCTGTTTGTGTTCCTTGCCTCAGGAGGACGTTCAGCTGATTCTCGAGCAGCAGCTGCAAATTCAGCAGCAGGCGGAGCAGGCCCAGAAGAAGCTGCCCCGCCTGGGCATCCTGAGGAGACATAACAAACCACCCATCCAGCGGCCATCCAACATCCCTTCGTCTACGCCGACCCCGCCTACGACCAACTCGAGCCAGATCTTCATCTCCAGATCTGCGGTTTCTGCTGCTCCGACTTCCAGCGCGTCTTCTTCTACGGGCACCCTGCGCTGGAGGGACAAGCTGAGGAGGGGCAGGACCGGTCGTCAAGGAGGCCAGGATGCAGCGGGGCAGGATTCAGAGTGGGGAGGGGGTGACAGCGGCTTCCAGGTGGTATCACTCGATTAAAGCGGTGATGACTTTGCACTCTGAGTACACATTCATTCTGATGAAGAACAGTATGGAGTCCCCCTCCAGTCAGAAACGTGTCCTTATTGTCACTTGGATGTTTGAGCTTCGCTGTGCAGAACAACACTTGTGCTGGGTGTGACACGAGAACTGTTTTCACATTGATTTTTTGTGAGATCACAGGTAGATTTGAACCAGCTGGGGTTTAATATGCAGCTTACAGCTCTGCACATATATGCAGAGAATGGATTTTTCACTGCATTAGGAGACATCCAGCAGCTCCAAGTGAACAGGAGGAAGGAAGAAAGGAATTTCACCTTTTTTGTGGAATAACCATACAGGATACTAATTATTATTCCAAGTTGAGCACGTTTTTTTTTTTTTGTTTTGTTTGTTTGTTTTGTTTTCTGTCTTAGAACATGTATGGAAGGGCTCTTTAAGTATTCTCAGGAAAGCATGCTTTGACTTACTTACAGTATGTATGAAATGATCATGAACGAGCCATGTAGTTTCTTTAATGTTAGTTGCCATGTTGTAAATAAATTCTGTTCTTATGTAGAAAAACAAAAGTTCCTTCAGATCTCCTGCTGTTTATTTTGTGAGACACTACATCATTTTGGATCCTTCACTGATTGCACCTTTGCATGTTGCGAGACTCAAATGAAAAAGAATAAACTGTTGCAGATTTTTGCTATTTTATTGAATAATATTAGTTTGTACATTTTCAATAATATATAATCCACTCCTATATGCATCTCCAAACATTTAAAATTTATATACGGCATTATCTAGAATGAGTACCACCATTGTGGCAACATGTTCAACAAACTGAGACGCATATAGCACAGCAAAGTTACACCTGATGACAAGAGAAAAGGCATGCTCATTGTAAAACCATATACAATCCTGAAAAGATGATTTTCAGCTTTTTCAGTGTGAATGAATAAATTCACTTTTCCATACTGGTGACATCGAGTTCCTCCTCAACACGTTCTTGTCCCACTGCAATCCTACAGAAGCTCAAGCAGGGCCCTCATTCAAATGTCAACAATCTATTCATATTATGTGACGAGACAAATCTGCCCTTTGGCTGAGCAGGACGGGGGGGGCTTCTCTACTAACTGGAGCTTTACATAAAGAAGAAAAAATAAGGAGAGTTTCACTCAACTTAGGTCTGGTGTATCAAGCCTTTCAGACTTCTGCATTCACATCAAACAAACACAAAACAGTGATTGTAGTAAACATCTAGTGCCACGAAGGGATACTCCCTCACCTGTTTAGATTCTTTGTGGGAAAGAAGACAAAACAAAACAAAAAAAAAAGTCACGCAGACCTGGCAACCCAGCTGCCAATCTAAAATCTGTCAGTTATTATTGTAGATTTTTTTCTTTTTATCAAGTTTTTACAGAAATGGAAAAAGAGCTCTCGAGAAAAGAGGCACATACAAATTTACAACACCCTGCTTATTCATACAGATGGCAGTTTCACTACAGTGGACTGTACTGTTCAAACCCATTGAAACAGAAATGATATTAACACTGTCACGGTTAGATAACAACATACATTGTTGCAGCATATATCTGTGAGACACTCATATAGCCTTGCACCTTAGTCATAAAGATAAGTGAGATACGGATAATAAATCTGTAAAACGTGTTTCATCAGAACACTGATCAGACTGACCAAATACAAATACACAACAACATTACCGCGGCTTATCGCCAGACAGACACGAGAATAGTATGAGTGTACGATAATTAGCATATCCAGTTGTAACCTGAGATGTTCAGGAAACAGATTGGGAATACTGCATTTTGAGGGTTTCAGCTTGGTTTTCATAGAGGGTTATGTTGGCATAAAAATATAACCAGCGCTTATGATGACCTGGAATTGTGACAAAGTAACCAACGTGTAAATCCTCATCTCTGACATACAGCAGACACACAGAGGGAGAGGATATGAGAAACAAAATTCCAGACCAAAACATTGAATATATCACTATTATTAACATTAAAATAAGTTTCCACAACAAACTATCTGTACACATAAGGTCTGTATTACAGCCTTTTTGCAGTGCTCCGAACTCCTGTCACACGATACCAAACTCACTAATGCAAACAATTTTTGCTTTGCACATTCTTCATTTTTCTCCAAGAAGTCCTTCTCATGAATAACAGCATTTGTTTCATTCCAGTGCTGTCAAAACTTTCATATCCCACTACTGAACTGCTGGTCCACTTAATCAATCCTAGACTGTACTTGACTTAAAGCCACTTTTCTGTTATACTGGCATATATGTTTCAACATAAAGAAAGCGAGCACTGTGCAAATGAGTTTCTTTGGGTTAATACATCACCTCCAAAACAGCCCCATTATGTTACACTGGAGATATTTTCCTTTCTATTTTCTAGATACTAATCAAAAAAAAAAAATCAATGAAAACACAACTAGAAACCAGCCAATCGAGGAACCCTATCTGCTTGCCAGATAAATTACACAAAAGAGAAGTTCATCTTCACTGCACTAAGTTTGTTTGAGGGTAAGAAGTGATCGTCGTAAAAGGGTGAGTTTGGTCCAGTGTTGGCATCTGTTAGCATCATTAATGACTACACTCGCTGAAGCTGCTGAATTCTAACCTTCATTCTCAGTGACGGGACGCTCAGAGTCGCTGAGCATCAAAAGAGTTCTGCAGCGCTGGGCAGGAGGCAGCTAGGACTGAAGGAAGGAGATGATGGAGCTGATGAAATCTAACGGCTTATCTGCGTGGATCCAGTGGCTCGCGTCTGGAATATACTGGATGTCAGCATGAGGGAACAGCCTCTGGATTTCTGGGTAATCTTCGGAGCTGGATGAGGGGTGAAGACAGACAGAGAGCAAGGAAGGAGAATATCGGGTAAAGATTGAGAGGTGTGAGATGCAAGGCTGGTGCGTTCACACGTTAAATGGTACATTCAGGGGAATTTGTACTTCCTATTTATGGCATATATTCAGTATAGAGTATTAAAATGACCATATTATCATATCATCATGAAGATGATGCTAATAGTCATTAGCTAACTTTTTTCTTTTTTTCCAGTTATTTTGATTTCACGGTTTCATTTTTTGTTATTGTTTTTAATCGTGTTGTCATGTTTTTAAATTCACCTTTGTATATTTTATTTCATTTTATCATTGATGGTAGTTGCATGACAGTTAGTTATTTGTTATTTTCTTTCTTACTGTTTTGTATTTGCAATCACACTATGACTCCTTATTTGCTTGCATGTACACCTCCTCAAGGGGTTGTGGAATACAGAAAAGGCTTTTTAAGGACAATTACTGCAAATAAGCTTTACCTATAAGAAATCAGAAATCAGAAAAGACTTTATTGCCATTGTAAGTGAAGAGGTTTCACATTACTAGGAATTTGTCTTGGTGATTGGTGCATGCATAGAACGTAACAAGTAACATATAATAGAAGAATAAAATAAAATAAAACTAAAATAGAATAAGGTAAAAAACAAAATAAAAGAAGGTAAGTAAAATAAATATGTTTCTGGAGGTAGTCCAAAAGTGAGGTAGTGCAGGGTGGAGTATATAAACAGTCTGTATGCATCTGTACTGTGATATACCTGATATAAGCCGAGCTGGCTCCACCCAAAAACAGTGTGGGTCCCTCATAGACAGTGTTAAAGCTGGGGAAGCTCATGATGTTGTCAAGGTGTGCTGAGATGGCCTCCAAGTTGACCCTCCAGGCATAGTGGCCATTCTGCTCCACCAGGTTAGTCAGCAGGAACTGACGCACTGAACGCTCCTGAGGGAAGGCAGGATTTAAATACAAACATTTTCAGGTTTGGAGTTTAAATCGTAGGGCTGATTACCTGAATACAGCTGACATATTCCAGTTTAAACCACTGAAATCAAAAAGGAGTCCTGACCTTGACCAAACCGCGCAGCTGATCCTCAGCCATCCGTCTGGCTGTCGAACGTGGGATGTCACTGGAAATCTTCATCTCCTGCATGGCCTGGATGTAATAACGGAAGTTGGTGCGAGTGGATGATTGGGCAGGACTGATGTCCACTACCACCAACCTCTCCACTAAACTAGGCTAAAAGAAGAGACAGATAGACTGGGGTTAAACAGACCGGAAAGGATATGTCATTGACAGAAAACCAATGACAAAATAGAAACAGGAGATCTAGGGTGGCATGAAGATCATTAAGCTCAGAGAGGGCAGAAATGTACATGACAAAGGTCTTCTGAACGCCTACCTGCATCAAGGCGGTCACCATGGCCGTTTTCCCGCCCATGCTGTGGCCGATGAGGACACATTTCTCGATGTGAAGCTGGGTGAGGAGGTGTTTCAAGTCATCGGACATCGCTTCATAGGTCAGCACCGGGTTGTGAGGGCTGTTGCCATGGTTACGGGCATCTACAGTCAGCACCTAACTGGACAAAGAACCGTTAGGACACTTGGAATGGGGGGGACGGAAAGAGACAACAGAGCAGAAAACAAACAAACAAAAAACCTTTCATGTCAGCTGTTTCCATTTTTTTGGCCCCAGCTCAGGTGAGTGACAGCACAAACAAAAGCTGTATTGTGCACATGGAATGATGAGTTTCTTCAAGCAAGCCAAGAGATTATCTGTCCCCATTCATTACAAAAGAACAGACTGCTGAGGAGTTGTATCAAATGACTTGCGGCACACCGGTTGACCGTACATTTCCATGCGTGCTTTTGTTTGAAGGCGCGCGTCAGGATGCTGAGAAGAGACTCATGCACATAAAAATGAATTGCTTTTGATGTATTAACAGACATGGCTGAGGTCTTCATCACTGCATTACCTTTCGGCCTGTGCGCTGCACCAGGGACTTCGCTATCGAGTGGAAGTTAGATTTACTGCCAAAAAGGCCGTGGAGAAACACCAGGGGAGTGCTCTCTCCCTTCCCATCAAAGACATCATAGGTCAAGTTGACTGGGCTGTGGGGGGAAAAAGTGACTGATTAGTCTGAGTCTCTATGGTTGTGTTTGTGGTGAGTGTTATGCCACAACGCAGACAGGAAATGTAATAAATCTAAAGTAATAAAACTCTGCAAGTTACAAAAAATTTCAGAGTGAACATGAGGGTTGAATGCTGCATCTCCCAGTTAAAAAGAATTTACAGAGCACCTTGCTTTCATAATCTGACCCATGTCCCATTCAGACGGGACATCAGGGAATATTGCTCAAAGGGAAGAAGACTGTGGCAGGATTACTCAGTGATTTGTGACATATATGGTTAGAACTGTTTTGCTTCCACCTACTGGTATCACGTTAGGTAATCACACAAGTACAGACAGGTTTTTTTTCAGGTTTTATTTTTTTCTACCACTACAGACGTTAGCATAACGGTGTATGGCGAGAGAACCCAATTACATGCCCACATACGCAATGAAAAAAGCAATATAACAATTATTAAAACAGTCAGAATTGTGTGTCAGAAACACCAAGACAACCGTATAAATATTTTACATTGTTGTCTAATCTCTTAATTATTATTATGATTATTGTTCTGTTACTCAAAGTCTATAGAATGCAAACTTTGCGGTTAATAACGTGTTGCACTGCTCTTCACAAAGTCAGCACACATTCAGTTGCTTGCATTTGGTCCATCTGGCTAAATCCACTGCAGCCTGTTACACCAACACCTGCAAGAAATCTTACCTGAAGACTGAAAAGCGTGGAGCGAGTTGATCAAAAACCTAACAGTGTATCTGTAGGATTTATTACAGCGTTTGTGTTGTATTGGACAGCAGTCGTTTTAGCTAGGCTTAACGTTAGCTTAAAAAACTGGTAACTTTGCGCACATGTAACAAAACATAACATATACCAGATAAACACGGCAGGAGGGATCGTTTCATAACCGAGTAAGATAAAGCAGGACATAGATCCCCATATCTAAAATCCTCTTTGGTGATGATAGCTCAACTGCAGGTTAACCCTCTTGCTAACCAGACGCCTGAATGTCATTTATGTAAACTGTGCAAACTTAACGGTTAGTGCAGAAGAAAGGCACGACACGGTGACAAACTGTCACGGTTGAGTAACTGGCTGCTTCAAAAGAGAAATACTGGACTGTCATGTCCACCCAGCACCGCCGCAACATGCTACAGCGCAGGCAGACGTAGGGCATCAGTTAGCCGGGAAGCTAGCAGGGATACCTGGATGAGCTCGCTGTCCGGACTATGGGAGCCACCCCGCACAAATCCTGCTGTCCGGGGAATAAACGACACGACGGCCGGCCGCTCAGCAGTCCTCTCTGGATCAGGCGACAAAAAGCACTCATGGCAGCATATGCTCAGTCACCGGGTCGACAAACAGCATGTGCGTTTAAAATAACTGCCACAGTGACAGCAAAGACTCCGTGTGCGTGTACACACAGCGCCCCGGAGGTCGAGATTGAAGGGAACCAGTCCGTCAACAGCTGATTCTGCGTCATGACGTCAGACGCACATTAGAAGGTGTTTAATCCCTGAATTTGGTCTCGCAGGGGCCGAAAAACAAAAGGATTTCCGTGGAGCACCTTGTGAGTGAATATTTCCATTAAGAGCATTTTAAGCAGAAGTTTATTTCTACTTTAATTTCGTATGAATATTTTGTTTGACCCTACAGGACTGGCTGCAATATAAAGGTGCACACTGACATTGACTGTCAAAAGTTTGTTTATTCGCTGATAACGACACTCGTGTTTACTTTTCTTGACTTCATGTGACCACGTGGAATGCTCTCTGTTTCTGCCGTGAGAGCACGTACTTTGTATTTGGACAATAAAGTATAAGTAAAAGTAGCTACCAGAAGTACAAAATGCACACGTTGCTTTGTTGAGCCGCTAGGTGTCGCCACAGCGTCACAATGTGAACTAATTTTCTTAGAAGTTCTCCGACAAAGAATTTTCTCCTCGACATTTCATTCTCTACCCCAACAAAGTGAATTTCTTGCTGTACGGCATAGAGTTGCCTAAGTGTCTTATAGAGACATTTGTAAAAGACACCTTAATGCCATGACTGTTTTGATATGAGGACGTCTCCTACTTCAGCCTCTCTGTCACCTCAGAGAAAGCTAAAACAGCATGAGTTTTGTTGGAGACTACTGCTCTATTTTATACAGTTTTCCACTGCATGAATGTGGAGTTTACTGATGTGTGATACGTTTTAGTAGCTTACTTTTCTGTCTTTATTATGTCACGGGCGCTTCAGTGCTTTTGTCAAACAGAGTGGTTTGATTTGTACCTCAATTATTGTTGTTTTCATGCATGAATTGTAATTGTTTGTTATCAGTTCTAAACTTTACCGACCTAACATACATATAACTCAGTATGTATTTTAATAAATACTGAGGCACCCTTGAGTCTTAGAGGCACAGTAGTCCCAAAGGAGCTCAGTAAGGTATTAGGATAAAAGGAAATTTATTGTGTACAAGTGCTCTTCATCTCACACGGTACATGTCAGGGCTGTAAACTGTTTGTCGACCTGTTTGACCTCCCTCTTTCTATGTGGCTCAGGTTTGATGTGCGATCAGTGCAGCTGATTTTTCATCCTCGTGTTTGTGGTTCCTGTCATACACGGGAACGTAGAAATAAACCATCGCTTTATGGGCTTGGAAACGCTGGGCTTCCTTGCTGTGTCTCCAAACATTCATTGCTATGGGAGACATGTCTACGGGGACAAAGCACGCTGTGAGCTGTCGCCATAGTGATGGCATGAGACAGAGGCCTGTGGGAGGACGCCGTACAGACCGCACTGAGCCAAGGGAAGTGGCAGGCGAGTGTGCAGTTTTTTTTTGTTGTTATTCTGTTACACAAGTATCACTATCACCTTTCTGACGTTAACTGATTTTTTTCTCTAACAATGTTCTTCAATTGTCACCTTTTCATGTGCAGAAATTCAAGTTTAAAATACCGCCATTATTCCAGTTAATTTTTGAATTAACTGTTGAAAGGGACATTGTCTTTGGAAAATCACATCACGGTAGCAGATTTAGAGTTTATCCACATAATTAATACAGCTAATGCATTTAACATATTTATTTAATTCAGCCATTTAAATCTACATAGATACGTGCCAGGGAGGAAGAAGGGTAACTTGTTTACACAAAATCATCCCTAATGAAAAAATAATAATCGGAGATTCGGTAAAGATGGGTCAAATGAGACAAAACAAAGAAAATGTTGAACTGAATATGGAACTGAATCATTATCAGCATAGACACAGATCTTGCCTCCCTGAGTGCTGTGCTTGCTGAGTGTCCAGGGAGTTAACAAAAGCTCGTTTATCTAGTTTTTGTTTAACTCGAAGAAAATGAATGATGAGACATATCATTTAATGAAATGAAACGTAAATGTCATTTTCACTTTTTTTTCCAAATCTAAAATAGTAATTGAGAAAGCCTGCTGTAGAAGCTGACAATCGACATGAGCGTTTACTCTAAACATGTCAGCCCACAACTAATTTCATGCAGAACGACCTCTCATGGTGTCACGTGAATCAAATGTCTGTTGATTTACAGGAGAACAAGCCTGAACTTTTGCTTCACTGATACTTCTACTTTCATTGGTACACTATGACAGCTCCAGTGTCACATTTATGAACCTTTGACCACCTTATAAATTTTTATTTAAAGGGATTTTATTTGTTGGGTCTTAAAAGGCCAGACTCTACATGTGTAGAATATGGTTCACAATCTTCACATATAATATCACTCATAACATGAGTTTTGCCCTAACTGTTTGGTTGTATATTATGCTTTTCCATTGTCATATTCTCTGTATTTTTAAATAGTATTAAAAAAATCAGTATATTGTCAAGAAAAGTCCAGTACTTCCCTGGAAAACTTTTTCTCAGGCAGGATTTGTTGTCAGCATCCTGGTATCAAAACCGAGTATATATTTATTTTCTGTGACACAAATGCTGATACCAAAATATTTCTGTCCAATTAGTCGCTATTTTGGTCTTTCACAACAGCTTCAGTTTATCTGTATTTACACATTTAAATAGTTTGACGACTCATTAAGTCATAAAATGTAGCATGAAGCTCCCCGATAAGAGCTGAGGAATTATCAAATGCACATGTGAGAGGACAGGAATGTACTCATTACAACGAAAACAGAGTCAGAAATCAGGTGTCAGCACACAACAACCACATCCTGACAGATATCACCTCACACTGTATACTGCTGTCTTCTCTGTGAGCATCTGGGATCATCTTGCTGAAACCTCATTTATCTTTATATGTCGCTTATGTGTATCGCTTATGTTTTTGGCTCTGGTGCTGGGATTGATCAGATATTCACAGAGTTTCTTGTAATTTATGTTAAAATAGAAGATTTGTCTAAAATGCATCATGTTTATTGACACACGCTGGGGTGTTTGCAACAGATAGTTGTTATCTGGTTTACACAACTTTGCAGCACATCAGTGAATGAGGTTAGAAAAGCAGTGATAACCTGAGCTAATACTTTGTCAGGTACCTGTTGGACTTTGCTGTTTGGTCATCGTCTTGTTTGTGAAAAATCTGCTACCTGTCAACTTCACGTGTTCTTGCAGGAAAGATTTGCTGTCTTCAAATGTGCGGTCAGTGACCTTGGTGGAGCCGCAGGACAGATCAGGGGCCTTTATTCAGTTCAGTCTGCTGTGCACTGATTCACTTCATACTGAGAAACTCCAACACTGAGGTGAAAATGATGGTTTGTTTTTTCTTCTTTCTTTGTATTTTGAGTTTTGAATGTCTGCTAGAGCACAGGGCAGCACGGTGGTGCAGTGGTTAGCACTGTCACCTCATAGCAAGAGGGTTCCAGGTTCGAATCCCGGTCTGGGCCCTTCTATGTGGAGTGTGCATGTTCTCCCTGTGCCTGTGTGGGTTTTCTCCAGGTTCTCCGGCTTCCTCCCACAATCCCAAAGACATGCACATTAGGTTAATTGACTACTCTATGTTACCCCTAGGTGTGAGTGTGTGGTTGTCTGTCTTTGTGTGTCAGCCCTGTGATTGGCTGGCAACCAGTGTACCCCGCCTCTCGCCTGTAGTTAGCTGGGATAGGCTCCAGGCCCTCTGGAAATGGATAGATGGATGCTAGAGCACATTAAAGGCACCCCGTGGACTTTTTAACCACTAGTAGCACTATGAAGCAATGTTTTTACAAGGTGGGTCTCTGTTTTGTTTGTATTGTGCGCAAACACGAGCATGCAGGCAATGTGAAATGTGAATTCAGCCTTAACTTGTTGGTGAACACTGAAGCATATCTGTTAGCGCTCATACTTTACGCCGCCACACAATAAATACTGACTATTTCTAATTACCACACCTGCACAGAAATTAGATTAATTTCTTTGCATCATATTCTCACAAAATTACTCTTTAGAATATTTGTTGTGGACATTTTTCCATTGATCAGATTCCACCCACTGACCCACCGAAATCATGCTGTGAGATTACAAGGGTGTGGCAGGATGTGTGTGTGTGTGGTGATTGACTGGTAAAACCTGGAGGGACAGATCTGTTCAATGAGCAGCGGAGGTGAAAGCAGGAGAGTTTCAAGGCTGATAACGCACCTTTGGTTCCATTTTCTACAGATAAAGCTGTAAAATATTGTGACTCAATGGTTTAAAACCCTCATGCGATTCTCCAACATCTGCTGACCCTGCATTTTGAGGATAATATTGATCAGTCTTATCTGTTTCCCCAGTATGTTATATCTTTAACTGACACAAGATTAAGTAACGCTTTAGTTCTTAATGTGGATAATTTGCAATATTTGGTTATTATTTTCATTTTGAAATAAAGGTTCCCATACACATTTGAAATGAGGTTGCACTGGACTGACGTATTATATTATTTATTGTTTTAATGTTAAACTTTAGAAGAAGACAAATTCAGTTAAAATTAGTAAAGTTCGGTACATCAGTCCAGTCTGGAATTTGGTATATCATCTCAAATCGTCTTTACACTGGTCCCATACTTCGTTTCTGCCAATAGATCCTCCTAAATCCTACAAACTGGACCTTTAAAGTTTTTGCTAAGTAAATGAAGTGTTGACATTTACCAGACTTCTCTTTTGTCCTTCTGTTCAACCTTTTCCTGAAAAGTCACTGGAGCTGCAGTAATGATTTTATGCATGTTCCTGTTCTCTCTTTTCTTTCTCTATAGCCAACAGGCAAAAGATTTCTTCATCTTTGACATGTATGTGGCAGCCTAAAAAAGCCATCTGCACCTGCCACACCTAAGCATTATTCAGCTCTGGCTGAATTGACAGAAGACTTCAACAACTGTGCGGCTGGCTAAACACAGAAACCCAACTCCCACAGCCCAACCCAGCTTTCAGCTTTTTAACTGGTTTGGACTGAATCTTGCCTTTGTCATGTCCCCCCTCAATTTTTAGAAAAAAAAGGGCTAAATATCTTTTTTTGAGAAAAGAGGCAATAATAAAAAAACAGCAACAACACATTATTCCTAACATGACTTTTATTAAAATCTTCAAGATATTTGCACGACTATAAAACATTTAACAAAGCATTTTATTATATAAATCAGCTCTTTTAATAGGGTTTTCAAAATCACACCAAAGTAAGACATTGTGTTAAACTAAAAATGTTTCGTTTCAGCCCAGAAAACACATCCTGTCGGCCTGAAAACAAACATCCTACAACAGCTGCAGTTCCCTCAGGGTATCACACAGACACATACACACACACTAAAGAGATGTTTTGGCTCTTTACTTGACATACAGACTGCTGTTTCTGATATAAAAGATACAAAAATGTTTGAAACTAAGACACAATACAAATCTATTTGAAACAAAGACACACAATGAGATATGTGGAGTCAAAATACATTACAAATACATTTTTATTACAGAAATGTAAAATAAACTGACACATCTATGTCTGACTGAAACAGTCTCTTCAATGTCCTCAAAGAGAGAAACTGCGTGGCAGAAGATAAAGTTGTGACCTGGGGCCATATCATGGATCCATCTTTAGTTTCAGTCTCAGCAGAAACTCTCATAAGCAAATAGTGCATGCAAAACACATGCACACGCACACACTGAACAATCACACAACCAAATCCCTGTAAAATGAGATCTGGCTTTTCCTCGTTATTGTCAGTGAAGTGACACACAGAGTTTTAACTGAAACTCAACACCAGCCGACCGACAGCTAATGATAGAGAGTGACACACATGCGCACACACACACACACACACACACACACACGCACACACACAAGAAGCAAGTGTAATTAAATTCACATAATGCCACAGAAATTTCACTATAAATACAATATGTACTCAGACATTTCAAAAGATTAAAGTTATGTTTTAGCAGAAAACACGCTGTTCACATACTAAAAACAAGAGTCTCTTAAAGAAGACACACCTGCCGGATTATTGCAGAGCGAAGGAGTTAAACTTGCTAGTGAAGTGAAGATCTTAGGCAAAGCATAGCAGAAAGATCAATATTTGTACACTCATCTTCATATCGGAGTCTTTTCATGAGGTTCACCCTGTGGTTTCAAATGGCAAAAAACACAACACAGACACAGAAAAAACACTTATGTGCAACAGACATTTTCATTTTATCCCACCAAAACCTTATCCAATCAAACATAGTCTTTCCTGTCATAACCTCCACCTGCACTGGTGCTGCGCGGGGCGGAGTACGCCATCCGGGGCGGCTTGTACTGCTTCTCTTTTGGCGGGCAGCTGCTGCATAGTATGGCCCCACCAATTAGGAGCAAGGCGGCTGCTGCCCATCCAATGTAAAGGGATGCCCCCAGTTCCCTCCTCTGAGCGTTGGTCAGGATAGGGTTGTAGAAATCCCGGATGACTACGCTGGCGGTCCAGGAGACGGGGATGAGGACCAAAAGGCCTGCGAGGATGAAAAAGATTCCAACGATGATCATCACTTTGGCTTTGGAAGGCTCATCTTCTATGCAGTTGGTGCACTTGGCACCTACGATGGAGATCATGACTCCCAGCACCCCGAGGATGATGGCAATGATCATCATTGCTCTGGAGGCCTGCAACTCCTGAGGCAAAGCCAGCAATGAGTCATAGACCTTGCACTGCATCTGACCCGTGCTCTGGATGACACAGTTCATCCACAAACCTTCCCAGATGGTCTGAGCTGTGATGATGTTGGCTCCGATGAAGGCCGTCACCTTCCACATTGGCAGGGCACATGTCACTATGGCAATAATAAATCCAAGGACACCAAGGGCAATGCCCACAATCTCCATACCCATTGACATGCTGGCTCTTTGTGTGAGGAGTTTAAAATAGTGAATCTGCAGATGTTCCGACGAACAAAGCCCTTTCAGATCGCGATAAAATCTCCTCTTGCGTTGTTCTTGTGTCCTTTGAAAAGTGTGAGCACCTGTAAGAGGGTGTGAAGCAGCAAAGAGATGCTGCCACGGAAACAAGAGATCCTTTATACCGCAGGCGAGGGAGGGGGAGTCCCCTGGTTATGATGTCAGCAGGAGGCCGTCTTCGAAACAGCACCTGTGCACAGTGGAGGAGGGAAGCTGGAGGCAGGGCGAGTGAAGAGGGATGTGATGGAGGCAGGGTGTGTGTGTGTGTGTGTGTTTGTGTGTGTCGTCGGTGGGGGTTGGTCACTGGATAAGATAGCAGACTTTAAAGCACTTCACCAGTTTTCTCCCAGGAACTGCAGTCCTACCTGATGTAGGTGGTTTAATTATGATGAGTAAATCCAAGAGGTGGTGTAAAATAAAGTAAACAAGTCCATTAAATGACATCTGACCAGATGAATCACCAATCACTTTAATGGAGAAGGAAGTGGAAATTCTGTCCTTAAACATAAATGTTGACTGACTTGCACACACGCAGTAATGGAGAACAGAGATGCAGCTCCTGCCTTTGGCTACTTCAAAAGCTTGTTGTGTGTAAGCATAGAAACACACACACACATACACCTTGGTGTAAACACACACTCAGGCCACAGGGAGACTGTCCCTCTGATACTATTTGTCTTTGTTACTTCCTGGTTCCAGTCGTGTGAGTTTCTTAAACAGTCAGGATTTGATGATAGGGAAACAATCCCGAAGCTCGGCTGGAAACCGGAATAACTGCACCCAGAGTAAATATGAGCGGAGGGAAAACATAATAGGCTGATTCTCAGACACCTTTAGCATACACACATCATGATCTTCTCAGTATCGGTTAACCTCTCTGACCAAACAGATTCCAGAGACACACATCTGCTCAAGTGTGAGGATAAAAGTGGACTTAAAAAAAGAAATAAATAAATTACTGTTGTGCACTTTTATAAAGACCCTCGTTGAGGATTTGTCGAGTCAGAGAATAAAACATTTTATGTTCAGAAAATTATTTTGTTCAGGGAAACATATTAAAATGTTTTGGAAACTTAGCTCCTAAATCTCAAAGACAAATCCATATATCAGTGGGCTACAACTTCTCATCACGTAGAGGTTTGAACCTGATCCAGACAAAATATCCTCACATTATGGGTGTGGAGCCCAAAATAGCTCTCACAAAGGTATTTATATTTATATAGTGCTATTTTATATTTATAGTAGCTACGTTTGGTTATTGGGCTTATACCGGGACTAGGGAAACTAATTTCGTTCCACCTCATGTTTCTACATGTGTGAAATGACAAAAAAGCTCCTTGAATCCTTGAATCCTTGAATGTAAAAACAAACAACAGGCGTAAACAAACCCGAGGGCTGAACAACAGGGGGGCTCTGTTTGTCGTTCCATCAAGAGCATCTTCATCAGTCAGTATCTTGTGTTTATGTATCAACTTCAGATGATGCATCAAAAACAATGTAACAGCTGTGAGCTGTGGGTTACCTGTATCAGCACACCTGGGTTGGCCAGCTACCTGTGTTACCAAAACAATTGTTAAAACATTAGTGGAAATCAAGCTATCATTGTTGTATGTTTTTAAATTGTAGCGTATAGTGTATATTAGAGATGCTTTATGTAAAATTTTGGCTACTTTATAATTTCACTACACTGTATTTCATAAAGAAATATTTTTCTTTTGTTACTAGTTACTCTGCAGAATCAGATTAATGATATAACATATAATTAACTAATACATTTAGATGTGTTTTATAAATCAAAATTAAAGTAGAGTGGGAGGTAAATTCACATCAGTATATACAGTAAAGTAAAAAATCAGCCCCACTCATACTGGCTGCATCATTGAAGTGATATGAATGTTCATGCATCAGTAATTATAATACAACAATAAAACTGTGTGCTGACATGGGTCTTTGTGTGTAAGGAGTATTTTAGGGACTTTAAGTGTATTTTATGCATTTAATATTTAAATGCAGGACTGTTACTTGTAATAGAGTATTTCTACACTGCAGTATTGCTACATTTAGTAAAGTAAAATACCTATTCAAGAATACCATTACTTGAATAAAAATACCTCTTCTTTACTATTTGGTAGGGATCCATATGTTCACAGAGGAGTTTAAAAATCTTAAATCGAAACCTTAAATCTACTTCCTGCATGCTGAGAAATTTTTGTTCAGTGTTGTTCAGCTCAGGCAGAAGTGAGTCATATGTGTTAATGTTCCTGATGTACAATCAGCAGGCTGCTCTTCTGTATCTGAAAACACCTGCTGGAACACAGAGGGATAATTTGACTATTCAAAACAGGACAAAGTTGGTATCTGTGGTTCAGTCACCAAATAGGACGGACTTCTCTTCGATTTCGATTATTGCACAACACAGTATGATTCAAAATCATGTGTCGCATGCAGTTCTGACGTGTAGGAAAGACATTGTAAGTCTAAAACAGGATTGACAGCTTCTTACACGCTGTACCAAACAGATACAGATGAAGTTGAACATTGTGCTCGTGTTGTCTTAAACTCACTGATTGTTGTCTCATCATCAGTACCAAATTATAACCTTTAGCTCTGTTTTATCTTATTAACCTTTTCTCTCATGCCATATATTAAAACATTTAATGATCATCTTGATCGCTGTTAAGTCTAACCAGGATGAATTAGGACCACATAATGTTTCATAGTGAAAATCTTTATTAATTAACGTTGTACTATTATTATGTATTATTTCAGTAGATCTAAAAACAAAACATTTACATTCATTAAATTGATGGCAAGCATTTTAATAATTTAATTCCCAACTTCTTTCTCATTTCTTGGCAAACATATTCAATGTTAATACTCCAAAAGACATGTTATATAAAAGCATCAACCCTTCCAGAAAATGTCTAAATGCAGAGACTTAATGCGTAAAATGTGATCGAGATGAAAACAAATCATGAAAATATCACTCACTCCATGTACTAAGTAAACTGTAGAGTTCCCTTATTCTTTTTGCGGTCCACTCCGCCATGTTGACCTTGCTTTGGAGCTCATAGTGAGCTCCATTTTGCTCGGCTGTATGTTGAACATTTCACATCTGCCTGTGTCTGTTTTTGTAATAAAAGCAAGAGACAATATTACCTCCCCCCGACAAAAAAAAAGGCCATTTAAGACTCACTCAAAACAGTCACGACAGTTCCTCTATTTGCTTTACACTAGTTGGCAGTATAATAGCGGTAGCACAATGAAGAACCGCAATGAGGAATATTCACACTGTAAATTTTATAAGCACAAGTAATAAATATAATCAGATAAAGTCTTCGTAATAAACTGACTGCACAAACCAAATTTTAGAACTTCTTTTACCATAGACGGTCACAACTTAAATTTAATCTTATCCCCCACTTGTGTTGGACCAGTGGTAATTGTAAACAGGACCATCAAGCATTTGTATAGAACTTGCAAATCAGTTTTTCCCAAGTATCATAAAACTTCATATTTACACATATTTATGGTCCTAAATAGCCAAACAACCCCCAAACATCTGGTTAGGCTCTTCTGCCATTTTCTAGTGAACAATTGGATACAGTTAAACCAGTATGTTTATTATTTATGTACATTTCTATACAGCTTTCATGAAAATGTATAAATGTGCAGGATATGCGTGAAATGATAAAAAAAAAAAAATTCTTCCTGTTCTCTCTGCTCTACCCTCACACATAGTCCCTCCTGTTGTAGGAGCTTTGAGCCATCGACCTCGGTGCAGCTGAGTATGCTATACGACTCTGGGAGTTAAGGTTGTACTTCGGTTTCTCTTCCTTTGGAGGGCAGCTGCAGCAGAGGATGGAACCCCCAAGCAGTAGCAGGGCTGCAGCAGCCCAGCCCAGATACAGAGCAGCCCCAATCTCCATCTTCTGACCAGTGGGGATGATTGGACTGTAAAACTCGACTACAATCATGTGTGCTGACCAGGAAACTGGCACCACCTGTGCCACAGCAGATGTGATGAATGTCCCACCAGAAAAAGCCATCACCCTGGCTTTAGTTCCGTCCTCTTCGATGCAGTTGGTGCACTTTGCTCCCATCACAGCGATGAGAAGAGCCACTAACCCCACGATGAGGGCAACAACGGTGAGTGCCCTGGCGGCCTGCAGGTCCTGAGGTAAAGCCAGCATGGAATTGTAGACCTTACACTGCATCTGGCCCGTGCTCTGGAACACACAGCTCATCCACAGGCCCTCCCAGTACACCTGAGCTGTGACAATGTTGGCGCCAATGAAGGCGGAGACCCTCCACATTGGCAGTGCACAGCTGATCACACTCAGCACCCAGCCGAGCACTGACAGAGTGACGCCAGTCAGTTCAAGTCCGAAAGACACCATCGTGCACCCAGACAGGGTCCCCCTCTTTAGATCAAAAGTTCCTTTACTTGTCCTCTTGGTTCCTCTTTACTGAATCTGTCTTTCTCTGGGTTTTCCTTACTTCCCTTTCCTGCTTTTATTGGCAAATTTTGGCAAATACCTGACGGCCTTCTTGATATTTGCACCTCTTTGTTGGTCTTTGTTTCCACCAGGTGTGCCTCCTCTGCAAACTGTTGCCACTGCACCTGCTGCTCAATCCAGAGGCTTTGATTTGACCCAGTTGGCTTCCTCTGCTCTTTGCTTCGTCTACGTGTCCGCACAGATGTTGTTACCTTGTGTTCTGCTGCTTGTAAGGAGCGGATGACCCTTATCCATTTTATTGCCAAGCGGTCAGGCACTCCTAAGAGATGACATCACTAGCTAAATCAAGCCAATCAGGTGAGTCCTAGGCATTGGCCTCATTTACCACCCGGGTGTGTTGGTGCGCTTTGAGCATTTTTATGGTTTACCCTTTTGCTCATGGTAGCACTGGGTGTGTTTGCTTTATTGCTGTCAGGAGGTAATGAGTGACCAAGGCAAAGCTTGTTATGTGGTTGATAGGTGACCACATGAGACTGTAATGGATATACAAACATGTATTCTAATATTTGTGTGTTTGAATCCAGTGTGCGTGTGTGTGTGTTTGTTTGCATAGAGTGGGATTGTGTTTAAAAGAGATAGAGGTATAGAAAAAATGTACTTCAGTAAATATTAATTTGAGCTGATGTTTTTCGTTGGATAGTTTCTGTTCTGTTCTCATCATTTTTCAGTTTTGTTGTGATGTGTCATGTTTTATAGTCTCGACAATGAGATGACAGTTTTTATAGCCGAAACTTGTACCATCTGCGCTCGGTCAAACAGTCAGTAATCATAAAACACAATTTGAGTTAATGACAAACTAGAAATGCTAAGAATATGTTTTATAGCTATGTCTCTACGGTGTCTGCACTCGTTTCAGCTTTGAAAAAGTGTGTTCAAAAGCTAAACTGAAACTTGAGACGAATGAAATGTCCAAAAACCAACTTTATTTTTTAAAACAAAGTTCAGTAATTTCCTAAAACGCGTAGATACGATAGCAACCGCAGTAAAACGTGCATATGTCTGGTGTTATTTCCAGCTGTGGATTAAGACAAGTTTGGCGGGATTCACTCAAGATGAGAGAATGAGCGAATGAGAGAGCCCATGTTTCTAATAATGGAGGAACATGTCACCTAGTGCAACAGTGTGTCTAGTTTATTTTGGAAAACACAGACAGTACAGTACAGTACTATCAGATTTCTCTTTAAAGCATTTTAACCTGATGCTGTTTTTGATCAACCAGTAGCTAGAGAAATAACATGCATGAAACTAACAAATAACAAGACTGTGGACCAAGATGTGAGAAGAGCCATGCAGAAATGTAAATGTGAGAGAGGTAGGCTACGATACTGTTTAGTCCCCTGGCTCCTCTCAGGTTTTTTAGCACCCTTGAAAATGAGATAATGGCGACATGGATTCTGGTTTCGCGCTTAAACCAGGTCCAGATGTCTTTCTCAGTGTGGATCATGTACTGTATCTCTACACTGATTTGTACAGTGCTGCTATCACACCGTGACACAGTTTTATCTTGTATGCGTGTATGTATTATCACACTTCAATATTAGTCAACCATATCTGCAAAAGAATGGTCAACCCAGTAACCACGATAAGATAAAGTCTGATAAAAAGCAATTCATTGAGATTATATTGGTATTAAGGAAGGAAACAAGCGATACACCAATAATTCAAATCATATCTGACGGTCAGTACTATCGAATTCTTTGTTTACGCGCTTAAGGAAGAGAAATTTGTTTTGAGTTTCTGTTTGACAGTCTTAATGTCCTCCTGTAAGATGTATCTTGTACACAAGTGACAAATACACAGCTCTGACATATTATTTAATTTTTATCTATTATTATTACAACAAAATTAGCCTTTATTTGGAGCTGGAGTTTGTTTCCTCACCACGTGATATATATTTTATATTTTCTTCTTTTAGGTCTTTTTGGGTTTCTTTAGGTGAAACATCTGACTTGTTAGCTGCTAAATAGTTCACTATATGTTAGTTGCTAAGTGTGTAATAATACACAATTCATGCAAATTTGCAAATGAGAGCCAAAACTGTTCAACTCTGAATTATTTTCATTCTCAGTTGTATTTATTTATATTGTTTGTTTTTGATTCTACGTATTGAAACTTTAACAGCAGCAGCCTAGCTTTAGCCATGCTTGTTTGGTATCTCAGCACTGTGAAACCTGCTTCATAACTGGCCTTTGCTACAAATCTGCAGAAATTTCTTCTAACATCGTTTTGAGTTGACTTGGTCATTTTCAGTAGTACTGGGTGGTGATGTACAACAGCCTGTACAGCTGTATTGAGCTGTGTCACATGCTCGTCTTGTTTTCTGTTGTTTTGTTTTCAAAATGCTGTTCCCGTTAATAATCCCGCCTACAAAGCTCTAATTGGTACATTTATATTTTTATAACCTCGAATACAGCAGTCAATGAGACCAACACCCGAGTTCAAAGAACTTATGAAAAAATGGATATGTGGGAAGCTATTCAGGCCGAAAACAGGTTATATACTGAGTTGCAAAATATACCCCTTAACTACATATTTAGAGCCCAGGCCGTCTGGATTAACCCTAAGCATGAAGTCCATTCCCATGTTACTGAAACAGCTCTTTGCTTACAAATACTGCAACAACTCTACAGATATTTTTCCACGAAAGTAGATTTGTGCAGCTAGGGGAGTTTCACTGGATGGCTCTATCTCTCACAGAAGTAGATAAATGAGTTTCAGTTAGCAGAAGGATTATCCATTTCCCCCGTTGTTTCCTTGTGTGCATTTGTGTATCCGTGAGAGTGTGATCTCTCCCTCCTCTGCAGCTGCACAGAAAAACACACAAATGATCTATCATCAAATCCCACTGGACGTGCAGAGATGGTACTTCAGCATACTGTATGAATAACAGGGTTATCTATTTGGGTAATGGCCAAGTGAAATTCAGATAGCATACTCGCATTGGTCTGTAACTCCTGCCAACACGCGAGTAACCTGATCTGACCTAAATACAGGAGGAAAGACAGTTATAACTTTCAGAAAGGAAGTAATAGTACAGTCTCACTAAAAGAGCTGTAAAAAAACATTAAAGGCATGATGACATATTAGGATCTGTTCAAAACTTGAGATCTTTTCTTTCAGTGTTTTAAATGTTCAGAGGAATGATTTATATGTGCTTTCTACCATCTTCCCCTTAGTCAAACAGGTAGGGAACAAAAGCTAACTGCATTATTTACTCAGCATAAATTCAGAATTGGGTTGTTTATATGTTAAAGGTCCTGTGTGTAGAATTTAGCTGCATCTAGTTTTCAGATTGCAAACAAATGAACACCCCTCGTTTCACTCTCCTTTATGGCAACCACCTCCCCTTTGGAGGCAGTGTTTGGTTTGTCTGCTCTGGGCCTGCTCCCTCTGCAGGCATAAAAAGACTCATTGTAAGGCAACAAAAACATAATGATTTCTTTCTTCTTTCTTTTCGAGTTTCACATGAGTATACAATAATGAAAACCTAATTACGGTGATAAGATTCAATTTCAAGTTTAAACCACTGGACCTTTAAAAGTTTTAACTTAAATACATTCTAATAACCATGACACAATTTGATATGTGATTTAAAGCAAGTTAGCAACAATTACTTCAGCAAAAAGTATCAGCTATCTGTCTCTCAGGAAACTCCGTAAATTTCAGATGGATGACATATTATCTGATTTCACCCAACTCATTGAATGACCTTATTCTCGTCTCATTCTTGTCTCAGATTCAGTAAGATTCAGTTAGAATCAGTAAAACACTTCAGTCAAAACATGCTCAAGTATCAGTGAAATTTGTAATTTACAAAATATGCTGATGATAACACAGTCTCTGCAGTTCTTTATTTTTTTAATTGCACACATTTTGGAAATCTGTAGATGTTCTGTCATGTTTAAAAATGTTTGCCAGATGGGTGAGATTGCATGCCAGGCACAGCTGACAGTAAACTTGTGCAAAACTATCATAAAAACTAACATGAAAACAACTCTTCTTTTATCATATCAAAGATAGCAACCTGTAAAACTGCATCAAGATGAATTATCAGTAGTATAATCTAACAGAAACTGTTGGCCTGACAAGATCTCATAAACATGTTACCAGTGTAGTTTTATATTGAGGAGGATTCACCGCAGCAAATTTTATTATTTTATATTTTGTTTTTGTCAGTGTCACACTCATATACCATAATCTGTTTTTGAATTATCTCCTAACCAATCACCTGCCTTCATTTCAAACTGTGCGCCTCAAATAAAAACGGGATTTCCAATGGCAGCGTTTATTAGGTCACTGGTCTGTGGCGAATCTTCTCTCAGTTCTGAGTAATAAGTCCTTTGAAAGAGGACAGGAGAGCCTTGAATTTAATGACTGCTTAGACGTTTATGGACACATTCAAAACTGCAGTTAAAAGCTGTTTGAACACTGGTTGACTGGTTGACTGGTTGACTGGTTGACTGCCACACTTTCACAATCATTCAGACAGCCTTTTTTCTCTTTGTGCACAGAAAACTCCAGAATAAAGCAACCAAAACCCAGATTGTGTATTCGATTGCTGCATTATGGACATAGATTAGTTCATACAAAACTACATTAAAGTAAACTGACAATATTTTCTCTTTCTTGTCAGTCACAGTCGAACTCTATGTCTCTGAGTGACTCTTCTAGGAAGCTAGGTTATGGTAAGTATATGTGACTAGCCACACACACCCACACACACACACACACACACACACAGTAAAATGACAGAAAGTAGAAGCTGCTGCCTCCCTTTGGACAAAACAGAGAACAACAGACAGAGAGGCCGAACTTCAGAGTTCAGCATTTTTCTTTCATGTCAGGGTTACAACATTTAGACTGTACAAAATCCAGACCTGTCAAATATGTTGTATATCATAGCGCTTGCACTTACATTGACCCCTTTTTGTTGCCCTCTCTGCCTACAGCAGTTCCACATAATATTTCAAATACGAGCTGCTCTTCTGTGATCTTCTTTGAACAAAAAGGGCTCCTGTGCTCACGCTTACAATCAGTTCTCAGTCTGATTCACAGAACACACACAGAAAATGATGTTGAATGAAGTTCAAAGCCGACCTTAGCCAGTATTTTACATGGTGTCTTCATTTGTCACAGATTATTTTGTTCCTGATAAATTCTGTTTGTTCTTTTGAAAAATGAGCTACTGTTCTACTTCTTATGGTAACAAATGACTAAAGGCGCACACCACCCCTGTATGCCATGTAATTCTCTGGTCTCATGAGAGCACACGTGTGGGAGTATTAACCTGCGTTTTATCAGAGTGAGGACATACAGTATGCCTCGCTGGTTGTGTGTCTCTTTATTAAAATGTGACAAAGTGTGAGTGAGCTTTTTCACCCTCTGTACACCAGTTTACAATACTGCGGAATCAGGAACGCTTGTGGTAAAGCTGAAAACAGCTACTCTAAAGCACGTAAACGCTTTACGACTTTTTGCGAATAAAAAAGGACTGGAGACGTCTTTAAAATAAGACTGGAGATGATCTGGTCAACAATTTGATTTGTAGAGGTGCTGTGAGAGGCCGTGTGGCCTGGGATGAGAACACGTTGAAGTAAGTGCTTGTTAGTAGTTCTTGCTGATATCTCAACATGTTGATGGTTTTCCAGTTTTACACATAGTTTAAGTTCCACGTAGTTCCAGCCTCAACTTTATCGCATCACAAAACCTTAACAGTTTTTTGTTTTTTTTAGCTATTAACCTTCCCATCTGCTGAGAGCAAATGTCAAGATTAGTTTGTGTGTACCAAACTAATGAAAGCTAGAAAGGCGATGGGTCAGGGGTCAAATTACAAGGGGCCCAGTTGCAGATAAGGCTCCCAACGTGTTTAGAGGTAAAAGTTACATTTGGCCTGCAAATTATGTTTTTATTTTCCCAGTAAGGTTTCCTCCTCCATTTTTTACAATAAGTGAGACCAGAGCATTAAAACTCAGAATGTCACTCTCTTAATGTCATGCTTGTCAATATGAGCAGTTAAACTATGATTTACTTTTACCACAAAATGTCACCTTCTAAATCCCAACAAAAGATTGACCTGAAGGATAGACAGTTTCAAGAAAGGTGGAAAATCAATAATTTTCAGGAGCACAGTCTCAAGCAAACAGAACGTGCGGAGCAGTCGCTGGGTTGAATTACAGGAGAGGAAAAGAAGAGTTTTTCAGCTTTGAAGTGTATGTAATTTACAAAAAAAAAAAAAATTGTCCATTTGTTCATAACCAGCTGGGGCGTTCAGTTAATTTGAGACTGAGACACTGGCTGCATAATGTTTTTAACATTACAATCAGTAACGTTTTCAGACTTGACGATATAAAGTGCACTGAGTGATTCTGGACAAAGGGAGATGTTAGATGACAAGGGAATGAGACTCAACAAATAACTGTATTTCTGAAATTTCAGCCCACATTTAAGATTTAAAAGTCCTGGTTATTATCTCAGTTTTTTTCAGAAAGCTTGTTGAAAAGGTAAGGTGGACAGCTGTCAATGTCTCTCTCAAATGTTTTACACATTAGTGCACAGGAACAATTACTATATTTTTAAAATCAAAATAAAGAGGAAACGTTTTAAACAAACACGTAAACAATGTTGCGAAATGTTCATACTGAAAAAATATGCACAAACTTTCCACTGACACTCAATCACACTATCTTGCAACACCATATTGGCTCATGGCAGCTAAATTTTCACATTCATGTGAGGCACTTAAGGCTGGTCTTTCCATAACCTTAACCAAAGTGTTTTTCTTACCTAAACCTGTTCACAGGTTGGTTTTTGAACATCTCTGACTGATATAATTAGTTGTATACAGTTTAGTGAGCTCATTCTGGATTTGCATTTTGACTCATCCATATTTTTTGAACGTGTAATGCAACAAAATCACTGAGCACACGACCAAATTTGGTTGGTCGGAAGTTTTTGTCAAAGGTATTCAAAACAGACTGAGTCATCCCTCACTCACGCGCTCACTTACTCACTTAGGACATTACTCCACCTTCCTGCTGCTCCAGGTGAAACTGCTGGGGGAAGAGGGACAATAAAAAAAATATATAAATTATAAATCGAATAATAAGTTTTCTTAAATAAGATGCTTGTGTTAAAATTGAATTTTTTTATCGTGCAGCTTAGATGGTGCTACGTACAAAGAAGTTTCACATGATTTCTTTTGTTAGATGGACGGTTGAGGGAGGGTAAACAGGTTATGGGTTTGTGAAGCTTGGGGGAGGACCTGAAGAGCAGGGTCTGATGACGTTGATCTGTTTTCCTTATTGGCCCCTCCTCTTTCAAAGAGGAAATCATATGTATCCACTCTCCTCTGAATCCTCTCACATTTGAAAAACTCACCTGTTGACAAGAGGAGTCGCCTCTTCATCATAGAAGGAGACAAACAACCCACAGGCTTACATCACTGGGAGCAATTACAGTAGACACAGAGACCTTTCAAGTCACAACTGAAAAGAGGAAGAAGTTTAATTTAAAGAGCAAATCCACTCTCCACGATGGTGTCTGCTGGGCTACAAATACTGGGAGCAGCTCTGGGGATCCTGGGCTGGATTGGTGCCATCATCGTGTGTGCCCTTCCCATGTGGAAAGTCACTGCTTTTATCGGCAGCAGCATCATCACCGCACAGACCCAATGGGAAGGTATTTGGATGAACTGTGTGATCCAGAGCACAGGCCAGATGCAGTGTAAGGTTTACGACTCCATGCTGGCCCTCACCTCTGACCTCCAGGCTGCCCGGGCCTTGATCATCATCGCCATCATGGTGGGCATCATGGCTATTCTGCTCTCTGTAGCCGGGGGACAATGCACCAACTGCGTGGAGAATGAGACATCCAAGACCAAGGTGGGAATTGCATCAGGAGTTACGTTCATCATAGCTGGGATCCTCTGCCTCATCCCTGTCTGCTGGACAGCTCACGCCGTCATCCAAGACTTCTACAACCCACTAGTGCCCCAGGCTCAGAAGAGAGAGATCGGCGCTTCACTCTACATCGGTTGGGGGGCAGCTGCTTTGATGCTGATCGGAGGGGGGATTCTCTGCTGCAACTGTCCCCCTAAAGATGAAAGCTCCTACACTGCAAGGTACAATGCTGCCAGATCTGACGCCTCAGCACCAGCGTCCGGGAAGGACTATGTCTGAAATAGCTCCACAAAGCCATGTTTACGGGGACAGATGGACTGGTGCTGCTGGGTTGTGAGTGTTGATATGTCAGAATGCTACATGAGAAAAAAGTATTTCTGAGTTTTACTCCTCATGAGAGCATTTGAAATAAATAAAGAGCAAGAAAGGAACCACACCCAAACAGGAAATTCAGTTTTCTGTGTTAACACAGTTACATGTATGGCTGTTAATTTGCATATCAGATATTTAGTCTCTTTTTTTGTAGTGTGTTCTGTAATCTCAAGACTTATTTTGAAAAAGCTGTATGTGGGTTGATTTTTTGAACAATGTGTATGAGAATCATGATGTGTCAGTTAAACTGTAAATAAATATTTTGTTTACAAATCTGAGATGACTTGTGGTTTTTATTTGCACCTGCACTCACACAGCAGCTGTGCTCAACCTGAAGTATTTAGTGGTGTAAAAATGGAACAAAACAGTCAAATAAACAAATTATTACATTAACTTCTGTTATATCTCCTCTTTTTAATATTAATATTATTATTTCTACTTTAATTTAGTGATATAATGATGGTCATTACAATCAAAACAAGACCATTAAAAATGTTCCAACAGTATTTGAGAAGCATCTATTATCTGCTGTTCTGGTAGATCAGGTTTAGGTGTGGCAGAAAAACCACTAGACATGAGGGCTTGAAACTGGTCTTTGTTCAAACTGTGAGTCAACAGGCAAACATGGGAGTTTGTACTTTAGGTGGATTCACGGGATCAAGGGGGAAATTAAAATGCCAGTAAATGTTCATATACCTTTGCTTTAATCTTATACCATGTTTTACTCTTATTAATGTAATTAAATATGCAAACTTACAGTTAATGCAATACTGTATCCCAAGTTGGGGTGATCAGATTTCATTGGAAATGAAAGAGCTATTCGTAGGTTAATTGTCTGTTGTTGGAATGCAGATGGCATCAAGGAACTTTTCTTAACTTTTTTTCTTTTTGAAAATTGTACTTCCCAGTCTGTTTGTAGTTGACCCAAACTGAAGTTTGTGTTTGCTCAAGGCTTGACCTGTGTGTGTGTGTGTGTGTGTGTGTGTGTGGGTGGGTGGGTGTAGGTGGGATCTGGAGCCTTTGTCCCCAGTCCTGAAGCCATGCTTGAGGTGACAAAGCTTGTATGTGGGGAAACAATGAACACAAGGTTGTGGACATTAGGTCTCAGTTTTCCCCTTTTGTCTGGGGCACAGAAACTCCACCCTGAAAGTCTGAACCACAATAGGAGGCAGTTTTCTTCTCACAGTAGGACCTCGCAGCATCAGAGCAGAGCAAACACTTCCTCAAGCAGGTGTGAGAGTGGATTATGTTGTGTTTTTACACATTCAGAATCTAATAATCTAAGAGAGATCAACCTTTGAGAAAGAGCAACCTTTTCTGTCTTCTGGTAGAAGTTGAGTTGAGGCTGCAGCGGCGTAACCATGGCTTCTCAGGGTCTCCAGATCATGGGTGTGCTGCTGGCCTTCATCGGCTGGCTGGGCACCATCATCACCTGCGCCTTGCCCATGTGGAGAGTCACTGCTTTCGTCGGGGCGAACATCGTCACTGCCCAGGTGATCTGGGAGGGCTTGTGGATGAACTGCGTGGTCCAGAGCACCGGCCAGATGCAGTGCAAGGTGTACGACTCCATGCTGGCTCTGCCTCAAGACCTGCAGGCCGCCAGAGCCATGGTGGTCATCTCGGTGATTGTCGGGGTGTTCGGCACCCTCATGGCTGTAGTTGGAGGGAAGTGCACTAACTGCATGGAGGATGAAGTGGCTAAAGCCAAAGCCTGCATCGTATCCGGAGTGATCTTCATAATAGCCGCCTTGCTCATCATGATTCCAGTGTCGTGGTCAGCTCATGCCGTGATCAGGGACTTTTATAACCCCCTGGTGATCACAGCTCAGAGGAGGGAGCTTGGGGCTGCACTCTATATCGGATGGGGCTCCGCCGGGCTGCTCTTGTTGGGAGGAGGCCTGCTCTGCAACAACTGCCCCCCAAAAGGCGGCAGACCCTACACACCTGCCAAGTTCGTCCCTGGAAGAGCCGTATCAAACGTGGACTACGTGTGAGTGTTTGGGCTGGAAGTGCATCAGAAAATATATCCGGATTTTCATTCAGTTTTGTTAAAGATCTCACAAGAATGGTTCACAGAAGGATCTGTTTTTAAGGTGTTTAAACATGTTGTTGATGACAAAAGGAGGAAATCTGTGTATTTACTTTCTTTTTTAACACTCAGTTAACAATTTAAGCATTAAAATAACAAAAGACAGCACAGTGATGTCTACTGTCTTTGTTTTGTTTGCGTTTGTCCCTATCAAAGATTAACATATTGCTGTTTTTACATTTTCTTGTAAAACTGAACTCACTGAAGTTGTATGTCTGTCTTTATTAAATTACTCTCACTTATACCGCTTCTTGCATGGCTGCTCTTAAATGCTGTGAAAACCAAACAGTTCTTTTATTTCTTTTCTTGTTTTTTCTTTTCAAAAGCTCCTTTTGATAATGAACAATCATTTGAAAATCAAATGTGAAGTTTTTTTTTCCTTCAACTGTATAATAATGATAATGACTGCTGGATTTGCAGTTGTCTTTTGAATGTGAGAAATAAAGTTTCGTTGTTTATCCTAACTTCTTCCTTTCTCGTGTTCACTGTGCACCTGCAGACACACTGTAACCGAGCTGAAACTGAATTTCTCAATAAGCGCTTCGTGATAAGGCTTTCAGGAATTCAGGGGAGTAAACTCCTGGGAATTTACTGTATCTGGTTGAGATGTTTGCCGTGCTGTAATCAAGTGTCCTTTTATTAAGATGGTAATTTACAGTTTCTGTCTTGGGTAAAATGAACGTCACTGTCAGAGACAACAGTGTGCTGTGTACGCTTGGATTCATGTTGCTAAGGAACAGCTTTGTATCTCCAGAGAATGGATATTTACTTTGCCCAGTAAGAGCACATCTGCCAAGTCTTGTCAGGTTGATCTATCCTAAACCTCTTTAATGGTTTTCTTTTTGTTTACAGACATTTTCAGTTGAAACCTGTCTGACAAGAACAACAATATACCCCTGTAATTTCTCACTTTTGTGCCTGTTTCCATTTTGGCCATTCAGATCAGGTCAGGCCAGTGGTGGCAGAAGTATTCAGGTCTTTTACAACTACAGTGCAAATGTAGCGAATTACTGCATTATTAATGTTACTTACTTGTAGTTAAAAGTACACAAGTGTTACGAACAAAATGTACCGAAAGTATCAAACGTGAAATACGTCACATAAATTATGACATTATATTTCTTAAACTTATAAAGCATATAAAAAAAGTTACAATCACTTGCTGGTAAAAGTGGAGCTAAATTTAAGCCTGATATCACAAATCTGTACATCATAGACACTTTCTACTTTCAGACCCGCCTTTTAGTAGTGTATTCTATGAAATTACTTGCAAGATATGTTTTATGTGTAAAATCTTTAATATTTAAAGTAACTATTGCTGCCAGTTAAGTACAAGGTGCAATATTTCTCTCTGAAATGTGGCTCCCAAGGATAGTGTCTCAAAGATTTAGCCCTTAAGTAAACGTACTTTGTTATGTTTCACCAGATCAGACATATTGAAAAAACATTATTTGCAAAAAAAAAAAAAAAAAAAAAATCTTTATTGTCTGAATGACAAAACAAAATGAAAAATAAATCACATCATGAATGCATGAGGCTTTCTGAAGTGCGTGTGTTGCTAGACATCTGGAGAGTCTAAGATAGAATGAATTAGTATCAACAACACAAAACAATGTAAGAAGAACTGAACTGCAATCCTAACAGGGCACATACCTCAGTCTCTTGTGACAGAAACAATACGCCACAGTGTGTTAGTTTAACAAAAGAAGAGGGGGTTAACTACAATGCAAATCACAACTTGACAAGCAGCGGGTTTAAACTTCATATAAAATCAAGTGCTCTTCAAAGGCTGCTGTCTCTCATGTAACGTTTCAATTCAGACAAATTCCTTCCCTGGTGTAGTGGATTTTGGTGCAGAATACTTTGCACCGTTATAGCGGCCTCCCCCTGACGGACACTGACAGCAGAGAAGAGCACCACCGATCAGCAGTAGTCCCGAAGCTCCCCAGCCCATGTATAAACACGCACCAAGCTCCCTCCTCTGGGCATCTGGAACCATGGGATTGTAGAAGTCCTTGATAATCGTGTTAGCAGGTAGAGACACGGTCACCAGACACAAAGCCCCGCTCAGGATGAAGAAAACACCAGCTGAGATGGCCACTCTGGCTTTTGCTGCCTTGTCTCCAATGCAGGTGGTGCATTTCCCTCCGACCACAGACAGCAGCAAGCCAAACAGAGCGAACAGGATGGCGATGACCACCATAGCTCGAGCCGCCTGGAGGTCCGGAGGCAGGGCCAGCAGGGAGTCGTAGACCTTGCACTGCATCTGACCCGTGCTCTGGACCACACAGGTCATCCACAGTCCTTCCCAGATGGCCTGAGCCACTACGATGTTGTTCCCAATAAAAGCGGACACCTTCCACAGCGGCAGCATACAGATCAGAATATTTCCGATCCATCCGAGCACTGCCAGCCCGACGCCCAGTATCTGCAGACCTAAAGATGCCATTGTAGTTTGCTGGTGCTCCTTCTCCTTGTTGTTCTGTCTCAGTACTTTGCTGGGCTGCAAACTAAAGGCTCTCCCACTTGGGGAAAGTTTTATATGACTCACAGATGCCCCAGAGCAGCCCCCCTCCTCTGGGTGGGCTTTGCCTTTATTCCTCAGATGTAAACATCCATCATGCTGCCTTTGAGTTCAGAGGTGTTTCTCTCCTACAAAGAGGCTCTATGGTTCCCCAGATCAGCTCTGAGAAATAAAAGGAGTTTAAACAGTGACGTTCAGTGAAAAGCTTCCCACAGTAAATGTCTGATTGCGTGAGGATGTGAAAAGCTGTTTTTACTCTTCATGGAACATCTCTAGGAATATCTTTCACATTTTCTGTTTAGTTGTATCTTTGTTCATTTTAATAGAGATGTTTGGCCCAGACAGATCAGCTGAGGCTCACTGACTAATCAGCACAGGTGGAGTCACTGATTGCTGCACATGGTCACAGAACATGAAATAAGGTGGTAAGCAGGTAGTCACTAATACACTTTTATGTTTGTGGGCATTTGGTTACTTGCATAATGTAGAACAGGAAATATTTTAAGCCTTGTTACATACTGCAGGATGTGCATAGTAAAAATAAACATGAAAATACATCCTACCTTGTCTTATTTGTCCTCATGGTTAAGATGAAAACCAAAGCTCTAAATTAACCAGTTCACAGATTAGTATTATCACATGCACATACAGTGACTTAAATGCGTATGTCACATAAGGAGATGTATTGAGACATTTACCCATATTTTAAATGCTTTTTATTTTTCAGTTTTCAAATTTCACAAATCAAGAGAAAAATAAGAAATAATCCAAAATTCTTTGAAGAACACAAAGGAAAGGAAATGAATGTGGAGGTATTTTAGGAAGGAAGACTCTTTCTAAAAAAGGCGAAGATTTTATATTTATTTGAAGCAAAACATTTGTTATATGCGTAGCTGCAGTTTCCTCACAATCCTTGGGACTAACTGATTGACCGCAGGTGTTTTCAATTTGAACATTTTTAAGCGACCACTCAGGGGAAACCACCACCTACCATGTGGGTATAAAAGCTGCAGTGCAGGTGAGAAACAAATTTCTGTATTTCACTGTTGGTGTGTTTGGTCGGTGTGAGACAAAAAAAAAATGGCTTCTGCAGGTCTTCAGATCCTGGGTATCTTTCTGGCTGCCATTGGCTTCATGGGAGACATCATCATTTGTGCATTGCCCATGTGGAAAGTCTCTGCTTTCATTGGGAACAACATTGTGACGGCGCAGATTTTCTGGGAGGGCCTGTGGATGAATTGTGTGAAGCAGAGCACTGGACAAATGCAATGCAAAGTCTATGACTCCATGCTGGCTCTTCCCCGTGACCTGCAGGCTGCCCGGGCCCTGGTTGTGATCTCCATTCTGGTCGTCTTCATGGGAATCCTGCTTGCCACCGCAGGGGGAAAGTGCACCAACTGTATTGAAGATGAGGCAGCCAAGAGCAAGGTGGCCATCGCTGCCGGGGTGTTCTTCATTGTTGGCGGCATCCTGTGCCTGATTCCTGTGAGTTGGTCTGCTAACGAGGTCATCAGGAACTTCTACAACCCCATTATGAGCGACGCACAGAGGAGGGAGCTTGGAGCATCGCTGTTCATCGGTTGGGGGTCGGCTGGACTCCTGCTCATTGGAGGGGCACTTCTCTGCTGTCAGTGTGAGCAGCGTAAGGACAGCAGATACTCTGTCAAATACTCTGCCCCACGCTCAGCTGCCAGCGGTGGAGCCTATGTTTAAAATGCCTGTAAGCAGCCTGAAAGATGCTCTGCTGTTCTCAGTCCAGGAAACTGGACTGAACTCTCAAAATCATGTTTTTATGGTCTTAACTTATCAAGGTTTTCTACTGATTATTTTAATAAATTCCATGTGATCACTAGATACTCTTGTTTGTGTGGTGATGGATAATGTCAGACAAAGATAATTAGATTTGGACTTGAAGCCTTAACTAGTGGATTTTTTTTTTTTTTTACCCCCTCAACACATCACTTGAGGCTTGAATTAAAGTATTCGGTTAGACTTAAGTCTTTTATTTTTTTAAAAATTCCATGATTTGATTTCAGGCCTTAGGATAAAAGCACAGGTGTTGGTTGTCTCCATGTTGTACTGACTAGTCCCCGTGAGCTAGCATGCATGACCCAAGACCCTGTCTGAAATCCTTGCCTCATCAATTCACTCATTTGATACTGAATTGCATTACAATCACACTGTGGTCATCTTGTATCAAACATTGTGGGATTTCCTTCTGCCATTGCAGTTTTTCAGAACTCTAGAACACAAACTAGGAGGACTAAAGCCATTTGAAGTTGAGGCTAAAAGTTAAAGTGGAAAAGTACACCCTGACTGAATACACATTTAACTGTTCTGAAATATTTGCTCAAAAAAACCCCCAAAAAACAAGCGTACTTTAGCGTAATATATTTTTAACACAGGTGATTTTTTTTTTTTTTTAATTTTGATCAAAGCATTTCATGGCTTAATCCATGCTAAAATGATTTCAGCTAACTGGTGAGTTGTTTTTAATTTTTGTTCAGTCATTTTGGTTCTTCAAAGGCATTTAAAGGTTATTTTTTTTCATCCTGGATTACATTTCTTAACATCCTTTTATTTTGAAATAAAGGCCACGTGAATGTAGAGTTGTAACCGTGTTTCAGTCCCACTGAGGGCTGATCAAATAATGGATGTTTTTCACAGCAGATACTGCAAACAGCATTATAAAGATGAAACTAAAAGTAGGCAGCGCTGAACAAACACCTTGTTCACACAGCCTGTTTCTCACCTAAAATGTTTTCAGAAACATATTTTAGTGTACTGAGCTACCAAACCAATGAAGAAGTTCAGATTACAACACACAGAGAGATTGTGAGGTTATTCTGTGTTCAGGATGCTGTTACTCCATTAAATATTTACGTAACAAAAGTGTTGTTTTCTGGTGAATATTAACTGAACAGGTGTTGATATATCCTAATTTCTTTACATGTACAAGTGTGTGTTTTTTCTAACTAAGTTCAGTGCAGTAATGAAACTGTTCATGTATTATATCTCAAATATGTGAGAGTTTACTTTTTCTTTCTTTTTTTGAATCCATTTAAAATTTGTGACGTATTTGTGTGTCACAAAGCAGTTTTTCATACATGGCTGCTCCTCCTACTTCATTCACAGTGAGCAGGAATCAGGACAAGCAGGAAACCTGATCCACAAACTAGCAGAGTCCCCTCCCTGTTCTTCCTTCACACGCCTGCAAGTGCAACACTATCACCAAAACACAACCCGAAGAGTTTGCAGCTTGTTCGACAAAATGATTCTCGGCTCAGGTGAATTTTGTTTCTGTCTCTGGCAAGCATAAACGTCTGGCTTGGATTTGCCTTTTTTGGGAGGGGCTAAAATGAGGACTCAGCTCGTTGGGGTGTGTTTGGCAATCATCGGCTTCCTTGGCACCATCCTTATCTGCGGACTGCCCATGTGGAAAGTGACGGCCTTTGTTGGGGCAAACATCATCACAGCTCAGGTCTTCTGGGAAGGTTTATGGATGAACTGTGTGATCCAGAGCACTGGTCACTCACAGTGTAAGGCCTATGACTCAGTTCTGGCCTTACCGCGAGATCTTCAGGCCTCCAGGGCTCTGATCTGTGTCTCCATTGCTGTCAGTGTGGTGGCCATCGGGCTGACTGTGGTGGGGGCTCACTGCACCAACTTCTACCGTGACGACTGGCTGACCAAAACTAATGTTGGCCTGGCCGGTGGCGTGGTGTTTATATTGGCAGGGCTCTCGTGTATTATACCTGTCAGCTGGTCAGCGTACAGCATCATCACAGGTTTCTACAACCCGCTGACCACCGAGGGGAGGAGGGGAGAACTCGGAGCTTCCATATATGTGGGCTGGGCATCTGGAGCTCTGCTCGTGATTGGAGGAGGGGTTTTGTGTAGCACTTACAGATTCAGGATGAGGAGAAGAGAGCGAAGAAGAGCAGACACAGTACCATCCATTAGTTACATGTTTTAGTTGTAAATATACAGAAATCTGTTTACTGTGATGGACTTTTTCTGTTTCTTTGTTTGAAGCTCATTTTTTAGCTTCGTCAATTGCACTATATTGGCATCTAACAACAAATCAGTTTCAAATCTGTGTAAAATATTAAATGTGTAGCACAGTGAAGTGTAGACTACAGTAACCTGCATCACGTCATGCACTGTTTATGATTCTTTTTAAACAGAAGAATTAGAAAATGAAGGTCTTTAAGCTAATAGTTGTATAATGTGATATTGCAGAATGTTAAGTGAAAAAAATCTGTTTGAGTTCATGTGTTTTAGTATGTAGAGTACAAAGTGTGAATTAACACCTTTAAACACCATCGATGTCATTTTCAGTCAGTGTTTTGTTTTTTTTTGTTTTTTTTTTTTACTGCCAGTGCAATTAGAAAATGTGTCTGTACTCTTTTAGACCTTTTTCTTTTAGGAATGTCAAAGGAAACTTTTAGGAACCTGAAGCAGAACAAAGCAAAGAAGTCAGTGAAATAAAACATTATTATTCCTCTCAGTCACACACAAGCTGTGAAAGAAATTGAATTGCGCTTGAAACAACTAAAATGTGTCAGTTCACTGGTAGACTTTTTCCATCTTGGTCTCAGTAATGAGCAATTGAACTGTATGTTTGCATATAAGCTGCCATATTAACTGAATGTATCATTTTATCCTCACAAGCCAATAAATCCTCTTTGTTTTTTGTACAGAGGTTCTCCATTTTTGTCTCTTATGTCTTATCTTTAAAACAACTGCAGAAAATTTATGCATTTAAAATTGTTTCTGGAGGTATCTGTTGCCAAAATAACTGAAACAACTTGCCTCTCTGAGAGCCTCGGTGCCCTGCATCAGCCAGTTCGTTGTGCATAAAAGCCTGAAAAACTTGATGTGGCTCTAGCTCAGAGGTGTTTGAATACCCTCTGTATGTGTACCTCACAGACTGCTTCTCCCTGGGCCACGTTTGCACATCTCTGTTTGTTTTTGTGTCATCTGACTACTTAACATAACTGCATAACATAACATCTGACAAGAGGATGTTATTCTCTACTTCAACAGAGACAGGACAAGAAAAATGCTTATTGTCTCTTCTGAAAGCCTTCCAAGAAATTTGAAAGATTGTACATTTTTCAGGAGTCACGCTGGATATTTTGGGGGAATTAATTTTTTGCTTTTTTCTTTTTTTGGTAATTGTGGTTCTAGTTTACTACTGCTTTACTGCATATTTTTTAAATGGTAGGGCAGGGAAGGCAGATCGGGGGCCTGGCACTGGTTCTGATGGGGATTTTAGGACTGTGTTTGGCATGTGGGCTGCCAATGTGGCGTGAAGCATCTTTTGTGGGAGCAAATGTTGTGACTGCACAATCGGTAAGTCGATATACAATGCTGAGCAAGTGACCTCACATACTACAAGTTAAACTTGATCATTTATAGCCTATGTATGCATTTAGCAACAAAACCACAGACTACATGAAATTTCATTAGAATGAAGAGATCATAAGAAGGTCAATGTGAATGTGTGAAAATACAACATCATGTAAATTTGCTGAGTTTAACGTTGGATTACCCTGACTCAGTCCTGCACCAAGACATAGAAAACTAAAAATTTTAAATTGAGTACTTTGCAGCATCACAGAGTTATAAGTTGTGCATATAATCTTTTTCTTATGACAGGACCAGATTTTTGCAGACCACCTCACCTACGTCAAGACGTAACCAATATCTTGTCCATCTTCTCTAAATCTCTCTCTGTCTCTGTATTAGGTGTGGGACGGTCTGTGGTTGCACTGTGTCATTCAGGCCACAGGTCAAATGCAGTGCAAGAGACACACCACGTCCACCACTATGACCTCGGACATCCAGGCTGGACGCGCCCTCACGTTGCTCTCTATCCTCGCCAGCCTCCTGGGCTTTATCGTCACCCTCCTCGGAGGGGGCGTGGCCAACTGTAGTGGCGCCCCACCTGACCCTTTAGAGCATCTGACCACTTCTTCTTCCAGAAAGAAGGTGCTGAAGTTATATTTATATCATGCAGATTTTGACCTCTGAAAGAAAACAGCATTGTAATATACATAGCAGCAAAGAGTTTTTACTATATGTTATTAATCCTGAAATGTTATCGTCGTCACAGTAATGAGAATGGAGGGCAGAGCTGGGTCAAATTAAAAAATGAGCTGTAAGCTTTTGATCCTGTTTGTAATATCTCATAGGAATATGTGTTATACAAATGAAAATAATGAAGCGGTTTGGATTTTGACACACTGTTCCTCTGCAAGACAGAGACTCAGAATTAGGTGAAAATGGAAGAACCACTGCAACGCCACCTTTGCCTCTTCAGTTCAGATTGTGCTGTAGTGGTACATATTACCAATTAGGTTATAGTTCTTCAAAGTACCACAAACTAATTGACATACAGGGTTTTTTTATGGTCTGGGGCCCAAGAGCAATTACCCTCAACCACATCAGCTGCATACATAAGCCGTTCAATCACAATTTACCTGACCTTGAGGATAATAAGTCTCAGTTAATTAACCTATTGATGATGGAAATCCCACACTGAAATTAAAGCAGAGACAGAAACCTTTCAGCAATAAACCCTTTTCTGCACGCTTTGATATGACTCTTAATGTTTAATCCGGTTATCCTCTGAAAAAGGGCCAAAATGTGTGTCCAACCTTTTTAGTGGGTGTAGATGCATGTCTGTGTGGAGTTTGAAAATCTCTGACTTTGGCGGTTCCTAGTGTTAAAAAGCCACTTTGGCAGATTTTTTTTATACTGCTTTCACCTTGATGGACTGATGGAAAAAAAAAACCTCAATGACACTGACATCATTTGTTTTTCCAGGCGTCTCTGCTGGGTGGAGCTTTGTGTATCCTGGCTGGTATCTTGTGCCTGGTTTCAGTCAGCTGGTCAGCAGCAGCAACCATCTCGGTCTACAATGACCCCTTGGTGACTGCGGCCCTGAAGAGGGAGGTGGGCTCATCCATCTACATAGGCTGGGCCTCCTCCCTGCTGCTCCTTCTTGGCGGTGTGCTGATCTGTGCTGTCTGCATGGAGAAAGAGAGATCCCAGCCTCCCTACTACTCCTACATGCCACACGGCACCAACACCACGTTCAACGATGGTTCATCCCGCACGACCACTCTGAGGTCTGATGCCATCAGATCAAACGACTCCAGGATGTTCGATCGTTATTCACAGAGGAGTATGGTAGGTCACGTAGTCCAGGTGGATGACTATAACTCTCTCAATAAAAATGGGTTTGGAAGGTACAATCAGCGTCAGGGGACAGAACCAGGAGACTTTGGGCTATAATCCATCAAACAGATCAGGGACACCAGACAAGGGGAAGGGCTTATTGAGGGGGATGAAGCCAAATCTGGTGCGTGACGTTCCCAGCAGAACCACAACAGAGCCGAGCGTTATGATATTACAACATGCCCTAAATCTGTATCACTGAAGTGAGAGTGACTCAATACATGAATCACGCAGATGTAAACTGTGGTCACTGATTGTTTCTTTTTACATGTTATTAAAACTTTCTTGGATTTACAATAATTCTGGTGGAGATCTGGGAGCTTCGGAATATACCAAATATGTCAAACTGTTGCTTCCTTTTATCTTTATCAAGATAAGAAACACATTCACATTTTGAAGTTTAATCTAATCTTCATTTCCTTATATATGAATATAGTAATCTCATGTCAAATTTAAAGATATTGAAAGAGGAAATTGATCACATTTAATCATCAGCACACAAAGTGCCAGTGTTTCAGATTTGTGCTCAAAGACAGTTTTACAGGACAGATGTCTGTTGGATGAGTATCTATGAGAGGGAGTTTCCCTGCAGTCATGTTGTGTGCATTCAGACCGACATGTCGTTACACTCTGCTGAGTGCTGCTGACATCGACTGACAGCAGTGTGGTGACTCTGGCTGCGTCCCTTCCAGAGCTTTTCATCTGTGTCAAACAGAAGAGTGCCTGTGTATTTTCATTCACTGTGAATGACTGTCACATTTTTCAGTGATACTGTAAGAACTCTGATTTCTTCAGAGGACGTTCTTGGGCATTTAAGTAGTGACTCAGTCTGGGTTTTGAAAATTGGATGAATAATAAATCAGAGTCGGATGGTCTCACATTTGAAATTAATCAAAAGTCATTTTCTCTCTGTGTCTCCATTATCTCTCTGTTGGATGGATTTATATGTTTTGTCACATATTTAGAGATATATTGTACTGTACTATACTATACTATACTTGCTTGTTACATACTACACTATTCTATACCATGTTATGTTTGATATTCTTGTTATTCTTGTAATGTTGTAGTAAAGTATATATATTGTTACACTATATTATTACATTTCACCCCATACTGTATCTTATATCCTATACTATTTCAAACTAGATTATACTTTGTTAGGGTAATATGTTATGCTGTCTTACACTGAATTATTTTTCTACATACAGACAAAGACTGAGTGTCATATTGTCTGTTATTTTGGTCTAAGCTGCTTAATGGACTGATGACACTGCTGTCACTTGAGCCTGTAACTTTGTCTTTAATTTCTCTTGTATGATTTCTGTTTTTTACTTCTACTCTTGTTTTAGTATATAAGTTTTTCTATTGTCTATTTTGTTCTTTCTGTATATCAGCACTTATTTCCCATCTTAATCAATTAAGCCTTATCTGAAAATAAAGCAGAAACCGACACTGAAACTACCTGTCATTGTTTGAGTGTTGATCACTTGGTACGTCCCCCTTTGCATGATTCGTATTGTCCAAGCAAATGCTGTACTGACTTCAGATGAATGCAGTAAATTAACCTCATAAATGTACAAAACAGCCGTGCTGCGTGTTGATGAGGAGCATAGGTCGTGTATGTGTTGTATTTGTGTGATTTCGTCCTTTTAGGGGTCTCTGGGTGGGTGCATCTCCGAAACTCCGCTCTCCTTTTTGTGGTGGGAGGCAATCTGGTCAGGTGAGATTTCTTAGCAAACCAGTTTCAACTACGAGGCAACACTGAAAACTCCTCCTCTGACTTCACCTTTATTAACGAGGGAACTTGTAAGCAAGGAAGCCACTGTCGACATCCTCTCTGAGTGGGCGATAACAGCCGCTGGCCGATCCTTTTGTCTCTCTCACTGATTAGTTACTCCAGCTCTCGGCAACATACAGTCTGACCTGTCTGAAGAGATCGACAGAACTTCAGGATGGTGTCTGGTGGAAGACAGATTCTGGGAATGGCCTTGGCCATCATCGGCTTTCTGGGGAGCATCATCATCTGTGCTCTCCCTACCTGGAAAGTCACAGCCTTCATTGGTGCCAACATCGTCACCTCTCAGGTGATCTGGGAGGGTTTGTGGATGAACTGCGTGACCCAGAGTACAGGCCAGATGCAGTGCAAGGTCTATGACTCTCTCTTGGCCTTACCTCAAGACCTGCAGGCTGCCAGAGCACTCGTTGTCATAGCCATCATTGTTGGGGTCTTTGGGATCCTTCTTGGCGTGGTCGGGGGCAAGTGCACCAACTTTGTGGAGGAAGAAAGGCAAAAGAGCAAAGTGGCCATCGCTTCTGGGATCGTCTTTATCATCGCAGGCCTCTTGGTGCTAATCCCCGTCTGCTGGACCGCCAACACCATCATTCGTGACTTCTACAACCCCATCCTGACCAACGCTCAGAGGAGGGAGCTGGGGGCCTCGCTTTACATCGGCTGGGGCGCCGCTGGGCTGCTGTTCCTGGGCGGAGGCCTCCTCTGCAGCTCCTGTCCCCCCAAAGATGAGAAGAACTACGACGTGAAGTACACCAAGGCTCGCTCTGTGGATAGCAGCAGGGCCTACGTTTAGATCTTTGGTGGGAAGCAGAATTGGGACAGAACGTTGAAAAGAGTTAAAAGTTTATGAAAATTCCACCATTTAGATTTACAATATCAAAAATACTATCAAAATAGAAAGTTTTGTTGTATGAGTGTGTAACTGAGACATGTTTTAGTCTTGAAAACATCTTTCTAGAAACTTATATGATACAAACGTGCAGTGTTTTGATTCTCGATATGCGTACATACAGTGTTTTGCATTTTTTACACCGTCATGGACACTTTAACACAGTTTTCCTTATAAGTTTCATTCGTGTTGTTTATTAGTCCAACATACTAAGCATGTTCTGCATGACATAGGAGATTCATGTATGTTAAAAACCGCTATGTGAGACAAATTGAGCAATGGCTCTTCTTTCTTGATCAAACTAGTTGAATATTGATGATTATGTGACTGATTCACATAAGCAGTTTGAATGGACTTTTCCCTTACTGATGTTCTTTCTGTTTGTATTGTTTTTTTTTTCTTTTTATATTACTGTATGACAATAAAATGTTGGTCATTTGTAAGACACATACTTGTGGGCGTGTGAGATTATGTTTCTATTGAATGTTTTTCCATCTCTTCATGGAGGCATTTGGTTTTTGAAAAAGGAGAGCAGCTACTGTGATGGCGAACGCTGCCAGACTCACTGAACACAGGATCTGGTTTTTCTAGTACACGAAAAAATCTTTACAAACAGGTTGTGCGACACTGCGCGGCCGTCCTGTCAAAGAAAAAGACTGAGTAATGACTGCATGCTTCTGTGTTTTGAATTTCAATGTATGCATGCAGTATTCCCTCTTATTATCCAAGAAGACTGGTCAGGTATGCAAACTTTTGCACAAGAGGAACAGAAAGAGATTGAATATTCAGTTTGTCATAATGCTGTGGAAAATGAGGAATGGAAACAAAAAGTATCCCTCTGAACTTTACAAGGACAGCAAGATTAAAGATTATTTTGAGCCTGATTAAAAGGTTAGGTTGTGTGTGAGTATATGCGTGAGTGTGTGCATGTGTGAGAAATGGCTGAGGTGGGGGTTGCATGTTTCAAACAGGTTTTTCTGTGCAGTAGCTCCTGTTAGAATGAAACCGGTTTTCTCCCAGGAGATTGTGTTTCGCATCGTTCTCCTTTTGTTATGCGAATAAATTCTGCAGACGCACATTTACTCTCATTCACATGTACCATATTGCCAGAGGATGTTTTCACACACACACACACACACACACATTGACTTCACACATGCAGATTCATTTTGTTTTTCAACTTTCAATCCAATCTAGTGTTTCTGCAATAGGATCAAGATGTGTGATTGAATAAAGACAAAGATACATCACACGAGTCTCCTTCATCTTATACACAAGTTTAATGCCCAGAGGTCTGTCATTCTTTCTGCTTTATCAAAGCTTGCTGAAATTATTTTGTCCAACATAATCTTGTCAGATAAAGATAATAAGAGAGGGAACTGATGATGTCACAGCTATCTCTCTCTCTCTCTCTCTCTCTCTCTCTCTCTCTCTCTGTTTTTCTGTCAACCTCCTCCCCTTTCTTTTCCCAAAAGAGTAGGTGTGGCGCAGCAGCTACACCTGGCCAGTAGCAGATAGACAGCCACTCAGGTGACAGAAAAGACAGAACACTCAGGTGGAGAAATAAAGAGAGAAAAGAGAGAGAAGGAGAAGACAACATGAGAAGGGTGAGAATGAGGGAAAAGCATGCTGTAAACAAATGAACTGAGGCTGAAGTGAAGCTCACTTGGAGTCAAACTAAAAGCTACCGGAGGCTGGACGGGCAACTGCAATAGTCAGCTAGAGCTCTGTATTCCTGGGACACTTCACAACTTTGCAACAATGGTGAGAAAGAAATAATTGATGTAAGGCACAAGGAGGCATTTCAAAACAGCAACATCACATGCTGACAAAGACTGACAAAGGAAAGCTCACAGAGAGAGATACAAGAGAAGAGAGAAGTGACCAGAGAGACGAGGAGTGACAACAAAAAGAATAAAAACATTGCAGCACTTTTCAGAGGACTGTGAGGATTTTTCGAGCAGTTCCTCCACTTGCACGTCATGGCTTCCATGGGGATGCAGATGCTGGCCAGCGCCTTGTGCCTTCTAGGTTGGGTAGGGGTCATCGTCAGCTGCATGCTGCCCATGTGGCGGGTCACGGCCTTCGTGGGCAGCACCATCGTCACCTCCCAGACTATTTGGGAGGGCATCTGGATGACCTGTGTGGTCCAGAGCACAGGACAGATCCAGTGTAAACCTTATGAGTCTCTCCTTGCTCTCAGCGCAGACCTGCAGGCCGCCAGGGCTCTCACTGTCCTCGCCATCACTGTCGGCGGCATGGGCCTCATTTTGGCCTTCATTGGAGGAAAGTGCACTCGCTTTTTGGATGAAGAAGGTGGAGGGGTTAAGGGCAAGGTGGCTGTAGCAGCAGGGGCAGTGTTGATTGCCACAGGGTTGCTGTGTTTGATTCCCACCTCGTGGGCAGCAGGAGCTGTTGTGAGGAAGTTCTACAGTGCCTCCATTGATGCTCAGCGGAGGGAGATCGGAGCCTGTCTCTACATCGGCTGGGGAGCGTCCATACTGCTTATTCTGGGAGGGGGTTTGTTCATCAGCTCAACATGCCCCATCAAAGCCCACGACACAGACAAGAGCCCATCTGTCCGCTACCTGGTGGTCCGCTCCTCCAACAGGTCCACCCAGGCAGGTTCTCATCGCGGCAGAGTGCCACCAGCAAAGTCTCAGCCAGTTTCAGCTGTGTTGTCCAGGGCTCAAAGCTACGAGGGACCATCAGCAAAGTCTCAGCCATACACAAAGCCTCCCTGGGAGGAAGGGCCTGAGCAGGGTTCAACGCAGCAGTCAGAAAAATCATGGGCACCATCAACGAAGTCTCAGCTGAATAGACCGGAGTCGGTAAAATCTGAACACAGTGAGGCACCTTCTACAAAGTCTCAGCTGAAACAAGCAGAAATGAGAGAGAATTTAGCAGTTGAGAGTGAAAATGAGGATGCCTCCTCAAACCCAGCGAGAACATACCTGTAATGTGGACACACACACACACACACAAAAGCAACTAGTTATTTAAAAGTGGAAGTTCACTCATTTTCTAAATGTTTACCACACTGAAGTTAAGTATATTTCTCAATATGCAGATGAATAGCACATTTCATATGCTACGTTGCTATTTCATAAACAAATGAAGTCCAGGGGTAAGTGAAGTATGCCATTGTTGTCTTCTTCTTGAAAAATGAACTTACGGTAACTAGTTTCATCTTTTTTCCTTCACTGTTTAAATGCACTAACAGAGGATGAATCCTTCCAAAGAAAGAGTTTGACCTCTTTTTGACTACCCTGTTTCTGCTGGACACACAGCAACCTGAATTCAACATGAAGTCATGAAGCAGCTTGAAGCAGCTGTGGATTTTAGCTTATTTCTCCTGATTACTTTAAAACGATAGCGTTACAGTTTTTAATTAAAGTATGTGTTGATTTTATAAGGTCTACAGCCACGAAAACCTCCACTTTACGTCGTATACAAAACTGTCAGGGGTTTCTGTAACTGTGAAATGTAATTTTCTGTGTATTTTATTTGAACAGGTAATACTGAAAGATATTTGTATGTTTGCCTTTCAATAAATGACTGCAATTTGTTGAAGCAAGTCATGGTCTTTTTTCACTAAATGTATCAAATATGCCAACACGTCAGACACGAGCTGAAAACAGCCTTTCCTTTAATGTTTACAGCATTTACCTGGACTTTCAGTCCTCCTGGCTATTAACATCCACAGGACAAACTGGTTTGACAGAGAGTGTGGTTACAGCGACAGCATACATTGTTAGGGGAGGGAGACTCTCTGTGTTTGTTGAAGATTCAGACTCAGTTTCAGTCAGTCATTTGTGAATGGAACATGTGTCATTTTGGTTTTGCTTATTCAAATTGCATCATTTAGCTTTTCATAATCTAATGCTGCCAGCTCAAAATGCAAAATATGCAAGCTTTACTTTAAAGAAGACATTATGTTTAGGATAGATACACAGCATGGATTGACTTAAACTTGTGAAATTATGTTTGATATAAATGATATATTAAATGAATACATACTTGATGAGGAAAAAAATATTAAGTATTAATATTATGAGTACTGAACCAGTAGAAAAATAAAATGGAGTAAGACAAAAAATCAAAACTTTTAGGAGGGGAAAATACTCAGACATATTTGGTAATGTTCGTATGTGTACTTAAATTAAAGTCCTGTGGGTTTGAACAATGTTTGGCTGTGGAGCATGGCTAAACTTAAAGTGTCAGGCCTGATCTTCGTGCTCGTCGCGGTCTTCTGTAAAACACTGCCCTCTTGTGGACAAAGGCTGGAATAGTCAAAGCAAGTTCTGCTTTTGCAAGATCTCCTAGAGTTTAAACAGCTCCGGTTATTTCGCTTAAACTTTCTACTTCCATGTCTGTGCTTTTCTCCACGCTCTGCTCACTGGTTTCAAGTGTGCAGGAGTCAAGCAGGAGAAGAAGATGTCACTTCTGTGCACCAATCAGAATTGAGCAACATTTGGATCTGGCTACAGTTGGTGGGCTATTACCGCCACTGTCAGTCAAATCTGCTCAAACCACATTTTTGCTGAACTCTTAAACATAAAATAAAAATACCCAACACACTTAACAAAAAAGCACACTACAGTTATTTTTGTATTAACATTTAATTTTTCTATGTGTGTGTGTGTGTGTGTGTGAAAAAAATGTCTCAAAGTGGATCGCCAGGAGGGGAACAACAAACTCTTTATACAAGTATAGTTTAGTTCTTCTATCTTTCTTTTTTTTTCTTTAAGAGGACTCAAAAGGAAAAAGTCAACTTTTTACATACCATCATACTATTAAATTTGCAAAATATAGCAATAATTTATTACATTTTATCAGTTCATGTAGTGTATCAGTAAAACCTCACCAAGTTAACATTGGTGCACTTGATGGAACTGTCTCATGTAAAGCTTCTATATGCAAACCTACACGATACAATAACAAATAGAATCCAAAACGTTCAGTGGATCTTTGATTTATTTAAATGTTGTTTTCAGCTGACAACATGAGGGATGTCGGGTCCAGAAGTGATACAAGCAGTAAATGTATAGATGTTGATACTGGTTGCAGCCATACTGAGGTATGTCAGCATTTTCCAAAGAATCACAGTGTAGCCACTAACAACAGGGTTTGTCACAAATCAATTACACAGCACCCTAAGCAACTTCCTCACAGTGTTAAGAGAAGGGAGCCACTCAATGTGCTGTAATTACTTCCATCATCATAGAGAGAAAATCCTGTTGGGAGAACCAGGTGAATTTCATCTCCTGCCATCAGCTCCAAGACAACGGAGTTAGAGAAATGCTCAAGGCCTATATTTTCATTTATCTCCCAATTAAACATAATCTGCTGGTTATTCTTGTACATTTGTACACCTATAGCACCAGCTTGGTATCCGCAAGCAGTGAACTGGAGATAGTAGACCCCTTTGACTGGTGCTGTGAAGAAACCTACAGAGTAAGAGAAGAAAATGAAAAACTAACAAATGATTTTTGTAGATTTACATGATCACACATACTCATGTGAGGGGCAGTATGTTACCTGTTGCTGGATTGTAGGCATTGCCGATGTTGGTGAAGACCTTGCTGTATTTCAGGATGATGTCTGTGTTGTATGGTCCAACATTTCCTGCATAACTCAGAGCTGTGTAAAAGGCCACCTTTGGTTTTTCTTTGAGCACAACAAAAGCAAATGTATGTCATTAAACAGCCTGGACAAAATAATGTGTTTGTATCAATGAGCAGAAACAATTATCACCTGCAATTTCTCTCTCCAACTGGTCAATCCTGGACTTGCTGACTAGAAGTTCGCTCTCACTGCTATTCAGTCTGGTCTGCAAGTCTAAAGTCAATGCAATGACAGTGAATTACAGATTCCCTTGATATGTGTTGTAATTTGGCAAAGTTGTGTTTGATTTACTTCTGCTCACTGTGCATCAAACTTTACTACTACAACTACTATAGACTGAAATATGTCCAAAACTGTTGGACGGTTATCAGGAAATGCATGTTCATGTCCCACTCAGCAGGTGCAAATTTTGGGCACTTTGGTATTTGGTCCTTTTGGCTAAACTGTGTCCATACGCAAAGTTTACAAGAGGTTAAAATTATAGAACAGACAATAACAAACCACGAAATGTATGAAACCATCAAGTTTGTCAGTGAAATACCTGCATTCTCTTTTTCTAGGTCACTTGTTTTGCTCTCAGTTGCAGTCAGCCTGGTTTCCAAAGTTATCAGTTCGGTAGCTTGGACTGAGAAACAGAAGGAGGCCAAATTGTTTCTGAATGCTTCAAAACATTTCTAAAGCAAACCCCCCCCCAAAAAACAAACAAACAAAAAAAAAACAACACAACAAGGTCTGTTGTATGTTTTATGAAATGTAGCTAAATTATCCATAGCATGTTGATTTCTAAAGCTTTATCCTTGAACACCTCACCTCATCAACACCCAACAGGATGAATAACCAGTCCGTACCAGAATTCTCTTTCTGCAGAAGCTGCAGGTGCAGCTTGGTGACCAACAGCTCAGCCTTCAGGTCATCCACCTGACTCTCGCTGTCCTCCACTCTGGCCTCCAAGTTTCCCAACTCCACTTTGAGCTCCACCACCATGTCTCTCAGCGTCCTCACCTCCGCCCAGATGTCAGGGGTGGTTTGCTCTGCGGTCTGCTCGGTCGATTCCTCAGCTGCACCTCTTGGAGTTGTCTTCTGAAACTCGCTGAGCTCACCCACCTCACCGAGGCCTCCACCCTCCGCCTGAACCCCTGACCCACACAGAGTGAGCAGCAACGACAGGGAACCGAGAACAACCCTCACTGACCAGCCACGCATCTTTGTGGACGTAGAGTTAGTCTGTCTTATATAGTCTCCAAACTTCAGCTGGCTTAATGAATGGGAAAAACAGCAAGTGTTTTTTTATTTGACAGTTTGATTAAAGGCCTCAGATAATTCAATATGATCTCTGTGCTGGTGAGAAAATACAAGCTGAGGAGGAGGGACATGTGACTACGATACTCTCTCATGTAGTCACAGCTGTGCATACACTGTGTTTACTAATACACACACACAAACACTCAGCGAAACACGCTTATCTTATGGCCTTTCAGTGTGGCTGAGGGTTGCCTGATTAAATTCGGTGAAAAGAAAAAGTAAAGAAAAGTAAAGACTTTTTTACTCGTTCAGAATTATTTATTAATCACTGAATCCAAGAGCAAGTTAGCATTTGTTCTCTTCAGTCCTCTATTGGCAACCAAACAATTTAATGATGTAAATCTGCACATTAAGATGGACCACAAGCCTCAACCTGCAGACTATGGCAGAAAGAGGTTCAGCGGTACTGCTCACTGAAACTCGGTTCTCAGGACTGTTGTCAGTTAATCTTATATGCACTGACCTGACAGGAAGGAGTGTCATGTCTGTGGTCATTCTGTGGCAGACAACTCTGTGATGAACTGTGGCAAATGATGTGGATGACAGCACCAAAGTGCATGACAGAGTATTTAATGTGCTCATTTGTGACCCACAGCCATCAAACTGTACGTCAGGAAGTGTGGAAACAGTCAGCAGCATCCCCACAAACTGTATTGTGTTTTTACAGGTTGTACCATCTTATGTTATTCTTTTAATTTCTATGGGAGCTTCATAGTATTGTATTATTTCTCATAGTGTGTGCATGTTACACAGGCTGAGCATGTGTTTTATATATAATACAACATACTGCAATATATTGCTATGTACACATACTTTTGTAAATATATTTTTTTGTGACTTTACATCGTCAGCATTTGTTTACTTCAGTATTAATATTTATTTAGCCATTCAAAATATTTTCATTTAACAATACTCTTTACGCTTTAATGGCTTTAAATACAAAATGAGTGACTGTCAGTTATCTGAATCTTTGTACTGAGGGTCATGATTCATGATCTCATGACTTCTGAAGTAGCCTGTGTGTCGGATTAATGCAAAAATTAAAGCACTAAAAAAAACCAGAAAAACAAATGACAAATTACACCTTCACAGTTCTCATGTTTATGCAGTCATTTCCTGCTCAGACGACTGAACTGCGTGTCAACAAGTCATGATACATCTGTAGAAATATGAAATGGTTGATGAGGAGGACAACAACAGATATTAACTTCTCTACCACTTGCCTTTGTGTGACACACAAATTATTAAATACAAAACTGAACCACTTAGCCATGAACATTTCAAGTGTTATATAGTTTAGCTATAGTTTCTTATAGAGGTACACAGCACCAGGTATGTAGCCGTCCTCCTGCTCTGACACAGCTCTCTCCCACTCCTCCACCTCAGTGACCTCCACACACGTCCACAGCCCCTCTTCCTCCATCCGCTTGAGCTCACGCGCCAGGGCGACTTTGTATTCCACGTTGTCATGGTTACTTCTGGTTGTCATGCAAACGTAGCCACCTGGTGTGAGATAGGTGACAATGGGGTGGTGCAGTTGATTGTTTAAAATACACCCAGAATAAAGAGGAACTGATTCATAACCAAAGACCAGAGCAGCAGTTGAGAACCTATTCTCACCTGGTTTGGCGGACTTGCACAACTCTCTTACCACGTCCACTGGGACCTGACCAACGCTCAGAGCTCCAACGATCACAACCACGTCAAACAAACCTACAGGAGGTGAAGGTGGAGAAGTAGTATAAATATTTCGAACAAAGACAATCAATCTGAACACAAATAGTGAATAAACTGAGGATCATGTGCTCAATCACGATAATCCCTGTAAAACAATGAAATATTAAAGTACCCCACTGGGCAGGTAGCTGCTCCTCTCCCAGCAGGCACTGCTTCAGGTCCTGGTACAATCCACTCTCTCTGGCCAACTCCAGCATAACCTCGCTTCCATCAACACCCACAAAACGTCCAAATCCATGTGTCTTCAGCTAAACAACAGATTTGGTCATCGATCAGTCGTACACGATGGGTGATTCAAAGCTTTGTGCTGTTCTGAGTCGCAAGTCCAAGAGAGTTAAAACTTACAAGTATTCCAAGTATGGAATTACTTTATCTTGTAAACTGAAACAAGTCAGACATCAACACAAATTAATTTAGTTTTCCTTTGGACAGAGTTTCATCCACGCAAGGTTTTGTTGTCTATCTTGTGACTTCACCTGTTTGGCCACCAGTCCTGTACCACAGGCCACATCCAACACGACAGCCGCCTCGCGATCGCTGCTAAAATGGGAGGAGATGCTGTTCGCTGCCAGACTTGGTGCACGGTAGTCGAGAACAGCCACATCCTATTCAAACGAGTTGCAAGTATGGATGAAAAAGGCAAACGTGAACAGATCTGATTATGATTATTAACTGTGTATAAAAACAACTCATCATATTATCACATGTACACCGCTGAAGCCATTTTTACTTCATAAAACACACAGATACAGAGTGACATAATGTTATATATGTTTTCTCACCTGATCATAGTTCTCTGCCCAGGAGTTGTAGAAGTTGACCTTTTCTGTTGGTGTGGAGCTCTCATGAGCTGATAAAATAACCGCTTTCACTTTTTCAAACGTGTTAGTGACAGCTGACATAATATACAAACCTATTCATCAGAAGAAAGAGGCAGAGACACTGTAGTCAAATGGTAATAACAGCAGATGGCAGAACATTTATTATAGATTGTAAGTTTAAGTGGCAGTGAAACTTAAAGCTCAGTCAGTCTTACTTAACTGGTGATCCTACGAATACAGCTGATCACAATACATTCTGGTTTTGATATGGTTTTACAGTGATTTATTTTATGATTCCTTGTGTAGTTAAAGAAAGCTGAAAATCTGGCGATCTAAAATAAATTCTTTTCGGTAGTTTTATTTCAATTGTTTCACTAACCATAATATTAATCAAATATGGAATATATTTGACACGCTGTGCAGCTATTACACGGAAAGCCACTGTTCAGTTGTATTTGCTTATGTCTGTTATTGAATAACAATAACTTACCGGTACTTGGGAGTTTAAATTACAGTGTTTGGCAGACACGGCTTGTCCGACCTTTACTATAAAAATATACAACCTGCCTGTACAACCACTTATTACCCAAGAGGCAACCAGTAGATGCACGATCTGACAGATTTACCTACAGTAGCCTCACTGTTTTTTTCTGGCTTATTATTTTTCAGAAGTTCACAATCGATAATCAAGTTTGCTCCCAACTTTAGTGAAACAGCATCAATACTTGCTGTGCAAAATGGACCCGGAAGTGACAGCAGCAGGCATATGGCAGCAGCAATATTGGTTATTTGTTCCCTCAGCTAAGACTGGCAGGGGGAAGAATACTTATTCCCTTCTCACATAAAGCTTTTGCCCTCTTACATGCCTGTACATTTTGTTACCTACTTTTAGTTTTATGTAACCAGTAGCTAGACAGATAATTTTGGTCCAGTTTGGATTAGGAGTCCCTACTTCAGTATTCCATATACGCCGCTCCACCAAAGTGTCCAATGTCCGATAACCCTGAAGGAGTCATTTGTGCTTCCAAATTCATGCACATGCGCAGTAGCATTATCCCAAGCTGCTATTCGTGTTCCCACCTGTAGAGTGAGTAGGAATAGGAGTCACAACAAAAAATCTTCTGGAAAGTCCTCCTAACTGCAAGCTAACAAGCCAACTAAAGCACGTAGCTAGCGATAACATTTCAACAGTGGATTCCAAGTGATATTTTAAAGAATTGTATTAGTTTCAAAGTAATCTCGTCCGAGATAACTACTCATTATGGAGATTTACAACTCTTTGTACAACTTGTTGTGGTCCGTTTTCGTGGCTTAGCTGGAAAGCTAACGATATCTAGTAATATCAGTTAGCTTAGCATTGGTCTTCCCATCAAAAAGCCCTGCCTCTTCTCAGCCTTGTTTAACGGCAGAAGTTTGTAACTTTACTCGCTGGTAAAGGGGCTCATATATTACTCGTTTCAGCTGCGTGTTGTCTTTGGCAAAGAAGTGACAGTTAAGCGTAGGTAATGTGTTTTTCTGTAAAACACTAACTTCTTACCGCTTGTTAAGTGTTAGGGAATTACCACGTCCAATAACAGTTAGCGTTAACTGTTATAATGTACCTTTTTGATTATTATCTCTATCCATTTTATCTTTTGTAATATGTCCTGTCTTGTCTTGAAAGTAGTTATGCTTTTACAGTACTTAGGTTGTTTTTTTTCTACAGGTTTCTGTGACAGCAACACCCACAAAATGTCTATCCTAGGATTAAAGAAGAAACAGCCAAAGACTTTCAAAGTCAAAGTTATCACCATGGATGCTGAAATGGAGTTCAGTTGTGAGGTATGGATTTATTTTGTCAACCTTTTAGCCCTAAAAGATGCTTCCTCTATCTCTTTATGGATCAGCTTATTATTTTTCCAAACAGTAGTGCAGCCATGTATGTGTTTGTATGTACTATAACCATTAATTGATAAAACACATGAAATTAGCAATCTCACATTTATGGATAGGCATGCAAAAATCACCTGAAATATACATATTAATTAATAATTGTTCGGCACATGTCATGGTGTGCCGACGTTGCAGTGGACTTATTTATCAGGTTTTTCATATAACCATTCATTGTTGTTATCTAAGACATACCAACTTGAAGATGTCATCTAACTTCTTTGGGAGAGCATCAGTCAGGGTTTCCCAGAGGAAATCGTTTAGTAGATGATGTAAGCTGCCCAGATCCTGACCCATCTCATAAAACAGCTTTTCTAAACAGCCACACATATTAAATATGTGACTACATGATATAGTATTTCTGCTTTTCCCCCTGAATGTTAGTAATTTTTTCTAATAAAGTGTATGCATTTTTATATGAAATATTAATGAATATGGTCTGTCTCACCTGAAATACAGTTGTAAATAAGTTGCATTAAGATTTTGCCATTAAATTTTAAGTACGAAGAGAGCAGGAGTTAATATTTTGGTTGCTTTGGCTAGTTTTTGGGAACAAGGGATGTAAACCAGCATATTTTCAGTACTTAGCTCACTGGTCTTTTGATCACTCACTGTTTTTTTGTTGTTTTTTTTCACAGGTGAAGTGGAAAGGTAAAGACCTGTTTGACCTGGTGTGTCGCACTGTTGGTTTGAGGGAGACCTGGTTCTTTGGACTCAGATACACAGTAAAGGACACCTATGCCTGGCTGAAACCAGAGAAAAAGGTGAGTGAAAGTTATTAAAATAGGAGTGTTGTCACTGGGATGCTACCCTTTCAGGTGATTTCGACTTTCAAACCTTTTTAATATCCAAAACACTTCCATGTAACTGAGGTTATGATGGCGTTTTTGTCAACAGTCTGTCAGCTGTGGATGATAATGTGCGTTTACTTTTAGCACTTTAGCATAACGAGCTCCGTACGGTTTTCAAAACAAAGCCAGTGACCTGATGAAGAGATTAACAGCGGGCAGAGTGGCTGAAGAAGAAGCATGTTCTGCTTGTTTGGCATTTTGATAAGTTGGTCACACGGTCTCAGTTTTGTTGCAGTCAGTTATATAATGCGGTGTGTTGGTATCTAATTGTGCTGATCATGACGTGACATTGCGGCTTGAGTGAGAGCCTGATCTAAGAAACACATTACTGTGCACCTTTCCTCTGTGTTTCTTCTACTTTTATTTATGGTATTGTATTGTATTGTATTTTATGTGCTCACCAGGTCTTAGACCAGGAAGTTCCAAAGGACTCTCCGATAACATTCCATTTCCTGGCTAAATTCTTTCCAGAAAAAGTAGAAGAAGAGCTTGTACAAGAAATAACTCAGCACCTCTTCTTCTTACAGGTAATTCAGCCAGTAGTATTCTTTGGCCTGATCTTTTTTGTCTACTTTTTTGGTGGTTTTATTTTTATAAATAAGTAGAATTCATCTCTGTGTGTTAGAAAACTGAATGAAAAGCTTTTGCTTTATTCAATACATGTTCTACATGTCCTCAAACTCTTGTGTAGGTGAAAAAACAGATATTAGATGAAGAGATATTCTGTTCCCCTGAAGCCTCTGTTCTGTTGGCATCATATGCTGTCCAAGCCAAGGTAAGAAGTACATGTATTCAAGGTTAATGCCTGCCTGATTCTAATGTTGTCCAAAGTATCAATACTTTGTTAAAACTATATGATGTGCAGATTCGATGGTGTTGAAAGTACCCAAGCTATTAAAAACAGATCTGCAGTCAGTTTTCCAACACAGCACTGCAGAGATATTAACATTATTACAGGTGTGTTGGTGCTGGATGTGTTCACTGACTTTGTCTAAACCATCACGACTAGTAGTGATCACCAGTAGTTTGTATTGATTTTTCTGATATCTTACCTGTATGCCAAAACATTTTGCCCTTTAAATTCTACCTGAAATTCACAGTTAATGATTTATCTAAAATACAATTCAGAGTAAAAGTTTTGATCAGTTTTATTCAAAGAAGCTCTCACAGAGGGAGCTCATTCATGAGACCAATGAATAAAAAAAATATATTTTTCCTTTTTGGGGATTAATTATTGTCCTCAAAAGAAGGGCAACTTATATACAAAGCAGATCCTTATGATAGTGAATAAATCTTGTGTTTTATTTTCAGTGACACATATGCATCTTTATGCTACTGTACAGCATTAATGTTTCACATTTTTTTCTCTCAATCTCAATCACAGTATGGGGACTATGACCCAAACTTTCACAAGCCGGGATTTCTTGCACAAGATGAGCTTTTGCCAAAAAGAGTAAGTATATTGTACAGTACTGTACATTTGAAATAATGAGAGGTTCATGTATTGTAATCACTAACAGCAGTTAGATAATGTTTTTGTACTTGTGTGTGCATGTATGTTTTTCCTTCGACCCTGTGCCTGTATTTCAGGTGTTGATGCAGTACCAAATGACAGCTGACATGTGGGAGGAGAAGATCACAGCTTGGTACGCAGAGCACCGAGGCATTGCCAGGTAAGACTGACCCAGGACATGTGAAGAGAAATTAACACCTTTACAAAAGTTCTAGTCCTCGATTGTGTGGTTGAAGCATTATTATTATATCATGGTTCGGATATCCTTATTTTTACACTGTTCGTGCAGGGATGAGGCTGAGATGGAGTACTTAAAAATTGCTCAGGACCTTGACATGTATGGTGTCAGCTACTTTGCCATTACTGTGAGTGTAAATTACTGTGCCATGATGTTTTGTAAATTTTGCATGGTATTGTGAAAAATACAACCTTCAACATTACTGTCATGTTGGTTTACATCTCTGTTTTATACATCACATTGACAGCAAAACAAGAGAGACACAGACCTTTTACTTGGAGTGGATGCTCAGGGTCTTCACATCTACAGCCCAAACAGCAAACTCAATCCTAACAAGTCCTTTCCATGGAGCGGGATTCGCAACATCTCTTACAGCGAAAAAGAGGTAAATACAAGCAGTGAACTGTCTTCTGATATTTTGATTCAATCAGGACATTCTACATTTTTGCTAGGAAGGGGAAAATGGGTGCAACATCTTTTTAAATACACATCCAGTGTTTTCATGCCAAAACATAGAACTGTTTGTGAAACCTGTAACCTTTCAGGATAAAATTTTCACTCTGACCAGTTAGTTGTTGAGAACTATTGTCAATAGTTCAGAAAAACTGAACTTTCCCAATGTTCCAGTTCACAATCAAACCCCTGGAAAAGAAGAAAGATGTTTTCAAGTTCTACTCATCTCAACTGCGTGTCAACAAGCTGGTTGGTTTACCTCTTTGTTTGTGTAAATGTTCAACTATAACCAAGTTCTGTGAGAGTTGTATGAATGAAGATATCAATGGTGTGTCTCTCCTCTGTCTCTAGATCCTGCAGTTGTGCATTGGGAACCACGATCTGTTCATGAGGAGGAGGAAGGTGGACTCAATTGAAGTGCAGCAGATGAAGGCTCAAGCTAAAGAGGAGAAGGCCCGCAAGAAGGTCAGCGCTCTACTGGTCATCTCCACTGGTCAGCTCCACTGGAGACATGAGAGTAACACATTTGATTTAGATATACAGTGGGCATACATATGGGAGCTGCAGCCATTTTTTTATTTGGTCATGGTTGGTTGTTTTTCACTTTATCTGGGTTTCTTGGCGTTCATCTAGATGGAGCGTCAAATTCTGGCACGGGAAAAACAGATGAGGGAAGAAGCAGAACGGGCAAAGGAGGAGATGGAACGAAGGATTTTCCAGCTGCAGGATGAAGCACGACTGGCCAATGAGGCACTGGTGAGAGGTTCATCGTTGTCATGAGATAATTTTTTAGTTCTCTGTACTTTGGGGGGTGGGCATCTGTTTGGGCAGTAAGCTTGAACATTCAAACACGGTGGTAATTAATTATGTTTTAGAGCCTGATTTCATCATATGAATCCCTAGATTCATCCACAAATCTCGTACCCTTAAATCTTAAATCTTACACTAAACACGAACAATTAAAAAACGTTTTTTAACTGTTACAAGCTGCGATCCGAGGAGACAGCAGACCTGCTGGCCGAGAAGGCCCAGATTGCTGAGGAGGAGGCCAAGCTGTTGGCCCACAAGGCTGCAGAAGCAGAGCAGGAGAGGCAGAGGTTGGAGGTCACTGCCTTGAAGACCAAGGAGGAGAAAAGACTGATGGAGCAGAAGATGAGGGAGGCAGAGCAGCTGGCTGTCAAACTGGTGGAGCAGTCTGAGAGGAGGTCTGGATTCACCTTGGCGGGTGTCACATTTGTTTTACTTCACTTACAGCGTTTCTGTATACATTACGTTTATCATATGTTTCGTTTAATTTGATTTCCACACAAATCAAATTACAGTGTCCAGTAAGTTTGCAGTGAATAAATGAAGTACTTTTAATGACAGTACTGAATGTTTCATGTGAGACTGCAAGGGTCCACGATGATCTGCCAGATCCAGGGAAACTTGTTGTACAGTAAAGGAGAATTCCACTTTGGCATTGTACTGAAACATTCTAAGACTCACGATGGACAGTTACTATCAGAGATATTGTGTTTTGGTTATTAGCATTTTGCTATTAATACTGCATGCTTATAACATGATTTACTGTCTTTCATCAACCTCTGGTTCCAGGTTGAAGGAGGCAGATCACCTGAAGCAGGACCTGACTGAGGCAAAGGATGCTGAGCGGCGAGCCAAACAGAAGCTGTTGGAGATCACCAAAACAACTTACCCTGTACTGTGATGATGATACTGTTTCCTGTGTGCTCTCTGTGACACTTTTGGGTCTTTTTGGTGAACGAATGAATCCAGTTTAATTTTTTTGCGCAGGTTTTTATTCAGGTTATTACTGTTTGTTCAGAGAAATAAAACAGAAAAAAAAGAAAATATGGGGCAGGAATGCTATGTCCACTGCCACAACAAATATTTCTAAATGTTTTATAATAGAATGGATTTAAATGGGAAGGAATAGTTTGGTGTCATTTTGTCTTAAATTGTCAAATAATAATTACGTTATTATATAGAACTTGTCCTGCTGATAGTGTCCATTATGTTAAGCTTTGAGTTTTTTACCACTGTGAGTGAAAATATGCTTTATTGAGTGTGATGACTTTCTTGGCATCCGCTTGTCGTTCTTCCAGCTCATAGCAGCCTACTCTGCTCCCCCGGCTCCTCCTGCTCCTCCTGAAGCTCCTGACTTTGGCTATGAATCGGCATCTACGTGTCTCGACTTCAAGGACTCCGACATGAAAAGGCTGTCTATGGAGATCGAGAGAGAGAGGTGAGTTTAAATCCCCTGCAGTGATACTTTAGGAAGACAAGTTGAGATCTGCTTACTTACATCTTGCCGTGTATTATTGCAGACTGGAATACATGGAGAAGAGCAAACACCTGCAGGACCAGCTGAAGGAGCTGAAGACTGAGATCGAGTCTCTGAAGCTGGAGGAGCAGCAGCAGCAGCAGCAGCAACAACAACAGCAGCAGCAGCAGCAGCAGCAGCAGCAGCAGCAGACAGGCATCTACAACCTCCGCAGTGAGGCGAGGGGATACGTCCAGGAGCCTGTCTACATACCTCACAGCAATGTACGTATGATCGTGTCACATGATCATCTTCTTAGTATTTTTATTGTTACTGGTATTATTAGTCTGAGTGATGCTCACCTGCTGTTAGTCAGAATGAATAATACAGTAAATTAATCAGTGAATTATGTCCGACAATCCAAATTTTTTCTATTGTTTCATAATGAGCTTGTGTAGACCACAGCCAGCTGATTGCATAGCAGCGTTGGACTTCCTAATTGAATTAATCAAAGCATGATGTTAACTGCAGTGCCAAACATATTTGTCCCAAACAGAAATAAGGAAAAATAAAGTTCTTGAAGTGTAAGCATATTCCTCTGTGCTTTAATGTACAGATATTTGGCTTTATGTTGAACAACACAACAATAAAAGCTCAGGCAGTTTCCACATGCATAGAAATGCTGGCAAGCCAAATGATCTTGTTTCTGAGTAGCCTAACTTATCTCGAAGATCACAACATTGAGTGTGGTAGGACCTCCTAGAAGATTTAATTACATCAGCAGTGATGTTTACATCACTGTGTACATACTTACTGTCTTTGAGTGTTTAATCACATCTTAAATGTTCATTTTTCTTTACGATGATTTCAGCCACCTGTGCTGCTCTCTCAAACTACTAAATCTTGTCTTGTTTTGCAGCGAAACTCTGCCTACATGTCTCAGATGGCCTTTTTTGAAGAAGTGTGATTCTAGTTAAGCAAGTTGAGGACGGACGGCACCAACTGTTGTGACTCAGAGCTTTCTCGAAATGTTCGGTTAAGTTTTTAACAGACTGACGCATACGTACTCCATGACTGTGTGTGTCGGAAAGATTTTAAATCTTTTCGCAACAACAACAAACAGCCGCTCGCTGTTTTTTCTGCTTACACGGGCTGTCATGCAGGTTGTACCTCCTGCCATACTAAAGCACCTTCGTTATGTCTTTCATATGTAATAAACACATTAACATGTGTTAACACTGATTCAGGATATGGTGCTGAAGACGGACGTACAAACGAGTTTCAATTTGCTGGTGTATTTTGACGGTCGGATAAAGAATGATGCCTTATTGAAAACTTCACGTTAAAGCCTTAACATCATTTTAGGACAGGGATTAAGGTCAGTTTTTTTGGGTTTCTGTTTCTGTTTTTGGAAATTATGAAAAGTTATAAATAACTTTAAGATTTTTAAATATAGACGCTTTTCGTCATTTTCTTTCAAACGAGTTAAGTGTTCTTCAAAATTGGCTTAAAATGGTTTGTTAAAGAAACTACCGAAGATACCTGAATTCTGATTACATTTCACAAGCTATTATTTAATGTAGCGTTAAACATTAGAAATTCACTGAAGATTGATCGTTGATGTATGATGTGGACGATAAAAAAACAAAAACAAAAAACGACAAGCAGACGTGTGCAGGGACACTTTGCTGAACATGTTAAATGCAGTGTTTGATCTTTGTTGTGGTCTCTGGTGTTCATTAACTGCCTTTACCGCTAGCAGCACACAGGTGACTTTATTGTTTCAAGTGCCTCAGTGTTATATTTAATAGTAACGTGGTACACAGTTACAAGCTTGAGCTCTGTCGTTTTAAATTTTTATGTTTTGTACTAGTCTGTTGATGTGCCTTTAACTTTATTTTTTACTCTTATGATCTGAGTTACTAAGGTTTTATTTGGTATCATTGTGCTCATGCGTTTAAGCATTAGGGTTACTTAAGTTTGGGGCTGATGTCATACCCTGACTGATTTGCAGAGCAGCAGATTGACGTCTTGTGCAGTCTCTTTTAGTGCAACTTCTTCTCAGGGTTAGTGTTGGAGACAATCACTGCAGGTAGAATCTCATTGTTTTTTCTTCCCTGAGATGTACGTTATAGTATCTATCAATGCCGACCTTTTTAAACAAGTTATTTTCATTCAAACTGCATAAGTTCAGTAGTATTTTTTTATTATTATTATTCTACTTAAATCCTAAAGGGAGAGGCTGGATGCCACATTTAAAGCCGGAGATTCCCATAGAAATGTTCTTTTTTCATTGCGGCGTTGCCTAAGCGCTTCAGTTTGCATCTTAGACCTAATTTATTTGTGCTGTAAATCCTTCAGTAACTTCACCATACATACTTTCTTGAGGTTTATCACTGTGGGGGACTTGTAATTTAATGTTTACTTTATGATTCTATAATTTTTCCTGCCAAATTCAAGCCCTGTGTTGGAAAATATTTTTACATCTGGAATAATGTTACACCATGTGGGATTAGGTTCACTCTAACAGTATTTCTGTTTTGCCTGGTGTTTGTGCAGACTAAGGAATTGTCTCATTGATAATTATAGGATTGTTCTTCCTAATGTGTCAGTGAAATGCAGTCACATTAACTACAGAGTGAACACCCACATCAGGGCCACACAATCCTCTAAATGTGTAATTTTAATAAAACAACATTCTTAAAAATTCGTTATCTGCATTTGAATCAGTCAAAATACTTGCAAATACTCCCATGTCTGATAGACTGATGGTGGCTATGACTTTTGATGAAAAAAGATACATCATGCCCAGCAATATTTGAGATTTGGACAAGGAGGGATGGTGCAAAATGCCATGTTAGACTTTTTACAGATGAGTCCATGCCATTCATAGTTATTATATCACTGTAGACCTGTCTAAAGGTGATTTCCTTCTAAATTTTTCAGGCTTGCTCAGTTGTGCATAGGATCTGCTATCATTCAGGACTGAAAATTAAAATTTAGAGAAGGTAACAAGTGACTTCAGGCACATTCATTTTTAACTTAAATTTCACGATGTTGCTATTTAGTGGAGCCATTTAGTGGAGATTATCCTGCATTAAAATCAGTTTCTGCAGAGCACACATTTTTTCTTGAGCAAATTTGAAGATAAGTTTTTCTAATGTTGAAATTATTTCAGACCAAAAAAGTTTCTTTGTATGGGAACCGAACCTTTTTGCTCTTAGTGTGACACAGACCTACAGAGATACATACACTTATGGGAGTTCATGTCAAATAAATAAGAGTCACAGGAATTCTGATGAGGTATTGATCGATTGTGAAAAAAGTACATTTTTATATTTGATTGTTTAATGGCAAATTTAGTCTACAAAAATGTAAAGTTAATAAAAATATCATTGAAATACTATAAAATACCCCTGATCAAAGTTCAACAGTCTGAATGATGTTTTTATTTGTCCCAGCTGAGTTGAAGTATTTTGGTTACCACCAGAGGGCTCACTAGAACATATATTGACATTTTCAAGGCTTCTGTGGTTTAAATGAATGTTTTGTGAGATTAAAAAAAAAAAAAAATCATAATATAAAATGTAAAAGATTTTTACAGAGTTCTGACAGAGGACAGTTTCTGTATTAATTTTTGATATATCAGAGAGAGTGAAAGAAAGCGTAAGACAGTGAAGAGCTGACTCAGCTAACACACTAAAAGGACTTAGCATTAGGATGAGTGTGTTTGTATTAGTAAACATGGAGTATGCTCAGTTATGAGTACATGAGGGTTTTTTTTTTTTTTAGTGAAAGTTTTCCTCCTATATCAGCTTTTTTTCACAGAGATCATATTGAGTCAGCTAAGGCCTTGATTCAAACTGTCCAACAAAAGCACTTGTTACCTGTGTGAAGATGTGTAACTGCACGGTGAGGGTTCTCGGTTTCCTGTTGTTGGGGTCAGGGGTTCAGGCGGAGAGTGGAGGCCTTGGTGAGGCTGGTGAGCTCAGCGAGTTTCAGAAGACAACTCCAAGAGGTGCAGCTGAGGAATCGACCGAGCAGACCGCCAAGCAAACCATCCCTGACGTCTGGTTGGAGGTGAGGACGCTGAGAGACATGGAGGACAGCGAGAGCCAGGTGGATGACCTGAAGGCTGAGCTGTTGGTCACCAAGCTGCAGGAAGAGAATTCTGGTACGGACTGGTTATTCATCCTGTTGGGTGTTGATGAGGTTTTACTTTTACAGTGTGAGGTGTTCAAGGATAAAGCTTTAGAAATCAATATGCTATTGATAGGATCATTTAAATTATTTTTTAGAAATTCATTGACGCGTTCAACAAAAATCAAACCTTATCTGTTTCTCAGTCCAAGCCACCAAACTGATAACTTTGGAAACTAGGCTGGCTGCAACTGAGAGCGAAACAAGTGACCTAGAAAAAGAGAATGCAGGTATTTCACTGACAAACATGATGGTTTAAAAAGTTTTGTTGCTTGTTATTGTCTGGATTGTTATTTCAACCTGCTGGATATGTACATGTTTCGTAGTAATTGTTTCAGATAATTTAAAAAGGTAAAAACATCTAAAGAAGTGTTGATTTTTTTTTATTTATTTTTTTTAGAAATTTGATCAAAAACTAAATTGGTTTTACAAGATTTGGACCTGATGATGACAGTTAAAAGATCACCAAAGTGAATACGATTCAAATTTTAAGGTGATCTATCCAAAGTTTGAGACTGTTCACTCAAAACTGTCAACCTCATGATGGTGCACAGAGGAAAAGTTCGGGGGAGGGGGGATCACTAGAGTCAGTAGGATTCATCCTTTGGCGACTGTGTTGTGTGTTTAAAATTTAATGTCAGTCCTAAAATAACTTGTGAGATATTTTAGTCTGGACCAGCAGTGAACCGACGGACAGACTGATGTTCCTAGAGACATTCCTTAGCTACTTGCAATAAGTACTGAGCTACATGTAGAAAGGAACAGTCTCAACATTTGCTAATCATATTTTGACTAATAGCACTCTGGCCTCTCTTTCCATAAAAGAAAAATTAATAAAAAAAAACCCAAAACTTAAGAATCTGTGTAATCTTAACCAAATGTTAGCTGCACATCTCAGATGAAGAATCATTTGCATGAATCTTCTTTAAGAGTCATATTTTTTTGCTCTTTTACACAGCTCTGAGTTGTGCAGGAAATGTTGGACCATACAACACAGACCTCATCCTGAAATACTGCAAGGTCTTCACCAACATCGGCAATGCCTACAATCCAGCAACAGGTAACATACTGCCCCTCACATGAGTACGTGTGGTCAAGTAAATCTGCACAAATCAGTTCTTTCTATGTAGGTGTGTTCACAGCCCCAGTCAAAGGGCTTTACAGCCTTCAGTTCGCTGTGTGCAGTCACTGTGCAGGTCATGTGGGAGTTCATGTATAAAAGAATAAGCAAAGGATTATGTTTAATATGAAGAGGGTTTTGAGTATATCAGAACTGTGCTGTCTTACAGGAGATGAAACTCTCCTGGTTCTCTCATCACACTTTTCTGTCTATGATGATGTAAATAATCTCAGCTCCTTCAGCGGCTCCCTTCTCTCCCCGCTGTGAGGAAGTTGTTCAGGCCATTGTGTGATTTATTTGTCACAAACCCTGTTGTCACTGAGACATAATGTGATTTTGAATCTGACTTCCCCCTTGTGTCACGTGAAAACAACATTTGAATAAATCAACAATTCATTCATGCACCGTCCATGCAATGAAACACATGACATGAGAGAAGCAAGTCTGGTGAAAACAGGTTAGTCCTACAGAACTGCCATCTGGTGTACTGGGAGTTTTCCTAGTGGGCCTTTTGACAAATGGGGCTGATGAAATGCAAAATATACATATTTTTACATAACCTCAGTGCCTGCTTAAATAAAAATGAGAAGTGTGGCTGACTGGCCTAGGCAAGTGAGCCTCTGGCCATCTGTCAGCCTCTCGCTCCCAGCCAGTTTTGGTTAGGGTTAGATGAAATATTTGGATAGATACTGTAGTGGAGCTAGATGGGCCAAAAAAAAAAAAGTTAGAGAGAAAGTCAAGGTGGTGCTGCAAAGTGGAGAGATAAGAGGCCGAAGTGCCGTGGCCAAGTGTTTTAGAATAATAAATTATTCATTTGGCGAAGAGGCTTTAGGGATAAGATAAGCAGGGTTTGAGCTTGACTTCCTGGCTACTTTGCTGTATTGGATGCATTTTGCTGAAACATGTTCAGCCTTTCGTAATGTCAGTGCACTCGTTAGTACAACATGTTTCCTGAGCAGTCGCAGTCAGAATGGCGCAAGACATTTAAAAAAGACTAAAAGGTTGACTTGCTGCAGCAAACTCTGCTCTACTGCATGAAAAAATCCCATTCTTGTGGAAAACCTTCCCAGTAGAAGCTGTTATAGCTGCAAAGCTGTCTGTGCATTTTGAATGCAATGAAGTCCCTGTTGGTGTCAAGGTCAAGTGTCTCAATACTTTTGTAGATATAGTGTAAGCATCTAACCAGATTGTGCAAAGAGTAAGAAATGTGCATATATATATATATGTATATGTATATATGTGACTGCAGTTTCAAACACAGAATAAAAGGGTTAGTGTGAATGAACCCCTCAGGCCCTGGCAGTATTTTGCACATGGACTGTCCAACACTACACTATGACATTATAAAGAAATGAAGTAGAACTGGGTCAACATCAAATGACTACTGCTTGGAAACACTTTACCCAATTGGCAGATTTTGGTTGTCCTTTCCTTAGTGTCTTCTAACTTTTGTTTATTTTTAACGTGTGGAGGGAAAAAAAAGCTAAAATGAAGGCGAGGTATGTGCTCCAGAACAACAACAACAACAAAAACATTTCCCTGCTATAAAATATCTTTAAGGGCCTTTTCCTGCATGAACTGTCTCAATGGCAATGATGGATCTGCCAGGATGAGATTATGATTACACACAAAAAAGGATTTTTCTAAGAACTAAAAGAAGAGAGATAAGTGGATGAGGGAGAGGGCTTCCCTCACAGGGACTCATCACAGCATGATGTCCAGCAGCCACAGGAATATCAGATTTGGGAGAATGAGTATCATTCACAGAGTTCATTCTGCCTAGAGATGGGTTTGCTATGTCTTTATCTATGGAAACCCTGAGACTGTTTCTCCCATCTGTTTTAGCTGCAATCTGTCCCATGGCATTTGGCACACAGATTAGAGTAATAGGAGAGAAGGGGCAGGGGTACATTTAGAGACTGTGAATTGCATTCTAGCCAGCGCTGAGTGGACAGGAAGGGCTACAACGACATAAAGGAGTGAAATCACGTCCTACACAGAGAGAAGAAGAGAATAGGCCTTTGAAGGGGTTTTGCTGTGAAGGCATTTAAAGGAGTGAAATAATTGGATGCTGGAGGCCTCGTCTCAGCAAAAGCAAGAATGCAAACCTCATTCTTTCCATGAGTGTGAGACATGTGGAGGAGGTAAAGTCGGGTGACAGGGGGTTGTCATCAAGGAAAATCGCTACCAAGGGGTTTTAATACCTTTTCTCTCACACTACGCAGTCAATATAAACAGAATTAGGGCATTTTTTTTTTCTAGTGCAATTGTACTGTATCTTGGGAAGAAGCCAAGTAATCCAGGTACCACGGGCTCTACACACTGTATTGCTCCTTCAGTGATATTGATCCTTTCATGGCTACTCTGCTCCGTTGCAGATGAAAGCAAGCTGCTTCCCTGCTTGGTATCACCCCGGTGAACTTGGCGACGGATGAATGAATGCCTGAGAAAGAAATGGAGGCAGAACGGTTGAATGTAATCCCAAGTCTTACTCCCATCCTGCTCTTGCCACAATTGGACTGTGGTTTAGAGAACAATAGGACAAGGACTGGACAGACTTATCCTCATTCATCCTCATTCAGTTTATGGTAATAGACTTGAGATGAGTTTAGGTATGTTTCATTCAAATGTGTCACAGAAAATCTATTCTGATTTAGTAGTGAAGCTTAAACCGAAGTCCAAGCTACTGGAAGTATCCCAGTTTTTACTTTGTCATCCCCCAAAATTCAATATTTCCCAAATGAATGTTCAGAAGTCATATAGTACAGAACAGATGTTAGTATACTGAAGTAAAGAGTGGTTCTGGTTACTGTGCACCATTGGTGACTGTATTTAGATTTACAATCAGAAGTCTACAATAAGGTTTAGATCAGAGTCCTGTTTTGTAAGGATTTGGAGAAATAGTTCCAATATTCTAGGAAATATTTTATTCACCTTCTTTCCAAGACAAGAAAATCAAAACCACTGCCGTGTCTGTGCATTTAGTATATTGCTGAAGAATTAGATAATTAGCTCAATGAAAACACTGAAGACAGGGGGAAACAGCTAGCCTGGCCCACAACCCAAGAGATGTGTGAAACAGTCTACACTCCCTTGTGAGGATGATTTTACACTTGCAGTTGCTGTTCTTTCAGCTTGTGTCATATGCACATACTTGGTTTCCAGCAATGTTCAAACCCAGAAAAATCTGCTGTTTGTTCAGTTTAATGGTACATTCCATCTTGTCGCTGTTACTTCAGAAAGTAAGTCAATATTTCATCGTATGAGACGGCTTTTCATCGTCAATGGTGGTTGTTTGACAATGAAGACAACAACTCCTGTGATTCCATGTTACTCATGTCTTTTGTTTCATTTTTGTAGAGAGATCGTTAACTGCAGAAACAAAGTAATGTTCAGTGAACATCCCTACAAAAGCAAATCAGCATTAGCTTTTCAGAGGCATTTGATGTGAGGTCATTACAAATTTTGGCGGACACAAATTTCCATATTTCAACTATTAGGGCTGACATAACCCCCCCATTACTCAGAGATTACACACTTGTGTGAGAGAGCGTGTTTGCATATGCTAGAACTGTCTGTGTCTTTGTGTGTGTGTGTGTGTGTGTGTGTGTGCGCCTCACATCAGTCATCTTGTCAAGTCATCTTGTGCCGATGGGAATCCTCTAATCTGTCAAAATCTGTCAACACTTGGCTGCATGGGACAAATGACAGATGCAGACTGGCTGTTTTATATCTACAGGGCTTGTTCCAGTGTAGTCCATATGTGTGCAACTGTGTGTGTGTGTGTGTGTGTGTGTTACATCTTCTGTCTTTGTTGAGTCAAGCCCATATATGGGTACTGTTTTGTTACTGTAATCACCATGCAGCCTCAGACGGGACTAACCAGGCAGCAATATGAGAACTTCATTTTTCATTGTATATCCTTTCCATTTGACTTGACGCAGTGACACTTACTAACAGGAGGAAGAGATATGCTTTTATTTTGATTCAAACGGGCCGTTAGAGCCTTTTTGGTGCAACTCACAGCCAGTAGCTTCTTTAGCTGATAAACTTTGTCAATGAGATGCAAATCCATGCAGCACTGAGGAAGGAAAAAGCCAGGAGAGCTGGGCTACTGCACACACACACACACACACACACACACACACACACACACACACACACACACACACACAGACACGCAAATGGTCATGTTTCCATCTCCTCAGAAGACTACATTGGCTTACATTCATTTCCTGAAGACTGACACCAAATCTAATCTTATCCCAAGCCTTCACCCTAAAATGTAATGCTTTATATTGTGGGGACTTGAGTTTTGTCCCCAAAAGAAAGGCGAGCCCTCAATGTGAATGTGTAAACAGATTTATTTCCCTGCACAACATGAGTACACACACAGAGAACATTAAAGCCTAACTTTCCCGTTCAAATGCTTCAAACATACATGTTTTTCCCTAGACACTGCATGGTAAAAACATCTCTCTTTTCGATCAGTCACTGACTGATGCCCTCACCACCGCTGTCAGCTGCAGCACGTCAGACCCGTCTGGGCATCCCGAGCACAAACTCAATCAAGCCAATCATCCTCACAAAATCTAATCACTCTGCAATGTAGGTATTCCATGTGGGGCTTTATTCAATAACAGAAGAATTATATCCATTTCAGCTTTAGGATATATCATGACCAAACATTTTCAGTTGACTCAGTTGGACTGAAGTAAATAGGATTTAGTTTGTTAATGTTATTATCACAATCAATGGTAAATGTTATATCTAGAGATTCTTTTATACTGATGAGGAGAATCCGGGAGAGAGTGAGAGTCACAGAAACAGAATAAATTACCTATTTTGAAAAGAAAACATTTTCAAACATGTGTCTAACGGTTGCCATTTTCTCTGCATTAAACGAGAACCTCTGTTTTCATGCAGAATTTTTATCAAATGACCTGTAATATCAGTGAGTATAAAAACATTTTGTTATTTTCTTTCTTTCCTTTACCTGTTGTTGAATTGTCACTAATACTGAGCTCAGACTAGACGGTGTATTTTAAGATAGTGACTGTGTCAGGTTAGGCCATCATAGATGCATGAATACTTGTCATGACTCAGCCAAAATACACTGCAGACTTCGTGCTGGACACCAATAGGTGATCGGTAAAATGACAGGAACTGACTTTACTGTCACACCTGATAGCACCAGCATCAAATATGTATGTACTCATGGCTGTATGAATTAAAGTGAGCCTGGAGCAATTTATCGTCACTCGGTGGTGAAGGTGGGTTCAGTCATTCCCTTCTCTGTGGGACATAATGTGCATATAATAATGCTGAAGAGTGATCTGTGCACCTTTGGGTCTATGGAACATAAACTACTGTGGAAGCTGTCCAACTTGGAGAGAATAGGTTAAAAAAAAAATCTTTAGTTTTTGATATTTTGAGGCATCCCAGGTGCTGCACTGTCCTTCTACCTGGAGCAAAGTTTCTGCCTAAATGTAGCACAAAATTTTAACAGTAAGTTTTCAAGCAATCAACAAAAGGAAATACTGATTTATTTGTGTCAACTACTTGCACTGGTCTGAGTGCATCAAGATAGTCTTTGGCATTAAATCTCCACTCTGGTGCCATTAAACTGTTGCAGAAGAAGAAGAAGCAACAAGATGACATCCCGATATGCAGTAAGACTCTGGATTTACTGCATGTAAACTTTAAGACCCATGACAGGATAAAACTAGCAACTGTCCTGCCCAACTTTCATCTCTGTTTCCGATGTATTTCCATACTTATTAGGCTGACATCAGGTAGTCTGATCCCAGCATTAGCCTCCTATCCCTCTGGGGAAACACCTGGCTGATCCATCCTAAGCTGCCATCAAAGCCACAGCAACATACTTACGGCTAGTCATCTTACATAAGCCTGGGATGGGAAGAGTCACGCAAGACGAGCCATGTGGTCACATCACCGCTCAGTGATTGGAGTTAGAGGTCACGTTTTGCTTTGCTTCGCAGATCTGGTGAAGGTGTCGGCTGTGTCAAATTAGATATTGATCTAAATTTTGTGTGCGAGCTCATTTGTGGGCACTCTTCTTTTTCCGTACTTCCAATAATCTATTTATCTAAAAACTTTAAGCATCTGTTAATTGCAGATCAATTCTTTAGACTCTTTTTCGATATCAGGTTCCCCAGCATTTAGTTATTAGCCAGCATATTTAATGTCCTCTCCTTTACTCAAGTGTGTGTGTGTGTGTGTGTACGTGTGTGTGTCATGCATTTAACAAATATTAGTGGATCGATTCTCATTTGTGTGGACAGTCCCTGAATGTGAAGGTTGAGTTTTCCTTTATCTGCTGCACAGCTCACCAGCATAAGGTGACGCTGATAATGTGAGGAAGGATCAATAGGACACGATACTGTCAAACCAGGAGCTAATGAGGCATCTCCACACTCACAGCTTCATGTGTGTGTGTACTGATATCATTCTGAATGCATTTTGTGCAAGGAGAGACAAACAAAACAGTTTTTACTGTAAGTTAGATAGACTAGACTAGATAGAAAGACTTCAGTTTCTTTTCAATAGAAGTTATCTTCCTTTTCACCACTTTTGTAAATTTCATTGAAATCATAAATGTCTTTTTCCTTACTGATATCCTGTAATGATTTCTTATTGTGCTAACTGTGTCCATTTTTAAAATCTATTTTACTCTCTTTACAATTTCAGCAGTAAAATACACATATGGACTTTTACTACTCTCTCTGTTCTTAGGCGCAATGATCCGCAACATTTTGTTTATGACCATTCAGACATGATTATCAGGCTTCCTTATTTCTTTAAAGAGCTGTGATTCAAATGGTGAAAGATATTTTCATGGTCTGTATCACAATGGGTCATGCTTTATTTGTTTTATCCTCTTGAATGGTGATTCAAAGCAGCTTATAATCAATATTTCTACTCTATCAGTTTGTCAAGTGACAAAGTAAAAAGAAGCCACCGGGTAAAGAACGTACATGGAATTAATATCTGAATCTGCATCTCCTTTTGTCTTTGCACAGCTTCATGGTGAGTTTCAGCTCATTGTTTGGGTGTCTTGCCCACAGATTTACTGTTTTGGTTCACTCTCGTTGCATCTTTTTGACAAAGAAGTTCTTGAAAACCCACAGCACTGGAGAGCAGGCAGACACAAGTACCCACTAACTGGTGAACATAGCAGAGAATTTAGCAGTTAAAGAGCCGAAGAGGAGTAGGTGGAGACCAAACATGGAGCTAAAAGAGAGTTAATATTGGACTTCCATTCTCCAGCAGATGCCAGCTGGATAAGCAACATTTTCCATGTCCACTTTGTAAGGCAATATATCAGAAAAAAATAAAACCAGACCACTTGTCTTCTCTTCTTCTAAATTGTCTTCTGTAGCTGTATTTACAAATATTAAGTTCCACATACTCTGAGGCACTTACATTAATGGAATCATCTGGAGGAGCCAACCTGAGGCACTCCATGAGCTCCAGCTCCGCCACCACTGTGTCAAACTCTCAGTTGTTTTGGTTACAAATATGATTTGGCATGAATAAAGACAATTTGGAGGAGATGACTCAGCAGAGGAAACTGCACACAGTAGAATGATTGATGTCTGCACAGAACAACAAGCTGCAGCTCTGGCCCTTGTTGTTGTTGTCGAAGCCTGGCGTCTGTGAAGAAATTTACCATGTTTTTTTTGTGCATTTGGGCTGTTAGAGGACATCATCTAAAGCTTGTTTTTATTCTTGGTTTGAGAACTTGAGAATAATTGGGTTCTAAAGGTGCTTTTCTGCACGTCACAGTTTTCAAAACATATGGAAAGTGTAGAGGGAAAATACATTTCAGGTTGCAGTTTTTTTTTATCTGATATTAGATTCAACTGAGGGAGTGAGAGCAAGAGTGTGTGTGTGTTTTGGCTCAACCTTCTAAATCCTCAGGCTGTTCATCTCATCATCTGAGATTTGGCAGCTTCTCCCTTTTTGTGTATGTATATTTAGATAATAAAATGTGTGTGTGTGCGTATGTGTGTTAATATGTGCTGGAAGTTTCACTATTCCTTCTCTCACACACACTGGCAGTCTCCCCCTGCTCCTCTGTCGTGTCCTACTTCCTCACTGATCATGTGACCAACTAGCAGTGATTTTGATTAAGTGGGAGAACCGCAGGACCAACGGTGCTGCAGGGCACTACAGGACCCAGGATGCCAAGGGGCACCTCTCTGTTTTCCTTGCTCCCTAGAGAATCCTCATGTCAGTAATTAGCGAGTACTGGCTCTGGTCTCTGTCTCGGTCTCTGTCTCTCTCTCTCTCTCTCTCTCTCTGTCTCTCCATCTCTCTCGCTGGATCTTTGTTTGCATGCGTAAGAGAGAATATTTGAGACGAGCTGTTCAGTCTTTACCTCCAGTTGTTGCTCATTTGTATGTTAAACGCTTGGAGTCTAATAAGAAGATCTCTGTCTAATCATGCTAGATCCCCCCCATTACAGATGTACCTCTGTCCTTTCTTTTTATGGGATTCTTGCAGAGCGATTTCACAAGAGAGTTCAGTGTCTTATTGAACTGTGCTTTGGTGCAACTTATGACTCCCAAGGAATTCAGCACCTCCGTGCAGGGCTTGAAACGATGACCCTTAAATCACAGAACGATCTCTGTTGGTCTGCAGCCTCATCACTGCAAATGCAACAATCCCTCTTCATATCCACTTTCACATCATCTTTCAAACACACACATCTGAAGCAGGACTGTAACAGGTCTAACACACTATAGAAACTTAATGACTCATAACCTGGGGCTTCCCATTGCCTGAATGTTTAAGAACCTGTTTAGGACTTTGGTCCCAGGCTCTGCCTTGTGTCTCTACTGTGTTTTATTTGTGGGACTGACAAAAATGCTGATAAAATTTGAAATCCTTTTAACTTTACACATAGTGATTTTCAAATGTCAGTATCACTAGATCAACAGAAAGACTCCGCCTGCAGTAGGTAGGAGGTGGACAGAATATAACAGAGATTAAAGGAGACTGGCTCCAGACCAGCTTCCATCCTGCTCACCGTCTCTCCAGTGCCCAGACTGTCCCTCAAGATGGGTTCATCAGCAGCTGCCTGTCCTGCTCTCTCTCTGCTCTGTACCATCAGTCCATTGTAAAAATTAAATTAAATTGTACTAAGATGTACTGTGCCCATAGCTACTGAGAGAGAGCCTACAGCAAAGGTGAAATTTAAATGTTCAGTAACTTTGTTTAAAAAAAGCAATGAGTGTAGTTTCAATTCACTAACAGTAGTTACATCAAAGCATATTGTAAACACATGGATAAGAAAAAAAGCCAGTGATGCTTTTGATTCAAAAGTTTTGTTTTCTGTTGAAATATGACAACTACGACTATTGAAAATCCCCCAGAGCTGCTGATGCAAATGCCTTCACCTAAGCTTTACATGTAGAGCCTCAGAACAGAACACGGAGGTTGTGCTGGGATGCTGCCATAATCAATGTTGGTACCAGGATAAATGCGACTCTGAGCTGGGAATCACTTGAAAGAACTAGTCATGCTCAGTTGTCTCTTTCTGCGTAATAAGACTAATAGAGTCATTATCTGTTTTTTTTGCTCACAGGAGCACTGCAATTAACAAGTGAGTTAAAGCAAGAGTTGTTCACTAACTCTTATTTAGTTACTCTACAGTTGGCTGCCATGTTAATGGAGAGCACCTCTCCATATTAAGTATGTCCTTCATCCTTCCGTCCTTGCACTGCTGTGGTCCTGAATTATATTATATGTACCTCCACTTACATAAATGGTGCATGGCAAACATACAAAGCCTTTTACATGTACCACCAACAACAACAATGCAAACACAGAGGACACATTTGTTCCAGTTCCAGTTGTTTTATATTTTAAGTCCAAACATTTCATTCACTCAAACTCAATCGTATCCACACTCTTATCATTTCCCAGTCCTTTCCCCCATTATATCGTTGGCTAACACTCTTCGTTTCAGGACAAAGCTAGTAAGCAGACAAAGACAGCGGAAATGAAAAGGAAAAGCAGTTTAGACACAACCCTCATTATTCCCATTCTCCAGCAACATCATAATTGCAGAAAAACCTTGCTTTCTCTTCTTCCTCACATGCTCCATTTAAGTCCAGACCCGTGAAAAGAACAAGTGATTGATGTCTCTCTCACTTTCTCTCACTCTCTTCCCCCCCTCATCGTTTCATTCATCCAAGCAGTCTTTCATGTTCTTTGTGCGTCTGCCCCACATGAAAAGAGCAAATGAATATTACAGAAAAAGAGGTAAAATTCAGCAAGCAGAGTGAAGCTCCTTGTAAACCTTACTGAGTGACACAGAGTGCCCTTTAATTGTTCATTAGAAGTCTTGCTTCCCACATGTCTTTGATCTTGTTGCAGAATCAATACTGTGAGCAGGCACACATGAATGCATACTGATATGCACGTGCACACACTCCCAAACAAGTGCACACACACACGCACACTGATATTCACAGCAAATCGATTCGGAACATTCAATCTTCTCGTGGCAGAGTGTTTCTAGCTGCTGCAAAGAGTTTCTCAGTGTTTAGTTTGACTTTCACAACGATTCAATCCAAGAAAAAAAATGTTACTTTGTCGACGCACTGATGCACGTCAGCTGCGGTGTATGTCGATGTGTTTGATGTGCGTGTGTGAGTGCTGCTGATGTAACACAGAGATGTTATCTTTTCTATCCCGCTCTGTTGCTTGTTGTGGTTTTTTTTTTTTTTTAACTCTCCAGGACGGTTAGAGGACTTATCGTAGAGCTGCCACACATGAGACCGACGGACATACCGGTGTCTGATTGGCTGGTCCATATCAAGGTGAGCTTGTCCCTGAACGCCTACCGCACCGCGTTCATGTGTCAGTGTCCGTGACCAGCTGAGCAGCAGGATGTCGAGCATGTGGTGATTACGTGAGCTCGTCCCTCTTTCATGTGCTAATGGGAAGATTTGACATCTCATTCCCAGCAGCATTAAATTCATATACTGTTTTCTTGGCAAATCAAACTAGAAAATAATTAATAAACAAAATCACATGGACTGGCCATCTTAAATATAGCATTTACTTTAATTTTCTGATATCACTGAGGGACACAAAATTGTTGAAACGTCTCAGCAAAGTGCTCAAATTTGCTGTTTGATTGCACGTAAAAGGAGTGTGTATGTGTGTGTTTACGAGCATCTGTGCATGTTTACCAGCAGAATGAATGGTACATGTATGTTTGTTCACTCCTGACAAACCTTCTCACAGATGGTGATGTGCAAGAGCTGGCCAAGTTCAGTGTCAGCAGAGGCACGCGCAAAAGCATTGTACGTGTTTACTTGGATTTCATTTTTTCTTGGAGTACTACAGTACAAACGTTTAGCATAAGGAGACTTCCTGATCAGACGTGACTGGAGCTAAGATGTTGGTAATTGAGGAGTGTCTTGTTTGGTAGAGGCAGAGACCAATAAAAGTGGTGTTACAAAGACATCATTGACAGCTAGAGTGGAGAGTTTATTATGGGGCATTAAACTGGCAACAGATAGCGACCTTTGCCCACAGTTCTAGTTCAAACAAGGGCAAATATCATCATTTTACCTATTTCCTTGTCCCTGGCTTGACTCTATTATTATCCTCTTCATATGTGCAAGTGTGTGTGTGTGTGTGTGTGTGTGAGAGAGAGAGAGAGAGAGAGAGAGAAAGAGGTCACACCTGCTTGATGCTGCTGGTCCACGCTTTACTTATTAGTATTAATGAATGACACACTAACCGCATCCCATTCATTATCTCGGTCTCTTTATATTCATTTCAGTTCAAAGAGACATTGTTATTCAGTAAACATGAAGCAAAACAGATGACAGGGAACAAATAAACACTTAATACTGTATAATAAGTAATGACTACAAGAAAGGATAAAAACACGTTAGAGGTTGGGCCAAAGCATATAAATAATAAAATAAAAAATATGGACATGCTGACTTTCTTAAAGCTGCGATAATCAGTATTTTTGGAGTAAAAATGGATGGACCAAGTGACTGTGTGTAATGTTAAAGGTGCCCCTAGTGACACAGAGAATTGTCACATGACTGTACAGTTCCATAGAGCTTTTTATTGTCTTAAAGGTAATTGTTTTGGTTTAACAGCCAGCATCATTACTGTTCTAAATCACTCCCATGGGACCTGACGTTCTGTTGTTTTGCAAAAACAAGCGCACTACACTGATAGAGTTAAAAGTAAAATAAACACTTGAGTTAGAGTGCAACAGAATTTCCTGAAAAAACAAGACCTGAGTTGCAAGTAATGTGAGAAATTAAACTCTCTACTTTGCCATCTTTCTCCTTCAGGCTGTGCCAGTGAGCATGACTAGTTAAATGTACATCGTTAGCTTGACAGAAAGCAAAAGCAGCTGTAGTTTTGAAGCATGATGTACTGGGTGTATATATATTATTAAACTTATTAGCATTAACACAACAGAGGCACTGACTGCCTTCTGTCAGCTCAGTGTCAGCACAGCGCTCTGATGTACTGACTTCACAGCCAGAAGCCACTGCATTGTGTGCTGGTTACAGACGTCTGTAAATGTTAGCTGCCGGCACTATCACAATATCTGCCCCACCAGACACTGATTGGTACGTTCACAACAATCCATAAAAGTGTTTGTTATGCTCTGTGCCTCTGCTCGTCTAAGAAAAAAGGAAAAAAAAAAAACAACAACAACATTGGAAGAAGCGAAGGCGAAAAGTTAGTTTAATGTGAGAAAAGACATGTATGGTGTGAGAGTCGGTGTTGCCAACGTGAGGACTTTTTCACTCGATTTAGCAACTTTTCACATCCACTTAGCAACTTTATTTCTAAAAAACGACTGCTTCTGCAGGAGTGGGAGTTCTATGGTTAGGCTGACACTCACTCTGAGACTGTGTAATACTATAGACCATATAAATACAATATACAGTTCATTTATAGCTTCTTTCTTACTCGGATCTCTGGATTAGGATGTTCCTAAAGCTTGTACATATTTGAATTGTTATTCTGATCTTCTCGATCCCTTTGCAGCTTTTTAAAAGTTTTTTTATTTTGCATACAGGCTACATGTCCTTGTCCTGCATGTACCTGTCTAACATGTCCGTGTAGTGAGTTTTTGGGATTATTTTGCCTATTTCAATGGCTTAAGTTGTCTTCTCCCTCGCTGACACAACTACTTGTGAAAATGAATGTGTAACGATATGGAAATTGGTGTATCATGTCATCAGGTAACTTCTAATCACTTTTGGAAAGGAGTTGGCAACAATGGTGGGAGTGTGAACGCTTGGTGGCCCTACAGGAGGATGTAGCTAAACAGGCTAATATTTCTCTCCGAAATTGGTGAGTAAATATTGGATTTCATCAGGTGGACAGAAACATGACTCCAAGTTAATGCTGATGTTGCTCTGTTGGGTGTTTTCTGACACATTCACCAAAACAGTTGTGTCAGTGTTGTGTTTACAGCTTGTTCTGTGGCCCTCAGGTTGGTGGACAAATATTTTAATGCTGCTTTAAGAGATTTTATAAATTGAAAGACACAAATTTGTAGAAGTAAATCCTGCTTGGTCCTTCTTGACTGTCATGGTGGCAAATCTCCTATCCAGCATATTTTATTTTGCGAGGTTGTTACTCTCTGCCTGACTATCTCTGGCTTTCTTTGTATTCTGTTCTCGGTCGATGACGTTTGCTCTGTACAGCTCCTCTCTGGGCCAGCAGAAAACCCCCAAACCATCAATTCTGCATCCTGGCAGCCCCAGTGCTGTGGCAATGAAATGCGAACCCATGTTGTGACAAAGCTGACCTCCTTTTCTGTTCTCTGGGGACTGTGCCAGCAGGAGGTGAGAAGAGAGGATTGGGGAGAAGTGAAGAAAGACATTGATGTTGAGACACCTTGTGATGATGAGCTGGGTTCATCATTGGGTTGTTGGAGGTGAAGTAAGAGAGTTGAATGAAATCTAAAATAGAAACACTGGAAGGAGATGAGGGGGTGTGCATGTGGAAGAGAAAGGGCTGGGGGGTAGAGTGGTGGGAAAGAGGGTAAATTAAGAGGGAAGAAAGGTCATCAGATTGAGGTGAGTGGAACAGGTTACAGCAGATGGGGGAGGTGTTGGGACGTAGGGGGTGGGATGCAGGTGGAGCTCCATCACTCTTTCTGGTTTCTCCCCTCTTGTGCCTCCAGGAGGAGTTGATTTACTGCCCACCACCGAATGAAGATCCCCTCCACGGTCGTCTGCCTCCGTCTCCAGTTTAGCACTCGTTCCCAGGGGTGATATTAATACCTGAGGAAACACGGTGCTTCTATTCACCTGCTGCAGAAGGGACTTTATAGGGCACTTCACTGCCAGAGAGACAGCATCATTCACGGAGAAAAAAAAAAGTGTAGGGCGCTATTGTAGCTGCAAAATATTCTCCCTTTGCAATAGCCCCACTGCTCAGTGCTGTTATGGCCTTTCACCGGAACTTGAATTTAACAAAACAGCCTTTTGTTGTTACGCTGTAGTCTTTAAGCGGTCCTCTGACTGGTACATTTACTGTAAAACGTGTGATAATGTTGTCATGGAAATGAGCTCTAGTTTCAGCTCTGAGTTTTTTTTTTTTCCCAATGAACATATGACTCAGAAAGCTAATATGTTGACATGGTGATTCCCATGGCAGCCGAGCTGAATATTCCTGCTTTTTTGAGACTGATGAGCTGGCCACACATGAAATGACTTGTGTTTCAATTATATGATTTGCTAATTCTATGATTTTCAGGTTAGTTTTATTAAAGGAGATGTTGTGCAGATTTGAACACACACACACACACACACATGGTCCTCCTGGCTCCTCACTGAGTGCATGTTTACTGTGACCTCTTTCAGCTCGTCCCCTCACTTTGCTCGTCCGTCATTCACTTTTTCTCCTTAACTTCGCCTCTCTCCTCTCCCTCACCTCTTTGTCTCTGTGACCTCTCTTTCACCTTAAATCTACATAAACTCTTTTTTATTTGCTGCCTCTCTTTCCCACCTCTCCCTGCTCCCCCTCCCTCACTATCCCTGCACAACCCTTCCATCCTCTCATCCCCCTGCTCCTCAGTGATGTTTCATTTACTTTAATCTAATTTGATGTTATTTAATTTAGAGAGCCGTGACTTGTGATGGCTCAGCAGGGATTCAGGGGTGTAGCTGCACTGTCGCGTGTGTGTGTGTACGATCACGCGCATGTACGTACATTTACAGGGTCTGGAGTGTGCACAGATGTGCCCTTCGGTGGAGCAGAAGTGTTTGATTTTACAGCCTGAGTTTGTCTCAGAGAAAACAAACTGACTTACAATCAAGCCAAGATGGTCATCACTTATTTACACGGCTGAGTAAGAGTTGGGAGACAGTAGGAAGAGCTGGGCTGAAAGGATAATGAGGGATAATGTTCAGATGACTATAGTGGGGGAAGAAATGAGGGCTCCAGCGGGATGAGAAATAAATGAGAGGAGGAACGACCTTGAGGAGGCCAGATAAACAGACGTATTGTTATTTATGTGACTTCATGCATTATTGACAGGGAATTATTAGCTGCAGGGAATGGTCTCCACTTGCAATAATCTCCAGACTGTTTTGACATGCTGCTGTAGACACTGGCTATGAGCACAAAAGTGTATTGCCCATTCAAGTTTAATTCAAAGGACCTACTCCAAGCTGCAGAGGACAGATCTGAAAGTCTGATGTAAAGTAGAATCTTGTCCATGCAGTTTTATCTGCGATATGAATCTGTTGATAAAATACATCTCGGAAACAGAGCTGCCTTATAAATTTTGTTTGACCCGTGGCTTCAGTCATATAAGAATATTATTGTTTTAAAAAGTGATTTGAGAAACAAATATCTGTTTTTATTCAACAAAGGGTTACACAGTATATATCACAATGATATAGTATGTTTTGCAGTACACTGTATAACACGCATAATTATGCAGTAACGTGTATATTTGGACATTTCTTGTCTGTTCATATCCTTGATGTGATTCATGTTATTTTTCTGTACATTTAATAGAGTGAAATGCTTTTGTGCATTTGCTTTTCAGAGATAATAGATGAGATTGCTTTTAGGTAGTCAATGTGAATCCAAGGAAATCAAGAATTTTACTGTCGAGCTTTATGGTCTTTGTGGCTCTGAGTAGGATTTGATGCTCTTTTCACTTTGATGGGCAGTGTTTGTTTTCATGTCGGCATCGAATAACTTGTTTGTTTACTTTTTAATTCCTAAAGTTTGGAGCTCAGATGAACTCATAATCCTGTTAATTTTATCCCTCACACTCTCTCTGATGCCAGCAACATTACCATATCATGAATTAAAAGTAATGTAATCGTGTTTTAATTAAACCTCATTTGGGTCTATTACCAGCGTGTGGTAGTGAGTCTGTGTGTGTATATGTGTGTGTGTGTGTGTGTGTGTGTGTGTGTGGGTGGGTGGTTCATGGGGTTTTATTGTGTAGTTTTTGTGTGTGCCTTTGAGAGGCAGCCTGTGCTGTTGTGCATTTGAGTGGGTATGAGCTCACGAGTAGGTCCAGCATGAGGCTTTTTCCCCTCTCATACATGTACCCATAAAGCTGCTCAGAGTCCGACTACCCTGCTATACTCTCATTTTTTCCCCCAATCTCACTGATTTATTTACTTTTTCATTTTTGTTGCTATTTCCTCACTGTGGTTTTCATTTGCCTTTTAAATTAAATTGGGTTTGGAGGTGGACTTTTACTGTCGCTTTTCATACAGTTATGCACAAAGACACGTGGAGATGTAGAAACGCTCACACAAAATATGTCTATCGAAATGTTTTTATAAGTTTGTTGACTTCCTGCATGTACCGCCCGTGTGCCTTTGGGATATAAATTCAGGCTGATTCAAGCTCAAACCATTTTGAACAAGACAGGATAAGAAGAAGAAAACTGCTGCTGCTGAATTCAGGGTGTCTGGAGGGATGATGGACTGGCAGCTGCCTGGCTCAGAAGAGAAAACAGACTAGAACAGCTTAAACCTACCAAGGTGTGAGATTTATTCATGCTGTGTGTGTGTGGGTGTGTGGGTGTGTGGGTGTAGGGTTTGTGTACGAGATATGTCTGCTAGGGTTCAGCTGATATGGGATTTTTTTTTTTTTTTTTTGAAGGCTGATTCTGATATATTTGCACTGAAGGTTCCTATAGCTGATATTTTGCACATTACATCTGAGCATTTTCATTGCAAACAGGATTTATCCATCACCATCTATTTTGTTTTTCAAGTGGAAAAAGACTTAAATTAGCATGTAGACCGTGATTTTACACTAAAACTTCCCCTGAAACCCATTAAAAATTAAATTGTTCCAGGGTTTACCAGCTCCTATTGAATGCTCGGGGAAACTCTGGGATAAACTGAGCTTTTAATTTACCAAAACATTACTAGATAATTAAATGGAGGAAATGGAATCTGCAAAGAACAGAAAGGATAAGTCATGTCCACGATGAACTACACTGACAGACAAGGAGTATGATAATAAATTGCAATATGGTGTCTGTGGTGCTTATTTTCATCTGCATTTTTGAATGTATCCATCTATTTAAGGGAGATGATGAGTCACCCAGTAATCTCCAAATGGAAGCTGCATTACATTTTGAGGCTGCATCCATCATCTCTCCAGCAGGTGCATGCAGGTCATCGTGGTAGCCTCAGTGCACAGCTAACTCGTTAGCAGGTCTACCAGACTCTCACTTTGCCCATCACTTTCCCTGGAGTTGGCAGTAATTCCTAATTTTATGGTCTGTGGACAGCAGGGACGACAAACTATGTTAAAGTTACCATGACTAATGTCATTACAGGCTGTCAGACACTATTTACTTTAGTTATTGAGATGACAGCTTACAAATTGTGAGCAGGTGAAGCTTCACTGACTTGTTTAAAGGCACTCCCCTTGCTCTTGGTGCGTGCCATACACTAACTCAGTTTTCATTATGCAAATACAGCAAATTCACAGTGGAGAAAAAAAAATGCTTCGATCGAATATACAAACTAGTGTGACCGTGCAGTCTAAAATTGCTCCATTTCGAGTGTGGTGTCATTGGAGACCATTCCTCCATAATTCAATCTGCAAAGGAAATGGAGGCACTGCTTACTTGAAAAGGGTGTGAGTGTGAGTGTGTGTGTATAAAATGTATACTAACACGGTGTGATCACATTTCATTACTTTCAGACTTCAGTCATATCTTGGACATAAAAGCAGAGATGAAACATTCAACATTAATAGGTTTAAGATATGCAGTTTGCTTTTCCTGCAAGTACAAATTACTTCTCTGTTCAGAAAGTCTGATTTCTCACACCCATCACATCTCATGATTGTTAAGGTAACGTAGCAGTCACAGCACATTTGTGTGCATTTTCTGGGATATGTAGTGCCTTTTCACGTCACTACCCATGCCCAACTATGGGCAGGGTGCCTCTGGCCTTATAGCGCCCCAGGCAAAATGATGCAGAAAGTACATTTCAATTTTCTAGTCAGTTCAGATTTCCTGAAACCTGCACAGTGTAATTCTCTCTTTTTTTATTGTGTCATAATGCTTATTATAATACTTAATCTTTTATGTTGTTTTCTATGTGACATCTGCATGCAGCTGTCCACTTTCCCTCCCTGTCTCTCTCTGTCTGCCTGTCTCTCTCTCTCTCTCTCTCTCTCTCTCTCTCTCTCTCTCTCTCTCCATGTTTCTGTGCACACCCTTTCCTCCAAAGGTCTGGATGTTAAATCCAGTCAGTGTTGCATTATTCATGTGGTGTTGCAGATGTAACCTTCCAGGAACTTTTACCCCTGTCTTTCGTTATATGTTTTTTGATGTATATGCTGCAGGACATGACCACAGGATGTCCAAGCTTATTGTTGAATAGTGTTTGAGCTGTGCTATCCAGCATTCACCTGTTTTAACACTGATTTTGCTTTGACGGCTGTTTCTTGGTCATTCGCACAATTACTTATTTGTGTATGCAAACGCTTAAGCACGCACTGCACGCATTTTTTTAATATCTCCTGCTGTTCACATTCCTGGGCACACAGGTGAATGAATGTGAATTAACATGCTAAGGGATTTTAAAAGGAATTTTCGATGCTGCCTGTGGCCCAAAACTCTGGCTGTCAGGATCCTATTTTTTCCCCACGGAAGGTCATCATTGCTGCAGGACTTGGAATAAGCGTGGCAGGGATGTGGACTGGAATGGATGATGACAATATCTAAATGCTAATGAAAATGAAGTTGGATTTGGAGAGATGTTGAATGTATTATACAGCAGGGTTGTGATCTGAAACCATAATCTGCTCTCTCATGTTCCTGTGGCTGCCAGGTTTCCACCTCTTGAGGGCGCAAGAAAAAGGATCAAGGCACCACTGCTTCACCAGCTGGAACTTTACAAAGTAGACTAGCATTTATGAGAAGCATCTGCGGTACCACAGATGTGCATACAGTACTGAGTACTGAGTCCTCCACTGCAGTACTGCTGCAGTATAAAGTCATAAAGTTCATTTTGCATTATCTCCAATTTCAGTTTTATCATCACGAGACTCAATTGAAACCACAAACTTTGATGCCCTTCACGATGATCCTTTCATTTCGATAAATACACCACTCTGAAAAGGGCTGTTAAAACAGCATGTTATCTTCACCTTTCACTGTGTGAAGGAAATAAATTGCCTTGTCAGAACATGGACTTTGAAATGCTAATGTTCTTGTCCAGAAGACTGCTGTATTGTGACAACAACAGAGACTCTTTCGGTCCATAAACTCACTGTGGCTCACTTTCTGATCTGCTGGACCACTTAATACTGTTATTTATTGAACAGATTTGGATTGATTTGAGTTGGAATGTCCTGATGACCATCATAATTGATCCATGATTCAAATTTAGTTTTTTGAAGACCTTTTATTGCACGCTATTCCCTTATATTTCTTGAAACACTCCACTGTCAACAATCTAATTTAAAAAATCGGATGAGTGTTAAGCTTGTCACTTCAGGCTATATTTTAGTCACGGCTTCATTTGTGCAGTGATAAAAGCTCAGGAAGCAGGATAAAGGCATATCTCTGTTAGTGAGCAATAAATGGTCTGACAGAGTGAACATTACATGAAAACAGGGCAGCCGCTTCTGATTGCGTACATGACTTTCCTGTGAGGTCAGAGTCCATGTTACCGTGTCCCTGTGGCTCTGTGTGGTGGTTTAGACTCCCTCTCATGACTCTTCTCTTTATATTTGTGCAGCCTGAGGTTTTACCAGTTGTCAATTCTCTCAGGTCACTTGGCAGAATCCAGCTGTGAATGTACAGTCCTTGTTATACTCAGAGTGCAGTGTATTAGTCAGTCAGTCAGTGGGGAACAGCAACACGGTGAACCGGGATGCTGAAAATAAGTCAAGTTCTTTGACTCAGTGGAGAGGTTTTTATTGAAGGAAACAGAAAGAGGAGCTGCTGACATTTTGCTATTATGTGGCAGAATGTTTTTTTCCTTCTTGCGTATGGATTGCAAATACTTGCAGCACAATCAACGGTGTATAACCAACTCACCTCCCACCTAGAAAATAAGCAATAAATTGGATTTCTCAGCACCTGAGAAACTGTGTTAAAGTCACCATGAGATTTAGATTATCACCTGGCCAGACACCCGCTGCAGAGCTGTGTCCATTTAGAGGAGCAGATGGGCTCCGGTAATATGGTGACCATTAGAGGAAAAAGGAACTGGAGGGCACCCAGAGGAGTAGATTGAACTTTATAATTTTCAACTATAACAGTCCAGTATTCACCATTTTACATTTTATAATTACTGCCCTGAAAATAGCAAAACAGTAGTACTGATAAAGTCAAAGTTTGCCTTTTAACTCTGCCCTTTTTTCATTTTAATTACATTGTACCATTGCCAGCCAGGTAGCACATACAATTGCATATAACAATTATCCCTCCAATTATCTTATAATTGATCATTAACAGTTATCAATAATTGTTAATTATGATGTCATCAGATGTCCTGTTTTGTCTGACCAGCAACGCTAAATCCACAAATATTTAGTTTAGTATACGATGTAAAACGATGAAAAACAGCAAATTCTCATGTTTCAGAAACTGTATGAATTAATCATTGCAGCAGTAAAATCAGAAGTCAAGAGAAACCCCGTCAAAGGGACAGCATTAAAACATGTAAATGCAAGTTTCTAAAACTATACAAAATAAATGTGTTACATAAAGAGAGCAACGTTCTAGATCAAGATATTAAACATCTGTGTTATGTTTGTTTCTTTTTGTAAGGATCCAAATGGAGTCAGAGACAACATTGCAAAGGAGGACTTAACCACATGGAACAGTGGCTGAGCTGGCACAGGGAGAACAAAGGTTAGCAAAGGCACAAGGAATCACACCAGACTTATAACTGAAGTATTCACTATACTGAGCAGTCAAGAGGTTGACTGCCGCATAGCAGGCGGAAAGACCTGGCGATGAGAGCAGGTTGAGCTTGGGTTTGTATGATGTGCTCTGGTGAGCTGATTGTCCAAACGTGTGGAGATCCACTGGCTGCCCACAACACGCAAACACACACTGATGGAGAAGGAGGAGACATGAGGGGGACGGGGACAACAAGGAAGCCCAAAGTCGTGACCAGAATCATGATAATTTGTTCTATAAGTCAGTCATCCTGTTAGACATCCTTTATTATTTTTAGGTATTGGTATGTGTGATTTAATTTATCAGTCAGTTTTACATGTTCAGAAGAACAAATTCTGGCTATCAATATATATACATATTTTAGGGTTGCGGTATTATAATATTGTTATTATTTAAAGGCTTATCAATTCTCAGTGACATTCATATAGTTATCAAATGGTATTTATGGTTTTTATCATAGAATTAAAGGATGAAAAGGGAGTAGACTCTAACCATCTCTCAAGACAATCCTGACAAGACAATCGTGCCTTTGAACAATCTCAAATGTAGTTGAAACTGGCAGAAGACGTGACATGAGGCGTTCATGTCCACCTTCATGTGTCCTGCCTCTGTTCGAGGAAGCCTTTCAGCACCGCGGACAGCGCCAAAAACAAATCTGCACCGGAGACAAGCACCTCTAAAGAGAAGCTCCACCTCTTAAACACGATTTCTGTGTGGCAATTAGAGTAAAGCCAGTTACTTCGTATCTCACATTTGGCCAAATCTTTCGATGAACTCCAGACAGGTCCTTCAGGTCCTTTTGTGGAGGCTCATTAATTTTTCCTGCCGTATTTACTTTTCGCTCATGCCTCAACTCCCAGTCACAAAACAGTAGTCTAACAGCCCATCACACTGTTACCCCCCGAGGCGCACACTTAATGTATTAACCCATTGAATCGGCGGGAGTGATAGATTCAGTGGTTAAACAAGTTGCTGTAACCACTTTTAATTACAAGCGCCTGCAGAGACTGTTTTCAACCTCAAGGCTCCAAAGCTGCAATTGGAAAAACAGAAACTTCACACAGGCTATTATATAATGAATGTAGTGGATAGTTGATGTAGATGTAGATGAGATATTCTAATCAGGGGCCCAGATCTGACAAAAAAAGACGTTTAAGTGGAGGAAATCGCCTTGAATTTCCTGACCGAAGAAGAAGATTTAGGAAGGGTGGTGTGAAGGAAAAGGGTGTGTGTACGTGCTTGTGTGTATGTGTGTGTGTGCTTGTGTGTATTGGAAGGGTGAGACACTGCATCATTTAAGTGCTGCGGCTGATGTCATTTCCTAAGCACCATAATTGGTCATCAATGACTCTTAAAGCTGTGAAGAATGGCTAAATGAAAACACACACACACACACACACACACACACACACACACACACGTCCCCAGGGAAGATGTTGTAGCTTCACTGATCCTTTGAAACCTTAATTGCTCGGACCTCTCTCTCTCTCTCTCTCTCTCTCTCTCTCTCTCTCACACACACACACACACACACACACGCACGCACGCACGCACACACACCTGCAAGCTCCGAGCGCAACGGCGTCGCATAAGCTATTTCCCGCTCACCTATATACACAGTCGCACCTCTGCTGCCGTGGCCCCCATGTGGCCCCTCCCTTACCGGACTGGACCGATAAATGGGTTAACTCTATGCACCGGGAGCGTCGGGAGATCCCTTCCCATCCCTCCGCTGTTTGACCGATCTGCGCTCAAAGGCATCACCCTCTCCTCTCCGCCGTGTTGATACGACAGAGTAGATTGATTTTAAAATCGTGATTTATCATTTTGTAAGAGGCGACCGACAACAGCAGCAGCAGCAGCAGCAACAACAACACCAGCACCGGTGCTTAGACCCAGACCCGTGGGCGGCTGGGTGGCGTCCGTCTGGGCGAGCTGATAGGACGAAGATTTGGCACTCTCCCTACCAACTGCTTCATCCCAAATTTTGAAGATATGGCAATGAAAAGTGAGATGTAGAAAACGCATGGAGGGCCATTCATGTGGGTCTGGGCTTCAACTAAAAAGGACAAAATCTCCCACCGCCACCGCCACCAACCTCCTCCTCCGCCTCCTCCTGACCTAACCAGTTGATAATTTTAAATAACTATCTAAAAAGTGCGGCGCACTTGACACACTGGTGAATCCCCGAGGCAGGTCCCACACACAGACTGAATGAGTCCATCTTTGGCTGTCGGACGGACTCCTCAACAGCACAGGACGGATGCAAACAGACTAAACACATCTTGGCAATTCAAAACACCGTCAGCATCTCTGCCAACGGTGTTCTAACCGAGCGGGGTGAATCTCACACCGGGGGACCAGTCGTTTCATAGGCAGGTAGGCTATACCCCGACGGGTGATTAGTGTGTCACCTCCAGGTTGGTGTGTTAAAGGTGATAAAGGTGATTAACGCCACCGACCACCCCATGCGTCGGTCCCACTGACGGCCGCAGAGCCGCGCAGGCTACTGCACCTGTTGTAATCCGTGTGAATGTGCGGAGCGTGCGTGTGCGCGAGTGTAAATAGACCTCTACGCGTGTGCGTGTGTTGACAGTTTAGATGTGCTGTGCTGTCTTAATGGCTGGCTGACAACACAATGATCTCGGTGTCTATTTGCATTCAGAATCCGAGTGTTTCAACTGCTCCTGAAAATCTCTCTCCAGCTGTTGGTGTTGTGCGTCGCGCGCGTCGGTGCGCGCTGCGTGGGTTTCATCGGTGTGATTAGGTGATTATACGTCCATCACACACGCGCCATAAGTGTAATTACAGTGTAATTTTCTCAGCACGCAGCGGGATGTAAAGCACTCCATCACACACTATACATCATCCTTTGTGGCTTTATCAGCCGCGCTCCGGTTCACTCAGCTGTAGCAGCTCTGCTTCTGATAGATGGGGACTGGCTGCAGTCTCAGACCCAGTTATGTTCATTCTCATTGTCAGATGCTCTAAACTCCACACTCCTTAAGCATGATGGCCAAATCTGTCACCTGCCTCGCACAAATTCATCATCTGATACCCTGGAGGAGACCCGCCTGTGGACGGTAACGGATGGAGGGAGTTGCAGTGTTACAGTACGTGCGTGGTATTGGGCGGTTTGGGTGCGAGCATTTTTTGGCGGGTAGCGCGCATATGTTTTTTTTGTTTGTTTGTTTTTTAATACTCAGACATCCAATTCTGGATGCAGTGAGGGTGACATGTACCAGATGCTCTGAGCGTCAGGCCACGTGAAGCCAGCATGCGCTCCCGCTGCTACGGATGTGTAGCAGACCATCACGGGGGTCCAACTCTTTTCCAGTCGCGAGGGACTCTTTTAACATCCAACAAGCGCCGTGTCACACCACCTGACGGAAAGTCAAGGACACACATGTTCCCATCTCCTCTGTTCGTCAGCCGCTGATGAGGCTTCACACATGCTCAATGGGCACAGTGGTTGGTGTTGGCCTCAGAGCGACCCAGCCTGACCCTCAGGAGAAGCGGCTGTAGGCGACAAGATGGGCAGCCAATCAAGCGCCTCTGTTGAGGAAACGTTTTTAGAGTAGACTTGATGTGTAAGAGAGCGACAGCAGGGATCACAGCCTGTCTTTTCCCAAGGTGACTTCAGTGACAGTGTGTCATTGAGCAGAGACAGAAAAGCAAAGAGCAAAGCAAGTTACTTCACTTCCATTAATCATTTTCATTGGTTTAGCTATAAATCTATTAAGAAGCCATTTTATTGTCTGTTGCCTGTTGAGGTAACACATGTCCTTCTTTGAAGCCTAAAATTGATCTCCTGTCCATCTTTGTGGTCTGTTTGACAAATCTCAGAGCTGCAGCTTCCCTTTAGCTTTAGCTGATCGGCAGTGGTCTCTCATTATTTTTGGCAGGTGGCAGGGGCCTTATTTCCAAAACTGGAGAAGACATGAAGAGCTAACTGATGTTTTAGTGGCTGAAAGTACAAAGAGAATAATTTGCTCATTTATCTTGAAATCTGCCTGGCCTGCTAATAGGTCTCATGCTCATCAGAGAATCTCTGGATGGAGTTAAATCACACAGTTTTGCATGTTTTGATGGCTGACTGGTGGCTGAGGTTGTAACAACCTGTCTGCTTGCTTTGATGTGGCGAATGTAAGGCTTGATGGTGGTAATGCTGTTGCCTTGTAAGGCTTTCCTGCTTGTGATGGCAGCCTTGTGCATGTGTTGTTGGAAAAAATACTGTAGTGACCCCTCAGCTATTTTCTGTCATTCTGCTAATGCACTGGAGGAAGGTGAGAAAAAACAGGATTCCCCTTTCTCTCCATTCCCAGCTTTTGGTTCAACCTTGGTTGCTCCTTTTCCTTCATCTCGGCCTCGTTCCTCTCATATGAGCTTAAATTCGTTGTGATCACCACACTGCAGACTTGAAACTCGACTCCCTGGGGCGCAGGTGACCTCGCAGTTCAAACACTGTCAGTGCTTTCATTTGCGCCTTTCATCCCCCCCCATCTCCCATCTCTTTCACATGTCTGTCTGTCTGTCTGTCCATCCGTCTGCCTGTCTGTCTGTCTGTCCCTCCATCTGTCTGTCTTTTCTGCCACTCCTCTTCCTGCTCCCTTCTGCCAGACTTATCAGATGGAGGTTTTCTGCTAAAGCTTGTCCTTGTCAGCTCTCATGTCCGTCTCTGTGACAACAGTCTGTGTTTTCACGAGTAGAAAAACCACAATCCAAAAATATATGGTGGAAAAACAGGGAGTGAGTGGAGAGAGAGAGAGAGAGAATCAGTGTGCGCCTTAGTTTGATGTATGTGTATGTGCGTCTGCTGGTTTTTGCCACGAGTGTGTGGGTGTTTCTGTCAGGGGAACAATTGTGAGAGCAGATGGACTGTTAAAATACGTTCTCATATTAATTTCATATCATATGTCTAATTAATTTGTCCACCGATGAAATAATTTCTGGGCCCTGTTTAATTTGAGGAGTTGAAGAATTTGGCGGAGTTCATTTACTGAACAGCCATTAAATGTTCATCGTTTTGCACAATGACTCTTTCGTATTTGTTCGATTCTTGCTTTAGTTATTTCTCCCATAAATGTATTCACTTCTGAGTGCAGAAGATCACTGTTACACTGACGAACTGCGTATCCTGATGGAAGTAGGACCCATGGGAATTTAAACATGCACATGAATTCATTTATTACCCTTCATACTGGTAACATACATATATAAACCTGCTACATTGGCACATACCAACACATTCATTTAGCACTCCAAAAATATTCCCAACATGTATGCTCAACCACATGGCTCACCTCAAGTCCTGTTCAGTCACATGTTAATATATTCACTTCACATATTAAGAAAGCAGCCAACGTTGAGCCAATTCAGCTAGTAGTCACACATTTCAAAAAGACCTGTTGCTGCCTGTCAAAAACAAAGCATCCTTTTTTCCTGTGTCAAAGGTTTTAATCCATCACTCTGGACTGAACATGTGTGAAATGATTTTTTTCCCCCCCCGGTCAGCCTTTTATCTGCAGAATCTGACAGAAAAGGGCTCTTATGCCATTTCAAACAAGCCTGGTGACCCACTAAAGTAAAATGAAGCAGAGGGTCTGGATGTCTTTTCAGTTGGATCTTATTTAGTCATTTAATTCAGTCTTAAAATGATCTCAAACTTAATGTGGCAATATTCCTTCACTGTTAATATGCTTCACTTGAAACTGCTATAATCTATGTATCTAAATATTTTTTCTTAACAGTAGCCAGTGTGACTATGAGTGATATTTATGGGGGGGGACGCACCACTGCATAAGTACAAGTAAAGCAGAGTCATGAAGTCAGGACTCAGTGTCAGTTAAACAACAACACAAGTTGCTAATGCTAGCAAACATTAGCCACCGCATGCTACCGGTCGTACCACACCAAGTAAGACTGTAGTGTTTGTTTTTAGTTTTTATTGTGTATGAATTCAACTTTTCATTAGGAAAAAAGTGTCTTCCTCTTCCAGAAGTTAAAGATTCTCACCTACATAGGTTGGATTTTATGTTATTATTAATTTTTATACTGCTATATTTTTATCTTTTCTCTCTTTTTTTGATTTAATTGCACAGCAACAAAGTTGAGATAGAAACAGTATTTCAGTTCTCCTGTATGTCCTGCACATATAGTGAATTGACAATAAAAATCTTTGAATTTGAAGTTAAAGCACACTTATAAATTGGATATAAGATAAATATTATACTCTCCTTTGCTCGCTGAGAATGACAGTAGTAGTAATTGGATAGTGATGATGATGATGATGAAGACTGGACAACAATGAGACCTTAGCGTGTTGGCTGAAGCTCATTTCTGCAGAACACATACATGTTGGGTATGTTTAATGTGTACATGGGACAAAAGAAGAACCAGGAGCAGATGGAGTTAAGAATACATTTTCTCAGAGTTCACAAACAAATGTGCACATGCACACTTTTCTGCACACATGGACTGTTTACCGTCTATCTCTGTCTAATGCACACACACACACACACACAGCTTTGTTCACACCCGGTGTCCTCTACAGATCACCAGAGCAGACTTGAGCCTATCCCACGGCTCTTAACCTTTTACACTGTCTTTGTCTTTACGCTCAATCTGTGTCCTTTACCTCCTTTGGCTCAGATTCCAGGAACCACAAAGGGTTTAAGTATGCAATAATGGGAAGGAGAGGAGAGGAGAGGAGAAGAGATGAGATGAGATGAGATGAGATGAGATGAGATGAGAAGAGATGAGAAGAGATGAGATGAGATGAGGTGAGGTGAGATGTTTATACTTTGACCATGTCTCCAGTGACAGAGACATCTCCACTGCTATCTCTGTCTCTCCTGTTTGGCAGCAACCCGCTCACGAAAGACTCTGGAGAACTCAACTCTTCCTGCCTCCCTGCGCCCCTCACCTCGACTCAGTTCAGTTCAGTGTGTACTATTGGCAGGAATATTACATGAAGAGTATTGCTAAAGTGTCAAAATATTACAAAGGGAACACCCTCAGAGGGGCAGCTCTCATGAATCAAATCAGAGACTCGCTTTGATCACACGACAGCAACAGGCCGCGGCTGATTGATGCCCTGTCAAGCCCTTAGGTCTCTTGGTGAGGTGTTTGGTAGCTGTATGGATTGTCTGGTGGAACAGGAATTCAGGAGATCTGATGGACTGGTGGTGGTGGGAGGGGGCTCAGAAGAAACAATGGCAAATGACAGGACTTTAGTGCTTTTCCTCTGTGGACTAAAGAGGCTGAACACAGAGCGAACAGCAGAAAGACAGTGAGAGAATGACTGCTGGATAACACCAAGTTTCTGATTGTACTCTGATGGTATTTATCAGAACAATAACACTGGAATGTTTTTTGTGACTCCATTGAATTATAATGTGATTACATAATTTGCCGCTGTGATTGTGCCACGAGGAGACAGCAGTTTCTCCCAGAAATGAGCATTAGCAGAGTGGAAGGAACAATGTTCCCTCCACAGGAGATCGTTTTTCTAAAAAGGGATCCTGACCGCGCCGGTAGTTTGAAAACATATGCACACACTGACACGCAAATCCTTCCTGTAGTTTTCCCGCACACATATGTAAGGTTTACTTAGACTGTGCGCGTGTGTGTGCACTGCAGGGAGAAGATGCCATTCCACCATGTGCGGGCGGGCCTGCTCTATCCAGACAACTACCTGAGCAGCTCCCTGACGGAGGGCAGTGAAGCCTTCCAGTTAACCAGCATCTCAACAGAGGAGCTGGGAGGTGAGTGTGCCGAGAGAGGGTGGGAGGTGGGGGGGTGGAGGTTGGTGAGGGTGCAGAGTAAAGTGTGAGGTATTAGCAATTAATGTTTCACTACAGGAACAATACAGTTACAGCGCTCCAGCTCTCCTGGGGAAAAGTATTTCATTTAGCCATTTTGTCAGAGCCTGACGGGATGCATTGGTTTCCAGTTGTGCTGCTTAGGAAGTAAAATTCATTGCAGCACTCAGACTGAAGTGACAGAAATAAAATATATATGTCCAGGAGTTTGGATACCAGTGTACTGGTATTAGTCTCCTAATCCAAGTTTTGTTGAGTCAATCTTGTGAGAAAATTGGTGCCACCAGCACTCACAAAGCCCTGTTTCAATGTGTTAAGTAGACTGTGTGAAGATAAAACTGCACTTCTGAACTGAAGCAAAGCCGTGTGTCGAGCATATAAAAGTGAAATCCACTGCACTGAATGTTTATGAAACACAATAATATTATTTTACATTCAACACACGTGTCCTCAAATGTCTTTGGGTAGATTACATTTCATAATGTATTTTTCTTTTTATTATTTATCTTTAACTTTCAGGTCTTCACACAGGACTCATATTAGTGTTTTCTAAAATCATTCATATGAAACTACAGCTAATTTATTGGTTGTATCAGTTACACAAACATTGCTCTCACTAAAGTAATTCGTTAGATGTGGGAATGTGGCAACATTGCTAAAAATAGGTCTAATGGGGCAACAACTATGGTCGGTCAGATTCTTTTAACTGTCTCACAGGCACATTGTAAACAATGTTGTTTACCAGTTTGAGCTGTTATTTTAGTATTTTCTGCTTTTGCTTTCTCATCTCTGTAATTAATTGAAATAATTTGTGTACTTCCTGGTTCAGCTGTGGTGAGTACTTGCTGCAGTTATGTGCACTTACAGTTTTTTGGCTTAAGTAGCATTGAGGATTATTAGAGCATCATTACAGGTACAGCCACTCTCATAAGTGGCTTTTAATCTGCTTGTGCCCTTCCCCCTTCAGTATTAAAGAATTTCTCCCAGGCCTTCTAAATTTAACATACAATTATACAAAAGTATCCCACAAATTTATCATAATCAATGGCCAGATCTTAAAAAAGAATCCCAAGTAATAACAAACTGCAGTTTTTCTTTAAATTTTCAGGAGATCTCACCATATGCTAAGAGACCCTCAAACGTACAGTGTGGTTCTGGTTTATTTTCCCAAGTCTACGACGTGACCTCACATGTGCTGCTTTTGACGAGCCGCAGAAGGCTTCTACACTGCAACGAGTGCATTTATTTCTGATACGGGTTCTTTTGGTGGGAAAGAAAAAGCTGCAGTAATCCGTTCACCAAGCGAGGACAGAGAGCATGAGAGTCAGTTTCTGACTGAAGCTGTTTGTTTGTGTTTATAAATGTGGCCTATTGTAGTTTGCTCGAATGAGCTTTGGTATGAAGTACTTTGTCTCATAAATCTTTTAATCCAATGTCCCTTGTGCACAACTTGACTCAACCCAGTTCACTAAAACATTTGCTTTAGTGCACTGAAGCTGGTGACTGAGACGTCTCGTCATCATTAGTCCGGTTGGCCTCTGTCTTCTGTGTTTTGTTTGTCAAGGACAGTGAGAAGGATAAACGTAGTTTGGACCTATGTGGAGCTCTTATATAAATTAAATCTGAACCCACAGACTCCAGACATTATGATGAAGCATTATCTAGGTCCTGTCAGCCACATATCCAATCCAACCAAAGGGATTGTTTGATGTGGGCAAAATATCCATGGTATTTGCTGCCAGCATTTGAAAACTCCTAATCCCACTTCAGAAAGATGCTGAAGGTTCTTCTAGGATCATCTGTTAGCGCAGATAGAAAGCTAGTTAATCACCCCTGTGTTGGATCGCCGCTATCCTTTTCTCTGCTTTTGAGGCGTTTCATCAATCACAGTGAGAACATGTACAGTCCTGGGGGGGTGACTTCATAATACGCAGCTGCACGCAGGCATGGCTGCATGCTCACACAAATGCACATGTACACACGGTCATTGCTCAGTAATACATCACGGACCAGCTCATTCATACCCTATTGAAAATGTACTCCTTACTGTTGAGGTGCATAGAAGTACATCTCACTCTGTTATGTTTTGGAGAAGCGGCACACTCACCCGCATTCCCAATTTCTCGCCTCTGATTCTTGCTTTATTTAGTGAGAGAAGGAGGGAGGCAGTGGCACGTGGCCTCCAGTCTAGTTATCAGCCGTAGGGGATATTTACAGGCTGAGATGGGGACTGCGACTGAACTTCTGCTCTCACGCAACTGACAGAGCAAAGACAGACACAGGAGGCAGATCTGAGACGGACTTATTACACAGAGGAAGGAAGGAGCAGCATGTCAGGACGAGAATATTAATGACATGCAGCCTGAGAGAGAGACACACAGTGAGATGAACTTCATGTAAAATTCATCGTTTAAGTTGGGAAAAGGATTAGTCTGGGGGAAATTGTGATTTAAATTCCATCGTGCAGCAGGCTATTACTCTTCCCGATTGTGTTTCTCCTGTAAAGATTTGCACAAATGCCGAATGCCAGCTGAAATGACACCCTCTCCCACCCCTGAAGTGTGGAGATCCACAGACGAATGGAGTGCTCTCCAGTGAAAATATGTCAAATAAAGACTTGCAAAGACTTTCCTCTCTCTGCTGTCTTCATCAAGTCGATAAATTCGACCACCTCCACCCCAGTCCAAACCCCCCGCCCGCTCAGTAAGTGCCAACTGATTGACAAGTAATTAGCCAGAGATTGACTAGGGTATTTTGTAAGAAGTTCCTCAGGGGGGGTTGAGTAATTCTGCTACACAAACAGATAGATGCCTTGTGAGCTGTGTTCGTTTACTTACAATTTCAAGTCAGAAGGAAGCCTTTTATGTGGGAGGAGAGAGTCGGAAATGCTCTTGGCAATACTGGTGGTGATTGTGCTGTGTGGAGGGAGTGGTACAGTCCCCTCGGGGTTTGTAAAGTACAATAAGTAAAGATGTAAGAGAGACAAGAAAAGAGAGTGGGAGGGAGTGAGGGAGGGAGGAAGATCACCCTCACCTTGATTTGCCTCAGAGAAAGGTTGCAGCACTTGTAGTTAATGGGAAACCCTGTTATCAGCACAAGGGAAGCACCTTTCAGCACCATCTACTTGCTGAAATCTTAATCATTAATTTCATCTCATGGATTACTCCTTCTCACCGACACCCTCTGACGGCTCAGTGTTACATTTCAGAATTTTATGAGGCTGACGATACAATAACACAACTGAAGTGCTGTGTATGATTTTAGGCAATTTTTTTATGGTCACAACTTGTTAAAGTCAGTAAGTCCTCAATAGGTCATTTGTCATTGCCCTGCCAGTGGACATATAAGCATTTTCTGATCTGGTGGTGATGCTGTCAAGACATTGTTATGGTTAGAAGTCATAATATTGTCATCTGTGAACATTATTTTTAATATTTCATTTTAATCTCAATTGCTTTTGGACACTTGGTGGTACTGCAATGTGCTATAAACACAACCCCAACATAGCTGACCTTTTAAGTTGATATGGTGAACATATTAGCATACATTTGCTAATTTACACATCCAGCAATTGCAGAGCAATGTCATCATTAATTCAGAGTCTTGTTTCTGGACACCTGATAAGTGGAAAAACAATAGTCACTCTCTTTTAGGTCTGTTTTTCCCTGAGTCCTAATTTCGTACCATAAACATGTAAATGTGAGCTGGTATGACAATAAAAGATGCTTGGTCCTTGATCCTTTTGGTCTCTACCATCTCCTGAGGGAAACTGTTCTCTCTTTGCTGCTGCTAAATGCTTTATGTTGACCAACCAAGTCACTAAATTTGTCTGTCTTTCTGTCTGGTGCTGAGCAGGCGATGTGCAGTGGGTTTTTAGAGCCTAATCCACACCTTAAATGCATGTTGAATCTGCAAACACCAAAGACAGTTAAGCTGTGGGCTGGAGAACAAAGACCAGTAAGCCAAAATTTTGTACAACTGGAGGAAGCTTCAGAGTCAGTTGATAAATGTCTGTGAGCTTATCACTGCAAATGACCCGTACAACATACAAACAGTCATTAAATCCATTGCTGATATAAAAATATTGATTAGAACCACTTTAGAGCAAGAGAATGACTGTGGTGATGATTAAAAAAATTCAATGCTTTTACCAAGGTAAGAGACAGGAAGCAGACAGGTGTCCAGTGTCAAAGTCACACAGTTTGATTACTTAACCATCCACTCCAGCCTCCTCCCTAAGAGGCTATGACAACATCACGCTATTTCTGCCTTTGCTCCTGAGAGACAACAGTCATTATTCACACAACCACAAGCTCTGTATTGTAACAAGCAGTGTAGACAAGAGAATGACAGCAGACTTCATGCACAGACACAAAGATCAAACACACAGGATGTCAGGGAGTCAGTTTTTTATTTTTTAAAAAATGACACATTTTACAAACAGAGCAAGAAAATAAAATTAAAAGTCAGAATTATTACACTTGCACAGTGAAAATGAAAAGAAATCTAATAACATGACGGATGTTTCAAAGAGTCAATGATGGCATCTCAAATATGGATGAATAAAATAGGGAAACACATTCCTTCAGCACACACACACACACAGGAAAGACCAGAGAAGTCAGTCAATCAGTCCTGTCCTTGGGTTTTTAAAGAATAAAGATGAACAGATACTTTCATCTGCTGTGAAGAAGCCTTAAAGACACATACAAAATAAGAGGAAATAAAAGACAAAGTAAAGGTCACATCTTACACCACACCTACCAGCTGTGTCCCAAACTAACAGAAAGCCATGAATAAGAACACATTAGACAAAGAAATCACACATATAACAGAAAATTTATAGCATCTACCACATTGTCAGAAACACTGTATATATACATGTATGTATAATAGATTCCTGCAGTTGCTTTGTTGTCTGTAATGTGATACACTGTGTGTCTGCCATGCAGAGATCCGTGAGGCATTTCGTGTTTTGGATCGTGATGGGAATGGTTTCATCTCCAAACAGGAGCTGGGCATGGCCATGCGCTCCCTGGGTTACATGCCCAGCGAAGTGGAGCTGGCCATCATCATGCAGAGACTGGACATGGATGGTGAGGCACTACATAAGGACACACACTTGGGTGCATGCACAGAGCATGCATGCACACATGCATAAGCACAGAGTGAACCTCTTCATAAAAAGACAAGCATACCACCCATTAACGTATATCACATGTGTATGATTTCTGTCTTTAGTTGTTCTGTGTGTATTAAAATATGATGTGCACAAGCTTGAGAAAGAATATTTTCCTTCCAAAGCCATATAAATATTTTGTGTGTTGTGTTGTGTTGTGGGCGGCACAGTGGTGCAGTGGTTAGCACTGTCGTTTTCTCCGGGTACTCCGGCTTTCTCCCACAATACCAAAAACATGCACATTAGGTTAATTGGCTACTCTATATTGTCCCTAGGTGTGAGTGTGAGTGTGTGTGGTTGTCTGTCTTTGTGTGTTGGCCCTGTGATTGACTGGCAACCAGTCCGTAGTCAGCTGGGATAGGCTGCAGCTCCCCCGTGACCCTGACGGATAAGCGGTATAGAAATGGATGGATGGATGTTGTGTTGTGCAGTGTAATTGAAAAAAACTGTTAAACGATTCCAAAAACACACAACTTAATGTCCCCTTCACTTGCTTGAGGCAAAAGGGGATTTTGAGTTAGAGCTTCCTTTAAAATGTTCCCGGAAAACTTTTTCTAAACTGCCTCAAGAGCAGTATGTGGTCACTTGTCAAAAACAAATTCCCACATAGACAATAAAGCGCAAACCTGTCTGCTCCTGCTCCTTAAACTCCAGCACTGCTTGTAAATTCACAGAGGATTGTAATTGCTCCTAAGCAGTCCCTGCATCACCAACAAGCTAGTCAATCTTTCAACTGGTTCTTATCTGCCTGCTCTTGATTCTGCAGCTCGCGGTAGATATCAAAGGTCAGAACTAAAAGCTTTTTGCTTTTGCCTCCATGAGTAGTCAGACCATCTGAAAGCAGCGCTGCCATTTGTTCTGAGGACAGATACAGCGCTCTTAAAATCCCCTACCTCTGACTTCTGTCGTCTCGATGTTGTCGCTAGTTAAGCGCAGAAAGCAGTCACAGGCACAATTAGTTTAAAAATATCGATTATTATCAGGTGTTAGACAACCCACACAGTCCTTCAGGTGATTCATTTTATGTTGTTAAATCCCTCCTTTGGAAATCTTAATCCACTGATATCTGGAATTATCTTTTTATCCTGGTTTTAGGCAAAGTAGACTTAAAATTTAAGATTATATTATGTTAATTTAAAGCTGCATTTTTGAGAAACTGCAGTCAAGTTTCTGAGCAGAGAGCTGATGCCCTTTGCTGCATTACAAAGTAATGCAGTATTTTATTTATCCATTTTACGGGTCTGCAATTTTCTAGTAATTTCTGAAGTATTAGTATCCAAGATGTTTCCTAGAAACAATTGTGTAATTTGACACTAATTCTTGGAGGGGAGAAGAACTTCCTTGAAAGAACAGCTATCGAACAACTACTGAAAATACACTTTGACTTGTATGCATGCAAATTTCACATTTTCGCATGATCAACCTGCTGTGTAGTGATACTCACAGCAGTTCATTACAATTAAGAAGAGTGTTTCTATTTTCCATGTTATTAGGTACTAATAATTTCCTGGAAATTATTCAGAAACTATAGACCCATAAAATGAAGTGGTATCTTGCTACCAGTACTAACACAGCAACACTGAGACCAGTGCAGACTGCTATAAATGCTTCTGATATGCTACTTATGATAACAAGCAATAAACAGAGATAACATAATCAATATTATAAACTGGTGGTAATATCAATATTCGTAAAATATAGTGTAATAAGTCTATGCATTAACCCAGTGTGTAGTGGAGATGTTCACTGAGCATTAATTCCACAGGTCGCTGCCTGTTGATTGCTATCTCCAATAATATGCAGCGGAAGAATACATAATGCAAACACTCACAAGATGTGTCCTTTGAATTTAAAGTTGTGAAATGTTCCATCAATTGTCACTTCGAAGCAAAAAACGGTCCTACAGTCACTTGCACATAGACGAACACGGGCACAGGTGCACGCATCTTATTTGAAAGGTGAATTAGTGGTGGGGATGCATGGGTGCTTGTCACGGATGAGAGCTCGTCCATCTGTTGATCTATCTCAGGGCGCTTTTCTTTGTTTCGGCAAAGCAAGTAAACTTCAGCACAAAATGAATTATTTAGCTCTGGTCTGCCAGCCTCCCTGTCTGTGTATCTGATTTTCTATTGTCCTGGTCTGTCTCCCTGCCTTTCGGTGTGTGTGTGTGTGTGTGTGTGCGCGTGCGTGTGCCCGCAGGGGATGGCCAGGTGGACTTTGAGGAGTTCATGACGATACTGGGGCCCAAACTTCTGTCGTCTGACAACAGAGAAGGATTCCTGGGCAACACCATTGACAACATCTTCTGGCAGGTGAAAGACAAAGCTGGAGTCTGTTTCTCATCGCTCACAATCCTCATCGTTTATCACTTCCATCATTCACGCCTCCTCTCACTTACTCTGACTGTGTATTTCGCCAGTCATCCTTAAGTACAGCCCCAGTTTCTGTGGGGATTCTGCACAGACACACACTTATATAAACCCCCACCCCCCACAACAAAAACACACACACACACATGCGTCTTCTGTTTCCTAACAAAAACTGTGACTTTTTTCCTTTTGCCTTGAAAGGAAAAGAGACCTGCAGAGAATTGAGTGTGTATGTTTTCGATTTCAGTGTGCATGTGTGTTTATCATTCACAGTGCTGCAGCAGGTATACCGTAATAAAGATTTCAGTGGTGTGCCCCTGTATGTGGAAAGTCCAAGCTTGTGTCCCGACTGGGCTCAGTGGTGATTAAGGCTGCAGCTCATCTACATGCTTTTGAATGAGCTTCCTTTTTTTTGTTTTTTTTTTTTTGTAAATTGTTGCGGACATGAAGTTTGCTGCTCTCAGACTAGATTTTTTTTGCCGCTTAGGTAAGACATGCGACGATAATGAAAAGTGCAGCGTGTGAGAGCTTGTGTGTGTAAATAGAGCGGATGGGGGGAGGTGGTTGGGGGAGGCGGGGGGGTGAGTGTGAGGACGGTTGGTTGAGCTGGGTGACAGCTCTCAGGAAGCTGTTCTCTACTTTCCTTGAGTCAAATGAGAGGAGAAACATTTAGAGGGTGACTCACTGAAATGAGGAGGTGTGTGTGTGCTTCAGGTTACACACTTTTACACGGATATTCCTCATCCGAGATTTAACTTCAGGAAATATCATTAAAAGATGCAACAATGCAACAATTTATGCTTTTTGCACATCAGAAAACAAACAAAACTAAGGCAACAAACTGCTGATTTTCAACATGGAGATCGTTTCTTTCAGGAATCTTGTGAAATAAAACACCTTTTATAAATGAGACACATTGCATCTATGAAGGAGGGATGGAGGAAGATGGGCTACAGCCAGCAAGACTAAGAGAGATGAGAGAATAGAGAGGGGAGCTGGACAATATGCAGGGATGGGGAGGGTGGTGGTGGTGGTGCGGGGGGATGCCCCACATAAGGATGCAGGGATATAAAGGAAAACCACAAAGGAGGAGAGTGGGAAAAAAATGGAAGAAGAGGTACAAGAGACTGTGATTCATGAAGGTCGCAGACAGTATGCGTCTCAGGGGTGATTTAAAATGTTCACCTCCCACAAAGAGAGACAAACCAAAAGAAAACACGAAGAAGGAGATGGAAAAATAAGAGGAGAGAAGCAGGAGAGGAGAGAGGGAGTGTGTAATGAAAGCAGAGAGCAAAATAATATAGGAAGAGAGGAGGAGGAGGAGGAGGAGGAGGGGGGTGAAATGGTGGGAGGAAGTGTGTCTCTGAGGACTGTGAGTGCAACATTTTTTGTGTGTGTGTGTATGCTTTGTGTTTGTGTCTCTTTATATTTCACAGGCCTCAGAGGGAGACAGGAAGAGAGGGAGAGTTGTTGTATTGAAAAGGAAAAGATGAAAGAGAAGGAGACACATCATGGTGGGCCCTAATGACTCAGTTCAGTATGTTCAGATAATATCCTTGCACAGTGAGATGTATAATGATTGACTTCACTGGGGAGACTGGAGTTGCCAAGTTTTGTGTGTAATCACATTTACCTCCTTGTGTGCATTTGTGTGTGTGTGTGTGTGTGTGTGTTGCATTCTCGTGATTGTTTCCCATCTTGTTTGATTCAGTGTACCGTTGAAATCGTTTCTTGTTTTTTTTCTGTGTATTTTCTACTGTATCATGGTCTTGGTAAAACCTCTGGAAGATTTAGATATGTGCTCTGGAAAAAATCCTGTCTCAAGTTACCACATGTATCTGCTGACAGTCAGTAAATTAGATTTGAAAAAGGAAGCACCCACTCTTCCACTGCAAATTAAGCTACAGTGCCTAAGGATAAAAAACATTTTTTAACCAATATCATAACATGGTTTATAGTCTATAAAAAAATATGTTTGTGCTGGAGAGAGGTTTGTAGACTCTCCTGTCGTTTTGCGATAGCTGAAAAATCTTGTTTTAAGTGCCTGGTCTAACAATAACATTACATGCTTTTTGTCTTGAGGAACTGCACGCATCAGTTTTGGGGTTCTTGCTTACAGAAACTTGACACAATATGCGCAGGAAAATTGATGATTGAACAAACCTTATGAGAAATGCCCTACCTGCTCTACCAAAGCAAATTTAACCCAATTTACCACAAATCGTATGCAGCCTTAGTGATGAAGCTGATGAGCAGAGGTTATCGTTTACCGTTTTTTTTTTGTTTGTTTTTTTTGCTGCTCTCTAGTGGTCAACCTTCCCACATCGCTGCAGTGATGTACAGATGTACTGCAGGACCACATGACATCACTGACGTTTGGTGTGCGATGCAAGTGACCATTTTGAAAATCATGTTGTGGCGTTGGTTTTATGCTTGTTTAGAAGCTGCTAGAACCACTTGTTATACGCTTGATATTCACAAGACTGATATTGCAATCTTGTCGAAACACTAAATACGAAGCTACCACCAACAGTTAGCATAGTTTAGACTGGAAACTGGATGAATCTGGTCCATCTGACAGTACCAATATCAACGTAGCAGCACCTCTAAAGCTGACAAATTTACACTTTATAGATGGTTTGTTTGTTTGAGTGGTAGAAAAACTGAAACGTAAAGCCCACAAATCATTTGTTTTACGAGGGCTCCTGACCTGGATTATTTCTTGTGCACATTAAGTAAATTCCTGTATCTCTGCTGGATGCCTGACAACCTCACAGTGACAACAAAACTGTTGCTCCAAGGAGAGTCTTGTTTCCTCTCTTTATGCTAAGCTACGCTAACTGTCTCAAGGCTCTGACTTCATATTAAAGGGACAGACACAAGAGTGGTATTGATCTTCTCATCTAACTCTCAGCGAGAGAGCAGAAAAAGCAGATTAGACTGAAAAAAAACAGAAGATGACGGGACACCGGTCATGGTCTCGTGGTGTCAAAATAATGTGTTGTACAGCCAGCCGTTCATCTTGACCTTTTCCTCAAGACATTTGCAATAATAGTGTCATCATCCTACTTCCACCTGCGTGAATAAGGCAGAACATTCAGTCATTAATTTTATGACTGGCAGAGGTCACTTGTTAGCAGCCGGTGATTTTCATTTAATGTCACAGTGTGAAATCAAATGGTAGACTCTTTTAATGTGCTTGAGTCGTACAATCTACTCCACACTCATTTGTGTCCCAAGTTACGTTTCAAATATTAAGTCAAAGTTATATCAAATCAAAAATTTCTACCATTCACTTGTAGACCTTTAGCTCCACACCCTCTCAGTATTTTTGTCGATTCAAAGAGACTTAAAAAAAGAAACAGTGAAGGAAGCAGAACTAGTCGACCAGCGACTGGCTTATCTCTGCCAACTGCATCTGTTGAGACAGTCTGCAGTGTTCATTCTGATGACTGAGTATGCCAAATATAGAGTAATAAAACATAAAACACAGTGTGTCTCTGTTATATAATAACCGCAATTTGGTGGATTTGGAAAGTGTAGTACAATAAGTGCAATTATTTTAACACTACTGTCTAAAAAGTGATCAGAACAAGGCCTCTTTGGTTTCAGCACCTCGACTGTGGAACATTTTTCTATTGGATTGCCAAAATGAGTTGATATTTTTAGGAATCGTCTCGCATTACATTACATACAATGGTGGCTGATTCTGTTTGTGTGGATCTAATTTATCTATTATTCATGACTATAGCCTCTGCTGCCTTTGTTAAAAATAACTTACCTCACCTGCAGTTTTAAGGCCTTTACACACCGGAGATGGAACAAATGAAGAGGAAAATGTGAAATCCATACTGGCAGCAATGCAAATTTCTGCGTTGAGTATTACATTAAAATAAAATGCTTCACACAGACGTCCCACAGACCAAGTAGGACAGAGAAGGGTGAAAAATGAAAAATGACAGCAGCTTTCAGAGCTCCGAGAAGTCACGAGGTCACACTGCAGCACAGACCGACTTACACTTGGTTTGGTTACATTCATCTCAGCCTCCAGTCCTGGGGCTCCAGTCCAGCCCAGTTTGTTGAGGACCAAAGTCACAAACAAACTAATGAATTGAGGCAGTAGACCAGCAACTCTGGGATGCATGGGAAGTAAAATTACTGTTTTAGTAGTCTATTCAGCTCCCTGTTGGTAAACCCCATAAAGCAGCCATCAAAGTTACTCATTTCAAGGCACTATAAATATAAATAATTTCTGTGTCCTTTGTCATGTAATGCAGGGCAATGACAAGAAAAAAAAATGGACAAAAAACGATGAAAAAACGATGCCCTTTTTTGCTGCTGAATTTTTTTTGTGAACGTACTCAAAAAGAGACAGAAGCTCAAAAAAATATGTTGGTGAATTGAGGAAAAAAATGTCTTTGGTGTGTGAAGGCCTTCATGCTAACGTGGATCTTGTATGTTTGTGTATGTATTTGTATGCATCTGTATTGTCCTTTTGGCAAAAGCACTGTGGAACATTTTTTGGTTTGCCAAGCCAAAGACAAAAACTTTATTTGCACTTTTAGGTATCAAATATCCCTTAAAGCAGTTTTGTTAGAAAGAAAAAAATAGGAGAAAAGGAGTTAAGAAAAAAGAAACAATGCCTGCAGGTTGTCATTCTGGGTGACTTTTCAGAGAAGGGTCAGAAGACAAAGCAGGTGGACGACTGACGAAACAAGGTTTTGCTGTTTGAGGACAGGCAGGATTAGGGTGTGGAAGCACCTGTTCTTCTGATTGATGTGTCCTGGCTCCATTAGTGTGTCACCGGTCACTGCTTGCGATTCCCTGCTGTTTTCCTGTCACACGCACACGCACACTCACAGACACACAAACACACACACATCACATGCTTGAGTTCATTCAGTGAAAGACAAAATGCTCTGACAGGAAAACTCTCGAGTTTTTGCATTGCCTGTTTATCATTGTGTGTGTGTACGTGTGTGTGTGTGTGTGGATGACGATGTCCTTCAGAGACCAGCCAGGAGGAGAAATCACTCTTTTGGTTGGTAACAGGTTGTGGCTCCACTGTGGCTTTTCCCCCCTCAGACAGACAGACAGGAACATTGTACATTCTCTGTGCTCTTGCTCTGAGCTGTCATGTTGTCTGTCCTGGGGCTGCAGTCCAAAGAGCTGTTCCTCTATTTCGTAGCATCCATTCAGGACAGAGACAGCTTTGGCAAGTAGGAGAGCAGAAATCGGGCATCTCAGGCCCTCCAACTGCTGCTGCCACTCCCTGTTTCTCTGCCCTGGAGTGCTACATAAGGCTGCATGAGTCAGAGCAGTTTGAGGTCCAATCACTGATTTTGTTTGACCACATAAATTTGAAATATCATCTCATTTGTAAGCAAAGAATTTTAGATGTCGATTAAGATGATTATTATTGAAAATGTAGGGTCATTTTGCAGCTGTGCTTGCAAACTTTACTGATGCAAAACATTACATCACATTTTTTTTCACTCTGACTAAGGTGTTCAGGTTTGTCAATAGGAGATAATATTTATTAAAAGCTCTTTTGGGTTTTGAGTATTTGCATGTGTTTGTACGGGTCTGCGTGTGTGTGAGTGAGGTAGGCAGAGACAGAAAACAAGACGTGAGTGAATTAATGTGTGTTTGTCTGTGCATGTGTAAAATTATCCCTCCATTTACTGTAATGTCCCAGGTTTGCCATTAATGTTGTTCGTAATATTGTGTGTGTGTGTGTGTGTGTGTGAATACATTAACATGAGTGTTTCCATAACTGCAGTGTAAATCACCTGAAAAGGCAACATGAATAGTTTGATTGGAATCAGTGCACATATTGGTTGCACATCAGTACACACAGAAGCACAGATGCAAAATACATAAATAACCAACTCATTATTTCAGGTTGAAGGCATTGATAAAATGTGTGTTTGCATGTGTGTGTGAATGTGTGTATGTGTGTGTTTCTATGTGTATGTTGTATGTTAGTAGGTGATATCACTCATCTGAATTATTGTACTGACGTCTTGGTTACATTCCCCTGATTGCTTTGCTGCACTGTTGTAATTTGACATCACAGAGAATGCCAATAGAGTAAATTGAGCTGGGTACAATTTTAATTTTCTTTGCAATTCCAGAGCCAACACAATATCAGAGTTATGTTACCAATACCAAAACAGGACTTTTTGCAATATCTTACTTTAAATCATATATTTCTGTGTAAACACAAACACTTAACACTCTACACGAAAGAAATGTCCAAAATTATACTTTAAATCAATTTATGTGAATAAAGCTATAGTCTGAGAATTTGGCAGAGAGAGTTCAACACAGTACAGTTTAAGAAAACACATGTAAAGCACAAGCAAATTAAGAAAACAACTTCATCACTTTGACAGCATATGCACTGCAAACCCACCAACACTATCATCATTTGTCTGTGTTTTTTGACAGACTGTTTTAATTGGCAGACTAATAAGAAGCAAAAAACTGAGGAACCTCATTTTCTTTATTTTCTCATGTTTTTGTCTATATGCATGTGATTTCTTAAGCTGCAGAGAATTGAACTCTCTCGGTCACTGTGCTCACATTTCTTGCAGAGAGTTCATCAATTAACTCTCATATCTGTCAGTTAAACATGAAGCTACACCTATGAGACAGCTAGCTTAGCTTAGCATAAAGACTGGAAGCAGCCTGGGTCTTTCAAAGGTGAAACATATTCTGCCTGCCAACACTTCTAAGTGTAAGCTAAAGCTTACTAATTAATATATATATATATATATATAACAAATCTCCAGGATGTTTCAAACAAACAAGATGTAACATGTAACTTTGTGACCTTTAGATATGCACATTTTGTTTGTTGATAGACAGCGCTAGGCTATTCTTTTCCTGGAAAGAATGAACTGCAATTATAAATTTACATTTCTGTCAGTACCATTTATTAAGAAACAATGCCCAGTCCTACTAGAAGTGGAAGTTCTAGCCTTTCATTGCCTTGTTTTCCTGTGTAAACGATATCTGTTTCACTGATTGAAGTGGTTGAGCATAAGAGTTTCTAGTGTTTAATGAGCATTGAGATAGAGCATGGGCATTGTCATAGGTTGAAATGTGCATAGTCTCTACCACTATTGTCCGCCAGTTGTGTTTCCTCCATCTGTGTCCCCCTCTACCCCCTTCATCTCAGTTTTCTCTGACCTCACTGTACATCCACATTTTCTCATCTTCTCATCATCTTTTCCCATCCCTCGATCAACAACCTATTTTCATCCTCTTTGCCTCGCCTGCCTCAGTTTGTCCATCTGTTGTGCTAAACCAAGCAACCGATTGTATTTTTGAGGCTGTCATTGAGATAAATAATCTAGGCATAGATGCTAGTGGGTTTGAGGATGTGCACTGGGGGAGCCGCAGGGGGACAGGAAGGACTTGATGGTTTTGGAAGGGAAGACGGGGAATAGGACAGACGCTAAGATTCAGACAAAGCCAGTAATTGGTCAGAGCTTCATAAATCATTTTAAACACAAAAATGCTCGCATTACTGAGAATACAACGACCTACAAGGAAGTAAATGTGCTGAGATTTCTGTTCTAATTGATACATCCATTAAACCGATTGTGCTTGCACATACTGTATTTATCCACCTATATGAATGCACACACACACACACACACAGCTTGCATACTGATTCAGGCACCCAAAAATAGAAGCAGTGATGCATAGGCAAACATGCTAGCATTTCATTAAAGCTGACACAATTCCTGTCCTGACTTATACATTATACATTTAGGCAATGAAACACATGTCATAATGTTTTTGCAGTTTGTACATTTCACACCCCATTCTCATCTTCTATATTTGTGTGCATTCATGAAGCCAGTTTTTGGAAGACTGTGTCTCTGCATTGATCGCTGTGTGCCCCTGCAGTTTGACATGCAGCAGCTGTCACTGGATGAGCTGAAGCAGGTGCTGTTCCACGCCTTCCGGGACCACCTGACAATGAAGGACATAGAGAACATCATCATCACTGAGGAGGAGAGCCTCAATGAAACCTCAGGGAACTGCCCTGAGTATGAGGGAGGTGAGGAAGCTGCTATTTACTGTTCCAAATACCTGTACTTATAAAATACATTTCTGCTGTAATTCGTATAATACTTCAAGCAGTAATCTGACACTGAGCGAAGTAACTGTGACCCAAACATTCTCGTAACGTTAATCTAAATGCCACATGCTTAGTCAAACTGTTCAAGAAATCCTTTTACAGTTTGTGAAACACAGCTAGTTACCTTTTTACCAATGGTTAGATAACATTGATAACACTGTCATATCTGTGCACTAAGTTGGCCTATGGGACCAGAGCTTAGCTTTGCATGGGAGCAGTGCAAAACAAGCCTTTTCCCATTCCTCTGAATTACATCTCTAATATATATTTCAAACAGGTCTGGTTATGCTCCCTCAGCTGGGAAGATGAGAACAGGGACATCATGCATAGCTAGCTGCTTAGCTACAGCCACAAATAAAATAATAAAAAGAAACGGCAACAAGCTTAGATGAGAAGGATGCTGCTGAACAGGTTGTTAATTTAATTTAGTACCAGCTCTTAAACTCACATATTACTTCCATGGGTGTGAAAAATATCAAGTTTACCGATCCTAGCAGGAGCTCACAAACTTTTGCTTAAACTAAAAATTGCATCCACAGGATGGATGTGTCAGTCGGGCAAAGCAAAATATTATACTCTCCACTCTAGAGAGTGGAGGGTATAATATTTATAATATCCCTCCCTATATTGCCCTCCCTATAATATACCCTCCCCATATTGGAGTGGAGTAGAGTGACACAATTTAAACATCCTCCCTAGCATGTTATTTCTGGTTTGTTTAATCTGTACACAAACTAAGATACAATTACTGCAAGTGGTGATTTTAAGTTAAGTTACATGCTGGCAGTTCTTGGTGTCTACTAGCCGGATGTGGTGACTTCCTGGAGTCTCTGCTGTCAGTGATGCCTGAGGACCTCATAATGACAGAACTTTTAAAAATATATAGTACATAGATTGCTGTAAAACCACACATTGCTGGTTTTTGCTTTTCTATTTGTATATGGAATTAAACAAAATAGAATTAGAATATTAACAAGTGAGCTTTAGAGCCATTGGTAGGCATGTGTTTGAACTTTGGGCAAAGCAAGAGGTAGCTGTTTGCCCCTGTTTGCAGTTTTTTTTCAGTTAAGCTAATTGACTCCTAACTCCATACCTGTGCACAGATACAAGAGTGATAGGCTATTGAGCTCTCATCAAACTAAAAATAAAATGCAAATAATCTTATTTTCCCAACTAGGCCAGTGTCTTTGGGGTTAAATTAGACAAATTCACACAAATCTGTTGCTTCTCCATCACTTTTTGACATGAATGAAACAATGGACTGTGCTATAAAATCCCACTTGTGACCACAAGTCATTACCACTAACTTAATTTACCAGAACAATGGAGTGACGGTTTAGAATAAGAGATGCAGCAAAGGCAGGAGGAAATCAAGCAGGAGAAGAAGAAAGACAAGTGAGATACAACAGCAGGAGAAAACTTCTTCTAAAGTCTTGTTAAAGACAACGTGAAGGGGTGAAGATTATAAAAAAAACTTCTAACATGTTTTAACACAGATGTATTGATTTTCTAAGTCTCACTTGGCAAAAATCAATGTGAAATCCTAATTTTAATTCTCCTGCTGTAATGCAATAAATATCTACTATGCAGGTTTCACTTGCAAGGTGAGGATCCGGAGAGAAACATCAAGAATGATGCAATATCTACATGAAAAAAGAAAGTATTAATCTAAATCTAATCATACATTTATTTGAGGTTCAAAGCCAGTTATAAGAAATGGGTTGATGATATTTGGGTACCCAAGTGAAAAACAGAAGATGTTTTTCTTAAGACATAAGTTATGTTGCTTTAAGGAGAAAAGAGAGACAAAAACTTGTGTTACATCCACAAGTCACACTAGGACAAAGGTAAAGATGGATCAAACATGCTAGAACACTAGGAAAGTCTTAACAAATCCATTGGGTACTGGCCCACAGTCTCACAGAGTCCTAAAAAGAGACAGCCAGGAGGAAATGTTGAAACTTAGCAGCAAAGGGACAGAGAAGGAGGAGATAAGAGGCTAAAGAAGGGATCAGGGAACTGCTGGCTTGGCACTCTCTTTCCCAAAGTTTATGGTGTTGAGGGAACGGCGTGACATGGCGTTAGGGAGAGGAATAAGAGCAGTAGAAAGACACTGAAAGAGGAGATGTAGGCAGGGGAGGGATAAAGATGAAGTGGTATAGAGCCTCTCTTGTAAAGAACGACTGTATGGATCCCCACATTTAACCCTCTTCCCACATTGTCAACTTCCCCCTTTCATGCCTGCTTCCTGTCCAGTGGGACTTCAGTGCCTTTTACAGTCCCTCTTAGATCCACAACTCAGAACTCTGACTTGATTTATTGATGCAGCTTGTGATTCTTACAAACTGAGACAAGGGAGCTGACAAAGAGGAAACTTTTGGTTGTTGTGCTCGCTGCAAGGCCTGTTGGAGGACACATCTGTCTCTACTCTTCTTCCTCTTTCAGTCTCCAGAGATCATGTCTTTTTGGGGTGGGGTGGGGGCTTTCAGCTCATGCAGATAGGTAGCAGAACAAATGTTCCACTCCTCGCCTCTAGTCTTTGCTTCTGCTGCAGCATACAGAATATTAGAACCAGTTTGTGCCTCTCATGTATTCATTGTTTTTTTTTTTACATCAGAGACACTTCCACTGATGATCTGGGTCACAGACACAAGCCGCAGAGAATGACAGCTAGAAATGTTAGCTGCTATTTCATTCATATTTATTTTGAGTCAAAGAATGGAGGTGCACTGTGAGAAAATGCATTGGCTATACATGAAGAATTTATGTACTGCTAGAGTTGTATTGTTTGGACAAAATGTATTTATTTGATTAGCCTAATTCGAGATATAGTTAGTTCAACATTTTGGGGAATACTGTTTGTTTTCTTGCTAATAGTTAGATGAGAAGATTAATACCACTGCTGATATCTGTGTGCTAAATATGAAGCTAGTGCTAGAAGCAGGTGTGAGGTGAGTGTAGGTGGGTGTCAGGTGTAGCTTCGCTTTGCATAAAGACCAGAAATGGGAAAGGAGCAGGTCTGGATTCTGAATATCAGCACCTTTAAAGCTCACCAATTAATGTCTTATATTCTGTTTGTTTAATATTTGCAAAAACCGCAGGGTAAAAACTACGATTTATGGTTTTACAGTGGTCATGTGTTGGGCTATTTCTTTGTCTCATGCAGTGACTTGATGCTTGCCAACTCTGGGAAGTGTTTTTGTGTAAATTAAGCAAGCAAGATATCACCTTTTTTTCCATTAATCACTTTGACATGAGAGGCACGAAGCAGGATTAAAGAATTAAATGTATAAACTCTCACATTACAAAAATATATTTACGCATCTCTTACTTGCTTTCTCTTCTCTTTCGCTCCCTCAGTCCATCCTAAGAAGAAGAATCGGCAGACGTGTGTCAGGAAAAGCCTGATCTGCGCCTTCGCTATGGCTTTCATCATCAGTGTCATGCTTATTGCAGCCAATCAGATGCTGCGGAACGGCATGGAGTAACCAATTGCACTGTGAGCATGGGGAGTGGACAGAACAGCCATGACCTCACATCTTCTTGTCTTTGCAGCCAAAGCTGGACCAGCCACAACCCAAGCACTTCTCTAAACAATCAGTTGAGTTATTATTTATTTATTTTTTTCAAGTTTAATTTGAACTTACCTTGTAGGAGCAGACAACGTGAGTGAGATGAAGAGCGATGTATTTGTTTTGCATTGAAGATGTCGCCATGTAGAGTCACTGGACATATAAGCAACTGGAAAAGAATTATGTTTTTATATAAAACATGAGAATAAACAGTGAGTTTTCTTTTGCTGTTTTCAAGACAGAGACCGCCCTTTAAACTTGATTTTCTAATTACGGAAAATGTTTCGCAGGTGCTTTGAGCCATTCCTGATTTCAAGAAAACAAACAACAGTTATTATGGACAACTGCATATTTACCCTAGAGAAATGGCACCGAATGTGAACTGAGTGAATGTGGGCACAGAATTTAAATGCATCCTAAGCCCCTCATGTCTCATACAGTCATGTATAAACATCACACTTTTTGTGACATCCTGAGCTCAGTCCATTAATACTGGGGCACATGAAGTTTTTATGTGCATCTATGAGGAGCACAAGTCAAAATCTGTGAGGGACCATTTAAGAGCCATCGGTGTCGCAGCTCTTTGGTCCTCATGCTGATTGGTTGATTCGTTGACTGACTGATGTGTGAGTGCGTAAAAGCCAGTGCTGTCTGCAAGGTCAGGCGGTCTGACCGGTGTATAATGTATGAAGGTTAAAAAAACATGAAATTAAATGACAGTGTGGCTATGGTCTTGGTTGACAACAGGACGGGGCTCAGTTATAGTTATCCACTTGTGATGTTGCCCATCTGTGGCAAATATAAACAGTATAGAGTACACACTGCCATACCAAATGTTACTCCAGTCAACTCTGATTCCCCATGGATTTCACTGTATATATAGTACTACTTAGCTCGTGTAATGTATTATTCTTCTCAACAGCAGAATGTATGAAGAGTAGAAACTAGTGAGATAAATCAGGGATATACAGTAGAGCTGTGATATTCTGTTGCTGCAGTTGGTTACGTGGATAAGGTTGCATTCTAGTGGTTAAACTTGGAACTGCAGCTAAAAACTCAAACAGCCATGTTTAAAAGGTGTTCAGAAGTGAAGAACGACACAGCTGAATTTGAGCTTTGATGTGTCAGTGTCACAAGGGCAGTTTGGTCTGTATTGGGGTTTGTTTTTCATACAACCCAAACTGTGTTGTCGCACCAGTGTACATCTCAGGATTGGACAAGAGGCTGAAGGTGAATGCTGTTGTATCTGAGGTAGTTTCTGGGGTCATAGCTGTGTTTTATGGTTCAGATCTGACAGCACTACAGTTTTATAAAGCTAGCCGGGCTGAAGAAGTTCGAAAAGGACCTTGTAGGAGTTTACAATCATGCTCCTCTTCTTTTATAATGGAGCCACCCGAGGTTGAACATCCCAACGACACCACAGATTAAACTCGAGGGTTTTTTTATGTGGGTGTAGGGCTGGACGATAAAGAGAAGTCATTGTTTATCTGCTGTTGTGGGACGGTATAGTAATTACATATTCATATTCTTTTACTGTTTTCCAAAATTCTGTTGTCTAAACTGAGGATTCCAAACAAAACATCAGTCAAAACTAAAATTATCTAAGATTCATTACCTTAGACACATTTTGAGTCTATCAAACACAGTTCATTAGAGAGAACACAAATTCAAATTGTATTGTTTTATATGTGATTATTTTGTGATGTTAAAAAATGTAGTAAAAACTACCTGCATTAATATGGAGGCCATTAATTTAACCAATTCGCCCAGCTTTATAACGGCAACATGCTATATGTGGATTCCTAAATTGCACGGTGCTCCCCTTGGACATTACTGACTTGGAGGCTGGCTCGTTCCCATTAATACCTTGGGAGCGAATGTTTTTTGTCTTTGCTGGAGTAGATGAAAACGAAACTAGACATTTAAATCAAACCAATGTGCAACCATGTGAGTTTATATGAGTTGGACAAATATAAAGAGGAGAGGGCTTTCTTTTAAAATGAAAAAAATAGCTTTGTAAGATCAAGTATCACAGCAAAAATGTATTATACTGTAAATCAGTATGCATGTCGTTGTTTAGATTTTCATGTCTTTAAAAGACAGGGAAATCCATTTAATCTTTTTTTGTCGTGGCACAGCCTTGGTTTAAATGTAGGTATGTATGTATTACTGTCACATATTTGACTTTCCAGTTTCTACTGTAATAGCCATTTTTCTAGTTTCTACCAGCTATTAATCAAATCAGAGTGCAGGAGAGGGCATTTTCATAAATATGCAAATACAAGGTCACACCACCACCATCATCATCATCATCTCTGTTTCTCATTATCTTGGGTAGAGTGTAGGCCTCACTGTGGAAGGTTAAAATTAACAGAGAATACAGTATATTGTGTGTTTTAGTCACTCACTGCCTCATCGTCCTGTAATAACTGCTGTATAATGTATGCTACACTTATCCTTGTAAGTGACTTCTATGTCTTCGATATTCTCAGCACACTGACATCTGACCAGTGGACCATGTTTTCACCTTTGTCGATCAGCGTCATGGTCCTTTTGAAACCAGCATAGACCACTTTATCTTAACAGTTCACTGATAAATGTGCCATTCAGACATCCTTGCATGGCTATGTGAGGGAAACTCATTTTAAAGACCTTTTATCAACACTTTTGAAGTTTACATTACTATACTGTACATCTGTAACTAGATGGAGTCGGTTCATGATTTTCATGTTTTTGAAAGTTGCTTTTGAGATTTGTTTTTACCAAAACATGTTTTTACCTTGTAGATTGTATAGAGATAAAAAAAACAAACAAACAAAAAAACTAAATACAGATATGTAATACAAACCTTGGCATGCTGCTTAGAAAAGGAGAAAGAAAACAGCAATAGTCACCAACTGAGTGGATATTTAAAAATGCAAATAACAAGTTTAATCTGTTTAATCTGAAAAAAATATATCCATATATGTTTATGCAATAAAACCTTTTTTAATAGAAATATAAAGCATCTGTGTTTACTTGTGAGAGAGATGTTTGTACCTTGGCTCAAGACCAACAACGTGTACAAAATTTTAATGACAAAACAATTCTGCCCAGTAACATGAAAAGATAAAATGTTAATAGAAGACGCACCTAAATTAGACTGCCTCACTTTGCCACAATTTCTGGCTCACAATAAGATGTTGAGCAGAAATATTTTCACTGTTAGTAATTGTAAAACTCGGTAGAAAGCAGGCTTGTTGTTTTACTTATGTCACTTACGTTTTGATCATTGCAGTGATCACTTTAAATATCAACCCCAAAAATAGGATGCCGACACAGCATGGTTTTCACCCAGCGCCAATCACTGCTGTTTCCCCATGCAGGTAGCAGACAGCCCATAAAGGAGCTGTGAGTCACAAGAGCAGCCTCTTCATGTGCAGAGAGCTCACTGCTCTTACATCACCTTCATGCAATACATACAGGTAATGTAGCACTACAAACCCAAATGCTTGGAGCAGACTAACATTGGCAGGTGTGACAGAAAAAAAGGTTAAGCTTCCACTATTGAGATCTGCATCTCAAAAAGTCAATGTAGCTAATTGACGAGGGTGGAATTTACATGTTTGTCAACTTGTGGCAGAGAGCAGTTTCCTGTGGAGCAGTGCTGGCACCGACGCTCACTCTAAATCATGATAATTAGGGAGCATAAGTCAAATGTGAGATTAGCCGCATAGCAGATGCATCTGAACCCCATTAGACACCCAATAATGAACCAAAACAATTATTATGTGGACAAACAAGACATTAGTGTAATGGTCCAGGCGGACATTAACAGCTTATTACCTGCACATCCTTTCATTTGTGAATGAAATTAACAGGTAGGCCACTAGAAGGTCATTCAAACTTGCTCAACTACTGTATGAATGATTGAGTAAAGGGACACATGCAAAAAGAAAGAGGTGAACTGTGAATGCGGCATCAGGAGAGATACCGATGATATCATTGATTAAATTCGAAGTGAACACATATGAAGAGATCATCTTAACTGTCATGGTAAGCAAAGGAAAAAGGACACAATCCAAGAAGTAAGCCACACTCATACTTCTATGCATAAAAAATGCTTTAATATGAGGTATTCGTTGCATGTTTGTAGCTCATATGAACCTCTGGAACAGAGTTGATCGAACACACATGCATGCACAGACAGCATGAATGTAAAACACTGTACTTTCTCCCAGCACGTGGAAACTATTCAAAAGATGATAATAAACAGCATCCAGTTCAATGATGTACATAAAAAACACAAAGCTGTTTATTCTCTCGTGACAATTAGTGTGGGATAAAAACAAGGAGGCAAAGGTAATTTTCCATAGTAACACTGCTTATCCATTGTTTAAGGAGAATATGGCTTACAAATACCATAAAAACACAATAAAATTCTTAATGTTTCCAAAAGTTTGAAAGGCTCCACAATGTAAACACCCACTGCTTCTTAAAAAGGATAAAGGCACGTGTGTAACAATGTTTATTTTTTTCAGTCCAACAAAACACTCACTTGATGACTTTAATGTACTGATCTGCAAGACCTGCAGTGGCTTCTGCTTTGTAGCATGACTGTTCACGGCAGTTATTTTAACAATAAATAACAGCTAAGAGGAACACCTCTAATTGGATGTAAAGTGTCACAAACAGTAATAAAGATTAGTCTTCATTCTGTAAAACAGCATTTTCAATACTTTTCTGTGTTCTCGCACCTGTTAAGGCAAACTAGAATGGTATTCGAACATTGTTATCTGTCTGAGCATAGCTGCTGGATCTTTGAGGATCCAAGTAGTGTTTTCTACAACACAACGAATGTGATAAGATGAAGTCATTGTACCCTGATTCATGACAGACTTTGGCACTGTCTCCTTGCAAGATGATGGAAAAGGTAATGCGAGAGAAAAATGAGACAAGAGAAGGGGCGGTTGTGGGTTGAGGCTGCTGGTACAGATGTATTTAGGGACAGAGGTGAGAATACAGTGGTAGACAGAGAAAAACAGGAAATGACAGAAGCAGAAAAGAAATGTCAAGGTCAGAACTCTGTGTGTAGGTGACTGTGGTCTTGGCTTCCCGCCGGTCTCTCACTGGGCTTCATGAAGATGCCCTCCATGGCCTTCCACAGGCTGTGCTGGCTGGGGCTCGACATGGCGTGAACTTCCGTCTGACCGTGAATCGGCCGTCCGTACTGCTCCCCTGTCACTGACAGCAGTGCGTCAGTGGCCTTGTGACGGAAACGAACGGCCTCCTCACGCTTCCATACAGATCCCCCACACTGAACTGTCCATTCATCCAGATGGTCCCCTTCCCCTTCGTCGCCAAACGCACTCACCTCCTGGGGAAAAGCGACAAAGATGAGATGAGAAGACGAGGGGCGGCGGAGAGGACGAGTTACTTTTCTTTTGTGAAAGCTTAAATTTAAATGCTGTACAAATACAAACAACAGGAATGTCTATTTTTGTCAAGGAACTGTGTCACATTGATGCAACAACTGCCTGATATCAGACTGAAATGTCAGCTTGTTACTGTCCATTCCTTAGTGGAGTTGGGTGGATTAGGCAAATGCAACAATCTTGTAAATCAAAAATTGCCATAAAACAGACCTGTTCATTGATTTCCACTACACACTGTCTACAATCGTCTAATACACCCAGGGATGATAAAGGAAAAGCAGCCTTGGTATTAATGGTATAACAAAATGTCTGACACTTTCTATCACGCCACAGTACACATCTTCCAAGCCTACAACACTTTGGATAGACAGTGTTTTCACACTTCCTCAAAATTGGGGAGATTTTTGCTGACCAGAGGCTATTTTTCCACAGAGTTAGATTCCTGAAGTGTAAAAGCTGCTGTCAACTCAGATCTACCTCAAAATGATGGTCTAGGTGCCACTGATTATATATTATGTAAATGTTGTATGTAAACCAGTTTCATGTGGTCGCTTTAACTTGGTAAAATAAACATGAACTATCAAAAATGTCAGAACCACTTATTAGGCATTAACATCCCTTTCCGACCTCTGCAGGGAACTGTGTGTATAATCCTCCACCTAAAACCTAACCTCCTATCTTTGCCCGTGTATTGCTCACGCCACTCACCTGGTTGGAGGACAGTGGGGAGGCGAAGTAGTGGCTGTGAAGGTTACGGCCTGTGTTGACATGGGTGAGGCGGATTGTCTGCCCGCACCTGACTGGGGTACCTCGATGGCACAAGGTGTCACTAGTCCCACGAACACTCCAGTAGCTATTACTGTCTTCCACCGCAGTCACCCCTGTTACAGACTGCTGCCCACTACCTGTCTCACACACACACGGATTGAGCAAAAGAGCGTTGCAGGATGAACGATGAACATCCATGGGAGAGAGTTGACAAACAAACGAGGATTTTGACTAAAAATTCAGCCAATTCTCTTAAACAGAGTTCTCAGTTTGTTCATGGTATGAATCTCTGTACACACACTCACAGAATTAAATTAATATGGTCAAACCAATGCAACTACAACTCAGTATTTAAATATTTATTACAATACATTTGTTATAAATATACAACATATTTATAACAACACAGCCCCTGGCTATCTCATCTTTGTAAAGAACTCCTTCCTACTAGAGTAGAGCTAATGTTGTATAGTATATGTGTGTAGTAGTATAGTACTTCGGTTTCTTTGTGAATTTGAGTGAGACAAATTAGTTGTCTGCGCTGATTAAACATAAACTTAGCATGAGCTGTTCACCAATTGGAAACTTCAAGGGTTAATGTTTTTCGTGTATTTTTCACCACTCGAGTAAATATTTGCTTCGTAAATATCAAGTAAGACCCCAATCCTTTACGCGTGGCACTGTTTGATTGTAACCTGACGTTGCACATAATGAAAGCAACATGAATTAAACGTCACACTGTTATCCTTTGTACATAGAAAACTGTGATTTCCAACTTTCACCCAACAATACAATTTCAGCTACAGATTTGTGTGGTGTAAGATGAAGTTAAAAAATGTTAGTGAAAAACACAATGCAAGTATTAATACTTAATAATCGTTAAATCAGGGGAAACTCACCAGAACCGTAGCGTACGTCGTGCGAGTGTAGTCTCACATTGTGCTTGATATTCAACAATTTAATGACTGATCCGCATGTCACAAAGCTGAGTTCCGTACCAGGTGACAACCCAAATATACAGGACAACAACAATAAAATCACAAGAAGAGGGTTTGGAATAACGGCACAGTTTAAGTTATCCATTCCAAACCCAAGCAGCTGCTGGTACCTCTTTGAGATTTGTATTATTTTTCGCTACGTCATTAAAGTGATACTGTATTCCAATATGGAGCCTTGGAAACAGCGCCTCTAGCGACTCGGAATGGTAACTGTTCAGATCCTGCCTACTTTTTTGATTTATTCTGCGTTAATTTGGCGTTGCTGTTATGTATTTTTGTTTTTTTGTGTTAATATGAAAGGATCACGACTAAATCAACAGTAGTTATGTTGTGTGGTCGTATTTAGTTGTATCATTTAATGTAGAATCCAGTTAAACCAGTAGGGGGCGTCACTTTGATAATGAAAAGGATGGAAGTTCCCTCAATGCACCCCGGAATTGTCCTCACGCCACTCGTTCTCGGCCATTTTTACAAGTACAAACTCCTCGAAACACAAAACACAACCCAATCCCGTTATTATTGTAATTATTAACGGAATATAGCACCGCAGTAAGACGTGTAAGTCCAATTTCATCGTGGTAATTGAGATCTTTCGATTATGCTGCTTAACTACAAACCCTTCGCTAGCTAAGGGTAATGTAATTGAGTGTTGTTGTCGTTGCAGCTAATGCTAGGCTAACGTGATATGCTAAAGCATTAACAGTCAACCAGCTTTAATTACCGTTATACTGCGAAGTTGGATCAGAAGTATAGGTATATTTTACAAAAATAGATTGGGTTTGGTAGGTCTCTTATTGTAGGATATTGGCCTGTTGTGTCCAGTATAGTTAAAATGAACACTGTGAAAATCAAATTAAAAAAAACCTTGCTAGCTAACTAGCATCGCTATGTTAGCCGTGTTGGTGGTTGCTAGCACACTGGAAAAATAATGTTAGCTAACGTTATTGACTAGAAATCACATTATAACGTTAATATTTGTCCAACACCGCTCATTGGTTATATGGAAGATATAATCTTGATAACTTTAGCTACAGTTAGATTTGAAGCAAGCAACGAGACTTGTTCTCTCTTTCGATGTGTGCGCATTGCGACAGCTTAAAGGTTCGGTGTAGTTTTTTAGTCGTGTTAAGCTCACCGGCTTGATCTAGTTTTGTAGTACATTTCTTATATTAGGACACTGTGGTTTATAACGTGAAAGCGACCGGGTCACATACATATATGAACGTATGGTGTTATTAATCATTATTTAATTGGTTTGACTATGTTTGTCAGTAACCCAGTATACACCAATTAAGAAGAAAGAGGCATTGTTTATAGATGTAATTCCCGACTCTTTCACACGTGAACCTCTAAAGGTCATTTATCATATAGTTTAAAAAATGTGTCACAAGTAAATACTGCTGACTACAGTTTTACCACTACTTTCTGGTACAGACAGGTGGATTAAAAACTCATGCTTTGCAGCCAGAACAGATCCTAAAGTTGACAAAAAATATCTCATACCTTAGTCTGAGTTTTGGGTAATAGTGCATAAAATTAAGCACAAATTATCTAGAATATTTCCATATGGTATGGTATGGAATGGTGCAGCGATTAAAAAGAACTTTTGTATTCAATTTTGATATTTGGCTCCATGTCATTGTGTAATTGTTATGACAAGCAAATGAAGGACATACAAATATGAAATATTATCAGACAGTGTGAAATAAGGTTATTTTTCAATCCTAAAGTTACTTAAAGAGGAGATAACAGATAACCCCTGTTATGGGGTGAAATTTAAATTTTAGTAGAATGTTAAATAATGTTATTGTGCAGGTTTGGCTTTTATATTTGTGACTATCCTGAGAGGCAGAAGTAATGCATTGGTGATGCAAAGAAAGATCAATAACAGCATCTTACTTTTCTTTTCAGGAACAGCAGTCATGTCAGACTTCATTGAGAGCGAAGCTGAGGAGTCAGAGGAGGAGTTTGAAGAGAAAGACCTAAAGCCTAAAAAGACTCAGGGGTTTATGGAGGAAGATGGTGAGATTTGAATTCTTTACGTCTGGGTCAGAGTTGGGGCTCCATGACTTGTTGATCACTTACCTGTCATGTCACAACAGATGAAGAGGATGACGAGAACACAGAGGACCAGGATGAGCAAGGAAATCTACGTGGACTCATTGATGATGGTGAGGAGGAAGAGGAGGAAGATGGTCAGAGGAGTGGGAGTGGAGGGGCGAGTGACTCTGAAGAGGAAGTGAGGCATCGACGTAAAAAGCGCAGTAAGTTCTGGCATTTTTAAAGAGTCGCTGCCATTATACAGTATATTGTTGCCACTTGTCATTAGTTTAAACAAGTCAAGGATGGAAAGACAATACTGTCACTAAAATCTCAGTACTTTGCTATTCAGGAATGTTGTCTGTGTGCGATGAGTCACACTTGCCTGTTTATAATGCCAGGCTGTCAATGCCACCACTGTGTGCAATCCAAAAGTTTATGACTTCAGGCATTTCCAGTGTTAACCTGCAAAATTGCACTTCCGTATCATCATGGAAATAAATTAATCAAAAGATGGCAATGTTTGCTAAAACTTCAGCAATATCTTTTCTTTTCCTTTTGCTTATCTGAAAAATGATCTGATCTGTGACCCAAAACCCTTAAACAATTTGAACCATGAGTTTTATGCACCCCTGCTACTATGGATTTAGCCCTCTTCCTTAATATTTTTGCTTTCTTATCATGTGTTGTTTGTGAAGTGAAGTGAATGTGTTGTTTCACCTGCATTTGCCTTCATTGAACCTTGTAAATAAACAGTTACATGCTGTAGATATACAGACTGGAAATATGTATTCTGGGTCACTGTGATAATAAAGTCTAAACATTTGATTATCTGAACAAATAATCATGCGAATCACACACAACAAAAGCACTGTTTTTGCAGTGGTTGAATGGCAACATGTCCTGAAGTTGTTTCCTCAAGACTCAAGACTTTTCCTCTTTTCAGATTATGACGACTACCTGGATGATGATGATCTTGACCTAATTGAGGAAAACCTGGGTGTTAAAGTGAAAAGGAGGGTAAGAAACATTTGTCATCACCTTTTTTTCTTAGCCTTGCACAGTATGCCTGACTTCCAGCATTTGTATGTCTTTTTTATGTTTAAAAACGTTTAAGCTGGCAGTGCTGATGTTGTACCTGTGTTGTGTTGCAGAAGAAGAAATATGACCGTGTGAAAACGCTTGATGATGACGAAGAAGATGATGATGAGAAGGACTTAATCGCAGATGAGATATTTCATGGTGATGCGGAGGGCGAGCTGGAGGAAGGAGAGGCTGTCGATGAGCCCCTCCATCACGGAGATGACGACGACGAGGGAGAGGACGAGGAGTCAGGTGGGCTGGGAATTAAGGATTTTTAGAACCGTCTTTGATTATCTTAAAAGCTGAGAATTAATAGTGAAACATAAACTCAGGCCCACGCTTTTATTTCTAATCACTGTGGAATAGAATTCATTAGTTTATCAGAATTGTGCTTTTTGACACAGACATAGACGATTTTATTGTGGATGATGACGGCCAACCCATCACCAAAAAGAGGGGCAAGAAGTTCTCAGGATACACAGATGCGTAAGTGTTGTAGTTTATACAGCAAATACAGTGACATATGACTTTTAAAAATGCATCATTTGTAGGAAGTAAGGCTTAAATATCACTTCATCCATGAAAATAAAAATATTGATATATATTAGGAAATAACAAGATAATACGCACAATATAATAAGATACTTTGAGAAAGGAATAAAGTGAAGCACGTAATCCCTGTGTCTCCTCCTCTTTATTCTTCATCCTCCCACAGAGCCCTCCAGGAGGCCCAAGAAATCTTTGGTGGCGACTTCGACTTTGCCGACTTTGACGCAGATGCTTATGACCAGGGTGAGGAGGAGGAAGAGGACCAAGATGAAGAGGTTTACGATCGACAAAAGAAGCAGCCTAAGAGGAGGCTAGGGAGGAAGAGCATCTTTGAGATTTACGAGCCCAGTGAGCTGGAAAGTAGTCACATGACTGACCAAGACAATGAGATTCGCACTACAGATATGCCTGAGAGATTCCAGGTGTGTATATTTGTCAGTGTTTTTGATGCCAGTGATAACAGTGTTAATGCTCTCTTGTTCTGTGTTTGCCTGGTGTTGTCTTCCTGAGTACCTGTTTTCCTGACTGTTCTCTGTCCTCTAGTTACGATCCATCCCTGTCAAACCTGCCGAGGATGATGAGCTGGAAGAGGAAGCAGAGTGGATCTTCAGACATGGCTTCTCCACTCTTACTATCTCCATGCAGGTATGACCTTTGCCTTAGACACTCAGGGAAAATGCACACACTATGGGTGTTCCTGGACTTTCAGTCATTGTGCTTGAATAGATTCCTCTTTTGTGCGCTTGTTGTTTTCATTGTATGTCATAATGCAAATCTAGCTACTTTTTCTCTCTGTCCAAAACAGGAGAGCACAGACTATCTAGACAGGGGTACGACCACTAACTTCAGCAGGAAAGGCCCCAGCACAATTGCTAAGATCAAAGAGGCCCTCAACTTCATGAGGAATCAACAGTTTGAGGTACAGTGGTTTCGCATAATGCATTACCTTTATGTGTTCTTGGTGTGAGGCTAATCTTTCGAAAATTCATTAACATTAAGCGACACAAATTGTGAAATTGTTTAAAATGACTGGTTTTTGTCATATTTGTTTTTCAGGTTCCATTCATAGCCTTCTACAGGAAAGAATATGTGGAGCCAGAACTGAACATCAATGACCTGTGGAAGGTGTGGCAGTGGGATGAAAAGGTATTGTTATTATTGCTTTTCGCCGAAGGAAGAGATGACAGGCTGATAGAAAGACATTGCTGGGAGTCGTAGAAAGGATGATTCTATGATAATCACTTTTTCGGTTGATTAGTAATCAGTCATTTGATAACGTGGCCCATATATACCACTTCTGGTTTCTTGATCTCTGAATCATCCTCTTCCTCTCACCTTCCCTTCCACCAGTGGACTCAACTGAAGACCCGGAAGCAGAACCTGACCCGTCTGTTTCAGAAGATGCAGTCCTACCAGTTTGAGCAGATTTCGGCCGACCCTGACAAACCTCTGGCTGATGGCATCCGTCCTCTGGACACTGCTGACATGGAGAGGTGTGGTTTGATAACACTAGAAAAATGTAAAATATTAGGTTGTGACTGCTCTAAGCAAAAAATAATTGCAGGAAGTTAATGGAACATTTTGCCCATCCTCACCACTTCTTTTTCTGTCCCATTCAAACTAATAATAATAAGATTTTTTCTTAGGCTGAAAGATGTGCAGACTCTTGAAGAACTGGGAGATGTGTACAACCACTTCCTGCTCTATTATGGCCGAGACATCCCCAAGATGCAGAATGCTGCCAAGGCCAACAAGAAGAGGCTCAAGAAGATCAAAGAAGTGTCAGAGGATGGTAAGAGGATGTCTCTCATGTGTCCATTTCATTGAGTGATGTGATGAAGGACAGATGCTGAATTCAGTTCTAATCGAAACAACTTTTGATTGGCTCCTCTTTAGGCGAAGAAGAGGAATTGGAGGTAGAACAGGAAGAACACAAAGGACCCGACCTCAAGCTGGCATCTCGAAGAGATATGTACAGCATCTGTCAGAGCGTAGGACTTGGTTAGTCTCCTTATTTACCTTAGGCGCCAGTCTCAGTGATCAGATAGCCTTGTGGGTTCTTTTTCAAAGCTTGGTAGCACTTCAACTAATTTTTCTGTTTCTTCCTTACTGCAGATGGCTTGGCTAAAAAGTTTGGTTTAACTCCAGAGCAGTTTGGAGAAAATCTGAGAGACAGCTACCAGCGTCACGAGACAGAGCAGTTCCCAGCTGAGCCTGTAGAGCTGGCCAAAGATTATGTATGCAGTCAGTTCTCCACTCCTGAGGCCGTGCTGGAAGGAACCAGGTACATGGTGGCCATGCAGATTGCTCGTGAACCTCTGGTCAGACACGTTCTCCGACAGACCTTTCAGGAGAGGGCCAAGATCAATATCAAGCCTACAAAGAAGGGCAAAAAGGTATGGATGTACAGTAGGAAGTTTACTGAACTTGCAGTTTACACTGAGTCTAATTCAAAACCTGCTTTGCCTTTTTTGTAGGAAGTAGATGAGGCACATTTTGCCTACTCGTTCAAGTACCTTAAGAACAAGCCTGTAAAAGAGCTCAATGGGGATCAGTTCTTGAAGATGTGCCTGGCAGAGGATGAGGGGCTGCTCTCTATTGATATCTGTATAGACCTTATTGGGGTCAAAGGGTAAGTGCACTGACAATACTGACAACCAGAAACAAAAGTGAAATAACAGCTGTTCAGTGACGTTCTCTTACCTGATCTGTCTGGAAGGAACAGCCTCAGATATTTGTTGATTCATGATAGCAGGCAGAATTAATGAGGCTGGCTACTTACATCAATTTAGTTTCACTCAACCAGATGAAGAAAATCATAAATATGCAAACACCTGAAGGTCTTAATTTTTGCTATCACTTGTGTTGTTCATGCCCATTACTTGGCCACTTACCAAGCACAAACTGTTATGCTATTTTTGGCATCTTTATGGAAGCCTAGCTTGAATATTGGGGGAAAGGAGGGGTTGATAAGTAGGATAGGTCCCCTGAGTTTTATGTCTTTGAAATTTTAAGCTGCAACTTACGCTTGTATCCACATCCTTGTCAGATGAGCACAGGGCTTTTAAATTAATGACTCTGGTCAAATTAAGTATCTTCTTTTTGTCTCCTCTTCCTTCTGCTTCCTCTCAGATATGCTGGGGACCAGACATACTTTGATGAGATCAAACAGTTCTACTACAGGGATGAGTTCAGTCACCAAGTGCAAGAGTGGAACAGGCAGCGAACTTTAGCTATCGAGAGAGCTCTCACTCAGTTCCTCTACCCTCAGATGGCCAAGGAGCTCAAGAGCAAACTGATCGCTGAAGCCAAAGAGAGCATTGTCAGGGTAATTTGTCATCATGTCTTTCTGATTTTATTGTAGTCTTACATTATTATATTGGGGCTACGCACAGAAAGTCAACACAGCTGACTGCTGACATGTGCATCATGTTTGCAAATTTATAGACACAGACATTCACAAAATCATGAAACGCTGTGTATTGTTTTAACCCGAGAACTCATTATGAACTCTCCGTCGATCTCCATTTCTTCTTGTAGTCCTGCTGTCGTCGGTTGTATAACTGGCTTAAGGTGGCTCCTTACAGGCCTGATCAGCTGGTTGAGGAAGATGATGACCTGATGGATGAGAGTCAAGGCAAAGGCATTCGGGTGTTGGGTGTAGCTTATGCACCCAGCAGGTGTGTTTCTCACACTGTTTCATTTTTCTTGCTTCAAATATATCAGTAGCTAGAATTTGTGGACCCTTTTAAATGCAAGACATTTTATGCTATGTTTGAATGGCAATCATAGAAGTCTAAGCAGTATGTAGCAATATAACTTCTTACTTACCAACTTCGTTCTCACAGAGATACACCAGTCTTCTGTGCTCTGATCAACGGAGAAGGAGAGGTGGTTGACTTTTTGCGTCTGCCCTACTTCATGAAGAGGAGGAATGCCTTCAGGGAGGATGAGAGGGAGAAGAAGGTACACGCAGTGAACATCACCATGCTTTTCTGCAGCCAGCTGATGCTTTTCTGTTTTAGAGAAAATGAATCAGAACGCAGCTTTGAAAAGATTACTCATACATTTTTGTCTGTCATCCTCAGGCCCACGACATTGAAAATCTCAAGAAGTTTCTGACCAGCAAGAAACCTCACGTGATAGCTGTCGCTGGGGAAAACCGGTAATCGATTAATGTCTTTCTTACATGTAGGCATTTGTAAACGATATTTACAAATTATCATGGAGTTGATATTGATGTTGAAAACATTCTGTGTGCGCAGAGATGCACAAATGATTATGGAGGACATGAAGAGGACCATCAGTGAGCTTGAGCAAGAGTCCTCTCTGCCCGCTGTGGGGGTGGAACTTGTTGACAATGAACTGGCCACGCTGTACATGAACAGCAAGAAATCTGAGGTAAATACCAACCATGCCATATACGTGTATAGGAATATCATATTGACTATGGTTAACAGTAAGTTCAGTAACACAGTAAGTTCAGTTAGGGGGGCTTTGAAGATGCATCCCAGTGTTTCCTTTTCCCAACCCTCTCCTGTCCCTCCGTGCAGGTTGATTTTAGGGATTACCCTCCTTTGCTACGACAGGCTGTGTCCATAGCCAGGAAGATCCAGGATCCCTTGGTGGAGTATGCTCAGGTTTGCAGCACTGACGATGATATTCTCTGCCTCAAACTACACCCGCTACAGGTGAGACATTGAAAAAATGGTGGATTTGTATTGATTTATCTCAGCCTACACGTATTGTATATTGTGTATTGTATATCATATATAGTTGAAGTATGATTTCTTTAAAAAAAATATTATGACTATATTTACAGCTATATATACATTTCTTGAAAGACAAATTCATTTTTTTGTGTAATGATACAAAATTTTAGGATTCTGAATTTTCAGAATTGTTTGTTGATTTGTTTATCCAACTTTTCGTTTCACATACTCATTGTACAAATCACTGCAAACTGCTATTTGGTTTTTTTTTTTGAAGATTGAATGTTAGAAACAACTGCTCAACAATTTACTTAGTCTAATCAAATACATTATGCATCAACCAACCCGTAACTATTAAGATGCTACTTCTCCAAAGTCTTGAACATCAGTAACGACTGTTAAAACTTGTCACCATAAAATCAGTCTGTTTTTCCTCCCCTTTGTTCTCAGGAACATGTGGTGAAGGAAGATTTACTCTGTGCTCTTTACTGTGAATTCATCAACCGTGTCAATGAGGTTGGAGTGGATGTGAACAAGGCCATCGCCCATCCTCACACTCAGAGCCTGGTCCAATATGTCTGTGGTCTGGGACCGAGGAAGGGCTCTCACCTGCTCAAGGTGCCCTTGTGTGCTACTGTCATCATTTTCTTGTGTTGCATCTGAAAGGTATGTCACCCTATCTGTAACTGTTGTGATCAACTGTTGTGTGCAGATTCTGAAGCAGAACAACACACGCCTGGAAAACAGAACCCAGCTCGTCACAATGTGTCACATGGGACCCAAAGTTTTTATCAACTGTGCCGGCTTCATCAAGATAGACACCGCATCGCTTGGGGACAGGTTGGTCCCTTCTGGGAGTGTTTTAACTGCTCACGCCATTCACTTGTTTCCCATACTGAAGCCTTTTGGCCTGTTGTGAGATTATTTTAAATCAACATTGTTTTTGTTCTTTTAAACTTTCCACACAGTACGGACTCCTACATCGAGGTTCTGGATGGATCTCGTGTCCACCCTGAGACGTATGAGTGGGCTCGCAAGATGGCTGTGGATGCCCTAGAGTATGATGAGTCGGCAGAGGATGCCAACCCAGCAGGAGCTCTGGAGGAGATCTTGGAAAATCCAGAACGTCTCAAAGATCTGGACCTGGATGCCTTTGCTGAAGAGCTTGAGAGACAGGTCTGTGTGTGTTGTGACTTTGACTGTAGTGATGCTACCCTTACAGTGTAGAATACTTTTGATGTAAAGTCCACTCAAAGCGGCGTACTGCATAGCATGGTGTGTTTCAGGAGCCTGTGAAGCTAGAAATAAACTTCATCTGTGTTTCACAACCATTCACAAAGTTTTATCATCATTCTTCACTTTGTTTTGACCGTTTAGGGTTATGGCAACAAGGGGATTACTCTGTATGATATCCGTGCAGAGCTGAGCTGCAGGTACAAAGACCTTAGAGTTCCCTACAGGGTCCCCAACACTGAGGAGGTCTTCAACCTGCTTACCAAGGAGACTCCAGAGACCTTTTATATTGGTAATGCAGTCATAGGATATGACTCAATACAAAGCACATGACATGACAGTAGAAATACAGCTGCACAGGCTGGTGTGTTTGATGTTTTTGCCTCCTTTTCTTCTAGGTAAGCTGATCACCAGTGTAGTAACTGGCATCGCTCACCGTCGGCCTCAGGGAGAGAGCTACGACCAGGCCATCCGCAACGATGCCACAGGGCTGTGGCAGTGTCCCTTCTGTCAGCAGGACAACTTTCCTGAACTCAGCGAGGTACCAGACACCTGACTTTTCTTCTATTGGCAACTTCGTGTTGGAAGCCAGTCTGACATGTGAACATTGTCTTTTATGTTTTGTGCTCCTGCGTTAGGTGTGGAATCACTTTGACAGCGGCTCGTGTCCAGGTCAGGCCATCGGGGTGAGGAGCAGATTAGATAATGGTGTCCAGGGATTCATTCCCACCAAGTTTCTCAGTGACAAAGTGGTCAAGCACCCGGAGGAGAGAGTCAGGGTGAGATGTTTGTTGTTGTTTTTTTTTTTAAAGCTCACCTGCAAAAATATGAGTGATTCTGTGTCGATTAAAACAACATACTCACATATAATATTTCTCATTTGTCTTTTGTGGCTGCAGTGTGATACTTGATTGTACCTCATTTCTCTCCTCCATCAGGTGGGCATGACAGTTCACTGCCGCATCATGAAAATCGACATTGAGAAATTCAGTGTCGACCTCACGTGCCGCACCTCAGATTTGATGGACAAGGCCAATGAGTGGAAGCTCCCCAAGGACAGCTACTATGACTTTGACACAGAGTCTGAAGACCAAAAACAGGAGGAGGAGCTCAAAAAGAAACAACAGCGAACCCGTCAGTACAACGACAGGATTAATCAAATTGTTTGAATCAGAATCAGATAATGAAAACTTGGGGGGATAATACACTTTGTTTACCCAGCAGTTATTTACTTCTACATCATTCTCCATATATCATTTGTCTTCTTTGCCTTCTCTGTCTCTCTAGCATATATAAAGCGTGTGATCGCCCACCCCAACTTCCACAATATCAGTTTCAACCAGGCAGAGAAGATGATGGAGACCCTGGACCAGGGAGACTTGATCATCAGACCCAGCAGCAAAGGAGAGAACCACCTGACCGTCACCTGGAAAGTAAGGAACAGATAGAGGAGTACAGCAGGGCAATAAAGAGAAAAATTAAAAACTGAATGAATGGATGAGGAAAAAAGAAGCCTAGTAAGTTACAAGCTTCTTCGTGTCATGGAGGATAAACAGAACCTGGCAGTCTAATATATGACCTGTTATATTTGAAATAAAAACACAAACTGAGTAAATATTTAAATCAAATCAGGACACTCGCTTAAATGTTAAGTTTGACACAAAGTGTTCCACTGTGACTCTGTGTGATGCTTTGTAGGTGGCTGATGGTATCTACCAGCATGTGGACGTGAGAGAAGAAGGCAAAGAAAACGCATTCAGCTTAGGGCACACTCTCTGGATCAATAATGAAGTAAGCTGTTTTTCCACCTCTTTTGTATAGCATGATACTGTCCAGCATGATCAAACTTGTTGAAAATGTATTGTGAAACATCTACGTTATTGTGGCTGCTGCATGTTCTTCAAGAGTTTCTTTCGTTCTCTACAGGAGTTTGAAGATCTGGATGAAATCACTGCTCGGTACATTCAGCCAATGGCGTCATTTGCCCGGGATCTTCTGGGGCATAAGTACTTCCAGGAGTGCAGTGGGGGAAGCAAAGAGGTCTATGCTGTTTTACTCTCCTGAGTGTTTTATAGACTTTTAAATATTACCCATCTACTACTACTATACATCTGCCTTTTGCCACGGGTTGCTCATCTCTCATCTCCTTTTGTCTCTCGAATAGAAAATGGAGGAGTTATTGGTCAGGACAAAAAGGGAGAAGCCTACTTTTATTCCTTATTTTATTTCGGCATGCAAAGATCTGCCAGGAAAATTCATTCTGGGCTACCAACCTCGCGGAAAACCACGGTGAGCGGAAGTGTTTTTGTCTCCTCTGTTTTCTGTTTAGTCGCTGTAATGAAGCCATGGGTGGAAGCATTGAATGAACAAGCTGGACTGATTTCAGTGGAAGCTGATTTCAGATGTAATCGTTAATGTTGCCTTTCCTCAAAGCAACTCAAGCTCTCTTGAAATTCACAGGAACAGCAGATGATGCTATGCAGTGTTGTAAATATTCACGAATCACAGTGACATATGGTGACGCCTAAGACTCATAGCTACTACAGAGCCTCATATTTGCATATTTGGAATTTTTCTGAGTTCGTGTTTTGCCGAATTTCCACCCACGACACAATTCTTATCCTTTACCCTGCACATTTTTTAATTGGATGTTTACTGGTTTGATGGGCAACAAGGTTTATCTTCATGTCAACATGCCATAATTTTGTCATGATTTTTTTTTTTCTTAGGATTGAGTATGTGACCATCACCCCCGATGGCTTCCGCTACCGTTCACAGATATTCCCTACAGTGAATGGATTATTCCGTTGGTTCAAGGACCATTACCAAGAGCCTGTGCCAGGTATGGAAGTGCACCCGTTGTTTACAGTATATATTAAAACAGATTAAATATATTGCGAGTTCTTATTTAACCGTTTCTCCCCTTTCAAAGGCATCACTCCCAGCAACAGCAGTCGCACAAGGACGCCTGCATCCCTGAACGCTACACCAGCCAATATCAACATCGCTGGTGAGTCCCGCTCTCTTCCACAGACACAAATTTACATTTTCAGCATGAGTGGAATTGCAGTGCATTTTAATTTTTTTTAATCGATTCCTTCCTCCCTAGACTTGACGCGAGCTGTCAACTCGCTCCCACGCAACATGACCTCACAGATGTTCAATGCCATCGCTGCAGTCACTGGCCAGGGCCAGAACCCCAACACCACCCCGGCACAGTGGGGCTCTAGCCAGTATGGCTACGGTGGCAGCACAGGAGGAGGAGGAGGAGGAGGAAGCTCCTCTGCTTATCATGTGAGTGTAGCTTTTAACTGTCTTTACTTTCTTTACTTTTCTCAAGCAACTCTGTGATCCACAATCATTACGTTCGACTCTGCAGGTATTTGCCACACCTCAGCAACCCATGGCGACACCCATGATGACGCCCAGCTACTCCTACACCACACCGAGTCAGCAGGCTCTGGGCACACCGCAGTACTCCGGCTCCACCCCACAGTCCTCGCACTCTCACGGACACACTCACCCACACGGAAGCCACATGTCACACCACAGCCATCATGGCCATCACAGCAGCCACCACGGCCACTCGTCCGGCACACCATCGTCCTCCACCTCATCCAGAGGGCGGACGCCACAGCAGCAGCCAAAGTAAGCACAGGACTAGTGAGGGACCTGATATATATGCAAAACATGTGTTGAAAAAGCATCCTTTTCCTTTTCTGTGCAGTTTTTGCAGCCTTTTCATTAATAATCAAACTAATGATTCATGATCTAAACAATTCCTGCCTCTGTAATGTTAAAAGATTTGACTTGTACAAATCTTCTACAAGCTTTATTACTACATTTTCTCTTCACTTCCACGTGAGAATGTTTGATATCCATTTGAAAGTTTTTCTACCATGAGATGGAGCTAAATCCCCAGTCTGCACCGTGTTCAGGCTGAGCAGCAGCCACGCCTTTCACTCTGTTCCACCCTTCCTGCGCTGACTAAACCACCTCCTCCCTCCCTTTAGGCCCAGTAGCAGCAGCACCACTGCAGTGGACTGGGGCAAGATGGCGGAGCAGTGGTTGAAGGAGAAAGAAGCGGAGGGCCGGAAGAAAGCCCAGAGGATGACGCCGCGACCGTCGCCCAGTCCCATGATCGAGAGCACACCCATGTCAATCGCCGGAGACGCCACACCCCTGCTGGACGAAATGGACCGATAGGACACGCTGGGGGGCGTCGCTACACCCCCCTCACCCAACTCCATCCTTTGTACTGCTTCTTCATCTGGATAACCTCCTGCCTCTCCCAATTCCCATCACCCCTTTCATCCAGCTGTCCAATAGTCGGAGCCCACTGCATTCATACGTTCTCTTCACCCCCTGGCATTGTAGCTGCAGTTTATCACTTTGGTATCATGGTTCATCACAGCTCCTTCCCTCCTGTTGTCCTCCTGTCTACCCATCTCATCCCAAATGTTTCGCCTCCTCACCTCCAGCCAACTCTTCTGGCTGCATAGTATTTTGTATAGTCAGAATAACACTGTATGTGTCATGCAGAAAGGCAGTACAATGACAAAAAACACTTGAAATATCTGACAGCAGTTACATATAGGATATGGACCTACAAAGAGAAGCTGTCCTGCTATCTTTATTTTTGTGATGGGTTTTTAGTTTGATCCATGAATGGTTTGGACTGAGGGGCACAGTGAGACGTTTCCACAACCACCTTTTCCTCCTTTATGGATGGTTGATTTTTGCAAGCAGTTGCCAAAAGAGCGCTTTGCCAAGCCAATCAGGAAAATTTAATTTTTGTATGGAATGCGTCAGAACGAATAAAGACTGTTTTTTTTTTTCCTGTTTGAACATTAATCCTCCGCTCTTCACATCTGTCAAAGCAAACACATCTGTGACTGTACAGACACATAAACACACCAAGTGTGAGAGATAAGGCTGATTTTATTAACAAAAAAAAAAGGCTAAATTAATTCATGAACAAGCCTTCAATTTCAGCTCGCGTTTCTCTCAAACATGAATTACTGCTAGTTGTCTCCACCACATGCTGTATTATGACCAGCTGTGTTTTTGTTTTGGATCCTGTAGATAGCCTCTTATGTATTCCTGACTCTTAATATGACCTAACTGAGAACAGTGTGCCACACTGGAGGTAACAGTGGTTGTTTTTTGTTTTATTTTACTTTATCTGTATTTCTGGGAGGGGGTGAAGAAGAAGTCAGTTCACATTGTAAAGGAGTTGATTTTAGTAACTACCCAGCAGACAAAGTGGAAGTAACTCCCAGGTCCTCGTGGTGGTTGATAGTGGGAAAGTTAGGCCAAAGTTGAATCCGAGGTTCTGTGATTACTTCACTTTTTGACAATGGTGGGACGTTTGCCACCTTGTAGGATGTGATCCTCTCACACACCACTGCTGCAGTTCAGTCCCAGTCAGTATCACCAGTTAATTGAAGACGTTCTCAGTGTTTCAGAGTCGAAATTTCTCTAACCACAACACTATCAGCAGAAGATAGAAGATACTATCAAACTGACTTCCCGCTGTGTTTATAGTCCTAATTCTGTATAATACTCCTAACTGCACGCATCTGTTTCAGTAGAATGAATATGTCGTCTTTAAAAACATTGAACTCTCTTGTGATCGTCCTGCAGAAGTTTTCGACCACTTTGCGTACCTCTGGACTTAATGCATTTAGTTTTTATTTGAATTTTTTTGGGCTGTGCCTCTGTCCCACAGTACCAACAAGCAGCGCTGGTATTCAATGGTGTGCTTCATTTCTGCAGTGTGCAAAGTATCATGGTCCCATAATATGCATATTGTTTTAAAGGATTATGGTTTATTAGTAAACTTCCTTGGTTTTATGTCTCTTGCCAGATTAAGATACTGCATCTCTCAGTGAGGCTGCGATTGGTTCTCGGCAGCACTTGGTGGTAGGGGAGGATTGATGTCTCTGGCACTGCTGATGACCTTTTCTACCTGTGATCCCTTTAATAAAAGTGTTCATATTATACCCTGAGTTTTGTTTTATGCGAATTTGAACATGCAATGCACATGTAATTGTGTCTGCATTCTTGACTTTCTTCACAGTAGAAATGCACTATACAGAAAAACATATTCAAACAGACCACTTTATGGGGCTGTTTCACCAAGACGTTTTGGACAGCGCTATGCTTCTAACTTGGTGTCGACAGTTTGGGGAAGTCCCTTTTCTATCCCAGCATGCAAAGCAAAGCTCCTTAAAGACATGGTTGGATGAGTTTGCTGTGAAAGAACTTGACTGGCCCACACAGAGCCCTGACCTCACCCGCCTCCAACACCTTTGGGATGAACTGGAATGGAGATTGTGAGTCAGGCCTTTTGGTCCAACATCAGTGCCTGACCTCACAAATGCTCTACTACATAAATTGGGCAAAAACATTCCAACAGAAACACTCCAAAATCTTGTGGAAAGCCTTCACAGAAGAGTGGAAGCTGTTACAGCTGCAAAGCTGTCTGTGTGTTTAGAATATGATGTCATTAAAGTCAATGTTGCTGTAATAAACATATGTCCCAATACTTTTGTCTATACAGCATGTGATTACCTGGGGAAAGAATTTGAAGAATTTCCTCAACTTTGTTAACTGTTAACTTTTTTTAACTGAAACACAGTAATCAAAACCAAATTTATTTACAATTCATACAGCCCATAAGAGCTATAATAAAAGTGTCTGTTTAATAGAACAGGAAAAGGCTTCTTCCTCCTGTTTGGCTTTACTGAGTAATAAGTTTGCCTCAGATTTAACTTCCTGCTCCTTTCTGTCTCTGCAAACAATCCCTCCATTTTTTGCAATCACGAGAACCCTCATGTCAGAGGAGAGAGATGCGTTGTGGGTATGACGGCGGTCACACTCATCCCATTAGCAGCACAGACACATGACAGGAGACTGAGGAGTGCGGAAACCGAAATAAATGCATTCAGTCTGTTACTAACAATTTCTCCAATGACAGGACAGGAAAATTGTTGCTTCAGACAAACGGACAGACATGTTTTTATGAAAAGGTTCAAGCATATCACAAGGCTTTACTTGTTTTAACCCTGGGCAGCAGCACAAACATTCCTGAGGTCACAAAGCTGGTCAATCTGTTGCCTGACGTCTTGTTTACAGCCTCAGCTTAGACTTTGTTATGTCAAGCGTACCAGTCCCTCTCAGGCCATTTGCAGACCACCATATTTAGTTGACATGACATCTCTAGTCTCGAGTCTATCCACGATATCCACACTGAGAACACTGAGTCCTTGTCTCAGTTTAATTTTGTGTCGCTGTGTAGTTGGTGCAGTGTATCGAGACCAGAGTTCAGGTCCCTCATCTCTCATCAGCAACAGTTGGGTTTCCTCTTGGCGGGTGGGTGATCAGCCTCTGTGCTGTCTGTGAGCCCTGAGTGTAACACAAGATAAAAATAAAAGGCCTTTTAGATTCAAATTAACAACGTGAGCGTTACTGGAAGACATTGTCCTTTATTACGACGTACACTGGTCATGTAGATTCTTTCCGGTCAGTCCCATATAAAAGATATGAAGCAGTGTCTTTATAAGCAGGCCTGTTTCGATTTTTTTATATATATGTATATATTTTTTTGTTAGATTGTTTTGACAGTAAAAAAAAGAATGAACTGACTCAGCCTTGTATTCCAAATGTACTGATCCCAGCCCTGGACATGCAAGAGCCGCAGAGCATGTGGTGCAGCAATGCTTTGGTTCATATCTGAGAAAAACTGATTTTCATGCTTCAGACACAACTGAAGGACTTCATGTTTCCCTGTTGGCTGGAAAAATTTTTGAAAACTGAGAAAATAAAACTAAAGACTGTCATCATTATTAAGATCTGAATGTTTGAAAATAGAAGAGCACTTGAGAATGAATTTGGAAAATAAACCAAAGGCGTTGAATTTTGAGGAGCTGCACTCTTAACTATGAGACACCACTGAGCAAAATGACTCACTGATGATAATAATAATCATAATAATAACTCACTGATAATGTCGCCGACATGTCTCGAGCCGCTTTTCTCCAACTCGGACAAGACGTTGGCCTCAAAAGTCAGCGATGCCACGCGGAAGAAGAAATCATTGACGCCATCTCCTGGAATGATAACAGAGACAGAGAGGAAAGATTTTAATGATACAAAAAGACGTTAAAACACAAAACTAAAAGTCAGGTTTAGTGTGGCGTGTACGGTGCGGTGCGGTGCGAAGATTTGTTCACGTCACGTGTGTTTGACTCCCACCTGACTTTGCAGACACAGCCCAGTACTCTGCTTTGATTTCCTCAGACAGTCTGATGGCTTCCTGCTCTGTCTGATACAGCTGCTCAGGAGACTGAGGAGGGAAAGGAAAGGAAAGGAAAGGAAAGGGAACAAGGAAGTAGAGGAAAAGTGATGAAGGAGAACAACAAGCATTGGTCACGCTAAATTAAACTAAAACTAAAGATGGAAAGGATGATGTTCAGAGCTGCAACAAGTAGTCAACAGAAATTTTATTTTAAAAAAGTTTTGTTTTATTTTTTAGAGTACTTTTATAATTCAGGTCATAACATCATTTAACATGAACACTAGCATTTGGCACATTTTACTGTGTGCTGATAACTCGCTGTCACTATTATTTCCAGGGTAAAAAGTGCCTTTTATTGATTTAAGATAGCTGGAACCCAACATTTAATTTACAATGACAGAAAACAGATAAAAATGGCAAACCCTCAAATTCAATAAAAGATCAAAATTGTTTCTGGTTGATTTTCAGAGGATAAACTTGATCAATTAACTGGGTTAATTGATCAAGTTTCACATACACTGAGGTCCTTCTTGGTACCAACGAGGAACAGTAAAACACTGGATGGGTCGTTTTCCTTCATGGCGTCTTCCAACCACTGCCTACACACACACACACACACAAGTTAGTAACAAAACAACTTTTTTAATGGTATAATTAGATCATAATGGCGTATTCCTTACCTGGCATGTGCTAAAGAGCTCACACTGCTTAAATCAAACACCACTATAATGGCTGGAGGACCGCACAGAGACAAACAGTATGAGGACAAGTAAACAGACACAAACAAAGAGGTGTTAGTGCGAGACGCAAGCCTGTTGGTTTGCTCGCAGTCGCAGGTGAAACGGCGAACAGCAGAGTGGAGATTCACCTTGTGCTCCTCTGTAATACGTTGAAGCGATGCATTTGAAACGCTCCTGACCGGCTGTGTCCCACCTGAAAACAGATCACATTCGGCTTTAATTGTTCTGGTTGTATTTGCTAGAGAGAGAGGAGGACAAAATAAATAAATAAGTAAATAAAAAAGGAAGTGGTCATGATGGTTGCTTAAACAAACATGCTTGTTTTATTTTATTGTTGTTTATTATTGTTTTATTTTGTGGCTTTTCCCCCTTGTGTCCTGTTTAGCTTTTCATTTCCTGTCTTTGTCTGTTTTCCCTCCAGTTTTGATTGCTCACCTGTGAATAGTCTCCTTTGTCTATATATACTTGTGCTCTCCTTGTGTGCGTTGTCAGTTTGTCAGTGTTTTCTTTGGATTATTCTTTTGTGATCTTTTTACCTGGATTCCCTGCTGCCTTGTTCTGTTCTTCTTTCGAGTAAGTTTGTTTATTGACTTATAAGATTTATGTCTTTCGTTCACTTCACCTTTGTGTCCTGTCTGCAATTGGGTCCTCCATTTTGTGAGTCTACAACAACTACAGCGCTAGCTAACAAAAGAAGCCACAGCTACACTATGAACTCTGTGAGGATGCACTTTCAAATGCTAACGTCATTATGCTAATGTTTGGTAAAATGCTCATCACGTTCGCCATCTTGGTTCAGCCTGTTAGCATGCTAACATTTGTTCATTAACACTAAACAAAGCCCATCAGCTAAGGCTGATAGGAACATCATTACGTTTGCAGGTGTTTAATCATTATAAGTTCATAAGTTAAAATTTTGACTTTATGTTAGCTTGGTCAAAAATTATAACAATTCATCCTGAGTGGATAATGAACTCGTTTTTATAAAAATTTTATGGCAATCAATCCAGTAGATGTTGAGAACCACAAAGGATCACCACCATCATTAGGATTCATCCTCTGTAAAAAAAACAAACAAAAAAAACAAAACAAGAATGTATCATAATTTAGTGGAAATTCATCTCGTATTGAGATAATTCAGTGGGTAAGAGAAAGACTTCACTGTCTCTGGGTTATCAGCCTTAAAAGTACACTAACTCCACACCCACGCACTGACCAGAGCCAACATGGCGAAGGAAATCTGTTTAATTGAAGTCCACATAATAAGCTAACTGAATCCAGATGATGTCGCATAGCCTCAAAATGATCTAATCATGTGATTTTTTGCTCATATTTATAAATTGTTCAAACAGTGTGTGCACGTATTTATGATCGTATGAAGGTCTGGCAGCATTGTTGATCATCTGAACCCTGTTGATCGGTTCGAATTGGCTCGTTTAAAGCTGTGAACTGAGCGTTTCTCTGTGGCACATACTTACAGCTGTAAACTGAACGGAACACCGAGCACCTCGAAACGCTCCATCTCGAAATCCACCCCTATGGTTGCTTTGTAGTTCTTGTCAAACACACCCTTACGAAACCTCACAGGAACAAGGGTACAAGAATTTATATTAGTTGCAATTAATCACTCAACTATCAACCATTCATTGATTCCTTATTTATAAAATGTCAGAGATGATCATTTTGACTGATCAGCAGTAAGAAAAGAGTGAAACTAATGAATTACTTTTTATCTAGATTAAATACTGAATTATTGGAGAACAACACATACAATCATAAGTTTGATAATGAAAGTCGCATATGCTGAGAACTTCCCAGGATTTCCATGTGAATATGTGAGATTTGGAGCTAAAAGCTAAAAGATAAAGTAATAAAATTAACCTCTGATTTGAAGTCATCTACAATTTAATGAATGATACTGATTGGTGTAAAGACATTTGTAGCACTACAATCTGGTCCAACCGTGTTTTTGAGGTACTAATGAACTGCAGCTACATACAACTACAAAGGAAACAAATCAAACTAGAACTGAGTGAACCGTCTAAAAACACCCGCACAACCCTCTAAGTGATCAAATTATTCACGACTGCTTCTCACCTGCTGATGAGACATGTTTTCCCGACTGCGACATCTCCCACTACGATGACCTTGGCAATATTGAAGCTGGCAAAGAAAAAAAAAATCAATGCCAAAGTTTTGTCATTCAACAGGAGCATGAAATGCACAAACATGGTGAATAATGTGCAAACATCAATGCAAACCATCTGCAGGACCTGACACACTCACAGCCCCTTTAAGTGTTAATATACTTTAATACGGATGGACGGACAACAGTTCTGTTTTTTTACATGTTATACTTAAATAACCTGGTCAGAATCTTCACTCTCTGGTTATAATATGAGTCATAAGTAATTCATCAAAATGACAATGGAGGGCTGTCATTGCAATAGGTGACTTTGGTGGATTTAAAAAGTGGTGAAGCAGGTGGAGGTGACTGAGCCTTTTTATATAAGCCAGAATATCAGTGCATTGGGATGTGATGGGTGTGTTCAATGGAGCAGACACAGCATGACTTCAAGGCCACTGTGAGAATTAATTAATCTGATTTAAACACATCTTGCAGTGTGCGAGTGTGTGTGATAGTGGGGTATATTGTAACCCTTCTGTGGTCTTACTTCAGCGTACCCGTCTTCTGTACCTGGCACACAGCCTTCACCTGTGGGTGGAAGCTATCTTTGGTGTGCAGCGCCGCATTTGGACTAAAACACTGCAAAGGGAAAAAAAAACGGCACATTGAAGATAGGTAGAAGATAAGGCAAATAAAACTGAAACTATCTGACTCATCACATCTAATAAATTGTTGCCATCCAATGAAATCCTTGTGCTCCCAAAGTTTCAGCTTGACACGAGCCATCACACATCAGGCCCTACTTTCACAAATGTATACAGGGCTTCATTTGGCTGGTGAAACGTTCTCACAGAGGAGCATTAACAATCTTAAGATGGAATTAAAACAAAAATCACCAAGAGTTGAGTCTTAAGAACTTCATCAATACTAACACTGTTAGTGTGTATGTGTGTGTGTGTGTGTGTGTGGATGGGTAAATCTGTCTACACAGTCACATGGGGAGGACCCGCCTTACTTATGGGAACAAAATGCAAGTCCCTACAATGTAAATCATTACATACTGGGGTAAAGACTTGCTTTAAGGTTAGGGTTAAGGTTAAGGTTAGGATTAGACAGGTAATGTTGATTGTTATGATTAGGTGGTAGTTAAGCCTCCAGGAAATGAATGCAAGCCTATGTAATGTCCACAAAGGTGAGGGAAACAAGACTTTGTGTGTGTGTTACTAACCCTTGGTAGCTGTGTAATGACCCTGTCCTTCTTCACAGGTGGCAACATGCTGCTGGAGTCTATCAGCACACACACTCGCACACACCGTCAAGCTGCCAGTCACTTCAAAAAACACACACACACACACACACTTAACTTTTGTTTCCCCTCCACTCCTCCCACAAAACAGGAAAAAACACAACTAATGTCTTCCAAAGTTTTCCTGAAATAGAACAAATATCAGAAAGTTAACACATTGGAGTATTTGTTGTATTTTTCCATCAGTTTGCAGTTAACTACCATCAATGATAAACAGCATACAGAAAATGTAGATGATTCAGTGAACTAAATCAAATAAAGGTACTATCTTGTTGTAAGCATTTTGTTTTTCTTTTTAAGTGATATTTCTCAGTGGCAAGTCTTGTAGGTCATGGCTGAAGAAGTGTATTTGCAAATTAAGGCTGGTCCATCAGCAGGGTAGGAAAAAATAAAGCAAAACAAGAACAAAAGAGTCAGTTAAAGTAATTTTAATAGGATTACCTGAGAACAGCTGAATGCTAAAGGAAACGTCTTGGGGCTGCGGGGATGTGATGTGATATCCAGTCCGTCGAGAAAACGCATCCAGAGCAAAATGACGCTCACAGCAACGAGCCGAGTCTCCAGACAAAATCGAAATTAATGAGACTCTCGGTGTGGTTAGTTAAGATTACCAGCTGTTAAACAGCGCCCCCATGTGGCCGCAGGGACATCTAACTGTATTTGAGGACGATGATGATGAAATGCTTCACTTAATTGTCCCCAGATAAGATGGAGCTACATTTTCTTTCATTACTGACGATATTTTACTCAGTTTGTTTATTTTCTTTGTTGTCAGTGTGCAGAGAGGAGGCGACACACAGAGATGTAAGAACATTTACTGAAGTACAATTTTTGAGCCACTACAAGTTTTTATAGGCTACATAGCAGTAAAATTAGATCTGCTTTTATCAGCTACAACATAAGTAATTAATGCATCAGTAATCATAATTATTAATAAAAGATCAGTCCGATAGTGTAAAATGGCCTGTTCTACACAATAAGTACTTTTACATTTGGTTTTTTTGTACTTTTGTGCTTGAGTGAAATTTTGAATTGAGAACATTTACTTGTAACGGAATATTTTTATACTACTTTTACTTAAGTACAAGATCTGACTCCCAGAATTAAAGAAGAGATTCATTTACGTATATTTAGGACAAGTGAATATAAACGCAACAAGGTCTTTTTGCCCCTCTCTATAACTTCGCGAAAATCTGAAGAGATCATTCAAGCAAAAATGAAATGTCAGAGCCTACATTATCACCAGAAAATGAACATAAAGACAACAATAGCATGAAACAAAGCTCAGGGGGTGTAGAAGACTTGGAGCGTAAATTGGATTTAATTCTTATGCTCGATGCTATTTTCCCAGCACTCCGCTACGACAGGGGGCGACAGAGAGGCTTTGGCGTCGGTTTGAAGTGCGCTATAAAGCGAAAGAACAAGTGACGTCTTATTCCTGCGACTTCGGCGTATATAAACTTTGCTAACAGCTTTACTCTCTCTTTTGAGTTCACTTGTCCGTGGTGGAGCTGTGATAAGGTAGTTTCCGTTTAGGTTTTTGAGCGTGGTCAGTAAGTACAAGACCACAGTACTAACTGTTGTAAAAACAAAAAGAAAAAAAAATCACACACTTTACAGTTTGCGAAATAAGTTAAAACGTGATATCTGCCAGCTGAAGTGTAACGTTAGCGTTTTCCTGGAGGGCCTCGAGCAGCCACGTGGTTACTGAAAGATGGACGAGATGAGAGACAAAGTGAGGTTTGTTATTTCTTTTTCCCTTTATTTCAGCTGAAGTGTGTGTTTCACTACAAACACTAATCTGTTTATTCGTCTGTAATGTCCTATGTTCCATCTCAAACAGTGTTGTTGCTTTTTGAGCATGTTTTGGTATAGCTACATTTGTATTGAGCGTGAACTATCAGATGAGTTCAGAAATGTGACATTAAAGCTGATTGATGTACGGTCTTAATTTCCATTATCATTTATTTTTATTGCTTGTGTGTCGTTGTAGGTAGCAAGCAATGTGTTGATTAAAGCCGTGAATGTCTTGGTTTTCCTCAGGTGAGACTTGACTCTGGAAGCTTTTTGATGGAGTCTAACAAATCCTGTATTGGATACATGAGGTCTCCTCATGTTCAGAGGTGAGTGATGGTAAAATAAACCCAACTATCATATGTCTGCGGTGTGTCAGTGATGAAAACTGTGAATAGGAAGTGCCGTCTGATGCGATAACTGACGATATTTCATAATCACTGTTCTGAGCCTCCATAAACTGCATTTGATTATCAGTTGTGATTATCAGTCTTATCAAACTGTACTCTGGTAGTTATTTTATTTTGTTATTTTCCCCCCCTTTTTAAGACTGGTCAGAATGGGCTGATTCAAGATGGCCGAATGTCAAGACTCAGGTTGGTTTAATAATGAACCTCTTCTTGTGTCAAACATGCTATAGCCGTTAAACGTAGTGATGAAATCTAAACTGAAACAGCTGGAATTACCGACAGATGGTTCAGTGGTGACTCTTCGTTTTCTGAACATCAGATGATTCACTTGTTAATTGTCACAGTAAATGGACTAAATGAAACCGTTAACAAATCAAATCCTTGCTGTGTTCTCCTGTAGCTGAAAAACGAAACGATGTGTGTGAGCTGCCATAAGAGCTTGCTGAAGACCACGGGTGAATGATGGGTAAGCTGCTGCACTCATTAGTGTGATTATGTGAAAATTTTGCAACGATGAAAGCCTCGAGTAGGAAGTGCCGTCAGATGCGACAACTGACGATACCTTCTCCACTTTTCTGAACTCGAATGTTTCTCTTGTTTCCCAGGTAATATAGATGTCCTTTGCTACTGTTTATCTTATGTTGTTTTTCTTTCTCTTACAAGGTGCCTTTCAGCTCTGCGAGGTCCCGTCTAAGCCAGCTGACCGGAGACTTGATTTCCTGCAGGTGAATTTGCACTGTATGTTATAAAAATGGCAAATGGTTGCTTTTGTCATGATGAAACCTAAACTGAAATAGCTGGAATTACCGGCAGATTGTTCAGTGGTGATCATTGGTTTTCTGAACAGTTTGGGGAAAAAATGTCTCAGTTGTACTTCATTACTGCCGGTTTTTCACCAATTTGAATATCCTTGTTTCTAAAGGTGGAGCTGGTCGTTGAAGGTTCAACTGAATTAAAGTGGTTGAATGATTGAAATGCTCCTCGTAAGTACACATAGATTTTTTTTTTCCTTCCCTCTCTTTAAAATATAGTCAAAGGCCTTTAATCTCCCTAAAGCTAAATGTATCCTTGAGTAGCTTTGTCAGTGATGAAAACCTGGAATAGGAAGTGCCGTCAGATGCGACAACTGATGATGGTCTCTAATCCACTTTTCTGAGCTATAAGCTATAATTAAGGGAGGTTTGTTTTTAAAAAATACATTTGTTGATTCTACGTTTTCCACATCTGTTTTTATTCCAGGTGTCTTTCTGCCTGTCTGGTCCTGTCCCATGAAGATTGCTGTCGAGTGAGTCTCACAGGTGGCTTTTAAGCTGTGGTGCACTCAGCAGTAATACTTTGTTATGATGAAATCTAAACTGAAATAGCTGGAATTACCGGCAGATGGTTCAGTGGTGACTCTCGGTTTTCTGAACGTTAAGCAACAGCTTCGCGTATACATCACCAAAAATATTCTGCAGGCTAACTTCCTCTATCTTATCCTTCAGAGTTGGATCTAGTGGTTGCAGCAACTTGGCCTGAGCATACCTGCAAAGCTACATGTGGTAAGACATCTGTGTGATTTATCTGTAAGCTAAAGATGACAAAGCGGCGAGAATAATTACAGATTCTCTTAGACTTAATTTGGACTCCATCATCACCTTGTAGTCCTTGTTCTGCAGTGAAGTATAATCTTGAGAAAAGGATTTGCAGTAAACTAGTAAATAACACTTGGGGTGGATATCTGGGAATTTTCAGTTGCATGGGAACAAAAAGGGATTATGTGTATTGGTTCATCAAAGAAAAGGGTCAATGTCAAAAGAGGTTCGTCAGCTGATTTCATCCACCCACTGTCTGGCTTTCCCAGTCTGTAGTTTTCATTGTGGAAATCAGCTGATCTTAATCCACCATGTGTTTAATAAGGTGACTGTAACACCCTGTCTAGATGGCATTAACAACCAGCAGTTTGTTCAGTCGTGACTACAGATTTTCTTGACTAACTGAGCTACAGGGGTGCCCCAGGACCACAAATTTTCTAAAAGAAGTACATGTTGTTGATGTTCCAAAACTAATCTGGCACTCTCTTCTTCAGATGGCAAGAGGACTCGTGGCCACGGTTCTGAAGACGGGTGTCGACATGTTTGTCAAAAGCAGACTGATTATTTCTTTGAGACTGTAATAAAGTATTGAAACAGCCTGATAATGATGTCAGTGGTCTGACTTGTTGAACCTTCCCGGTGACAAACACAAAGCCAGTCTTTTAAAGGAGAACCCAAAGCTGATATTAATGTATAGTGTATATAGTCTGTAGGAAATAAAACGAATCTTTATGGTTAGTGATCCCTCCCAACCATCTGAGATGCACTAGAATGTTGGAAAATAAAACCACAAATGTGTACAGAAGGTTCTGTGCACCAAGCCCCCTCTGACTTTCATGCATTCATTAATATTCATCAAAAAATGCTGCAAATGTCAATTTGTTACTTAATGGAATCAAAAGATGACTGGATTTGTTTGAAAGTGTGGTGCTCTGCATGAAGCACATGGCTGGTGGCCACATTCATATTTGTAATTTTAAATATTGTTTCACTTTAAAAATGAAAACAGAAGCTTGTTGCACATTAGGAATCTCTTAGGACCAGATTAAAGCATTTTCTCATAAGAAAACTTTCTGTTAACACTCAGTGTTGAGACATTCAGGATCACAAACACACTCACTGGGCATTCTTAAGGTCTAACAAAAGCAAATATGTTTCTTTCCTCAGAACACATTTGCAAAAGTAACTTTCTGGAAATTTTAAAACCGTACACCCCGCAGTTAACTGGTTAATTTCCGGCTTTCTTGTTAGATTGGCGGGAGTGAGTTTTGCACCCATGTGCTCATGTATCCTTGCGATGTCTTTAAAAACTCTGCCTCATAGTGATACTGATGGTCGGATACTCCACAAGCACCTTTAAAAATTCTTTAGATCCCCAGTCAGTACCAATACACTTCAGTGACTACAACAAAGAAGCACGGAAGGTATTTGCATCTGACAGCATGTTGGAACTTTAGTACAATTCAGCAGCTCTTTACTGTAATTACCTTGTGAGATTGAATAAGACTCCATTTACTTTTATTTGGTCAGTATTTTTAAATTGTGAGTGATTGGGGGGGGGAAAAACTGCATGAACATCACCTTTTGCTCAACTTGAATATGACCACTGCCATCCATTTGCACTAATTATTCAAAATGCTCTAAATATTTATCTCCTCATGTATTTATAAATTACAGATGACCGACTATAGATTTGTGGTGCATCAATTAGTTGTTTATTTGTCATTTGTAAATGCAGTTAAATTGTTTGTTAAAATGGTTCAAGAAGTTGACCAAAGAGTTACACATTATTTTTAATGATGACATTATAAATTGCCCCAGAGCCCTGACAAGAATTATCTGTCTTCTGTTGTCATTCAGGTGTCTTCATTCCAACTCGTCCCCGACCTTGGAGTACATTGTGATGATGAAGCTTGCAGTCTTGTTGGGGTCATACGTGCAGGGAACGATCAAGTACTCTCCTGGTTCCAGACCGTGAAGCTCGATCAGTTCTCTCGAGTCGGTGAACTCACTGACTTTTAGAGGTCCATAATCCTGGAAGAGCCAAGACGTAAGTCGCCCTTTGGGTGCCTGCAAATATAAATGAGACATTTCCTTACTTATTTATCTGAGCTTTACAGTATGTATGCCAATAATTAGTGATTAAATACAAAATTTTTAATACAAGATTTTTTACCTCTGGTGGGACCTGTTTGAAAACAAGGATAAGGGTATCAGATTAGATATTTTGCTATTCACAGTATATTAATTAGGCTTAAGAAAAACAAGACAGAATGAGCATGTGCATGTCTTTCATCACAGCTGAGGAACAATCACGATCACACCACTGACCTCAAAGATGCTGAACCCAATGAAGTGATATTCAGCTTTGCTGCGATGTTCTTCATGAGGCTTCTGCAGCAGAGACAGTAAGATGTTCTTGTTTCCATTGTTCTCCTCCTCTCCCTTCACTTTGAGACGGTACTGTGGATTTGTCCAGAACTCCTCTGAGGAAAAGTATCGTGGTTACAGAACGTACAGAGATATGTCCCTCTTTATTCCCCATTATTTTGACTTTTGGATGAGCCTCCACTAAACAGAAATAAAACAACAATTATGAAATAAAAATATGAAAACTCAGACCTCACCTGTTTCAGCATCGCACCCCCCAGCAGATTGTCCAGCTTCCCAGCGACCTTCTTTCAGTGAACAATGCCACTGGGAATCATCACCATTTACAAAATTGGGGCTGTCGCAGCAGATGTCAAGCTCTTCAAAATAGACACAAAAGTCTCGCATGTTCATCCTGAAAACAGTGAGAAAGATCAGCGCTTTCAATAATAAACCCTTGGATTTGGGAATATTTTTTGACCTGCAGCAGGTCAGTTCTTGAGCACTGAGTAGACACAGCAGAGGGATCACAAAGGAGGCCTGTTGCCCCAAACTGACTCATACCAGAGCTCCAGAGATTTTTATCTGTCCTTTTTCTATCTGTCCTTGAAATATCTCTAAATCTACTGCATCAATGTACATAAAGTTTTGTATATGACTGAAGCCTACTGACTTTTCCTCTTGCACCACTCTGAAATTGATAGTTTTGGTTTTGACTGAAATAACTCAAACTTCTGCATAAGCCGTATTACCACTGAGCTACCCATTTCGGTTCAGTTAGTCACACACGGGAAGAGTAAATTCTTGATTTGTTTTGTGTTTCCACCACAGACAGTACTCATGAAGCAAAATGTAGGCATGGCTGTCACCATGGCTCTGGTGCTAAGCCCTTCTCTACACTGAAGGTAGCTTGTGTTTATGGGTGAAGGCTTATAGTTTTTCTTTGCTGTAAGGCTGCCTTTTGGATTAACTACTTGTAGGTGCGCAGGATCTTGCTTTCTCTTTCTTCTCCTGCTTAACTCCACCTATGAGATCACTCACAATAAGACTCATGGGTCAGAAAATGGCACCCTCTGCTAAATGTTGTGGTGTTAAATATAGATGTTACATTTTTCAGTTTTTTTTTTCAAGATTGTTTTACCAGAATTCTCCATCATTACGCATCCTCAGACACTGCTCACGGTCCTCATCGCTTACAGTATCCCACAGTTTTGACCTGTAACACAAATCATTATAGCTTATTGTTTGCACAACAAAGTATTTTGCAGGGATTCTTATGAAGAGGTTGAACCATTAACAGCATACAGGTTACAACATGGGATTAAGATTTGTTATGCTACAGCTTCACTGCTCCTTACTTGTCACTCCAGTCTCCATTCCACTCTTTCTCACCCCACGGGTTCCAGATCCTCACCAGATTCACAGAGTTCCCATCACTGTCTACCTGTTAAATGACAGTCAAGGTTAAACAAGCAATGATGGGTACAAAATCAGGTCACAGTTTTTATGCTTTTTATGCTGTGTACATGTATAAGTACAAACCCGCTTGACTCCTGTGACAGCAAAGGCATGACCATCCACCAGACCAAACTTGTCAAAAATTTCTCTCCCTTTCTCCTGAAACACATTCATTTCCCAAGTGAGAGATGATTATTTTGAACCTCCATGTCCTCACCTAACAAACATTATTCTGTTTCTTACCTCTGAAAAACTCCCACATCCCATCATAGTGTTGCACTGGGTTGCTCTGTTCATGATGTCCCACAGATCAGGTGGGCTTTTGGACAGCTTGTAGTGCATGTGCACACCTCCACTGAAGTCCTTGAATGCTTCAGGTGGGTTCCCAGCGATCATGTCGCCATATGATCCACAAATCCTGAAGCAAAACAAACAGGAGCAATGCTGATTATGTGCTTTTGTCAGGAAACATGAACGTTCTCGTCTCTGCTAGAGTTTTTAAATGTTGTAAATGTGGACTGACATTTGTTTTTTTTTGCGTGAATTTACTGTAATTTCAGTACACAATAAGTGCATAAGTTATCACATACTTAGCATAGGCTTTCTCCAGGAGGGGGGCCCAGAACTCTTTTTCAGATCTGGAGGAAACTGACACAGGCACCTTGTTGCGTGTTGGCAACAGGTCATCGATGACAACATCCACCCATTTTCCAAATCTCCAAAACTTTAAAAGACAAATGAGACAGTGTATTGAATAAAAAGTTATATAAATACCTGCATCTTGAAGACATGTTTCAGATCAAAAGGATGTACTGAAGATTGTTTGGTTTCTTAGTTTACTCACTGACCCTGAAGTGAAATATCCCAGCATAGTTGTCCTTGAAGCTTTGATTCGGGGGTACCACTTGTGCCAACAACGGCTTGCGAAAAGTCAACGCGCCAATAGATGAGAGAAACCAGCAATTGCCTCCAGGTACAGAACATATAACAATACTGTCAGAAAATTAAACTTGCCTGGGCTTTACCATTAATCACATATTTATAACTCAAGTGAAAAGGAGGACATTCCAGATTTTTCCGATTTACACACCAACATCTCCTTGTTTGAAGTCAAACCTTGAAGCACCATCCATGACAAATGATGCATCAGGGTTAAGCTCCTATAAACAAAGAGAGACATATGAATTTTTTCTTTCTGAAACTCAATGTATGTTTCATCATTTTAGACAATGAATAGGTTGACTTACATGTGGTCTAAGCCACTCCACCTCACTGAGCTGGTCTGATGTGAAGTCCTCAAGTTTTCCCAGAGAGTCGAGGTTTGCAGGGAAAGTTTCATCCTCAAATTTCTTCCCTTTACTGAGGAGAGACTTCTTGAGCTGTGTATAGTCTTGGCCTTTAAATTTCACGGGGTTAGAAGGACTTCCTTCACCTCCTTCCTCATAGAGGGTGTGAACCATCTTCACACAGGAGGATGTCATGTTGAAGAGCAGTGGCAGAGGTGTCTGAAACCAGATAAACACTAGCCGGTCACCAACTTTGAGGTAAAACTGAACTTGGCAATTGAAAAAGAAACATCAAGCAAAAGACAAAATAAATTACAGTCTGGCAAGGGTTAAAGTTATTTAACAGTTTTAGAGTTATTTAAAGTGATTTAACACTCATTAAGTGGATACCAGCTAAACATCAGTCTTAGATATTGTAGAGTTAAGTACATTTGAAGCCACTGTCCTCCTTGGTAGAGGATGAACTAATTTAGCAGTGCACTGTAAGTCATACACAGACACAATGAGCACAAATGAATTGTTAAACGTTCAGTTTATAGAACGGACAGGTAATTGGCACTAATCAACATGTCTGAATGAACAATGTTGTTGTCTACAGGCCAAACATTAGATACCCTGAGGCTTGAGTTGATGATTAGAGCTCAGTGACCCAGCCTTCCATGTAATATTAGTAAAGTACAAATTTGGCAATGCCACTCTATGCTTCAGAAGAAGATATTGCACTTAACTCCACTACAACAATTTGACAGCCTTAAATTACAGAAGTGTAAGCATTTACCTGTAAAGCTGGATTCTGACAGCTGTTGCAAAGTGTAAACGTGGTGTGACTGAAGAAGAAATCCAGCAGCTAATTTATACGGATTGACTGCGTCTAAAGGCAAGTAAGTGTCAAATGGCTCACTGTCATTAAGTCAACACCCAGTCAGACAGAGCCTAAATGGAGGGTTGCGTGTATCAGTGTGCAACAGAGGATTTAGGCTGTGTGCCAAAATTAATGTGACTGCCTCCTCATGTCAAAATGTCAAATCCTGACATATTAACATATGAACAGTGAGATCATTGAACCATTTCAGCCTCATTTCAAGGCCGAACCAAAATGTTCAGATTCCCAAAGCTCTCAAAACTCATTTGAGACACTGGTAAACATTTAGTGAATGAGGTTAAATGGTTAGATGTGCATTTCCATAATACATTACAGACACATGCAGCATCTGAGTTATGTTCTGCATGTGTCAAAACTCAGCTTTGTGGCAGCAAAAACAGAGCAAAATACTTAGTATGCTCCTAGCCCATTTGCCCTTTCGCACTGAACCTCTGAACTATGAACACCATCACAAACAAGGTGTCTAAGAAAGAAAACAACCACACCTCGGTTAGTTTTTCACGAGACTTTAAGTAAGCTGCATTGTGTTTTCTTTCAGCTTGCTTACTTCAGTTATTTCTCAGTCAACCCACACAGGCTCAAGTCAAAAAGAGTGTGGTGACTCAGACTAAATTTGAATTTATCCACTGCATTTAATTTGCATTAGTGAGGGACATGACTTCAAGTACATGTAATCACAGTTATTAGTATTAATCTAAAAAAATTGCTCAACAAGTTATTTATTGTTTTAAATGTCTCTCTGACAGTTGGAAGAGATTACAACTTGGAAGGATGGTTTTGGTGTTTTTAATTGTAATAATGGAATTTTTCTGTGAGTGATGGAGAGAGCATTAATATATATTTTTTTTACGTTTAGATTTGGAGGTAAAGAGGACTGTACCTATAACCTAGAATAGATTTACAGTACATATATATTAAGCAGCTGTGGCCTAGAGGTTGGAGAAGCGACTTGTGATCGGAGGGTTGGATGGGCAGGAAAAATTTGGAGTGATTAATGTGAAAAATGACCCCCCCCCCCTCTATTAGCCATTGCATGTGTGTGTTCAACTAAGGATGGGTCAAATGCAGAAGATGAATTCAGTGTGTGTATGTAAAAATATATATGCTGCCAGTAAAGCTGGTTCTTCTTCTTACTTATCAGTGCTTTAATTATTTTTTTATTGAATGCCAGCAACTGTTCAGTTTCTCGCCAAGAAAGAAGTTTGGTCAGTAGAAAATATAGTGGCAAAATATAGAAGGAAGTCAGTCACATTTAACAAAACATTTTATAATATTTTACTTTTTCCTTCAATCTTCAGTCTTCAAAGAAACTCATTCGACAGAGCAGAAAGCAGGCCAGGAAAGTCAAGTGTTCATTCAGCTCCCTTTGCAGAGAACCCTTTTCAGGCGATGCAATCAGACATGTCATGTTTGAAATATAAAAATATTTTATATAAATATAACATATTCAGCACTCTGGCATACCCATCACTGTTTTTGCAGAACTCTACGGAACCCTACTCTCGAGTTGCTTGCTTTAGCTAACTTACTGTACAGTCACATTAGCTATTACAATAAAACCAATGCCAATAAAATACCACTGCAGAGTAGATTCATGACCTGTCAGCTAATAAGGTAAAATGAGAAACTGCAGAAGTTTCCTTAACGCACCATCAAGTGTGTTTGGGAAACACTGAAGCTGAATGGTGTTCAGCACTATTCAGTGTTGAAACTAAACCCAGCAAGCGCTGTGTCCGTCTTTGCAGATAACAACAAAAGTCTATGGAAGTGTCCGACTGACTGGCTTTGCCCACACTGTAACTCCTGCATACGTTATCCAGTAGATTCGAAATCCTGTTCAGTGGCAATGGTGCACCTGTTCCAGGTTGACTATGTGGTTGTCTTATGTCATTGTCCATTTTGACTCAGAACATGCATGAAGTCTTGTACATTGTGCACATTTACCAGCAACTTTTAAAATGTCAGCATTTGCTGCACCTGCACCTGAGTTATAAGTTTTTACTCTGCTTCTCTTCTCTTCGCTGTATGTATGAGTACTTTAACTCTTTTTTTGTGTACTCCACTTTGCTTGGTAAAATGTGACTTTAAAGCACACAATTATACTTGCAGATTTACTCAGTTGATTTGTTAGATAGGGAGAGAGTGAGGGTAAAGTTGGATGGGAAGCTGAGGTATCTTCATTACATGTTGTTACCTGCACAGAGTCTTCGTTTGCTGGCTGTACAAATGAACATTTTACTCATAGTGTAAAAAAAACATGAAATCTCACAAAAGTATTTGTCAGGCACATCATGACTCTGACTGGTTAAACCGGCTTGAGGAGCCTTGGGGTAAAAATGAGCTCCTGAGCACCTGTTAATCTCCAAACCCTCTGACTGTGTACATTACGTACAGCTTTGACCTTCTTATGTCAATTGGCTTCTGTTAATTTAGTGATGCATATTGATGTATTCACAAACAAAGTTGTAATTTGTAAAATCACCACAAACCAGCCACACAGTGAACCCAGGTGGCATCTTTGGTGAAACAGGTGAGGTTTTTGAGTTTGTAATTGGAGGTTATTTTATTACAAAATGTTCCATAAGCGTATTCACTAAGCCAAACAAATCTCCAGGGACTGTGGGAAAAGCAAAACACATTTCTGTTGTGTAACAAAAATGTTAACCTGAAGCACAGGTCTGTGATCTGTCGCAACACACAACAAATTTAAACCAAAATACAAATGTTTAGAGGTTGTCTGCGTTATGCATTGATGCATTGATGCATTCAGTGTTATTAATATAATGATGCAGAGGCAGGCAGTGGTGGAGGAATTATTTAAATCCTTTACTTATGTAAAAGCACTAATACCACACTTAATAAATATCCCATTACATGTTGAAGTCCTGCATTGTTACCAAAAGTGTGTAAGCATTATCAGGAAAATGTACTTTAAGCATTAAAGGTAAAAATACTACTAATGCAGATGCCAATGCTATGTCACCATATATTAGATTATTATTACTCATCCGTTAAAAGCAGGATTTTACATTTGATTTGTTCAGTTGAAGTGTAACAAATTTTGTTTTTTATAGGAGAACAACAAACTATTGTTGTCATTATGGAATAGTGTGCTGCTGATTGTTAATATTAAATAGAATATTAAATAAAATTCTAAATCCTCACATTTGAGAAGCTGGAGCCATAACCCGTTTTCCGTCATTTCATAAATCTACAAAATGTTTCAGCTCTGCTTTTTCCTCTGTTTCTTATTTTCTTAAATAATTCACTGCTTTTCTAAAATTTAAAGGAAAAAGAGTTGACAGTTTCTAATCTGCAGTTTTATAAAGATTTTCTCTGTGTTTTGTTGGTTTAAAAATGGTTTGTGGCAGATGCCTTCCGTTTGTGTGTGTAGAGTCTGATACAAAAAAAGTCACAGACATGCACTGAAGGGAAACTTCGCCAGTTCAAACCAGTCTGAAGATGTAATAGCTGAGTGCTTCCAAAGCCAGTTTTAATGTGCCTGCAGGTGGGAAATGCTCAGTATGTACAAATCTGTCTTTTTGCTTCAGGTTCTTGTGAATAGATTGTCTGTCATTATAATGTACCCTCAGTGCAGGAAAACTTAATGAATAGCAGTAAGCAAATGCAGTATAACTGTGTAAGTTGTCGGAGCCAGTATTGTATTTTGTAAACTTTACTGGCTACTTTGCAGTGTATTATCATCACAGCATCATTTCCACATTCCTGCTTTGTGCTGTTAAAGACTTTGATGATTCAGTTACTTGCGCTGGCATAACTCCACACCAGGCTAACAAAACTGGCAGAAATTGCTGGTCCCTGTTAATAGGCTTAGTCACCATTGGAACTTTTATTTAATTCTTACTATTGTCAAGTGAGGGTGAGGCAACAGGGGAAGGACCTGAACGCAGACAGTGCACAATTACAACATGTCACAGCCACAGTCTGACACTGAGTTGCTGGTGTTAACACTGCAGCACTGAAGAGGAAAGTGAGAACAGGTTTGTGATGTCAGTTGACTGCAAAGCAGTGAGAAAAGAGGTAAAGTCAGGGGCCATCTGGTGGACAGCTTGAGAAAGTGGCAGGTCTGGGGTTTTGGGACAGAAGTGGGCAGGGGATGGAGACAGGGACACAGAGAGAGACCAGTGCAGAGGACTGGGGATGAGAGAGTGTGGCTGAACACATGGACTGAAGACAATTACCACCAATTGCAATGTAATTAGGCTGAGTAATGAAGTCTTCTGTTTGAAACCTGCAAATCAAAACATGTTTAAGATGTGTTAAATTAATATAGTTGCATTGATATTTCTATGGTCATCATAGAAACTTTCTGACATGATGTGAGACAATCTTTCATGACTCTTGCCTTCACTTGCTCTATTTATGCAATAATTGTGAAGTGAAATTAATATGTGACAGGTCTCATAATAAGAAGCTCATTTTAAACATGCAGTGTTTACGTCTTGTTTAGCAAGAATTTGGTTCGAGGGCAACTCAAACCTTTACAGAGCCAGACAGTGTAAATCCCTGTGGTCTCGCCGCAAAGTATGTCAAAAGATTTGTGCTCACATGTTGTTTCAGTGCAGAAAAAAAAAAGGTTTCCTTGCTTCTCGCTATGCTTGTGATTTCAGTTTTGCAGGAAGCATAAAAATGAACATAAACCTGAAATCCTGTGCTTAATTTTTCCAAATCATGACTTTCATTGTCATTTCAGTCACACTTGTTTTACAGCCTGTAAAACTGATACAGATTTTCCTTGTAGGAGCATAAGGTTGCAAAAACATTTTTTGCAATTTAAAGTGTTTTCTACCTATTTATTTTTTATTTCTGCACACATTATTAATTCAGTATTATTGCATAACTCGTACTGCTTGAATTGTGTTTTTAGTCCTTTTTTTTGCACTGTGTTCTGTATGTCTGTACTTCCTGTGCTGACTGCCTTGTGGTTGTAATTGCACTGCAGTGCTATATGCAAATTGTTACCTATATTTCCTGAAGCAGTCAGAGATTTATATCTTGACAGATTTTGTCTGAAGGCCAATTCGCACATTATAGAGGCAGATCTACAGGGAATCCATGATGTCTCTCAGCAAGGTGCGTTGGACAATATGTGTCAGGACATGTCAGGTTGCTTTTCAGTGTGCGTGTAATTGCAGTTTTGTGAGGAGGCATATAAAGAGCATACACTGAGATCCAGTATTTAAGTTTTCCATGTCATGAATTGTCTGAACATCACAAACATGATCGTCATATAAAAGTCACTGTAGTGACAACAACAGGCTTGTTTTACAAGCTGTAAAACAGATAGAGCACCGCCCACTAGATTTTCCTTGCAGGCGTAGATTTATAAAAACATTTTGACAATTTAAGTTGTTTTCTACCTTTTTATTCTCACTGCTTCACATAGTTAATTTGGACAGGTACCCCACAGTATACATCTGTACGTCCTGTGCTCATGCTTTGTTATTTGCAAATAGTATTGCTTCACTATATGCAAATTTTGAACCACTCTTCCTCCAGAAGGTGTCTCAGATTACACTCTCTGGTCTTGACATAGTTTGTCCCAAGGGCAACTGAAAATTTAAAAGTGGGAAAAAAAACACGTTACATAACACACTGGACCATATAGTTTCACCTTCTGCTCATAGTGGAGCAGATACGCTCATATGTGGAAAATATTGTGCATTTTAAAAAATAACACATTTAATGTTCTCCAGTGTTTCCATTAACCACAAACTTTATTTTCAGATATGGAGGCATTTCAGATTTGACCTCTGAGACTAGGCAGAGGGCAAACAATTTTTTTTCTCTTAATCCCCCCTTGCTTTAATATCCTTTATAGAATGAAAGAATGAAAGCTGCAGTTTGACCAGTTGAAAAGTACTTTGGCCTGTAATGTTTTCACTTTACTAGCCATTGGCAGATAGCCCAAAAAGCTAATACTGGAGCCTGCTTGGACAGCCCAGTCACACACATAGGAACCCAGCGTTGTACAGAGAAGATTGAATTGCCTTGATTCTTCTTAATATAATGCAGAGTGAAGGGGCAAAAAAATGCACAATTGGTTTGTCGATCTGGCCCACTGTCAGTGACTGGCTGAACTGCTTCTTCCTAACCAGAGGGTGATAAGTGGTTGAGTGCGCTGATTCTACACCAGGCTTTAAATCGTCATTGGGCAGTTAGTGAGAGCACTGAAGGCTCCATAGAGGAGGTGTGCTCAGTTCAAGTAAAACTGGTGTATCTGTACCTGCTTTGTTTATTTTCACAAGGCTCTAAAGCTCTCATTCATTGTTTTCATTCTTGCTTCTAAAAACCTGTGTGAAGAGTGACCTGCCACTTTCTTGAGTTAGTTCTTAACAACATATTTTGCCAGGGGCCAGTAACAGTAATCCCATCATTATAGCATACAGTGAAACCACGAATTCCCCAAATTTTTGCTAAGTCACCTTTAGAAAACTATCCTGGTTGAAAATAACTTGACACTGAGATCTCACATTGTTTGAATGATATGAACACGCTGTGTGTTTAATTTTTTAGATTAGAGAGTAGGCTTTTCCCTCTTAATTTGATGCCAAATCTCACATTTTCACTTATGATATCTGATTTTTTCATCCTCCCAATTCTTCATTGCAACATAATTCAGCAACCAAACATGACTCTATTTTATCTTTTTTTTATATGTACCTCAGCATTATCATAAAGTTTTTCGTCTGTGATTGGTGAACTTAAAAATTAACAACAACAACAACAACAACAACAAAAAAACGCCTTTCCTTTGTAGAGCACATGTGCACTGCACTCATACCTGAGTAACTTTAATTGTTCCTTCTCAATTTAATGTGAAATCGCACATTTTTGTCTCAATTTTACCCAAACTTGAGTCTGCTGCTCCATTTCTTTTGGAGTCAGATACACATGTTTTAACATCAAATCTCATTTTGCAATTTGGGTAAGAAAATAACAAATCACTGCTAATCTTTTCTAATAATGTAGTTAGCCATCAAAGCCAAAACATTTTTTCACTGATTAGCCATGAAATATAAGAAAAACAACTTCATGTAAATGCATCCACTTGAAGCAGAAGACAAACAGAGTATACATTAGCAATTTAAGGTACAAGGGAGAATTTATTGCCACTTTTTCACAATATAATAGTGAGTATGCCTACAGGCAAAATTGTGTTCCTGCACCAAACAAGCAAGGTGCAGTTTTAGCATGTCTGAAATGACAGGAGATGATAAGAATGTCAGGTGACACTTGAGTGAAGGTGATGATTTACACCAAAAAAACCAGTTCTCTCAGTAACAGCCCTCCCAGCCCCCTGTAATTATAACATTCTCTTTACCTTCTTGGGAGTGGGCCTGTCTCAAGGCTTATGCAAGATATTGTGCATAAAAGGCACCAACAGTCTGCTGCAAAAACCAGACTGGATAAGTCCAAGTCCTTTCTCTTGTGAGGAAGCAGCAGTTGGTTGCGGCCGTCTTTCAGGTAAATGTTCCCACCCATCTCTGAAACATAGCTCTTGCATTTCAGATTGGACTCAGAATTCTCTATTTTTGTCTTTCTTTTGTCAGTCCGAAGCCTCTCTTCAACATGTCTCCATCCGGAAGTTGCACCTCTATCATCAACTTGCGTTACCAAGATGGCAGCGAGGGGAGTGCTTCCAACCCCGCCAAGTACAACAACCAAGACTATGCCCAGCTGAAAGACAATAGCCTCCGCAGACGGAGGCTGTTTGTGGACAGCACTTTCCCCCCTGAAAACCGATCTCTGGGACACATGCCTGATATGCCCAGGTGGAAAAAAAACCAAGTGGAGTGGCTTCGGCCAGCGGTAAAATACTTGACAATATGTTTTCTCACCCTTGTGTGAATCTATTGATAAAATTAGAGAATACATTAGAGAATACACATGTATTGAACTGCTTTTTTGGTGTAAATTATCACCTTCACTTAAGCGTCACCTGACATTTTGTGTATGGACATTAGAGAATACACATTTATTTTTACATTACGCAGTAAGCATTTTTTTTTATTATGTGTGTTTTTTACGTGCTTGTCTACATCTGATCTATTTCGTCTTCTGTATTTTCCAGGATATCTTGAAACTGCAAAATGTCAACGATGATCCCATTTTCTGTTCCAAAGGAGCCTCAAGGTTTGACTTTACTCAAGGTGGAATAGGTAAGAGAGATTCTCTGGCTTACTGCCAAAGACAACAACAACAACAACAACAACAACAAAAAATCCTTACCTGGATGAAAATTTGAGCAACTTGAGAAAAATACTTGTTGCTGTAATTCATCAGGTAACTGCTGGTTTCTGGCTGCAATTTCCTCTTTGACGTTCCATAAGAGCCTGATGGTGCAAGTTATTCCTATGGACCAGTCCTTCAAGAACTATGCAGGGATATTTCACTTCAGGGTAAAGAAATATATTTATACATAAATGTGTGAAAACACTAATACATTCTGTCCATTGCTGACTCTTATTTGTCTTTTTATGTGTCAGTTCTGGAGGTTTGGCAAGTGGGTGGATGTTGTAATTGATGACTTCCTGCCAGTACTCGACAAACAGTTACTGTCTGTGCGCAGCAAAAGTGGAAACGAGTTCTGGGGTCCACTGCTGGAGAAAGCGTATGCCAAGTACGAACAGCTTACTCACCCTCATATAAAACACTTTAGTAGGTCACGGTTGTGCCACAAACACCAGGATACACAACATAAAATACTAAAAACCAACCGGTAAATGTTATGGCAGCATTTTAACCACCTTTTCGTTTCCTTTAGAGTATGTGGTTCATACTCAGACATGAATGCTGGATTGCCATCAGAGGCCTGCAAGGATTTCAGTGGGGGTGTGCACATGAATTATGAACTCCAGGAGGCCCACACTTCAGGCCATGACAAAGAGCTGTGGCTCTCACTGAGCAGAGCCACTGGATGCAACTCAATGATTTGCTGTGGGACTCCCCCGGATAGTGTAAGAAACAATGTCTTAGAAGAGGAAAAATATTTAAAAATCAAACTCTTTGGGGTGATTCAATTGTTTTGTCCTTTTCAGGGTAGCATGGTGAATGCTGTAGCAGACAGTGGTTTGGTGGATGCACATGCCTACTCTGTCACCGCAGTCACTGAGGTAAACCTATAACATCTGAGGGGAAGGCTTAAAATGAGAACTTCAGGAGTTTAATTGCCAGCAAGATTTTAATCAACAGTATTTTGGTTTTCGCTCATTTGCCATCATTTTGTCTTTAGGTCAACTATTATGGCTCCCCAGTTAAGCTGGTGCGAATCATGAACCCTTGGGGCAGACAAGAGTGGAGCGGAAAATGGAGTGACAAGTACTTGAATTAATCAAACATCCACCCATATGTGCATGTTATAGCAACAAAAGTTGGAGTACAACTGAGGACTAATTGTTTTCATGTTTGTGTTGAAAATTCTGTCATTAATTTATTTTCTTCTCGTGCTCAGTTCATCTATGTGGCAAAGAGTGAGCCCAGAAGATCGGGAAAAGTGTTCTAACCGCGAAGATGGAGAGTTCTGGTAATTCAGCTACATTAAAAAGTATCATGGGAAGGTTATTTATTTATTCATTTGTTTGTAAGTTAACAGTCAGCATTTCTCAAATTTTAAGGTCTGACCTGTTTGTTGAGTCAGTTTTTAGAATAATTTTAAAACTACATCCATGTTTGCTAGCTTGCAGATTGCATACTGCTCCATTTCCTGGTGTGTTACTACCGCTCTATTTACTCCATAGCGCTACTAGTGGTCAAAAACTAAACAGAGTACCTTTAAACTTTGAGGCCTGATAATGGATGAACTAGAGCAAAGATTTTATACTTCATAAATGAAGTCAGAGTATACCCTAAACTAAAACTAAACCAAAAGTCATATCGTTGTTTCACTCCTTAAGTTTGGATTTGCTTCTCTCTTCTCTCCTTTTGTGTCTCTTGCTCTCACCGCCTTTATCTGTCAGGATGGAGCTGGAGGACTTCTGTCGCTATTTCTCTATGCTGTTCATCTGCTGTGAAAACCCAAACTTCCTTGATGGTGACCTCAGTTGCCAGTGGAAAAGCATGACCTATGATGGCAGCTGGGTAGCCGGGAAAAGCGCTGGTGGCAGCCTTAACAATTGTGAGCCCAGTTTATTCTTTTACCTTTAACTATAACTGTTTGTTCTGCCTTTTTCTCGATAAGAAATGTGATTTGGATTGTTAATATGTCTCATTATCTGTAGCTTCCTTTGCGACGAATCCTCAGTATCGCATCCAGGTGACTAAAATCGACAGGAGCGAGAGGGAAGACAAAAACGTCTTGCTCTCTCTGATGCAGATACCTCAGCAGCAGAATCGCCAAGAGATAAGATCATACCCCATTGGACTCACCGTCTTTAAGGTTTGCATCCTGAATTTTAGATATCAGCTACTGAATATTACAAATAAGCATATTAGCAAAAAAAAAAAACCAACAACAACCTTTATTTGAACCAGCAGAATTCATAAAACAAATAAAATAAGGCCCTTTCTAAGCATTTTAAATGATCTGGAAACTGTATAATGACATTCTTCTTTCCATTTCACACCCAACAGGTTCCACCAGGGGTGAGCGAAATCAGCAAGTTCCACATTTAAATAACCTAAATAATGCAATTTGATGCTCAGGAAGAGATTTCATTACATTAAATAAGGTTCATATTCTTTCCAGACACCAAAAGGACGACTGAATTACTCCTTCTTTAGGAGAAATAAAATGATGAAGGACAAACTGATTTACAGCTATAACAGGGATCTGATTGAGCAACACAGTCTGGAGCCTGGAGAGTATGTGATCGTCCCATACACCTTGAAACCCTACATGAGTGCGGAGTTCGTCCTCACTGTCTACACCAAGTCCGAGGCTAAGATCGAGTAAGGACTTGCTGTTATTTTATATATGCCAGCAGTTCCAATGGAGATTTTCCAAAACAAGGATTGATTATTTAAATATTGATTGGCAACAGCACTTTGAACACTGGATCAAGGCCAAAACTTTTTTGAGGATGCATGTGCTCTGTGTATTTCAGAAAGAAGGGGGGGAAAACAGTCTAGATGTAGTTTCCAACAGGATTAGAGCAATTAAAATATGATACAGCATATAACAGAAAGTTGTTGGTTGTTGGCAATGGAATCAAATTTTTAACACTTTCTCCTGTGCACTCAGCCCCCATGATGGACATGATGATGATGATGATGATGACCATGATCATGACCACGAGGACGAAGATGAGGACAAGGATCTAATTCTTCCAACGGTATTAAATAATTTGGCTGTAAGTTAGAGAGAGCGAGTGTTGTCTGCCAGTTTCAACTCTGATCCTTTAAACTGTTAACTTTAGATACCAACTGACAAAGGTGACAAGGACGAGACCAATGACAGGGATCCTGCTCGTGCTTTGTTCAAGCGGTATGCTGATCAGGTGTGTTATTTTATCTGGCTTTAAATATTTTTCTGTCTGATCTCATCTGTCTGCTTGTCCACTTTTGCTTTTTCTGATATCCTTCCATCAGTTTTTGTTGTTTCTGTGTATGTTCTCAGAGAGATGAGCTGAGCGCCAGACAGCTCCAGAAGCTCCTGAATGACAACTTCCCTCATGGTGAGTTGATTTATGTCAGACATGCTTCCAAATTAGCTCTTTTTGGGCAGTTTTACAACAAGTTGAGTTATTTTGTCCCATGTCCAACTCTTCATAGGAACCTGGAGAGGCTTTGGTTTGGACACTTGCAGGAGCATGATAGCCATAGTGGATGTATCCTAAAGATGAATACAAAATGTTTGACCTTTTTTTTGTCTTATATTACATATCACTCCACATCATCATCATGATGCCAGAAAGTCAAAATCAAAACATTCTGAATAGTTAGTTTTTCTTTTTGAGATGAGATGTCCTTAACATGCAAAGATTGACCGAAGGATGGCGATGTCATTCGCTGAATTCTCAGTTCTCTGGAAGAAGATTGACGAATACAAGGTAACTCAGCAAATATGACAGACAAAATTCAACTAATTCATCATGATAATAAAAACAAACTAGCACACATCTTTAAAGTTATCTTAGTTTTTAAAATGTAGTTTTATCCTTTTTTTTTGCAGAAACTCTTCCATCGCTCAGACTTGAATCAGAGTGGGTCCCTGTCTGACTATGAGCTCAGGAGAGCAATTGAGGCTGCAGGTGACAATATTAATCAAACAACCACTAAGAGTGAAGAACAAGCCTGTACAAGTACAAGAAATGTGAACATGCCTCATATTCACAAGCGTAACTAGAGTATTTCTGTTTGTACCAGGAATGGACAGCAGCGATAGCATGGTGAGGATGATGATGTTCCGTTATTCAGGCTACTCATCCACCTCTCTGGAGGAATTCATCACTCTCATGTTACGTCTGGACAAGTCGAGAAGTGAGTGACATGGCAACCACCAGTCGCATTACTTTCAAAACCTCACGATGGAGTTCAGGAACGAAAATCCACTTTGAATCCTCAAACCTGAGCAAACTCAAATACACATTACTGACGACAGATTTGAACAGTGCACAGTATCATGGACCAGTATCATAAAATGTGTTACAACCTTATGTTGGTCTAAAAAGGTGACATTTGTTTTCTGCACAGATGTTTTCAGGGCCAGTTCATCCGATGGAATGATCCACATGACCTGGGAGGACGTAAGTCTATTTCCACTTAATGCCACCCATGGATAAACTCTGCTCTATCAAGACCACCCAACATAAATGTAGTCCTGCATCGAAAATGTTACTGAAGTATTATAAGTACAATTCAAAAGTACTCATATGACCCCAAGCTCCTGGGAGTGTTATACTACTATATATTATTGGATGTATTTGGTCAAGGTGCACCCAATTTTAACCTTTCCATCGAGTAGTTATGTCTGTAACAATGTATAATATCTTATGAACATATCATTTGTTTTGTGTGTAAAATCCTGAACATGTAAGTGAGCAGTAGTACAATATTAAGTATAAAAATTAGAAAAAGTTAAAAGTACAATATTTCTCAATGAGATATATTATTTTAGCAGTATAAAGTAGAAATGGAAAAAGTTCAATACTTAGGTCATTTGTCCACTGAATAAGTCATTAAAAGCATTGAAGATATTGAGTTCTATAAAATCTTCTTGTGTGTTTCAGTTTGCCAATGCATCCTTATACAACTAGACCAAGGCTGACACAGGAGCATCGGAAGCACACAAGAGGATCCCTGCAGTCAAACTCTGCTTCTTTTAAAAAATCCATGTCTTCTTGTGCATAACCTGTAAGCAGTACCACATTTTGTGATCAAATGATCTTTGTGGAATAAACGCTGCCTTTTGGATTATGAACTGAAATTGTGGTTCTTGAACACATTTCAACACTTAACTGAAAATGATCGTGGAACAAACAGGAAGCAACAGAAAAAATTATGGACAAGGAATGATTTTATTAACTCATCACTGACTGCATCGGAAAGACACAAAACCGCAACAAAACAATCAAATACAATACCTGTGGCTCACACCTCATTTCATTCATCCATCTTCCACCGTCTAGCATTTCCTATATACACTTCATTCCTTTAAGTGTTACAAGAGGCTTGAAATTCTTATTTACAAGTCAGCACACTCAAAATTAATCAAAAACTGACCTATTCAAGTCCCAAACAGTCCAGGTCTCTCTCTTGTCACTAAAGACCATGAGCACACTCTGCTGCTTGAACCCGTCTACTGCAATGTATGGTGGAGTCAGCAGTTACAGGACGAGGTTGGCAATATTTGTTTTTTTTTGTCAACAAATCCGATGACAAGACTGAGACCAACAAGACACTGATCCGACAGACAAGTCTAGTCTGTGTAACCAAAGCCTGATATATTCTTCTGTGCAGGAGTCCTCCACTCGAAAATTACGAAAATCACACCAGTAAGCCTCATCGTGTCACTGCTTGACAGGTTCTGTCACTACTGTGAACATGTTTGCTGTACTTTATTTTTTTTATCAGTCTCACATACACTGTTCTAGAGCTGTAAATACTCACTAGTGGCTAAAAACAGTCCTCAAAACTGGACAATTTACTCTTGTTCAAAGGACTGGTAAGAGCTTCAGTGCCAGTTGTTTTAGACCATCTACGTTTTCAGAAAAAAGCAAGTCAGTCAGAAGTAACTCGTAGGTTTTAATCTTCTCATGGGATTCATCGAAAAAAAACAAAACAAACAAACGTAAAACATTATCCTTAACTTCTAAATTGAGATGAAAGTTTATGTGCAATTCAGGTATGTTTATTTAGTCCTCATCCTTCTCTATGTATGTCTTACAGGCCGAGCGCGCCATCTGCCTGGCCAAGTACCTGTCTCTAGCTGAGCTCACAGTCTGATCTGTACTGCGCTTTGCAAACTTGTTTTGCTTCTCATCCATTTCCTCCTTCTCCTTGCCTTCCTGTCCCTGTTCATCTTCTTTTTCCTTTCTGTGCTCCTTTTCTGGATCTTTCTCATCCCTCTTCACTGCCCTCTCCTTCTCTTCTTCCCGATCTTTGTCCTTCCGCTTGTCTTCATTTGGATTCCTCCTCTTCTCTCTTTCCCCATTCCTATCTCTCTCTCTCTCTTTGGGACTCCTGTCCCTCTTCCCATGCCTCTCTTCCCTCTCTGTATCCCCCCTTCCTCTGCTTCTGTCATCTTCCCTGCCTCTGTCTTTCCTTCTGTCTCTGTCATCTCTTCGTCCTCCGTATCTGTCATCTCTTTCCCTTTCCCTTTCCCTGTTTCGGTCTCGATCTCGATCTCGATCCCTGTCCCTGTCTCTGTCTCTGTCCCTTCCTCGGTCTCTGTCTTGATCTCTGTGGCTCTTTTTATGTCTGTCTCTCTCCCTCTCTTTCTCCTTCTCCTCTCCACTCCCTGATGAGGGAGATCGCTGTCTGTATTGGCGTTTTGAATGTGCTGAGGCCGTTGCAGACTTGTTGAACCCAGACTTCAGTTCTTGCCCCCCCTCATTGTCGCTGCACGAACTTTGGATATTATCATGGGATGCAGATGAGGGAACGGGTGAAGTCCTTTCAGCGTCTTTTGAAACCTTGGAGGGGTGAGTTCTGTGGAAGCAGGAAAAGAAATTGTTAAAAATATTTGTTAAAAATATGTGTTTGAATTGTCTATATGGATGAGAAAGTAATGTGGAGCTATGACTGACTTGTTTGCTGAGCGATCTGGTATCGCCTCCTCTCCTACAGTCTGATTCAGTAGGTGCCGGTAGAAGCCGCTCAGGTCTTTTTGTTTCTTCACATCCAAAGCAGCTATGCAACCCAAAAAGAATTCAAATATATCATTTGCATGGCTTCATATAAAGAATAACATTTTCCACAACATTTTGATGCTTTTTGTGTCCTAAGGAATGAAATAAGTTTCCAGCCATTTCTTTAAAACATGTGGGGTTCCAAGTCTCACCATATCTATTCCAACAAAATCTAATCTACCTGGAGGCTGAAAATAATTGTAAAGTATTGGTCTAACCTTCCAACTCTGCCTCTCTCTTCTCTCTCTCCTGCTCCTCCTTTTGTTCCTGGAGTTTCTGCCTGTAGGCAGAGGTAACATAAGCTTCTTTATCAGCAAATTGCTCTCCCTCCGCCTCCCTTTCCTTCTGGATCTTTCTCTCTTCTCGTCGTTCTTGTTCTTTCTTTCGGTCCTCGACTGCTTTCATTAACTGGTGGATGTATTTTGGCTGTATTAAAGAGACATGGACAAAATTTATTAATTTGATGTTCACAAGGACATTCTTGCTCATATTTACTTAACCAGCAGGATCACAACAGGGAATCAGGGTCCAATGTGTTTTACCAGACTGCATGCTGGCCAAGTCAGGGTCCTCATGGACAGTATTTCATAACATTAGATCACTCTGATATCCTGCTGTTGACAAACGCAGGTATACAAGTGTTCAGCATAACCAACATTACCCTTTTGTCGGTGCCGTGCAACATTTTTTTGCTGTTCTCAAGTCTCTGGTTTTGAATGTCATCGTACACAGCGTCATAGTCATATACAGTGCTGTCCTGATCCAAAGCCTTCTGCATTTCCAAACGTGTCTTTAGACAGAGAGGGATAAAAAAAAGACAAAGACCAGAGAAATGTAAATCCCAGAGGAATGACTGTGTTTGCACATAAAGTCATTTAATTCTTCCTCTCACCTGCTTCATCATCTTTTTTTTGACAGCTTCCCTCTGCAGACTCTCCCCGACTGAGGTCTAAGAAACAAAACATATTCAGCATGTTTGAAAACAAGCGCTGCTAAATTGCTGACTGATAACTGGATATTGTTATTTATTTATTTGAGAAATCTGTTTACTTTAACAGTACAAATACCTGTATCATGTACAGCGGTAAATGACAAGATAGAAACTCTATTGCCCTGTTAATAACAATTCCAAATGTTTACTCACCTCATCATCAGAATCATCCCCGAACACTGAGGGTTTCTGCAGGATTGTTGACTTTGACACGCCTTTCTTCTGTGGCAAGATCAGCCCGTACCTGAGGACAACCAGCATACAAGGTTTCTTAAAACCTGTTCCATTTTGCTATTATGGTGTCTCTACTGGGAAAACACAAAAGCTTTGCATCTGACACCAAAACTAGGGCAACTGTTTGAATGAACAACAAATGACCTAAAGATAGAGGGTTTCATACTTCATTTTACTTGTCTCGAGACAAGTTAGTGATGATTAGAGATTTGTCTCCAGTATTTACAAACATTCTCATGTCTTAAATGATGTTGTCAGTAAAGTGAAGCTGTGAAGTAAAGCTGCGCTGTTTCTGGTAAAATGAAGAAGTAAATAATTGATGCACATATGGCATATGTGTGAAAAGAGGGGAATATTGGAACAGTATACAAACAAATGAGTCGCTAATTTTCTTAACGTTAACTAGCTGGTTTATGAGCGAGACTAGCATAACGTTAGCATGTTGTTAACTAGCAACAGTAGCAACAATGAACCAACCACCGTTTTAACAAATAACTTCGAGCTTTAAACCTAAATTAAGTCCATTATTACGACTATAACTAAACCCCCAAACATATAAAATGGTTGTCTTTTAATGGTAATGACATAATCATAATCGCGTTAGCATGGATGCAACTTACTGTTTTGTAGGGGCCGCCATCTTGCTCTCTCTTGCTGTAAACGAGAACAGCAGATTCGACACAATATTTTCACATGAAAAGTTCTGCTAACTTAATTTCAGCAGCCGTGGAAATACAGCTACCGCACACATAACCGATTTATTATATGATAAAACATATTTATAGTTATGTTCGCCTCTAAACATAATTTTGTCAGTCTGCTGTGAATGTGCGGACTTCCATCGGCAGACAGAAACAAGTGACCACGATGAGCAACGTGTAATTTATCAATTATTTGCGAAATACTCGGACTATTATTAAATGAATAAACTACCGTGATATAAAAACATATTACCTATTACCTTTCCTATGCCAACTAAAAATTTTGCAATAGTAGAGATTTTGTATTTAATATCATTATACCTACCAATAGATGGCGATCTACGATCGGGTCTGCTAACAGAGCAAACTTTCATGATTAAATCCAGATTAGTAAAAGTCTAAAGTTTCCCGCTCCAAAATGAGGTTACACATCTATGAGATAACTGTGAGTGTTGAAGAATTTGAAAACGCAATAACAGAATTCATCTGGACACAAAAGAAATACTCTGCTTAATCATAATAATGATAATCCTAAATTAAAATCATATCATTTGATGACTGATACAGTCTTCTACAAAATAACATATTAACAAAGACTAGACATGCTACAAATATAAGCAAACTTGAATGAATTAAATATAATAACCAATAAGCTTTGACCACTGGGACAGTTTATTCTTCTTCTTCTTCTATCTTCAGACACATTTTTCACCTGAAAACTAAATTTAACTCAATGTCAGTGATATTTATTCTTTTTAGTTGTGAGCAAGCATAACTATCTGGTACTTCAGTGCTTCTTTGAAATATTAAATAACATGAAAGGTACAAGCAAGTCTGCTATCCTTAGTGGAGAGGAAACAAAGACTGTCTGTCCTTTGCTATGTCGGATGCTGTCAGCTGCTCTGTTCCAAACCTGCGATAAGTCATTCTTTTAAATCAGATCAGAGAGCACATGGCTCACCTTTGATTAAAGCTGCAGCTTTGCATTTCCACTGCCTTCTCTGAGTGACTCTAAATCCAAACACCATTATCTCTGTCGTAATCTCCAACTCATCTCATCTCTGGCCTCACTGCTAATCCCTCTGGTACAAACAGACAACAAGCAAAGCTGCCTGATGGATGGATGAATGGATAGAGTGATGGATATAGGTGGTGCTGTTGTTGAATAATTTAAATGGACTAAAAGAAATACTGAAAATGTAAAGACGCATTCTTCATCTCGTTGTGATGTAGAAATAAGTAATTGCTGATGACAACGTTACAATATGGTGAATTTTTTGAATTGTTGGGTATCATTTTTAGCATGGCCCCAGATGTCTGAATCAATTCCAACATCTTTATTTTTTGGAAATTCAGTCTGTTTATTAAGCCGATGTTACTTACATGTGGGAGGAAAAGGGAGATGAACCAGGCTGTACACCAGCTGCAGTGATAATGGTAGTGTAGTGCTGGTGCCGGGCATCTGTACAAGTAATTGGTAACTGGGCTGTGCTATGTGTGCTGACGATACACATGGGAACACACTTCACATTTCAGTGGGTGGTTTATGACAAGCTGCTTGCTGCTATCCCTGATCTGTACCCTTAGGCAGTGAAGATAACAGTGTAGCAGCACAGGTCCAGACAGGCAGGCTACACTTCAAGAGTCATGAAATATCACCAGGCATCCTCCCTTGGTCAGTACCGCACCCACTTCACTGAAGCTCATACTCATATGTGTCCTGGCTTGATAACTCTTTGGTAGTCAGATTTTTCTACTTTTCCAAACCTTCAAGCACTACATGTGCTTAAACCAATATAAAAATAAAATGATGTACACTTCTATGGATATTGTACATAAAATCAACAAACAAGCTACATATTATGCTTTCTCAAGTTTTTATTTTATGCTTAGAAGAGACACACCCCAACTAAAGTTTGAACTGATTTTATTTACTTGAGAGATCAAGAAAAGTAATGAGTAACTGACATAACCTTATAGGGTTACAGTGACTTAAGATTAAACTGACACTCAGAAAACGAAAATACTGAAAAAAATGAATCTACTTGGTAAGATTCCTTTAAAAAAAGCAATATAGTGTGGGATTCACTGTTTTCAAGTGACTAAAATTCGGGGGATTTGGCTTTTGTTGACGGATAAGCGGTATAGAAAATGGATGGATGGATGGCTTTTATTGCACAGTTCTTGACTATTGTTTGTAAGATTTTCGTCACATGTCCTTCAGCTTTATTGAAGTACATCCAGTAGGCTATAGTTACTATACTCCAACAAGAAATAACTTTTCTGAATGTACCTGTAGGAGGCTGACTCTTCTCATAACCGCTTTGCTTACGTCCAGCACACAAACGGTTAATCAAGATTGACAAGCTACGGGTAGTTGCGCATGCGCAAAAGGAGCTGACAGAGGAAACAGCCGGGGAGTAGTCAAGTAGTCAACGATCAGTGAGGGAGAAAGAGGAAAAACGAGAAAAGACAAACAACCCGGGTTCAGCTGGGCTTTCTCTCCATCGACACAATTATGCTCGTCTCGCCGCTGTCGTTTACTCTCAGGTGTCCGCTTCCCGGTCGCTGAATGGCGCTGGTTACCGTACAGCGTTCACCGACCCCCAGCACCAGCTCCAGCCCTTGCGTTTCGGTAAGAGCCGCCTTTATTGAACCCTCTTCCACTACGTGTGCCACTACCGTCAAACCCAAATTTATTTGACAACGAAGGCGATATGAGACTTCATTTCCGCTGTCTTTTTGTTGGCTGCTGACTGTCATAAAGTGCCTTGCCTTTGTGCTCCCTGCGCATGCGTGACATATAGCTGCTCATCATTTTCAGTTATAATATCAGTGTCTTACTTGGTGGCAAGTTAATCTGCTTGGAAATGTTATGTTACCGCTGCTTGAAAAAGGCAACGACGTTAGCCGACTAGGAAAGAACAATTTCCCCTTCTTCTTTAATTGTACCCCACTGTTGACATGGTTCCTGTCAGCACATTTCCGCCAGTTCAAAGGTTCAATTGGCAGTTAGCTTCTACTGTCTAAGATAAGAGGAACTCCTATCCTTCATTTACGGTGTGGTGAAGTTTGCTAACTTTTCCTGTGTGTGTGACAGCAGTTTATAGACCCATTGCTTGCTAGGTAGTGATTTCTAGTTGCAGTAGATTTGTGGGTTAGCTACCTAGTTCATGCATTTCCGCTCCTAATAAGCGCCTTGTGACACGCATACTCGCATTCATGCGTGTATTTACTCTTTAATTATTGTTGAGTGTCATCTCGGCATGTAAACAAGGTAGTGGACGCGTGTCTTTTTGTCTTTGTCTCCTTCCTAGTCTATTTCTCTGTCTTCTCGGTCTTGTTTGTATGTTTCGCTACCGGTCTGCCCCCTCTCTTCCTGTCTGCGTCTGTTTCTTTCTGTCTGTGTGTGTGTTTGTGATGACGGCAGGAGTATAACCATGCAAAGTCGAGAAGTGGGGAGATGAAGCCCTACCAGACTACCAGGAATAGATGGAGGAAGCGCAACCATGATTCTAAAAAAGTTAGGATATTGTTTAAAATGCTATTGAAACAGAATGTCATCATTTTCCAAATCCCCTTTGTTATTATGTTAAATTGAAAACTGTACAAAGACCATAAAATCAATGTTTTACCTTATCAACGTCATTGATTATTTAAAATACATGATATAATATATTATATATATAATCTATTTTATGTAGATTATATATATGAAGATATATTATCCTGAATTTTATGCCTACGATGTGTTGCAAAGAAGTTGGTACAGTCACCACAAAAGACTTGTTGTGCAATGCTCAAAAAACCTGTGACTTTTGAATCCTCAGGGGCATTGAATTAAAAACTGATGTGATTGTATAAAGGATATAATTATTTTTGTTTGGGAATGGTTCAGAAAACCAGTGTCAGTAAACACAGTCGATCACTGAATCAACAAATGCAAGTTAAGACTCTAGCATGCAAGGCTAAAGCCTTATATCAACAACATCCAGAAAGTCAACCAGTTTCTCTTGGCCTGAGCTCATCTGAGATAGACTGACTCAAAGTGGAAAAGCATGCTGAGGAAAAGGACCATCCAAATTATTTTCCTCAATTTTTGGATATTTTATTGATCGAATGATTTATTTAGTTGTTATTCCAGTCATCATCGGGTTAATCAATAATGAAGCAACGCTGTAGTCGCAGCCCTAGTGCTGGATAAGTGAAACTGACTTCTCTATGGGCATAATGAATTAAAGTAAGATATGAGCGGCTGATATTTATGATATCTGAGGACTGTCTGATGTGTTTCCTTGTTAGTTGCACCTAGTAGAAGATCAGAGTTTGTGTGTGAAAATGTGTTATTTTCTACCTCAAACTGTGTCTCAAAGGGCAAACTGCAGTAAAGTTTTTTCTCAAACAGTCTCAGGGTAGTGAGGCCTTGAAAGCGACCACGTCCTTCACACCTTATGTATTCTCAGAGCAAAACAGGTTCTGTGAGTCGACATAATGATAACTGTGTTAGTGTGTACACACACACACTTTAGGTAATTTGTTCTGACTGTCATCCATTACGACTTAATGAGAGTGGATGAAACAAGAATTTTTTTGAATTGTTAACAGTGAGCCATCGGTATTAAGCAGTTAGCTTCATATCCCTTGGATGATCATGCGTGTTAAAGATGTGATGGTGACGTGGGAGTTTTTCATCACGAGTAAAGGAAATAGTTACACATTTGTAATTTAGCAAGGTGAGGCAGGCAAAGGTGGTGAACAATGCAGTAATTTCTTGTGAAAATATGCTTTCAAGTTGTAGCCCACACTAATGTACAGTGATAACATGTTTCACAGACGTGTCTGGTTTCCTGTGTCTCACTGTCATGTGATGTGTGTGAAGTCTTATGTAAAGTCTTGTAAGAATTTTTTTTTTTGTCCTCCACCGTCTCTACTTGCACCACATGTTGAATTTGTCCAGCCTGACTGATGTGTGTTTGCTTCATAATAAGGGTGTTTTCAGGGAAAACACACGTATGGTACTACACACACTTGGACACATTCATCTGCCCTTTTACTAGTTTCAACTTGATGACTCCAGATGCTGTAACTTGTGACTCCCAGTGCGGCACAGACTTGTCTCCTGTCCTGCAGATCCTTGCCCAGCCTGCACACTCACGCTACATATTTCCATAAGCTTTAGAAAAATCTCCTCACATTTTCATATATGCAAAACACAAGTGTGTTTTCCAATCTAAACAAAGATCAGGTGATATGTCACAATGTAGGACACAGTGGCACCCAGCAACAGCTGAATTTACAGTGAGATGCTTTGTTTTTACTTGAAACTTGTTCCCTCATTACAATTGTAATTAACCATGATGTGCAACAAAGGTCAATATAACTAAGGCATTTAAATGTTACTGTCTCTAAAAGACCTGCCACATACACTACTTCCCAGGATTAAGTACAGGTTGCAAAAATTAACTTGGGTATATGGCATCATAGAGAAAGAGATAGAATGTTTTTATCTTTTTAAAATCACTATAGGAAAACAGCACCTCATGTAACATATTTTACTGAGGTGTTAAACAATCCACAAGATCTGTTTGAAACATCTCATGTGCTGGTGGGGCTGAAAGCCCACAGTGGAGACCTGCTTTAGACAATGTGGCTTAGAGAGGATGAGTTTGTCCCATCGCAAATTTTACATAAAACTGGATCTGCAACAGTATCACAAGACTTGGGTGTAAATTCTGGTATCTTGATTCTTCCTCCTCTGTTTTGCTTCAGCAATAACTTGGTCAAAACATACCAAATACACCTATTAATCATGCACATTTTGCATTAGCTGCATCATACCGTGCATTCACAAATAATTAAACATAAGCTGAAGCTGGGTCTTATAACTTTTTTGAAATTTATATGACCCAGCTTCAGTCAGACCAGTAAAAACATTGAGCCCTGCAAAAGCTTTTGTGCCACTGTTTCCCATCATCAACCTGTAATCTATTCTTTCTTTTATGAAGTTGCTAATGGTTTTGTAATGTTGTTAAGGCTAGTTAAGCCTACACACAGTGTAAACAAGATAAGTACCAGCCAGGCGCTGCAAGATAAGTGCCAGGTGTTAATCTGCCACTAATCCTTAGCCCATCATTTAGCAGAGCTTCATATTCCACAATGTGCAGATAGGATGTGAATTGGATTTTGCTCCCTTTCTCTCTTGCTCATCTCCTTGCTTGCTTGTTTCTCTGTGTGAATATGTTATTTGCTCATCTTGCTCATCTCCTTGCTTGCTTGTTTCTCTGTGTGAATATGTTATTCTCCACCGGCCACACCTTAAAAACAGACTGAGGTCATTTTCCTGGAGTGTGTGCAAATTGAGTTGAAGCTCCACTCTGCTCTCCCTCCTGTCTCTCTGCAACTGCGTGTGTGTGTGTGTACTTGTAAATATGGAAATATACAAGCCACTCTTCTCGTTTTACCCAATGAGAGGGGACTTTATTCATTATGGTTTTGTATCACTGCATGCTTAAACTGGAAGCTTATTTAAAGTTGATTAAGCATTTTTGTTTGTTGTTTGTTTGTAAATCATGATCTCTATAATTCTGAAACAAGTTAGAGTTCTTTACAGAGCATCATAACATGAATTGAATACTACAAGACCAAATTTATGCTTAAAATCACAACTATTATTCACAATTTCTTTATCTTTATCAATATTACTAACAGTGTTTCACAATTAGGTGATTTTGGGGTTTTGCATATATCAGTAGTTAGTTGTATTGCATCAACGTTGAAATAATGTAATGTTGATTTAAATGCTATCCTGTCTCCAAGCTCAGCAGTTGACCATCCAATATAGTTAGATACTAATGAATGTGATTTTCTCATTTGATCTCTTCAGGAGTCCGGTAGTGGGGAGGATGACCGCCGCTCTCAGCCGAGGAGGTAAGACACTGAAAGTCTCTCTCAGAAGCTTTATCATCTTTTGTATTTGTCACCTTTGTGCTAAAAACAAACAAAGAAAAAAACTTGTGGGATTTTGGGACACAAAGGCTGAGAGTGAGGATCACAGTGACACTGTACCGGAAATGCGGTGCCAGGCTGAGTGGTTCAAGAGACAACAAGAGCATCTACTGAAGTGTCTGAACAGAGGTTCTGTTGTATTTCTACCCCTGACCTCTGACATGACACAACCGGACGTAAACGAACAGGGCAAAGAATGGACTTTACCCGAAGAAGTGCTTGATGCTCAATTAAATGTGTCTGACCCTGCAGGGCTTCTTTTGTTCGCTGATTCAAAGAGCTGCTGTGCTACTGTGATGACATAACCCTCTGCTGGCCCATATTGCCTTAGGTGTTGAGCTGGTGTTGGGAATCTGGTTTATCCTGTTTCACTCAAAAACATTTACAACTGGTTTTAGTCAAACAGTCATCAGCAGTTTCCTTCCACTGATGCTGTGTTTATTTGTTCTCAATATCAGTGCGCCGGTTGCAGTAACATTCTTATTTCCCCTTTTTTGTTTTATTTGGCCCTTCAACAACAAATTAAATCTTGAAATCCTCTCATATGAGACAATTAACTGTGGTTTGCTGGCTGGCCATCAGAGGGCAGTAGGCTCTCTGTGAGTCTGGTCTGGTTATGTGGGTCAAGGGAGCTGCACTACTGATCCAGGGGCAGCCTTGTAGCCCCTCCCAAAGTCAGAGCGCCTCTGTTTCTGTCTGGTCATTGGAGCTCTGTGCCATCCAACTGAGAGGGCTTTCTGTATTTGTGCAGCTGGGAGTGAAATCTATATTCACATACTGGGGCTGTGTGTGTGTGTGTGTGTGTACACAGACATCGGTATCAGATCAGATGTCATTCTGAATCACGCAGTGTTCTTCAAACCAATATTATTTTCAGTATCTTGTTTTTGAATTCCTGAGATTATTTAATCGTTTGACCAGCCATACACTATCGGCTAAATGTGACATTTTTCAATGGAAATCTCCTCTGATGTATAAATTGACTGTATTATGTTCCACCCAGCGATGGAATATGTAACCTTGTTACTTGTACTGGCACGCCATTACAATTTTTTTTCGAAGGAACACATACCAATATATGAATATCAAGTGATGAGCTGGGCCTTGTCTTGACTTCATATTAACCTCAAACTCTCAAAGGAATATTACTTTTAACCCCATGAGGAGCTGTGTATGTTATACTAGATTATAGTGAGCTTTAGAGTCCAGGGAGTGTTGTTTGTTTTTCATCTGCACGGTGGAGTGTTATTAGACATTAAGACTGGTTCTTTTTTTCATTGGTTGAACTTGATGCCTTACAGGGTTGTCACAATACCAGAGTTTTAAACTGGGACAAAAATACAAAATACAATCTGGTTGTTCTACGTGGTGGCACACTGCTTTTCGAGAGTCAAACTATTACATTACCCAATTGTTCACAGACATTTTTATTCACCGAACTGGGTTGTTGTTTATACCGAACAATGATGCAAGATTTCACATGTCAAAGCACAGAAAGTTATGGATTTCAGTTTTATTCCTCACAGTCATAAAGATAATTTTACTTGTTCAACTCTTTGTATTACAAAAGAACAGCACTTGTATCTTGCCCAATGAAATAGTCACATACTGTATATGTTGTTTTAGTATCATCTTACCTAATAACTTTAGCTAATTTCAGAGTGTAGTGTATTCACATCATGATGGTCTCAGGTGTGTTGGCAAAGAGGCAAAAACGTTTTTAACGAAAGTGGGCCCACATACTGAGTTACTGAATTAACGTTCCCACACTGCTGACGTCTGTGCCTGCCATGCCATAGAAGCGAGCAGCTACAGCAGAGCTCATTTTGACACAGGTAGTGACATTCATTCAGACAGGAATAAAGCTTTAGTGATGCAGTGTGTCCGTCTGCTTAAACAGGACCCACTGCAGTGCTGCTGATTAAAGTCAGTGACGTCAGCAGAGCAGTGACATCAGCAAAAGCAGCAACGTCACTGGAAGACCCACAGAGGAGAAATCAAAGGAAGGAATAGGATTTCATTAGTGTTTCTGGTCTTTAGTTGGATGAAATAAATCTTTTTCACTCACCCAATTGTAATCTAGCATATGCAGTCTGTTAGATATGTTGGCAGATTGATTCAGCTGTAAATAACCAGATTGATTTCCTGTCAGCTAGTAATACATATCAAACCGTGTGTGTTTTCAATCCATACCTAATAGCCCCGGGTGTCCTGTATTATGTATGCAATGTTGTGTTCGCTAAGGTGACTGTGTCTGTGTCTTTGTATACGTGGAGACGTGAGAGCAACAGAGGAGTGTCTGGTGTCTGCATGTAACAAACACATCCTGGCCTTCGCTGCTTGTCATTGGACGGTGTGCATTTCAGCAGGCGAATGAGAGAACAGTAAGCTGGTACTTGAGAGCTGTCCCCGACACCACAAACATGTGGAGTCCATCAACTGCTAGGACTACCTGACTCATGGCAGACTGGGATTAGGATTATGGCCCATGACTGTTCCTCATTATAGTCAGAGTGCTTTTACAACCATGGTAACAATCATTTCCAACTGAAGAAAGAGGATGGGGAGTCAATGTGAAGGTCAATGTGAGATAAATGTCAGTCAGCCTCATGAAGCCGGAGTGTTGGTTAATTATCAGATAAAGGCAGCTGTTTTCAGTCAGCCATGAAAGCCTCCTGATGAGTACTTAAGTCTCATTAGTATAACTGTAACTATAAACATTCCCAGTATTCATGCCTACACTGAACTCTTGACCTTCTGCGGTCTATTTCTGTACACTTCATGCTCTGACAGTATTGTCACACCATCTAGCACTTTGATATGTTAAACCACTCGTGACACAGGGGACTAATAAATAAACAATTTTCTGCTCGTAAAGATCACTGAGAGGAGGTCAAATCCTGTAACATGATGGAGTTAATTGATCCACTTCATCTTGCTGCTGAATCTCACCAATCTAAGACAGTCAAAGAAGGTAGAAAAAAAAACAAACAAACATAAAAACTGCCAAAGCTTGTGCACATGTATGCAGTATTATATAGGCCACCAATGGACCCAACATAAAAACAGTGCCTCCACTCGTGCCACCACCCTGTGTGTACACTGGCTGTCAGGTGATGTCCACGTATTTACCCTTGGTTTGTAATCCATCCTCCAGCTGAAACCACGAGGAATCAACAGGCAGCATAACCAAGTCTAAGGTCAAATTTCGCCTTGGTTCACTACTGATCCTCTCCTCTCTCCTTTTTGATTTCTCAATCCTTTTTCCGTTGTTGTGTTGTTGTTGTTGCTGCTGCTGTTGCTGCTAGTGCCAGCACATTAAGGTGTCAAGTGACGTTGTCTCTGGTGAGAATTTTCCCCTGAAGGCCACACATGTAGAGTTGGTTATGCAACTTCAAGTTTTGTCTTAAGTTACCAGGTTTCTGATGAAACAAAATGGGCGGTGAGGCAAAAAATGACACAACTAGAAGACTATCTCCTGACAGATTAACGTGATATCTGTGGAGATGTAGAAAACCAGTCCATTTTGTGTAGTTCAGGGGTTCAGAGGTTGCTTTGTTGGCAGTAAAGCAGTGGCCTGTTTTAATAAAGGCTCAAAAGCAAAATTAATGAGTTAAAGTTATGCAACAATTGCACAACTCTTGGACGTAATACAACCCCATTTCCTAAGAAAAAGCTGAGATCCTGAGTAAAATAAAAGTAAAACAGAATGTGATAATTGGCTAATCCTTTCTGACTTATGGGAATGACAGGAAAATCTCAAAAACTTCATGGACTTCTATAAATATTTCTTATTCTAAATTTGATGCCAGCAACACGTTTCGAACAAGGTGGGTTAGGGGCAACAACACTGGGAAACTTGTGGAATGCTTGTGTTCAGAATTCATAGGGACAGTAGCTAGTTTATATTGGTCAGCAACATAGCTTATTACATAGGTATCACGTTATTGGTCGGTGAAGGTTCTCAGTCATCCAGGTCATGGTCTGTGTAGTAAATTCTTAGGGCATCCGGACCTATTAAGGTTCTTGAAGATGTTTCTGAAGAAGAAGCTTCTTCAGTTCTTCAGAACCTCTTCAGAAGTGAAGAAGCTTCTTGGATGCGAGGCGAAACATCTTCAAGAGCCCTAACAAGTCCAAATGCCCTAAGAATTTACTACGCGTGTCACGTTATTGTTAATATCCCCAGGCTGTACTGTCTAACCCTTCAGAGAGCTAGAATAAGCAGCAAAGCTAAGCTGACTGCACTTTGTGAAATGCTCAATGCTACAATGTTGTGAAGTTAAAACCACTTGTTCTGAGTACAAACAAGTTATAGCAGTCAGCATTTAAAGAGCCTAGCTGTGATGACTTGATGGAGAAAATGACAACTCCTGACATATTGTATTTTGTGGCAAACGGCTGGCTAGCTAGCTGTATTGAAAATGTCTGCAATTCTGCATTCAGCCTAGATTACAAGCTTCATGGGCTGTTTTTGAATTCCAATCAAAACTAGTCATATTGGTAAACCATAGATAATGCAAGATGTCACAATGTAGCCTACCTACTGTTTGTTTTGCTTCTTAATGTCTGAATGGGTAAATAATATTCAAGTTAAACAAAAACCTTTTGTCTTCAGAGTAGGCCAGATTCATAAATTTAACCATTGAAATTGGAAAAAAAGATCTATTTTAAACCCTATCCTGTTTGCATGCCTGGTCACGATGGCACTAATAGTCCACCATGCAGACGTCGACAGCCTGCTGTTTTCACCGATTGGACCACGAGTGTCTCCTCCCCTCCAGCGGCAGGTTTTTACCGCAGCCTGCTGCAGATTTACGAAACGGTATCACAGAGCAGATGCTACGAAGCACCTGCTCCATCCAGTTTACCAGTGCTACCATACCGTGCTTTTTTAAAAACCTCTAGACCGATAATCCCCTAAATCCGCGATGATCATTAAAAGCGAAACGTCAAAGTGAGATCAGAGCTTCTTCCACAGCTGCCCCTTCACACCTCAACCTCAGCGTCGTGTCGGTAACTCCAGCCCGCTTCTGTGCGTCCTGGTCCCACCACCACAGCAGCGATGCCTCCCGGTGTTGTGACCGCGCGTCGGGGCTCATCAGCCGGCTGCTTCTGCGCCTGCTGCGGGGTAAAGATGAGACCTTATTTCACCGAGAACTCCGTGATCTCTCAGGGGGAAATTTATCAGCTGTAAGTTTACTGAATGCGTTACACTGTGCTCAGATCCCCCAGGCTATCTGTGTGAATATACTGAACTGTGAAATGCAGTAAGGTCTTCAAGTTATTATATTGTCATCTCATTCAAGTGAGATGCTTAGTGTTGGCTGCCAGAATCTGATTCAGTTTGTGTATGCACTAAGTGGTAAGACTTTTTCCCCCACTTGAAGCTTACTTGTCTTTACACAAGTACACTCAGTATTTTCTAACAGTGATCTGGTATGACAAAGGCATGTGGTTTTCCCATGATGACTTAATGGGAAGGATATGAGAGAACGGCAGCAGGAGTCAGTGGCTGCAGGAAGACGTTTCCTTCCCTTTGCTCCTTGTGAAATGTCTGCCAGATGCCACACTCATCTACTCTCATGCACGCTCCTCCTCCCACCTTTTTTTCTTTCATTGTAGATGTGTCTAAAATTCATCTTGCAGGAAGGCACACGGTGTACCTAAGACATATTGCTCATGAATCAGAGGATATGATTAATCTGTCAGCCCAGCGTGTTCAGAGAAACAATGTTGGGAATGACACTGATATTTATTGGCAATGTAGGTATCTGATGAACCAGGTGAAGACATACTTTGTCTTGACATTTACCCATTGTTCACACTGGCCAAAGAGTCAGCTGTCAGTCTCACAGGGTGTAGGACTGAGAATCTTCTACATTTGCAGACCAGCTTGCATATTCCAAAATGAATCTATCTTTGGCAGTCTGGAATGTTGATAGCAAGTGGGTTTTGTTTTCTGTCTGGTTTTGTCAGTCGCCAGTGTTGTCAGTGTCACTGATGTGCACCATCCCTGTTGCTGTTGATCCCTCTGTTGGCCTGCGGAGGGCGTAGAGGCTTTTTATTGTTGACGTGAAAATGATGAGTTTCACTGAGAGACAGTTATGCTTGCTGATGTTCGTGCGATGTGCCTCAGATCCAGTTTTATCTGAAATGTTCAGATTTTTTATCTTCACCGTGAAGGAAACTGATGATGATGTGGTTGATGTGGGTGAGACTGTGTGTATAAAAAAAAACGGTAACATCAAATCACAAATCTCTAACTTAGGCATGTAAGTGGATACTTTAAAAGCCACCATTCTGAAGCCACAGATTGCCTAATTGGCACTTTTGTAATTACCGCTGTCCATTCCATGTTTATCCCACTTTACTTCTGTTCCTCTCCTTCTTTGTCCTCACAGCAGACGGTGACAGATTGAGACTTCCTGTTTCTGAAAGGCCTTCCTCAGCCTTGGGCTATATTTATCATTGTTGCCCCCCCCACACACACACACACTGTATGAAGTGACACGTATGGACAACGTATGGTTAATCTGCATTCACTTGGTTATTGTGAAACACAATGAGGCTTCCACTTTGGTTACATCTTAATCAGTAGTGTAAGCGTTGCTTGCTACGATTTTCAGCCACAATTCAGAAAACGTCAGAGCAACGTCAAAATCAAAAGAATGCACTGGGCATCTTAAGTCCCTTACATAACTCTATTGTTGGGAGATCTGTAGCACCAAGTAGCTTAGCTGGAGGTGCCAATTTTGTGCGGTGTAGTTGTTCAGTTTTGGACCATATTTGTATTCTCGTCTCAAAGGCAGCTGTGATTCCCTGTAGAGTTCAAAGATAAAAACTGCAAGTAGGGAGGCTGGTTTGAAATATTAACAAGAGAAAAAGTTCATGTTAGCAAGAGAATTGATTGGTGAAATGTATGGAGAGCTTGTTTTCCTCTTGTCTTTGTCTGTCGTGCCTTCTGTCTTTTTCTGATCATGACTGGAACCAGATGCTGTTTACCAAACTGCAAACTGTCTTGAGCTCACGAAGGCACGGGAATCTTTCGGTTATTATTGTGTATGTGGTGTTTGCGCAGGATGTCATGTGTGTTTTCTGAGAAAACAGAAGATTAAATCACCATTATTAAAACACATTCAACTTATAGACAACGAAATACATTTTCATGCTTAAGAACAAAAGTTTCTGCTTCATACAGATGGAGAATGAAAAGATGTCATCTCTGCAACACCAGCGACAGTGTTAGCTTTAGGTGTCTCTGTCGCATTATGAGGACAACATATGCAGTTAGTTTAGTCTATCTGGAAGTAGTGAATGTCTGTTATAAGTTCCCAGAGACCATGGTGGTTTCTTGATATTGCTTGTTTTGTCATTTAAGATTGAGAAAAAGTGGAAAATCCTCACATATGAAAAGATGAGACTGAAAGTGAATGCTTACTCGAAAAATGACTAAAACGATTAATCGATTATCAAAACATTTGCTGATTATCTTTCTATGTACTAACCAGTTAATTGACTATTTGCTTGAAGTCTGCAAGCAATATATCTGTTCAGTGATGCATCTTTTTTTTAAGGGAGGCAAACCTGGGGTGTTACAAAATGTGCCATTTTGTTCTTTGATTAAAAGTGGTTTAATTGGAGCCAGTTGAGTGGAAAATTCAGTAAAATCATCAAGGAGAAAAAAACTTTCTAGGAGACATTTTAATACTATTTATGGGTGGTTGTCAGTTACTTCATTTGTTCCTCCTCTTCTCTCCCTGTCTATTCAGCATCAGTGAAAGTTTCCTGACAGTTAAAGGAGCTGCTCTCTTCTTACCTCGAGGAAATGGCTCCTCCACCTCTTCTGCCTCTCGCTTCTCACAGCTGCGCAGCAAACATGCAGGTGAGGCAAAAGGTGTTCCCAAAGAACAGCTGACAGAATCAATAATGCGATTGATGAGTAATGTTCCTGACACTAATCAGAGTTGTGTTTTATTACTCTGCCAGGAGACATCCAACAGCATCTGCAAACCATGTTTACTCTCCTCAGACCAGAGGACAACATCAAACTGGTGAGTACACACTATAACACACACACACATACACAATTCAATCTTATGGTTGTCGATCAACTGTCAGGACATCAACTATGTTTTTTTTCGTGCACCAGGCGGTTCGACTGGAGAGTGTCCACGCCCAGGTCACCCGCTACATGGTGGTGGTTTCAACCAATGGCCGTCAGGATACAGAGGAGAGCGTGGTGCTGGGAATGGATTTCAGTCCTGTAGATAGGTGAGCCAGTAACATACACACCCTTATACTGTATGTGTCTGTCTCTTCTGACAATGTGCATAAAATCATAACACAGAAACTTTTTTTTTTAATTTTCCCTCCCACTCAGCTCATGCTCTGTCGGGCTCGTTTTGCCCTTATGGAGCGACACACTGATACATCTGGATGGAGATGGGTGAGATACATGAATCAAACACACAGTTAACTCCAGGTTGCAAAGATGCCCCCATTCACCTTTCTCTTTTGTGCTCCCTCTCTTCTTCCTCTCAGGGGTTTCAGTGTGTCAACTGATAACAGAGTGCATGTATTCAAGCCCGTTTCTGTGCAGGCCATGTGGTGAGTCACACTCCATTAATCTTGCAGCTTGGTAGAAAATGGATATCTGCCCCTGTATTGTTCATCTTGGTATCCATTCATTTGATAGTTTCTTTTTTATATATATATATCTTTTCTTCAAACTCATCTTTCACTCTCACTCACTGGGTCACAGGTCGGCCCTCCAGTCGCTCCATAAAGCATGCGAGGTGGCTCGATGTCACAACTACTTCCCAGGCAGCTTGTTCCTGACCTGGGTCAGCTACTATCAAAGCAGGGTTTCCTCCGACCAGGTACGCATCAATGAGTGGAACGCCATGCAGGACGTACAGTCGCACCGTGCCGATTCGCCCGTGCTCTTCTCTGATGTGTAAGTAACCAGATCAGATGGAACGTTTCTCACTCTTTTATTTGATGATTTTTTACTATTTATTTGCCATAAATTGATTTGGTCAGAGGTCTTCTCCATATGGTACACTGTATATACTTCATATATATAAAAAAGGGCTTGCACATAGTTCATGCATTGTATTTCGATGTCGTGTGTTTCTGCAGACCTACAGAAAGAGAACTGACAGAGCGTCAGATCAAAACCAGTCTGAGGGAGATCATGATGCAGAAAGACCTTGAAAATGTCACCTGCAAAGAGGTGAGTTAGTACTTCAGACTCTCCAAAACAGATGCATTCATCACTGAAATGTGTGTCCCAAAAAGGAACAGTTTGGAAAAATTCCATGTTTGAGTTCCTTTTTAGTCGTCAGCCTTTTACTCAAACCTAAACGTTTGGGTTTAAATTTATTGTTTTAAGATTTTATCTTGTGTGCGTTTGTCTCTTTTCTGGCTGGATGTGTTCCATAGATCCGAACAGAGCTGGAAATGCACATGACATGCAATCTTCGGGAGTTCAAGGAGTTCATCGACAATGAGATGATTGTCATTCTGGGCCAGATGGACAGTCCGACGGAGATCTTTGATCATGTCTTCTTGGTAGGTTGACTCAGACCTGTGGAGTACTATTGCTGTTTGGCCCCAGTGTTGGTCTCATTATTATGAACAACTACCAGAAGTGCTAGATCACAAGTAACTTAATTACATCACTTGAGCATTGTAAAATGCACGAAAATTGGGTGTTCCTCAGCCTTAAGCCATGTTTCAGGAACCTGGCAGAATATGAGATAGTCTTGTGTAATACTTCTGAATTTTAAGGTGCTTTATTCTTGTCTGGTTGGGAGAGCACATTGTATGTTAGACATGAATTGCCACGGGATTTAAGCATTATGAAAAGCTCAGCTGAAGGCTCTGAACTAGTCTGAGGATTGTTTTGTTTCCTACAGGGATCTGAGTGGAATGCATCCAATTTGGAG